>NC_141276.1:14242500-14937500 GCF_054856545.1 Hippocampus guttulatus
CGTGTAGAACTGTCGTAGCACCTCCTGTGGCAGGCCATGCTTCCTCAGTATTTCAGAGAGAATATTTATCTATTCCATATGTGATGTCTTACTAGAATTCTTTTGTCAATAATATCAACTGTAAAAAAAGTGTGGTCTCTAACAAATGTCTTGCAACAAATAAAGTAAAACAAGTATCATATTCCCAAGTATCCAAATAAGGACTTCACTTTATAAATATAATATTTATACATATTTTATGTTTGTTTATATTAAAAAATGTTACTAACTTTACCTAAATTCTGTCTCTACAAATGCAAATTCAGTAACCAAATCATAAACGTTAAAAACATGTCCATTGATTTTCCTATCATAAATAAAATTAATATAGTATGATGTGCCAGCTAAACAAAAAGTAAACAATCAGTATTTGCACGACTTATTGATTATGTACGTAACCTATGTATATACCTTCAGGCATATATGTTCAATGTTGTGTACCTGTACAAGCTTTTTTTCTTTTTATGTATACTTGCACTTCTGAATACCAAATTAGCAAGTGACAAAAAATGTCTGTTCAAAGAGGAAGTAGCAGAAGAAGAACGTCTTCAGGTCAAGGCCAAAACAGCTAGAGGGAAACAAATTGCGGTCATACTTTGTTTCCCGACTTGTGTTAAATAAACAAGTAATAGGAGATCAGAGGCTTGATTTCCGTTTTTAAATTTCAGATTTTTCACCTTGAAAAGGGAGATGGCTCTTTTCGTTCAATGGATACAACAACACTGCCTCCTCGCGGACGGAGGAGGGATGCTTTTCCACACGTGAGAATCTCAGACCTGTTGTTGTTGTTGTTTGTATAATTGCCAAATTGCACAGCACATACAGAAACATCACACGGGAGAAAAATAATACAAGTCAGACAGCAAATGTAATAATAATAATAATAAACTATTATACAGTGTAACTAGCTGACAACAAACCAGTTTCCTTGAAGAATGGAGATTTCCCTGAGCGTGATTGATTATATTCACATGCAGTTGCGCACACCAGAGCCAATTGCCCTGGATCTGCACATCATTCTTCTATTCTAGCCTTGGATGGGTGTTTGCAAAGCGGCTATTGCCACCAATTAAAACTGCGGCTGATGGCACACGACATTACAGTCACAACATGAAGGCAGCGGGTCTCCAATAATATTCAGACGTGCCAGATCAATCAGGGAGATGGTATTTGGTCTCCTCAAAATGCGCTTCCGATCCCTTGATCGGTTGGGTCCAGTGGTACATTTCAAAACAGCCCGCAGTGTCAGTGCATTCTTTGACGCGTGCCCTGTTTTACACACAACATAGCTATTTGCCATGAATGTCACTTTGACCTCTTAGAGGAGACATCACAGGACATAAGACAGAGAGAGGCTGTACTACAAATGCTGTGTCACCATGGAGACCTGCAGAACCCAAAGGACAAGCGGGATTGCCTCACAGCGCACCTGACAAATGAATGGTGAGTCAACTTGTGAGGATAAAAGTACACATTTTCATTAATGAGTAATCAGTCCCGCAATTTCACCCCACCTTTTTTCTCCCCTCCCACCCTGCCCCAGCTTCTTCGCAGAGCCCCCCGGCAGTGAGAAAATAGCATTATGGAGACTCAGTAGGTGGGTATTTAGATTGCTGAGCTTGCAGTACTTTGTGTGCTTCAATCATACGGATGAGGGAATCCGTCTCTCCTTTGGTGAAGTTCAGGTGTGTTCAGTTTCCGCTGTGCAGGGAAGCAGCCTCCCTGCAGGAGTGCAGTAAACTAAAAAGTATTTTCCTGGATTTAAAAAGTAAGTGAAAAAGGCAAACAAGGCAGTGTGGGGTAATTGAACATACAAAGTAAATAATTGTCCACAAATAAAAATAGGAATAACTCCGCTACACAAGGAGGCAAGGGAAATAATACTGATGGCCACAGCAACAGAAACAACAATGAGCAGACAATGATTGAAAGAAACCGGGTGACTAAATTCAAGTAAACTGACAAAACAACGAGCTACACCTTCATAAGACAGTGGGTGAAGATCTTGAGCATGAACGCACTTAAAAAAAAATCATAGCTTGCTGATTTTTTTAATGCAATTTTCATGCAGTTTAATTTTGTTGAAAATGTCACAGGTGGGCACAGTATAATTTACTTTTTTAATCAGAGTGCATTTAAAAAGTGACTTCACTCAAAAATGTTAACTCGCAAGGAAATACTAAGGTGGAAAAAACACACGAACTCAATGCATGAGACTCACGTGTTTCCATTAAAATATAATCCATCCATCCATCCATTTTCCGATCCTATTATCCTCACAAGTGTCGCGGAGCATACTGGAGCCTATCCCAGCTGTCTTCGGGCAGTAGGCGGGGGACACCCTGAACCGGTTGCCAGGCAATTGCAGGGCACATAGAGACAAACAACCATCCATGCTCACACACACCTAGGGACAATTTGGAGTGTTCAATCAGCCTGTCATGCATGTTTTTGGAATGTGGGAAGAAACCGGAGTACCTGGAGAAACTCCACACAGGCCCGGGGAGAACATGCAAACTCCACAAAGGGAAGCCGGAGCTGGAATTGAACCTCTGCGCTGTGAGGTCGACGCGCTAACCACTAGACCACCGGGCCGCCCTTAAACTATAATATTTGAAAAATATACATTACATAAAATGTTATATATATATACACTATATAATTAGTGGTGTCAACAGATTTAAAAAATTGTGAGATTAATTAATTATGATCTGTAATTAATTTATCAAATTAATCTATATTTTAATCTCATCTAAAAATTTCTGAGAAAAACTCTATTTTCGTTTTAAATTCATTACATTATTGAGCATTGAGGCAGCTCAAAAGATTCACATCACAAAAAAGTGGTATTATAATGTATTTTATTATTTTTAAACAGACTTGAACGGATGCAGTCCAAGCCATTTACTTTCTGCTGTATTTGAGACTAATCCTTTGCATTGATGCTCTCACCTCACATTAAAAATGTAATCCTGCAAAATAATCCCCATTTTTAATAACAGTATCTGCAATATGATTGTGGTTTTTTTTCCTGTAACTAACAAAATACAGTTTGGTCTTTTTTTTTTGTGTGTGTGTCTTGAATTTGGAACACCGGTACATGTATTCCGTTATTCCCCAAGCTTGCCCTTGCTTTCAGTTAGGTTGCCCTCTGGACACCTCCCTGCTGAGGTTTTTAGGGAATATGCCACCAGAGGAATGCCCTGAGGACCACTCAGCACATGCTGGAGAGACTATGTCTCCCATCTGGCTTGGAGACACTTTGGGATTCCCCCTAAGGGCTAGACGAAGTGGCTGGGAAGAGGAAGGTTTGGGCTTCCCTGCTCAAACTGCTGCCCCCGCGACCCGATACTAGATAAGCGAAAGAAAATTTATGGATCGATAGATGGACTCTCTGAATCATTTGCATAGTTGACAATGTTCAGTTCTGCAGCACTAATGCTACCCTTACATTACATATAACATCCTAAATCAGGGGTGCCCAACTTCTGTTGACCCTATGCGCACGCACACGTATTCACGAATTCATGCATTCCATGAAAAGCCACAACGTCCCCTAACATGAACGAAACAGAAAAATCAAGTAGATACAAGAGTTTGTGAGTTGTGTAAAGGAAACCACCTTAATGGGAGACCTGACACTGAGGCATGGGATGCACTTTTGCAGCTTGTAAAATGCATGAATATCTACGATCGAAGCTCACATGTACCATTTTAAAATGCTTCTCCTGCCGCTCCATATTCCCATTCTCTGCCACTGCCATCAGTGTATTAACTGAATGAGAATAATAATCAAAGAGATACTGTATATCGCAACAGCACGAATCGTAAGCTGCAATTGCAGAGTGCCGGGAACAACTTCCAAAGATGCAGGTCATGCGCCGCTGTAGGTTAATTTTTTTTATTTTTTTTTTGAACGTGAAACTGATACAGTGTACATGAACACAAGCATATATACAGTAATATAAATAACACGCACACAGACATGTAATTGACCCCCACTCCCTGTCCCCTGACACCCTCGCAATCGCCAGTCCGCTGGCTACTGGTTGATCACAATCTAAATGTTCTTTTTCTTATAGCTGTGTTTTATTGCAATACTCGTGTGGCTCAAAATATCAGCAACAAATTTAGTCAACCGAGATGATTCTGATTGTGATTCTTGGTCGATTAATTTTACGCATGTGGGCAGGCATCCCAGAGATTTAACTAGCTGGAATAAATTAAATTGACATTTGAAACTGCATTTTGTATTTCCTTGGGTAGTCTCTGTGTGATATTAAAATTGGTTTGAGGAACTAAAAACTTTTGAAGTGATAAAATATGCACAAAAAAATAGAAATCAGGAAGGGGGCAAATATTTTTCACAGCACTGTATACATATACACACTAACATGAGTGGCAATTTGTAGATCCACATTGCTGTCACTTCAATACATCACTGACACTCAGGAGAATTACAGAAGTTCGTTTTATTGCAACACAATATGGCAGGAGCAATGGTGAATGATCACTGATGTGCCATCTGTGCATTTAATGTTGGATGGATTTTGGCCTTCTATTTGGTGTCCTTCACCGAGAGAATGTGGAAAAGCAATCTTCCCAGTGATGCCGCCCATTCAGGTAATGTCCTGCAGCTCAAAGTCATTCCTGGCATGTCACCATACAAGTCATCTTCCCTGACTGACAGCCCTCTCACAATGATTTGTATCTTCCTGTAGAGAATCACATGACCTCTGAGTCAGTGCGGAAGGGCGGAGAGAGGGACAAGAATCAAAACGCAGGGAAGTGTGACCTAACGTGACTGTGTATTTCATGACAGTACCTTTCCTCCGAGCCTAATGAAGCGTCCTTATTGCCTTATCCTCCGGATGTCAGTGGCTTCCTGAGAGTTTGTATTGGAGTCTTTCTCATGACAGTCTTAAATATTGCGTGTTCTCTTAATACACATTTGTGTGTCTGATATTCTTATGAAAAAATGCATGCATTTGCTCAGACATCTGGCTATTTTTTATTCTAGTTTCTTGTTTTCTTCTGAAAGGGGAAGTCAAGACAAAAATATTCTTAACAATTCTATGAAAGAACACTCGCCTAAACGCAGTATTCTGCTAAATATCTTGTTTGTGGAATATGAATTAAGCAGCAAAATCAAGACATTTTAATCCATCTCATGGGGCGGCCACTTGCTGTCGATTAAAAATTGAAGCGGAGATGAATGGAGATGAATAGAGCTGTGCATGTGAATTTCGAAGACTACTGGTCACCGTTTTCAAACTCTACAAATAAAAGGTGGCAACAGAACGTGACCAAAATAAAATAAAATCAATATGTACACAAAAGATTTTACAATACTTGCCTCCTTCCCTGGCGGCCCGATGGGCCAGTGGTTAGCGCATCGACCTCATAGTGCAGAGGTCGTGGGTTTGATTGCTCTGGCCTCCCTGTGTGGATTTTGCATGTTCTCCCCATGCCTGCGTGGGTTTTCTCCGGGTACTCCGGTTTCCTCCCACATTCCAAAAACATGCATGGCAGGCTGATTGAACACACTAAATTGTCCCTAGGTGTGAGTGTGGGCATGGATAGTTGTTCGTCTATGTGTGCCCTGCGATTGGCTGGCGACTGATTCAGAGTGTCCCCCGCCTACTGCCCGAAAACAGCTGGAATCGGCTCAAGCACCCCACGCGACCCTTGTGAGGATAAATCGGATTGGAAAATGGATGGATGGATGCTTCCTTCCCTCAGTTGACAAGCTGGGATGGGAAAAAAAAGCATGTCACGCCCATAAAAAATGGCATCATTAAGATGTGCTGAATGTAATAAAAAAACACATTAAATCACTACTCAGTCTTTCAGGGTGGGGGGAATTTTAGTGCTGACATCATTTTTACAGAGACCTATTATAGAAGTGCGAACCCAATCAAGTGTCTCTTTGAGGTGGAAAGGCAAAACTGGTTACGGTTAAACATGAGGAAAACATCTTGGTTAATGTTGACATGTGATATATCTTGGTCACATTTTGGCAAGTTAAGCAACTGGTTCAGTTATATTTGCCTTTATATGTCAGAGGAAAAACAATGCCAAAGTCATTTTGAACAATTAATGAAGGATCTCTTTCCTTTTGCTTACTTGCTCACACATCTGGTTCAGTGTTTAGCTACATTATCAAGAAAACAAACAAAACAATGTATTTCTTCAACATTGCATTTTTTCTTGTTTTCCGAAACATTGAAAAAAATGCCTTAGCCAATTATGTGCTGTGGTAGACGATACTGTATATATCAGTAACAAGTTATTTGTGTTCAGCCATGTTGTTTGTGGAAGAAGCGCACATCAGTTAACGATTGATATTAAATTTACAGTCGTTCAATTGAATAAGTTGAAGTCCCTCTCTACAAAAGTAGTAGCTATGTTGGCCTCATTAAAAGGCCAGTTTAAGCCATTGAATTTTGGTGTATACTGAAATAACTGTCATGATGCGCAACCAAATGAAAACAAGACTTTGTGGAAGGCATTTTATTTTAAAACATTGTTTCAGTTCAAGTCCTCCATCAAGAGCAAGCAATGCAAAGTGCGTCTCCAACCAGAAACAGTTTAAGTGCCGAGTTTCCACACACGTTTTCTTCTCAACACATTTGCACATTATTTCGGGCTTTTCCTTGAGACGTGAAAAAACACCAGAACTTCCAAGTCTTTAAACTGTGTGGTTTGATGTTCTGTCTTCAGCAAAGAAACTTAGAGGAGGACTGAGGTGACTCAGATGAGTGATTTCAAAGAACAGCTGGATCATCCTTCGCTTCGGTCAGTGTGCTGACTCACATGTTGGTGCTCATTCTCGTTTGACTGTTGGCTGGTGTCAGTTCACCCTGACTGCCTTCTCTGGGAGGAGACTGAAGGGGGAGAGGACACGAGTGAGATATTACCATTTGACTGACTCCATGTTATGGTGAAAAGTTTTGGTTCTTTCAGAACAATTCAAAAATCAGAGCTTAAAATAGAAATATCTAAATTATAATCTTCTTTCCTCAGTGTTGCTATTACAAATTTACAATTCTTTTTCTTTTTTTTTTTCCAAGGGCCTTCTCCCATGTTTTATTTTGTTTTTGTTTTTACAAAAATTAATAAATTAATCGGGATTAGAATAAACATTACCAGATTTATGACATACATTTGTTGGTTTTATCAGTTAGGTTTAAGATAAAATAAAGATAAACCATGAGTTACACTGCTCAACAGCAAATTTTAATCAGAAATGGCTTTTTGTGTCCCTAAACTTTTTTTTTACGCTGATTTAAAATAACTTTTTTCTAGTGCATCAGATTTTTTGATATTTTCACTATTTCATTATTTTTTTTAAGTTCGACCTACCCATCCTTGAGCTGTCACCTTGAAAGTGGTGGAGGGGTTTGAGTTTCCCAATGGTTCTAGGACAGAGGTGGCCAACCAGTCAGAGCCAAATTTTTTATTCTGTTGCTGCAAAGAGCCACATCTTACACATCGGCGTCCCGCTTCCTTGCGCGCGCACTTTTTTGCCCAAGGATCCACTTTTGAAGCGACCAACTTCCCACGATCAACCCAAACGCGCACGTGCTAGCATACACACACACACACGCACACACACACACACACACGCACACACACACACACACACACACGCACGCGGGTAACCAATCATGCACTCGCGCACATATGCACACACGCCACGATGAGCAACAGCAGGAACGGCCCGAACATGAACGAAAGCTAAAGACACAAACACACAAATCTTTATTGCCCCCCCACCCCCCATTTCCACCTCCCACCCCTTGCGGTCGACTTGGGACCAGTCCGCTGGCTCCCGGTCGATTGCGATTGACGTATTAGACACCCCAGCCTTAAAATCAGAGGTAATTCGCTGACTAGCTTAGCGCCATTGTTTGCGCATGAGCGGTGATTCAGTCATCTGATTGGTTGCCCTCTATGTCAATCAAGTAACGGGATTGATGATAGGCTAACGTAGTGCGTTCTGTGTATTTAACGCCTTTATTTGAATGGCAGCGCCACTGCCGAGGTGTTTTCAATGCTTGTGTGAAAGCCCGGGAGCCGCATTGAACCAGCCAAAGAGCCGCATGCGGCTCGCGAGCCACGGTTTGGCCACCCCTGTCCTAGGAGGTAAATTGTCTGAGGCTTATATGCCCTGGCAGGGACAAATTGCAGCTTTCGCAATTTGAAAATTGCATTCTGTACCGCGATGTCAATTTGTATTTGATTAATTTTTTTGCCCAATACAAAATTTAACAAAAGTTTTAAATGGCCCAATTGCAGTTTTTTTTTAACTTAGCATGTAAAGCTCAAATACACATAACAATTTTTCTACAGGTGCCCATGAGCAAAATGGGCTGCAGACACTCTCAAACGTGAGTGAGGGCAAAACTATTTTGAAGCACCTTGCCAAAATATAAAACATTGATTGCACTGCTGTATTTCTCTTTCAGCACCATGGCAAAAGCGGATAAATCCGAACCGGTGGTTGTTAAAATTATTACACTGGGTGACACCAACAAGCAAAATATCTTGCGGGCCTGAAGCCCTTCAACCATCCTATTGAAACTTAAACCCAGTTTGAAGCTGCTATTTGATTTGACATTTGTGAAAAATGTTTACTTAGGTTTGAACGTGTACAAGACATTATTGGCTTGTTTTCTGAATGTGAAGAAAAAAAAGAGTGATGAAACACTCAGTGACAGTTTGGTCTCAGGAACACATTATTCTACATAAAGTGTCCTTGGGTGTCTTGAAAGGCGCTTATAAATAAAATCTATTATTATTATTATTATTATTATTATTATTAAATATCAACATCAATATAAATTGACCAAATCTAAGTACCGCTGTGTACCACTAGAGGGAGCCTGCATGCCACACAAATTTAGGCTTCAATTTAAATTAATAGGCTTTAATCTTTAACTAAAGATTAGTGAACTTGACTTCATGACAATGCCAGTACAAATAAAATGATGTTTTTCTTATACCTTGACATGGATCTGATTGCGAAGCACAGCCGCTCTGAGGATCATGGCTTTGGCTCTTCTCTGGAACTCTTTGCCCATATGGAGCGACTTCTCAAATGTTGTGCTTCTCTGGTCCACATCCCTTGCATACAGAATCTATCATAAACAGGTTGAGATTATCATATTTTAAGCATTTGATTAAAAAACAAACAAACAAACTAACTAACAAAAAGATCTAGATTTTAGCACCTTGCTATGGGAGTCAATGCGTGCATTAATGAGCCCCTCTAGGATAAGCTGGGTGAGCTCATCTTCGAGGGCCGCCACTGTAGTGTTGAAGGCCTGAGCCATCTTTGTCATGTCTGCTGACACGTATGGGCTGAAATACTAAAAACACAAGCACAAATATCATACAAATATAATGTATAAGGAGTAATTGATAATTGGTATCAAGTACAACAATAAAGTTGTACTTGATTCACGTCAAGCGTCCAACATTTCAATATGAAACTTTTAACGTCGGGTGAGTCAAACAAATTTTTGTCAAGGTCCGCTTTAGAATTCGGTCTTCCCTCAGAGGGCCGTTACGACAGTGAAATCGAATGCTTCATCATCTCATCGTATTCTTCGTAAATTGAACAATAAATTGATGGATGCCTTGTTTTGAAATCACTCACGTCAACTCTTTGTTGTTTGCTCAATTGTTGTTCAACTGAGTGGAAACAGGGTAATAACATTATCGCAACACACACATTATATATATATATATATATTAGAGCTGTCAGTTTAGTGCGTTTTTATCGGCATTAATTTAAATGAATTTTAATGGGATTAAATTTTTTCTCGCGAGATTAACGCGGTACATGTCACAGTGGATGTTACGTTGCTCTATAAATAAATCAGAAACAAAACAACAAGCATGCTGCACAGGTCCACGCACGTTTGTTTTGCCAGCCACGGCAGCGCGAGACACCGAAAACGGATACTTAGAGTTTAGGAATGGAAAGTTTACTTTTAAAAAGTTGCCAGATTGTTCCACTGACAAGAACAAAGTTACCTGTATGTTTTGCAGTCGTAAACTGAGCTATCATCATAGCACGTCGAGTCTGAAATACCACTTAATGGCCAAGCACACAGCTGACGTGAGTACTCCGCCCCCTCGTCTCAGACAGACAGCTATGGATCATTTCAAAGCGAAGAAAATGGATGACACGACGAAGAACATAAGCCATAGCTAAATGTATGGCTACTGCATGCAAGCCTGTCAACATTGTCCACAGCCAGACTCAAGCTGAAATCATTCGCATTGCATCGAACGACTCCACTACGGATTGCCAGCGAGAGCCTCCATTACAAGCTGTGTACAGAGATTGTACGTAGCGGAGAAGACACTGTTTCGGGAGAGAAATAAGAGACTAGGTTGATGAGCTATGTGTCTGTGCAGTGGTAGTGACCGAGCGAACACACTGAAAATAAAACGTCTCCAGTGTTGTCATCGAACAAAGTGTAGTCATCCGAAATGATGTCTCCACAAAACCGTAGAGAGACTTCCGCGCAAGAAGGACCAACACAATCAACATAGCCTGACTGCTGTGTTCAAAGCAAATTTGAGAAAAACGAAGTATGCAACCATGGTTTAAATCCACTATAGGCTGAGTACTAGTTTACTTTAGATGTGCACTTTATAATGTTATATTGCTCTGTTTTGATTCCATAAAAAGAGCTGTTAAAGCAGCTGTTGTGTGACAAAATATTTTTTTCACTGTTGTTGATGGACACTAATATTGTGTGAGAGATTATGTGTCAATAACTGCTCCAAGTGAAAAATGTTCATGTAAAATTCATCCATCCATCCATTTTCCGAACCGCTTGATCCTCACTAGGGTCGTGGGGGGTGCTGGAGCCTATCCCAGCCGACTCCGGGCAGTCATGTAAAATTGAAAATCGAAATTGTTATTTCAGTAAATATTTGCATTTTGCACATAGAAAACTGATTCATGATTCCATGTTGATGAGAGCATTAAAATGGGGGAAAAATAGGACAAAAAATATAAAAGGAAATTCAGAAATGATAAAAAATGCGTGAGTAATCACGATTAATTTTTAGTTCATTTGAGTTAATATGACAGTTGCATTTTTAATTAGATATTTTAATCGTTTGACAGCTCTAATATATATATATATTTTTTTTTCCACCTGAAGTGCATGTGCCACATGACGAAGACTCTCCCTAACTTCTGCTAACAACCCAAGCTTAACTTTGCTTCTATCCAACACAGAAAGATTGAACAATAAAACATCAAATAGAAGTTGAGGTAGTGTCATTTTTTAGGTGACAAGCTTGTTCCCCACTGGATGCATTTCACGAGGCCATAATTCAAAAATGTCGTTTGCAGATGAGAGAAATCATGCATGTATCCGCCAACTATGTAGCTCTATCCACTCGTCATTTTATTCTGCCCATGCCAAGAAATAATGAAATGTCTACCATTAGATAATAAAAACAAGAGAGGCCATTCCACAAAGTGGTGCTATTTGTGTCCCCAGGAAATGAAATGCACCATACAATTCCAAAAAAAATACATTTTCATAAAGTTCCATGCACATGGATATAAATTGTGCTTTATGTTCGCTATTTGTATAAATGTCATGAATATAGGTCATGTATTTTCAATTTTTAGACTAAAAACCCAATTAGGGGTTCAGTCCAAAAAAAACATGAACTAAAACATGTCTGAGATTGACCAATACAATTTGGAGTTGTTCAATATGATGTGAATCAGGCTATCAGCAAATAAAAAGAAAAAGAAAAACGCTAGAATTATAGTTTATTTTGCCAGCATTACAAAAAGCAATTGGCTCTGATTTGGTGGTTTAGCCCATATAACGTTAATAAAAATGAATTGAGTTTGTGAATAGCGAAATACGAATAGGTGTGGCTTCACTGTAACACAATTTTTTCTTTTTTAAAAGCCAGTGCCAATGTATTGCCACTAACTGTTTTTCATCACCTCTTGCAATTTACATTCAATTTCAAATAATCCCTATCCATTATCACTGTCCCGATCAATATCTGGAACACTCAAACAACAAAACTAAACAAAAGAAAGTGCATGCACACATGTTGCAGCCATTTATCATTTTGCACATTAAATAACTTGTCCCAGTAGTGTATTCAATTGAATATACTGTAGGTTGAACATGATTTGCAAATCATTGTACTCTATTTTTATTTATGTTTTTAACACAACGTCCCAACATTTTGGGATTGGGTGTGTTGATACTCATTGTATGTCCATTTCAATAAGTATACATTGCTTTGTGTTACCTGGATAAGAGCTCTGTTTCTAATTTGGCTGTACAGTGTCCGGACGTGTGGGGCCAAATACATGTCCAGCAGAAGATTATCCTAGACGTACAAACAATAAACATTCATCCAAAAACATTATTACTGTACGACATACATACATTCATCCTTGAATTACTTATGTATTTCTCCCTTTAACATCAATAGCAGCTTGTGCTTCCTGCTCTTACCTTTATTTCATCCAGTAGCTTGAGACAAGACGCATATTTGGATTCATAGAATTTGAAGATGATGTCACGAATTTGAGGTTCTAATTCTAGAAATAACTTAAAAGAGCTTGGAGACAAACAAAAAATGTTCATTAAAGCATTACATTTGTGAGACTTCTTTTCCATTTAATCAAGAGCTAATCTCTTACCTGCTCGAGATGACGTTGCGTTGGAGCTCCTGTCTGTCAAACGTAGCCAGAGCGCATAAACCACCATAGACAGCTACGTTACTGGGTGACAAAAGCTGAAGAGACATCCGTACATTACACGGTGAAAGTTGACTCCCAAACTCTGCCTTTCACTTTTGTGCGAGGAATTGAATATGGTTGGAACACAACGAGGTAATGTGCAAATGCTGTTGTACAATAGTTCACAAATATGTTGTCCATCATAGTTTTACTACAGTGATCCCTCGCTATATCGCGCTTAATTTATCGCGGCTTCAGTACATGGTGGTTTTCTAACCCCAGAATACTGTATTCGGGAAAAAAATGCCGAATTACTCAGAGGTTTTGTAGATGCCTGTTTGTATGATTGATTCCCGGCGCAATGTCGACCAATGACAGCACGAGTGGATTTATGAGCTGATTGGCTGTGCATCTTCCCTTGTGTCTCGTCACGCTGTTGACTCTGATTGTTCGCCTGCCTCTCTCTGTCTCTGACGCCGGCATTTTAAAGAGCCTCCGTGGAATGATAGCTATGCCGATGCATCTGATAGCAGACATTCGCTTGCTCTCGGCCTCCAATTCGTGACACATGTTCATCAATTTGTGCTCCCTTACTACTTTGCACCACCTTAGTTATTAGTTGTTTGTTTTTCTATTAGTTAGTTTTAGGGTAGATCCTTAGGTTGCTTGTCTGCTTTTGTTGCCTTTTGTTTTGGAGCCGTTTTGTGTTATCTTATTGTTGTTGCAAATAAATAGTTTCCTGTGGGTTATAATTGTTAATAATTCTGTAAACTGAGTGTTGCTCCGGCAGAGTTTTTGTTTATATCACCCTTGGGGACCGAGAGTGATATTGCCTTCCCTTATGTGATGCACGTAACCCTAGATGGTGCATAACAGATGGAAACACTGGTCAGCAGAACTGCTCGAAGGGAATATGCAATTTAATTGGCTGGTAGCGTCACGTGCTGTGCTGGCTGGAAGCAACGATGAAGGAGAAAAGCGTGACAGCTCAATGTTGCCCGTGTAGGGCAGCTGAACAGAGACATGTCTGTTTAAACTGTTTGCGTTCACCCACAAGGCATGGAGAAGAAGAGAGAGGAAAATTTATTTTTCAGGACAACTCGAGCTTTTCCAGGACATTTTACTTTTTTTCCTAATTTTCTGGAAAACTGTTTGGCCATGTTCCCGGTTTTCCAGGAACTGCGGTGATGTGCAGTGTAACTTTTACGCTACACGTAAAGTTTTGCATTTAGCACAAAAAGTTCAATTTTGGTTATATCTGACCAGAGCACAATCAATAAATTAGTTAATCGATACATAGATAAATGAATATCTGTTGTTGTTAGGGAGAAGCAGGAAGTTACTCATTATCTGTGAAAGAAAATAAACTGTTATTATGCATCCCTAATTACAACTATTTTTGTTGCATTACCTTAAAAGAAAAGACGTACTTCACTAAATGTGAACCGAACCTTAAAACTAAGTACGTACTACAATGTGATTTTCAGAAATAGCATAAAACATGGAGGGCCGTGTATAAGGAAGGAGCAAACACATTTGGACATGACTCACCTCTGGACAGTCACAGTGGTCAAAGGAAGCCTGCAGGAAGCACTTGGCAGCCGGTTTGTATTTTCGAGAGGCCAATTCCGCCAGGCCTCAAATAAAAACAAAGGAGACTCATAAGAATTTGGAAGATCAAAGAATTCATCCCCCAACAATGAATGATATGACATTCTACTGAGATTCTCATCGAGGGAGAGAACATAACATATTGTAATGTTTTCTTACCTGCAGCACACTTTAATTTGGTAAGAACGGCTTGATTTTGGCTGTCTCGCTCTCCTCGTTGCTGCATGGAGAGAAAACAACACATTTGAAGTCCTTTGTTGCACCCCACCCACTTGTTAGTGTTAATAACCCATATCCAGAGTGAAAGGAAGTGTTCATCCAATCTTAAGACAATTGGCAAGTCAGTTCAATCATGTATCGCCTTGTTACTTAAAACCCAAATGGATCATTGCCAAACTGCTGCTGTTTTGGGACATTCTCACACATCCTTGTTTAGGTGAATCGTGCATTTGCGCATTAATGCCTTGAAACAGCTCATTAAAACAGGTATCAACAACTTGAAGCAAAATTTGAAAGTGACGTTCTCGTTGAGGACAATGATGCTCACCTCTGCAATCTCTGGTGTGGATTCTGCCTTGTTGACATAGCTCAGTACATGGGACCAGTTCTGGAGATAAACACTAACCTGTGTGAACAAAGAAACACCCACATACAGCGACTGATGACCTGACATGTTTTCACAGTACATTGTAGAACAAGATTAAGAAAGGGGGGGGGGGGGCATTTCTAACCATGACCACCAGTTGTAATGCATCTTGACACTGAAAACAATAAAGCAGCTGAATGTTGGTGTGTGTGATGTGCTCTACCTTGATTACATTCAGACACATGTTAATAACATGTTTAGCACTGGTGCAGTAGTCCCTAGCTCGGGAGTAGCACTTCAGAGCATTACTGAGGTCACCACAGTCCAGGTAATGATCGCCCAAGTCATCGTGTCCTCTCCTAAGAAGGATGGGCACAAAGCAAGGATGAGTACCATCGGCCTGAGTCGCATCTTTGAATGTAAAAAATAAATATATCTAACAATAACAGTATAAACTTATTCACAAATAAAAAACTTAGAATTCACTTATCGTACCGGATGCTCTCTTTAATTGAGTTCCCCTTGTAATTCTTTAGATCAGTGTCCAGTTTCTCCAATTTAAGCAGAGCCTTCTTCCTGGTGGACTCTGCCCACGCTGAATCCAAAGGAGGAGGGACAACCCCACCCTCGGGAGCTACTTCTGGTACACCCTGGACTTCCCTAAAGGGAAAAACGGTAAACGTTTTTTAATGTAATATTTTGTTATTAAGTATAATACTGAGAGTTAACCCCTGACATACAATAAGGCAAATGATTATACAGAAACTTGATCTTCGTACATTAAACAGATTGTCAATTGAATTAGGCGCCAATGATAGGAACACTGAAATGATTAGTGTTTTATAATCCTACCTCATGATCACAATGATAGCTTATGCCGCCATGGAAAGACAGTAACAAGATGATTCACACACTGATGTGACACAACAGTAGTGCTGTCAAGCGATTAAAAAAATATGAGATTAATTAATTATGATCGGTAAGTAATTGATCTAAATAATCAATATTTTAATCTAATCTAAAAAGTGCTGAGAAAACCCCTATTTTCATTTTTAATTCATTACATTATTGAGGCATATCAAAAGACAAAAAAGTGGCATTATAAAGTCTTTGTAAACAGACTTAACAGATGCAGTCCTCGCCACTCACTTGCTGCTGTAGTTGAGACTAGTCTCAAATCCTAGCTGCAACGTTTAGTTTCAACCACCAGGGTGAATATCACTGTTTTGTTTGTTTTTGTAAATCTCCAAATAATTACAAAATAAAAATAGAATATCAGGCCCATAAAAAGTGCTTAGGTTAACATATTAAAAACAGTAAGAACATTTTTCTGAGCAATACAAGTACTCAACACTGAACTTGCTTTGGAGAATAAAAAATAAATAAGAGACCCTTAAATCACAGTGCTGTATGTTAGCACTTCAGAAATAACACTGTTCATCATGAGAAAATAAAGTGCTGAAATAAACATATACCACTTCTGGTAGGCTACTGAGGACACAGCAACTATGCTGACTTCATGCCTCGTATGCGGGTTGTTCTCCTCGCGTTTAGTTTGGCGACGAGCTTTGCTTTAGCTCGCTATTTTGCTAATGCTTTCGGTGCTCACTTTCGCTGTGGATGCACTCGCGACGAGGTGCTTTGCATGAATGTGGGAGGCTAAACTTGAGCTGCTTCAGTGGTCAGCAAACTCCTTCTTACAAGTTAGGCACAACACTACTTTTATCAATAGTGCCGTCAGGGTGTTTTTGAAAAGTACATTTTCCATTCATTGTACTGAGAACTCTCATATGCTCCTCCATTTTCACCTCTCCTCTCCTCACCACTGCTTTCTTAGCCCGCCCAACTCCAATGGGAGCCAATCAGCTTATGCTAAACAACCCCAAACATAATGACAGCCAATGTCCGCTTCAGGCTGTGACTGACAGTTGTTTCCCCACCCTCAACTACTCGAACACAGGAAGCCAACACATGGAAAGGGATATTATAAAAAGGCAACCCACCTACAAAAACAATAAGGTTAGAGATTGAAATTTAGATTAATGCGATTAAAAAACATAACTCACTAAATATGACTGTAATTAATTATTCACAATTAACGCGATAAAATGACACCTCTAAACAACAGAACAATCATTGCAGACCTGAAAAAAAAAGTTTAATTGTGATGTTTTATTAAGAGCACTATAATACCGTGTGGCATCCGTTAGTTTGCGGTGGACCTCTTCATAAGTGTCAACGTTGAAGGTTCTTTGGACAAAGGTCAGCGCCATTTTCAAGGCTTCCACTCTGAGCTGTGGGCAATGCTCTGCGATGAACTGGAGTCTCTCAATACGCATTAGTCCACTGTAACTGGTCGCATATTGTTCTAGGTCCTAAACAGAAAACAAGGGAGCTCAAACATGAATGACATATTAGACAGAGTTACTCCAATTAACAACCTAATACCCCTTTCCCACTGCCGCAAAACCACGGGTAAACACGCTTTTTGGGCAGTGGGAAAAGCTCACTGGCCAGTGTCGATCCGTGTCCACCAGCACACCATCGGAGGCGGGTTGTGATCGCCTCCGCTTGCAGTTTGAAAGCCTAACACGGGACTTCCCGGTAATTACGTGATGACATAGGGCGGTACGTGATGCGTCATAACATCGCACGCCATCGGCTTCGGAAATAGCACGCCCCCACAACAAAGCTAGGAGATCACCCCTTGAGCTATTGTCTCAGTAGTAGCAAAGAGTTGATCCTCCGCTGCTTTTCAACCATTTTAAGGATGGTAAAAAGCATGATAAAAGAAAGAACACTCGCTTCCATGTTGCTTTGTTTGTAGCGACGCCACTCGAGCGAAGTGCGACACAGCAGTCAACAATCACAGCGTGGTGACGTAACCAGACGCAAAGTGGTGGAAGGGGGGGAGGCAGAATAGCCTTCTGTTGGTCAATGGGAAAGGGACAATATGCCAATTGGTTGCGTGTCGCCACGGATCACTACTACCCACTAATTTCAGTGGGAAAGGGGTATAAGACAGTGTTTCACAACCAGGGGTACAAATACCCCTAAGGGTGCACGAGCACATAGCAGGGGCTACATGGAATCACTTATAATGTATTTTCAAGAAGGTAAGTAAAGATTCTCAGTCATTACATAAGCATGTCAATAATCTATTTTTTTGTAGGCTACAATTTTTTTCCCTGGTGACGTATTCACCAGTTGTACAGCCACGCCAAAATCACAACAGCTGCACGTCAGCTCAAGTGTCTCATTTAAGCTCAGATGACTCATGAAAAGAAAGTAAAACTGCTATGATAGGTTGGAATATTCTTATTGGAATATTCTTCTTAAGTGTTTTGTTTCTGATATTTAAAGTTTAAATGCTTGTTTACTGGTGCTTATTCAAAGTAATCCATTTTTTGGTGGTAAATGATTTACATCCAGGTTCATTATCCTTTGAATTTAATTTTGTATTACTTATTGTCAAGGCAAAATATTTATTTTAATGTTTAATATTGGTTAAAAATTAGCCAATGACACGGAATTAACTGTTCAAATTAAGGTGATGACATTCGGTTATTTTCATTGAATAATTTGTTGTGTTATGTTGTACTTTTGGAGACTCATCTGCATGATTGAGTGAGGCGGTAGTCATGCAATGACAAAAAGGTTCGGGGGTACACAAGTTGGGAACAACCGCCTTAAGTAAATGCTTTTACATTGACATTTCATCACTTGGAATTGAAGGATGTTTACTGTGCATGCAAATGTGTACTATTTCACCAACCAGTCCTTTGAAACATTAATTGTGGGAAGGCAATTCACTTGTGGTTGATAATGAAAATATGGTATTTTGACAAGTACCAGTGTTGGGTTCTCCACAATGTAGTTGGTGTCTGGAGCATTCTGCTGGTCTTCCTGGGGATCTGCATCAATCTGCATCGGTTCCACAGCCCCCTATAAGGAATGACCAGGAACACTTTTGCAATGACCTGTTTTACTGTTTTGTTTTGTTTTTTATTAATCACTCATATTGTGTCTACATTACTGTCAGATTGTGTACACTAATACAAAAAGCAAAATAACAAAATTATTTAATGCAACAATTTAAGTGAAAATGAAAGATGAATTATCTAGTCACTTCACCGGTTGTCGAGCTTCCTATATTTCTAACATGCTTTTCTCTTGTGTGACTTTTACAATGCTGATCCGACCATGAGGTAAATCATCCAATCTAACAGTTTTTTTCCCCCCAAATTTGTTACAGGCAGCGCTGTCCAGTGAATATTAAGAAAACACACCAGAGCTGAGACAATGGACTTGAAAAAAAGGATTTCCTGTAAATTGTACATAGAGTAGTACAAAAGCAAGACATGTTGTCCCCAAAGGCCTGAATGTTCGAAATTTCAATAAGTATGGATTTGTATCATTAGGATGTTGATAACATAGGTAAATTATACAATTCATTAGGAACACACTTGCCAAAGCAAGAGTGTCAGTTAATCTGCTACCAGCAGGAAGTTAACAAGTCAATGCTGGCTATCGTTAGCTACAATCAACACATGTAAACAAGTTCTTCCTCCGTCAATGCAACATGTTGTCTTGGACACCCATTACGTTGAAATATCAGTACTTGTGTACGAGTCAGCTGCTTACACTGTTTGCCGTTTTTTGTGTGTTATTCAAACCTAAAATGCTACATTCTCCGTCAATGTTGTTAGCCATCGTAGGCCTTGTTTAAGCTAACTGTTTCAAACGTAATTTAAAAACAGTTTGTTTGAAATCAGAGGGTAAGCTTATTTTTATTCTATTTCTAAGTTGTTGTCGTATGTGAGGAGCATTTTTGTTTGGTTAAATCAAGGGAACTGAACCCTTAATCAACAATGAGGTCCCTTATTCGTAGTCCTTCGTGGAAAGGACGACAGGCACTCTTACATTTATTTCGAACCAAAAACGTAAAGTTGTGCAATTTTACTAAATTGTTGCTAGAATGACGTAGACAGTGAATTTCAGTTTGTTGGTCAAGTTCTATAGCTTAGCATATCTAGCTAATACGATACTCTGTAGGCTTCGTGCAGTTAGCCGATTGCGTGTATTTCCATGAAAACATAGACACACTTACCTGAAAGTTAAAAACCTGCACAGGCAAAGGCATTTTTAGCTTGTATGCCTTTTCTGACTGAACTATATGACTATTGTGCGCAGAGAAATCCAGGAGCAGTGCTAATGAGTGGGTTGCTCTTCCGATCCGGATGGAATATTGTAATGTGACATACTACGGATCGCGAGAAGGTGTTGTTTCATACCGACATACAGCACTGTCAGCTCAATCAAAAGTACAACAAACCTGCGCTTGCCCCACAAAAGTATAATAATAATAATAATAATAATAACAATACATGTTATTTATAAACGGCTTTCAAAACACTCACGGACACTTTTCAACCGACAACAACATTAAAACTGTACACAGTAAAAAAGAAGAGATGCAATTTAAAAGGAGTATGAAATCTGGAATAGGTGGGTTTAAGACGGAAATTGAATATAGGAAGAGAATCAATATTACGGATGTGAGGTGGAGTGAGTTCCAGAATTTGGGAGCAGAGCGGCTGAAAGCTCTGCTCCTCATCGTGTTGTTGATTGTTGAGACGGGCAGACGGCATAAGGGATGTTCACACGGCACACATTTGCATCGGTGCTGCACCGACGTATTTTGTTGCGATATACATGTATCTTACCCCGGTGTAAATTTGTGCAGCGTTCGTACGTAAAAAGCTGCTTACTAAAGAGAAGCGTGTTAACCCTGGCGCAGCGTTCACACGGCAGTTTCTGCGGCCGTGCAATACGATAGTAATAATACGAAAATAAAACATGCGCATGCTTAAAGTGTACTTCCATTTCCCGGCCTTGTTTGTGACATATCGAAAAACCATGGTTTATACTTCTCTAGACAGATCAACCCTTTGGTCTGTCAGACACCGTAAAAGTGTAAGTTGCGGGGTTCGTAGGTTTTAGATGGATTGCTCTACGTTTAGAATTGGTAAAAAAAAAGGGAGAACGACTTCGTTGAACACAACGTCTGCCTCGTAACTCTCTCACGAACACCCCTTTTTCCGGTAACGACCCACCTTCCTGCTTTTCTTCCCCAATCATATGTAAGCAACATAAGAATATTTCAGAAAGTATTAAACAGAATATAATTTAGGTAACTAACATAAAATAATATAATGCTTAAATATAAAATGATAATAATTAACAATTAAACAAAAGCTTACAAAAGGATGAGAGAGAGAAAGTGTTACAGCTCCGAAATAAAGAGAACTGCCGTGTTGGTTCTTTTTAAAACATACACTTAATTAATTTGTTTAACTCAAGCAACTACAGTCACGTCCTTCTCCTTCTCGTCCATGTGTCTTCTGCTCGAGAGGCGTTCAATGACCGCCCCCGAAAACGTAAATCAACTATGACTTCAATGACACTCAGAAAAGCAAAAAAAATGTGCCAAACAGAAAATCAAGAGAGGAAATCGCAAAATAAATTCTATGGGGAATTTCATGGGGGGGGGGGGGGGGTGAACACACGACAAAGGAACAAACTACACAAACAACTCCGAGACAGTCCAGTCACCTACAAAAGGAAAGATGACGGAAGTACAACAGAGTACGAAAGCAAGCATTCTACCCATATGTAATCAACTCTTCTCAAGCTAGCGAGTCTGCCCATGTAGTGTTCGCATGTCCCAATTTATCAGTGCTGCCTCGCAAACTAGCATTGACTCCGGAGTAAATTTTTAAACCACCACCTGGAGCAGGGTTAAATTTGCTCCGGTTTGAGCTGTTTTCAGGGGTTACACCGGTATAAATGTGTACGTGTGAACGCTCTACGAGTGCAGCCTCGGTGCTACACCGGAGTAAAAGCTGCCGTGTGAACACCCCTATCGATAGGTGAAGGGAGGAGGAGGATCTCAGGCAGCGATAAGGAAAGTCAGAAAAGATCAGACAGATGGGGTGGAGCAAGGTTATGAATGGCCTTAAATGCATACAGAAAGATTTTGAAGTTTATTCTGAGTTTGACAGGGAGCCAGTGTAGCTGTTGGAGGATGCGGGTGATGTGGTGAAAGGAGGTGGTTACGGTGATGATCCGGGCTGCAGAATTCTGGAACAGTTGACGCTTTATGGAGGAGTTTGTGATGGGCACCGAAAAGGAGTGAGTTGCAATCATCAATGCGGGAGGTGACGTGAATGTGGGACAGGATAGAGGCAGTGTGAGGGGTGGGAGAGGGGCAGAGACAATTGATGTTACGTAGGTGGAAATATACAGACCGGGTTATGTTATTGATGTGAGAGTGGAAGGATAGTGAGCTATCGAGGATGACAGCCTAGCTATTCATGTTTTGTTTTTATTGTTATTCTAGGTAGCATTGCATGTGTAGAATGCAGATTTTGAACGAAGCAAACATTGAAAATATGAATCATAACAGTAGTGTATGTGTGTGTGTGTATATATATATATATATATATATATATATATAAACAAATCCTGTCTCACCCCTTGGGTGGTGTCCGTCTCTCATTCAGCTTGGGTCCTCTACCAGAGGCCAGGAAAATTGAGGGTTTTATATATATATACACACACACACTGTATATATATTGTTGCAGGCGATCAAGCAGGGGGGAGCGTGTTGTGGTGGACACGGCGGGATCCGTTCACCGTCCTCCACTTCCCCCAGGTCCTCTGCGTGTTCGTTTGATTCTGGCTGAGTTGATGTGTGAAAATCAGAGGCTGGAAATGGAGAAGTTCTTGCAAGATGTTTTACTGAACATTTAGTCATTTTTATGTTCTGATGTTCCTGATATCGTGTTCTTATAAAACATGATGATAGATGCTTCTACCTTTCTCAGAAGTTATCTTAATGTTCTGGATGGAAAACAGCTGTAAGTGCGAAACCGTAGTCTAGCTGCCAGACGCGCCTACGTACTTGTGTGGTCTATGTTCACGAAAGGTGTTAACAATATTTTCTGTTGTGGTCACCTCATAAGGTTCAACTGGCGGTCATATTGCAAGGCACAAAGCGAGGCTTATAGTCAAAGTCGACCTGTCTATGATACATAGTTTTAAGCTAAACTTGTAACATATATAAGTGATAACTTATATATATATATATATATATATATAGCGGCTGGATAGCTCAGTTGGTAAGGCATCGGTTTGGGAGACGGTGGTTCGAATCCCGCTTGGGGCAAAAAATGAGCACATAACACCATCCAGTGTGGGTCCTTGGGCAAGATCCTTCACGCTAATGCCTACCTCATACAATGATGAGAGACGATAAAATGAATGACATGCCGGCTCAGACGTCGCCCGGCCAAACAAGGTCTGCGTCAGGTGCTGGGGAACCAGAGCTCCTTGATGAAAAATGGGCTACTGGAACAAAGCGGAGATGGGCGAGATGCGATAACATGGCTCTGTTGGAATGCTACTACTGAAGCAACCCTAGTCAGAGGGGTTACATGCAGAGAATGTGGGCTAAATGGTTACTTCGAAACCCACAGTCACGGTTGACCACGAAACAACTAGTAGCGCAGTGTTCCAACATCCACAAACGGCAACTGCTGTCACAACTTGAGATTGATGAGGTACAACGCAGGTTCCATGGTGAAGGGCCCCAGGCTGCTAGATCAGAGGAGGAGGTCATACCAGAGATTGGGAGGCAAGCCCCAATGAATGCAGATGATGAGATTGGGAGGCCAGCCCCAATGAATGAAATGCTGAGCGAGGCAGCAACTGACCTGAAAGCTAAGATCATGGCGAGAATGAAAGCTGGGCAACCTAGAAACCGATTACAACGGCTATGTGAAGTACCACCTGAAAGTCTCATGGAAAGTGTGAATGCAGCACTGAGGGCGATCCCTACCGTAACGATCACGGAAACCAATGAGTTGATATACGCTTCAGCATCAGTAATCCTTGAGATGCTTGGCTATAAGAGCAACCATTGAAGCCATGAGATACATTACCCACCATGGAGGCTAAGATCAAGGCGGCTCGGAAAGATGTGAGTCAATTGACGGAGGCCCAGAGAGGTGTGATGAAAAGGCCGATACCCGAGAGGTACATCCAGATGACCATACCTGAAGCACTCGAAACTGCCAAACAAAGGCTCCAAGCCTTGTCCAGCCGCCTAAAGCGGTACACGAAAGAGAATGAGGCCAGATGAATAAACAGGCTGTTCGCAACACAACCTGCGAAAGTGTACGCTCAGTGGCAGGGTCCTAACAACAGAGCTGACCCACCAAGACTGGAAACTGAAAGGTACTGGAAAGGCATATGGGAGAAGGAGGTTGCACATAACAGCAGTGCACAATGGCTGGTGACCCTGAGAGAAGAGCACAGCAACCTCCCTGAACAGAACCCAGTTACCATAACAGTGGCAGACATACAGGAAAGAGTCTCAGATATGAAGAACTGGACAGCACCAGGCCCGGACATGGTCCACACCTACTGGCTAAAGAAACTCACAGCACTCCATGAGCGCCTAGCAGCACAAATGAACCAGCTGCTGAGGGATGGGACTCACCCAGGATGGCTAACCGAAGGGCGAACGATCCTGATCATGAAGGATCCCTCAAAGGGTGCAGTCCCATCCAACTATCGGCCAATAACCTGTCTCTCCACAACATGGAAGCTCATGTTTAGCCGTCATCATTGCGGCTAAGATAAGTGGACACATGGATCAATACATGAGCGAAGCACAGAAGGGCATTGGTAGAGATACCAGAGGAGCCAAACATCAGCTCCTGGTTGACAGAACAGTCGCACAAGACTGCAGGTCCCGACATACCAACCTGTGCCCAGCCTGGATTGATTACAAGAAAGCCCATGACTCGATGCCACATACATGGATCACTGAATGCTTGGAGTTGTATAAGGTGAACAGGACCCTAAGAGCCTTCGTTGCGAACTCGATGAGGATGTGGAAAACCACACTTGAAGCCAATGGCAAGCCACTTACCCAAGTGTCCATCAAATGTGGCATATACCAAGGTGATGCACTCTCCCCACTGCTGTTCTGCATAGGACTGAACCCCCTAAGCCAAGTAATCACCAAGACAGGCTATGGATACCGCCTCAGAAATGGAGCTACAATCAGTCACCTCCTCTAGATGGATGACATAAAGCTGTATGCTAAGAGCGGAAGGGACATAGACTCCCTGATCCACACAACCAGGATCTACAGCAGCGACATCGGGATGTCATTCGAGCTTGAGAAATGTAGTCGGATGGTGACTAAGAGAGGAAAGGTAGTCCGCACTGAAGGGGTCTCACTCCCTGAAGGAACAATAGCAGACATTGAGGACAGCTACAAGTACCTCGGTATACCACAAGCCAATGGCAACCTCGAACTGGCAACAAGGAAAGCGGCTACGGCCAAATACCTCCAGCGAGTGAGGCAAGTCCTAAGAAGCCAGCTCAATGGCAAGAATAAGACCCGGGCAATAAACAGCTATGCCCTGCCAGTGATCAGATACCCTGCAGGAATAATAAGGTGGCCAAAGGAAGAGATTCAGACCACGGACGTTAAGACCCGAAAGCTCCTAACCATGCATGGAGGGTTCCATCCCAAATCCAGCACCCTGAGACTGTACGCAAGCCGAAAGGAAGGAGGCCGGAGACTAGTGAGTGTGAGAGCCACTGTCCAGGATGAAACATCCAAGCTCCATGAATACATCAAGGAGAAGGCTCCAACGGATGACGTACTCAGAGAATGTCTCAGACAATGGGGAACAGAAGATGAGGCGCTGGAAGAGGGACCATCATGGGAGGACAAGCCCCTACACGGGATGTACCACCGGACCATAACTGAAGTGGCCGATCTCAAGAAGTCCTATCAGTGGCTAGAGAGGGCTGGCCTGAAGGACAGCACAGAGGCACTCATCCTGGCTGCTCAGGAGCAGGCCCTGAGCACCAGAGCCATTGAGGCCCAGATACACCACACCAGACAAGACCCAAGGTGTAGGTTGTGCAAAGAGGCACCTGAGACGATCCAACACATAACTGCAGGGTGTAAGATGCTGGCAGGGAAAGCCTACATGGAACGCCATAACCAGGTGGCTGGCATAGTCTACCGAAACATCTGTGCGGAGTATGGACTGGAAACCCCAAGGTCAAAATGGGAAACACCTCCGAAGGTGGTGGAGAATGACAGAGCGAAGATCCTGTGGGACTTCCAGATCCAGACTGACAAGATGGTAATGGCGAACCAACCAGATATCGTGATCATAGATAAAGGGCAGAGGAAAGCCGTTGTAGTGGATGTAGCGGTTCCAAGTGATGGAAACATCAGAAAGAAGGAACACGAGAAACTCGAGAAATACCAAGGGCTCAGAGAGGAGCTGGAGAGAGCCTGGAAGGTAAAGGTGACAGTCGTGCCTGTGGTGGTCGGAGCACTCGGGGCAGTGACCCCCAAACTAGATGAGTGGTTGCAACAGATCCCGGGAACAACATCGGACATCTCAGTCCAGAAATGTGCAGTGCTGGGAACAGCAAGGATACTGCGCAGAACCCTCAAGCTTCCTGGCCTCTGGTAGAGGACCCGAGCTGAATGAGGGACGGACACCACCCGAGGGGGGGTGAGACGAGGAATTTTATATATATATATATATATATATATATATATATATATAGATAGATAGATAGATAGATCCAGATATACTGTATATGTGTATATATACAGCAGGTGATTGCTCTAAGACTGCAAGGGAAGCTCAGCTTCCCCTAAAATGTCAAAGAAATAAGTGATCAAATATATGTGTGTACGTACATTGTGTGTACTTGTCATTGACTAAATATGCGCTACAACACACTCAATTCAGTTCAATTCAAATCAATGTGCACATTGCAGCATGATGTCTTTGATTCACTGGTGAAAAGGACACTTTGATTTGCTCCTCTTTCATCTATAACTGCTTCAGACAACAAAGTGTATGCAGGAAAGTGGTTAAGATTGCACGATTGTCTGTGTCTCATGTGTTGTCTTGTATTATTTTGTCATGTTTTGTTAACTTTTCTTTTGATGGCGGCGTGGACACCCGCAGCGGCTCCTCTTGTTTTATGTTGCGAGGGAAGAAATTTCATCTGTGCTGTATGTTACACATACGTACAGCACATTTGACAATAAAGTTGTATTCAATTCAATTCAATTCAACTTCTGTTCTGAATCAGCTTTTTAAGACTGGTTACGACACGACTCTACTCATTCATTCCTCGCTTCACTGTGCTTTACTGTGTGGATGCTGAGCGTCAAGAGCGTTCAGTGTAGGTTGTCCCAATTCATTGAAACGAGACGAGTCATTGGATAAATGCTGGTTTTGTCCCGCCCATCGGACGCTCAGCGTCTCTGGGAGTCTATGGGCGTGTATGGGCCGGCCCGGACGCTGAGCTTTTCTGCATGATGATTGGATGATCTGTCTGAGGCTGAATCTCTTTTTGATTGACAGCGAAATGAGCCGATCACCGATCTTTTAGTGTAGGCATCCATGGGAGCATCTTTCAATTCTCATTCTGTTCTAAGTTGAACTGGAGACTTCTTCTAATCATCTTAGCAACACTCTCTTTGTTGAAAACGACTAGCGATGAATTAATCTTTTATTTCTGGTGGGTTTTATTGTAGTTGCTGTAGTTGTAGGACACTAGTTAAGTCCCTGGAAAAGACACCTTGTTGGTATGACAAGGTCACAGATAATTTTCTTGAAAAGGAACAGAGAGTAGAATTCACGTAAAAATAAACAGACACATTTTATGATGTCGGCCAAAATTGAGATTCCCCTCCTTGACAGACCAGCATCCGCCACTGACATACAGTATATATAACAGTGGCGGATGCTGGTATATATATGTGTTTAAGTTGAGGGGTTTGTAGTTTTGGAAAGGATGGCTCTATGTCAAGAATGGGCAAAAAGGAGAGATGGACTACGTTTGAATGCAACTCTTATTTTTTTTATATATTTATATATGAGTGAGAAAAATAAATAAATACATAAACGTAATATCAAATAGCCATATTCCCAATCCAACTATGAAAATATTGAGTGGAGTAGAAAATTAGAAATAAACAAAGAATTGAACAGGGGTGTCAAACTCATTTTCTTCGCGGACCACATCATAGCCATGGTTTCCTACGAAGGGCCGTTACAACTATGAACCCAAATTCATGTAAAACTGTCTCATATTACATGTAGGCTACACGACAAATTAGTAAATAGCTAGTTTTGAAATCAGAGGCCAATAAAAACAGTTTTTTCAAATATTACATTTATCTAATAAAAAAGGGGGGTTGGGAACAAAAAATGCTTGCAATATCTCACAATTTTTAAAAGTGAAGCCAATTTGCAATTTTGGTATTTCAGCAAGAAACATGAAGTGAATGCACATAATTTCCTTTGGAGTGTCACATAAAATGATGTGGCGGGCCAGATCTGGCCCCCGTGCCTTGAGTTTGACACCTGTGATATAGAATAATGAAATTGGAAAATAGACTATAGTATGGAACTATAAACCCACACACATACCTGGCTGAGTACATTTAAAATAAATGCAATACATCTGTGTGCACCACAGACTGTTAAATCTCTCTGTAACAGCCTGTGAATGTTGACTGTGCACTTTAAATTATCACTTGCGTCACAGTATACAATCCTCTCTACTACAGTTATCATTAGCAAGTAAGCCATCAATGGTTCACTTGTTTTACACGCTGGGATGTACCAACTAAATAACAAAAAACAGATTTTGATACTCTTTTTAAATGTCAGAAAGAATATTTTAAAGGATTTTTTTCGTTTTGTTTTCAATAGGACCAAAAGAAAATCAGACGGACTCTTATTTATTGTAATATCTGTTTCTTGTATTTGTGTGACGTCATAGGGAGGGGAGGAGCCAGGTTGGGGGAATATTGGCTCCGGTAGTTAGTCTGTAGTGATGGGAATTCCGGCTCCTTTTAGACAGCCGGCTCTTTTGGCTCGGCTCCCTAAAAAGAGCCGGCTCTTTTGGCTCCCAATTGGCTCCTCAGTTTTTTTGTTGCTTAAATTAATTTACTACCAAAAATAACGTAATAATATGCGTAAAATGAATTACTAATGCAAAAAATAGACAGTATATCAAATATTTATTATTTATATGGCTTTATGTATATTCTTCTGAGCATACTCAACATGGAGTACAACATGGAGTGCTACAAAAATAAAAACAAAGTACAAAGACCCATATCAAAACATGGGCAACAAAAAGTTCCAATCTCTGAATGTGTATATTTATAAGCTTTTAACTATTTACAGTAAAACAACATAAGTAAGCTTTGAATACCACACAACAAATTATAAGTTAAAATTTGTAAAACAAAAAGAAGAAAGCAGCACCCAGGTAAAAGTTTTAACTTGTCTTTCGCGAAGATTGGCATGAAGAAAAACCAAGTGCCTCAGCTTTGAGGGGTTAATTAAATTGAAATGAGTCCAAATTTCACTGCGTTTCCTATCCATTTTCTCACCTTTCCGCTTTCCACCGTGTTGTTTTTTTCGCTAACTAACTCTCGTCTCCTCGTTTGTCTTGTTTGCGTGCTGCTCAGTGTGCTGCTGTGTCTCTTCTCTTACCCCTCCCCCTTCTCTAAACTGCAGCGTGTGCGTGTGTGTGTGTGTGTGTGTGTGTGTGCAAAACCCTCCCCTTCCTCTTCTACCACGGATCTTGACCAATCACGTGCGGCTTTAACCGAAGGGGGGAAAAAACAGGAGAAAAAAAAAGTCGGCTCCTATTCGGACCGGCTCCCATCGTTAACTTCAAAGAGCCGGCTTTAAGAGCCGGCTCGTTCGCGAACGACACATCACTATTAGTCTGAGTGAGGAGCGCATGGGCGTGAGTTGTGGCTAACAGCAACTCCTTTGAATGCGTGTGTTTATTACTTATTTTGTTATTAAAAATGATTAATAGTATCAGCGACTGCGAGCATCCTTCTCTCCGCTACTGAAGGGCATTACATTATGTTATTAATCAAGCGTGCGCAGTTTCTTGGCATACACTAAGAATCTTTTTGAACAACTGAGGTTCGGTGATCACTCCAGCAACAAAAGAAACGCCGCATCCACACTTCCTTGACTAATCCCCTGCGCACGAGCAACGCGCACCCCACGCGTACCTCGTCCGTTCGTTCCCATTTGTGGTTAAGTACTGCTGCGATCTCCGTGGATACACAGCGTACTAGAGTGTTATATAAGGCGACATATTCTTTTCAGACCAGACAGGGAAACCGTTCGCGTTCTCAGCTTAATGGGCGAAGAAGACAAGGATCTGTTCGACCGACCTCAACGCGGAACAATCGAAGTGAAAGCAGAACACGGCACGTCTGCGGACCTAGAACGCCAAAGGAGATATGCGGATCTGTTCGAGCAACTGGACCTGAATAGAGATGGCAGGGTTGACATTAGCGAATTGCGAATTGGACTGGCTGCTCGAGGTTTACGCCAAGGAGAGGCTGAAGAGGTGAGACCACGACAGCTGGAACAGGCTCTCGTACTCGTATTAAAAGGTGCACACTGCACAGTAATTAATTTGTATGCAAACTCAGCAGTTATTACGCAACGCCAAAAGGTGTTATCTAATACTGATATTTGAATATATTTAAGGTACAGCCCATTCGATTCATAATCGACCCATTCATTTTAATTTGAACCCCTTAATGAACCACTATCTCTTAACTGAAGCCGTTGCTGACGATAAAACCAGAGTACAGTATATGTGATATAATTCATCAATAATGATAACACCACTGGATAATGGTTGTGCAATAATTAATCGATACAGCGGAAGAAATATCAACGATCTCACTCTCTATGAAAGTGAAGAGAGGAAAATTTGGAAGAAACACATACTGCAGCATACAAACGTCAACACATTGAAAATTATGTCATTTAAAAACACTCAAAACATAATTGTCTCTCATTTTCCAAAACAATAGTCATGCGTCCAATGAATGATTTTGTTGGTAAGAGAAAAAAAAATAGCTACAACACACAACACCAGCCACAGTTATATGACATGTCAATATAGTGTTAGTTGTGCATGAAATCAGAATCTAAGTTTGCTATAACATGTTCTTCCTTTTAGAAATTTATGATAAGAGAACTGAGCAACGCCACGTGTATTTTGGTTATATGTTTTGCTTTGTTTGCATTTTGTACCCGATGAACAAGACGCTCCTGCCTGAGACGTTGTCTTAACTGTGCTGAAGGAATTTTGTGTGTCTCAATGATGCTAAGAGGGAAGTTACGAGGTTTTTATGGTCACAGCTCAGAACCATTATTGAGATGATCAAAAATGGACACTGGATTCCAAGTCTCTATCTGAAGCCAGGCCTGGAGGTGGGCTCAATGGCATTCAACTGATGACCTCCACCCTAGGGGCAGAGTTGATGTGGGTGCCACTCCTCATTGGCTTACCATTTAAAGGAGGGGCCAAGAGGATCAGGTGCATTAGCGAGCTGCGTGGCGGTTCAAGGAGGGGATGTTGGCGGTCCGATCCCAGACTACTGAAGGCTCTAGGGACGTGGAATGTCACCTCTCTGGCAGGGAAGGAGCCTGAGTTGGTGTGCAAGGTTGAAGCTTAAATGCAATATAGTCTGGTTTACCAAAACAAAACAGCTTGGACTTCTTATACTCTAGAGTTGATTTCCAATCATATCATCGGATTGGGACACCTCAAGTGTAGATTTGTTATATCTATTGTTATATTAGATTGCATTGCTGTGAATGTGAACTTTCATAAGGAAGGCAATGTAGGCAATTAGTTTCAGAAATATCCATGTATCCATCCATTTTCCGATCTGCTTATCCTCACAAGGGGGGAGTGCTGGAGCCTATCCCAGCCGTCTTCGGGCAGTGGGCGGGGGACACCCTGAACCGGTTGCCAGCCAATCACGGGGCACACAGAGACGAACAACCATCCGCGCTCACGCGCGCTTAGGGACAATTTTGAGTGTTCAATCAGCCTCCCATGCATGTTTTTGGAATGTGGGAGGAAACCGGAGGACCCGGAGAAAACCCACGCAGGTAGGCTGGAGCTGGAATTGAACCCGGTACCTCTGCACTGTGAGGTTGATGCGCCAACCACTGCACCACCGGGCCGCTTCAGAAATATAATTTTTAATTATTAATCATAAGTGCTTCTCCTTTTCACTTGCACAAAAATAAGAACCCTGACCTCAGTAGGCAGCCAAATGTGCTTCTCGTCTTACTCAAATTGAGCACCATCACTGCCCAAAACAGGGTATTGCCAATTGCAACCTCCGCATACATATTGACAAAGAGTAATTTGGTGGCTTGATGATGAAATGGTGCCTCCACAAGTGAAAACACAATCAAATCTTGATGGACACTCACTTTGGGAGAGATGTGCTGCTGTGGAGCATCTAATCAAAACAAGGCATCAAATATTGTGCATATATGCGGGTGCCTTCGTCACATCTTGGCTGGATTACTGGAATGCACTTTACTTTGGAGTCAGCCAATCCTCCATTAAGCGTCTTCAGTTGGTCCAAAATGCTGCTGCTTGCCTCTTGACTGGTACTCGTAACTAGGAGCACATAACTCCTAATCTGGTATCCCTTTACTCTCTCCCTGTACATTTTAGTGTTCCCTACCTTATCTCTCTGAGCTCATCAGGTCTCCAAACCAGACGCTATTATGGCCTTTTTCCACCGCGCTTGTGCTCGTGTGAGTTGTGGTCCAGTGCCCAGGTGAGCACCAGTTCTTTCTTTTTCCACCACCGAAATTGGCTCTAGATCTAGCTCTGGTACTTGAAACTGGTGCTGAAAATGACTCCAATTATTGGGCCAGACTCTGGCACCAACTACGTCAGGGACCGGGGAGTGGAGTTATCATCACCATCGCAGGTGTAGAGGAATAACTCACAGATATTTTGCACAAACTTTAGAGTGGTGAACTCCGGCACAAATATGTCCCACCAGAAGAGGGATGGCGGATGTGCCCAGATAGCATGCAAACTCTGACTCACAGCCAGCCTCGTGATCATCTCCACTGATTAAGAAAAATATACGTTTTTGCTGATTGCATGTCCCTGACGGTTCTGTACTGCACACCAGTATAATTGAGGCTATGCAAAATTGACTAGCAGATGCTTGCAGCGCATTATTATTATTATTATTATTATTAATTCATTCATTCATTCATTTTCCAATCCGCTTTATCCTGACAAGGGTCGCGGGGGGTGCTGGAGCCTATCCCAGCTGTCTTTGGGCAGTAGCCTGAACCGGTTGCAGGGCACACTGAGACGAACAGCCATCCGTTCTCACACTCACACCTAGGGACAATTTGGAGTGTTCAATCAGCCTGTCATGCATGTTTTTGGAATGTGGGAGGAAACTGGAGTACCCGGAGAAAACCCACGCAGGCCCGGGGAGAACATGCGAACTCCGCACAGCGAGGCCGCAGCTGTGAGGTCGACGCGCTAACCACTGCACCACCCTATTATTATTATTATTGTTATCATATTAGCGCAAGCGCTCTTGGGTAGATGTCGACGTAAGCAGTGGCGTTTGGACGCTTTACAATGACGTAATGATGTAGCTTCTACTTGGCCCTTTGCCGGTGGAAAAACTAAACACTTTGTAAGTAGTTGTTCAGCACCAAGTAAGCACAGCACTGGCCCTGGCACAGATCAAGTACCAATTTTTGGGCGGGGGCTGGAAATGGGGTATCAAAGGTACCGAGAACTGAGCGGAGGCTCAGAGGGGATCGAGACTTTTCCGTTGCTGGTCCCTCTCTTTGGGATGACTTCCCGCTGAATTTTGGGCAAGCCCCGTTGCTGGCCATCTTTAAAACTCATCTTAAAACTCATTTTTATTCTTGGACTTTTGACTTGATTTTTAGTTTTATTGTTTTTGTGCTTTCTACTGTCTTCATTATTAATTAATTGGTTTATTGTTTGTTGCTTGTATGAATTATTTTTGCTCCATGTTTTGCCGTGGTTGTTCTAAAGTACTCTTTCAATACAGTGGAGTTGAGTTAGCATCCACTTTCATGCTCAGTATTCCCTGCTGTGCTTTGTTAAAACGCATGACCTCGAATCCAGTAGAAACAAATCAGCTTACAGTATTTCACTAGAGCGAGCGGGTGTCATCTTGTTGTTATGGGAGAGGAAGTGTGTTACTTATGTTCAATGCATTCAGTATTTTGTTTGGGTCGTCCTCATTGTCTTGTTTCCCAAAGACAGGATGTAATGGAAACGTGGTTTTAAAGCCTAACCTCATTTGCGAACCTGTCGCCACATATTACATCGAGTTGGCTTACTGCATGAGAATCACCTTTATCGATAAACCCATATTGTGCATTCATAGTCCTGTTCATATTGTCTATTAAATGCAGATTTCTGTTTCTTGGAGGTTGTTGGTTATTCTTTTTATCTCTGTGTTTTTCTAGTTGGACCATTGTTTTAATAATAATAATAATAATAATTGCATTTTATTTAAAAGCGCCTTTCATGCCACCCAAGGACACTGTACAGACAATAAGAAAATACAATGTAAAAATTAGTAAACGAGATATTATATAAAAACAGGACATAAAATCATAAAAACATAGGAAATGGAAGAGCTATGTGTTGTCGGCAATCCTGAACAGGTGTGTTTTTAGACGGGACTTGAAAGTGGAAAGAGGTGTGCAGTTTTGGAGGTCCGGAGGTAGGTTGTTCCAAAGCTTTGGAGCAGCGTGACTGAAGGCTCTGGCTCCCATGGTGCTCAGTCGGGCAGGGGGCACTGACAGGCGGAGGGAGGACGAGGATCTGAGGGAGCGAGAGGGGATATGCACCTGGAGAAGGTCGGATAGGTAAGGAGGGGCCAGGTTGTGGATGGCCATATATGTATATTTTATGGCCATATATATTTAAATGCATATAACAAAACAGCCATGTGTTTTACATACAACTATGTAGAATCTACATTGAAGCAAAGGATGAAATTTCCTTTACATTTAGTTGTTCAAGTCATTATTAGTCATTAATGTATTTCTTTGTTCAGTCACGTTTGTGATGTCACTAATTTGAGTGTCTTCATGCACAAAACAAAGTTAACATCTGCGGGAAAAACAAGACATTCAAGTAACCACAAATTTTTACATTCTATCTTTCATTTGGCTCTTTCTCCATTTGCTGTTCAAGAGGAGAAATTAAATTTCCCAGTGGGTAAGATGCAGTCGGTAAGATGGACTCTTATGGAAGGACAGTGTCTTCCACTATCCTCCTCACTTCACCCGTTTATCTGTTGCACTCTTCACCATGTGACCACTGTCACTTCTTTGCTGTCTAGATGTCCACCAAACCCTGGACTGTATACACATTAAGCAAGAAGAAAACAGGAAAATGCATCCCCTCATCTTTTCAATGACCTCAATTCCTGACAGCTTCAAATCTGCACCCACAGATAGTCCTGGAGAGTGACATCAATCAAGATGGCTTGCTGGACTTCCAAGAGTTCTCCCAGTACATGCGGGCTCATGAGAAGAGGCTATGGCTCATGTTCCATAAACTTGATCGGAACAATGACGGTATTGACCTATGAAACACAAGCCCATACACACACATTCATGCCTTCCTTTTCCAGCCATCTAAATAAAGCACTTACTAAAATTAACTTGCTGTTAGTAAACAGTACCGGTACTTGGTGGCTCACCCTCACTATGCTTCACAACTTCATGATTGGTACAGTATATTACACAGACAATATTGTATTTTATTTTACTGATCAATTGCAATATAAATGAGAAAAAGAAGCAATGCAAATTCCATTCATTGGAGAAGTCAAATATTGTATTGACAAAAACTTTAAATTGTACCTTAAAATATTGCAAAGATGAAACACATTTTACAAAGATAAGTTGTGTTTGATTGTTGTGTGTTTTTTAAGGTAAAATTGATGTGGGAGAGATCCAGCACTTGATGCACAAGCTTGGAGTTGAGGTCACCAAGGAGCAGGCCTCCAGAATATTGCAGAGGTAGAACAGAAGATTAAACAAAGATCATGTGGTTCATTTCTGTCTTTTCTAGTGGCACCAACTGTACTTTTATAATTATTATTTTACATAAGGATAAGTGGTTCGGAAGGGCGGCCCGGTAGTCCAGTGGTTAGCACGTCGGCTTCACAGTGCAGAGGTACCGGGTTCGATTCCAGCTCCGGCCTCCCTGTGTGGAGTTTGCATGTTCTCCCCGGGCCTGCGTGGGTTTTCTCCGGGTGCTCCGGTTTCCTCCCACGTTCCAAAAACATGCATGGCAGGCTGATTGGACGCTCTAAATTGTCCCTAGGTGTGAGTGTGGGCGTGGATGGTTGTTCGTCTCTGTGTGCCCTGCGATTGGCTGGCAACTGATTCAGGGTGTCCCCCGCCTACTGCCCGGAGACGGCTGGGATAGGCTCCAGCACCCCCCGCGACCCTAGTGAGGATCAAGCGGTTTGGAAAATGGATGGATGGATAAGTGGTTCGGATTGGGTTCGCATTATGGCTCGATGAATTTATTTTATTTACAGTATTGGAAACAAACCTGTCATATTATGTAGACATACAGTAACATTTTGAGAAAGTAGTACAGTGTAATACAACTGAATTTTAATTCCTGTACTGTGACCACTTTTGGTACTAGGCAGATCTATTGTAGTGGCAAGTAGCCGTTTTTTAAATTACCGGTACTGGAATATTATTATTCCTACGTCAACTTGATAAGTGAACATAAGGAGCTTCAATTCCCACAGCTGAATGAAGTAGTCCTTGCAAACACGGATATAATCACTTGTAGCAACTGTGTTCATTACTTTGACAGCCACTTGATTGTAGATTTTAAAGTACCTAACAATTGTCTCAAGTAACAGTACAAGTTATGCTTAGCTTAAGACAAGCACAGGACCCAAAGGCCGACACACTGAACTCAGTGCTGCTTTATTGTCAGAAAGAGGGACAGATCAAGGAGGCAGGACCCAAAGACACTCAGGGAAACTAAACCGAGGTGTAAGGAAGGCTGAGGGCAACAACAAGGTAGCACTGGTAGTGATGGGACGAGCGACACTGGTGCGTCAGTACAGTGCCGAGAGCTCAAGAGTGAAACCCCGTGTTGGTGCGTGTATTGCTTTAAGAAAGAATCACGTGACCAATCCAGGAACTGAATCGTTTGAATGTTCTGCGCCAAAGTGTTTTTATAAGGACACAAACTGTCTCAACATGTCGTGGGTTTGTTGGCTGGAGTTTTGCGAAATTATGGGCGCATTGTACCCACTTTATCAGTTTATCAAGTGAATGGCCTGTTATACATATGATAGTCAGTTAAAGAGCCCTACAGTTGCTTTATTCATTTTATCTTATAATTGCGAGATCCTCCATAATTGAAGTCCAACGCTGCCTGTCAGAAGCAAACACACCCAGAAACCAAGACCCTTTACAATATTGGAAATGGAACCAGAAAACAACTTTCATTTCAAACTCTCTGCTCACTATCGTCATCTGAACCATGTGAAAGAGTATTTTCTGAGTTCATAAACTAATCACTTTTGTCTTTTATTTCACATGATTTAACCAAAATTTTCTACATAAGTTAAAAATCTGAATTGTAACTCAAATTTGCTGTATTTTACAAACCAACTCAGTTTAGCATTTACACAAACAAGGAATTTCTTTACCTGCAATGATGTTATCACTACTGCAGGGGTCACTATTGGGTGACCAACCCAGTGTCAATATAGTACTGACACAGTTTGTGAAGTGGGTCAATACACTCCTTCAGGTATCATCGTCCCATCACTCGGTAGCAGAGAATACAGCGGGGAAGATAGCTGATGAACTGGGAGCGAGTGGCTCTTCAGACTGGCCTTTACGCTGCAGAGACTGTGGCTGACGAGGTGAAGACTGGCAGGCGTGTGGGTGAGGCAGGTGCATTGATTGTGGAGATGCCCAGCCCACACTGAATTAAGGGAAAGGTGACCAGAACAGAACAGAGGGAGGGGCCACGCAGTGGAACACTGAGGACAGACACAATGGATTCGAACGGTGCATAAAGCATGACAAATTGTCTAATACAAAATATTACCTGAAATGTAATGATTGTTTAATGTCCACCCACAACAAGTTTGTCCATTTTCCAGTATGGACAGGGATGGTACTATGACCATTGACTGGAAAGAATGGCGAGATCACTTCATGTTCAATCCTTTCCACAACATGGAAGAGATTGTCCACTACTGGAAGCACTCCCATGTGAGTAATCAAATTTCTGTGATTCTGTTGAAATCTTTATCTTGAAAATCGTCTGAGTGCTTCATGACTGTACTTTATGTCTGAGTCGCTATGCTTGCGAAGCCCTTCTGGAATACTGTCTCGCCTCTAATTAGTTGTCATGGTTGTTGTATAATAGCATGCTGCATTGATTCAGAGCTCTTTCAATTAATTTTTGTAAGGGCAGACTGTTGTGTTGTGTGTTTTGGTTTTGACTCCTTGTGTCAAAGGCTTGGAAGAAATAACTTAAATATGTTGCGTAGACTTTGTTTGTAAAGCTGTTCTGTTGTTTTATTGTCCTGAGTTAAACACATACAGTATATAGGCCGCCAACAAACTGAGGCGATCATCCTGTCAATTTGTACGGCTGTAACAAAGAAGACGGCTGTACTAAAGATGCAACGGTAGATTCTGGCCAAAATCTAGCATACCATCTTAAAGTTTGGCCTCATTAATTCTGGTGGATTCTCGTACAGGGAACGTGACCATCAGGCAGTTGTTGATCACAGAAGTTGTAGTCTGTAAAATGTTCTCTGACCAATCACTGTTTTAAGAAGAAATTGCTTAGATGTCTTGAAAATACCATGCATGTTTATACTTCATGGGTGTGAAGTTACGGAAATACTTTTTTTTCATCATATATACGTCAGATACATAATCTTCCTCATTATTGCAATACTGATGCTAATTTATTTAGCTGCAGACTCCAAAAATTTGAGTCTGATATGCTAAGATGAGTATGAAACAAGAGAAGCATTTCAGCTTTGTTTCCAGATATTTACATCTGGATTTGTCGCACAACTTACAAGACAACACCATTCGTTTGAATTCACACATTTTTCATGCGAGCAAACGTGCCGGAACGGACAGGCGTTATTGTTGCCCAGGTGTGTTCAATTACAGCGACAATGCAAACAATCACTTTCAGATTTGGGTTTGCCCTTGAAGACTACATTTCTACTTGTTAGAGGTGTAACCAACAGTAAAACCAGAGTGAGCAATTGTGAGGCTGAGAGAAGTTGGAAAATCAATCAGAGCCATCTCACAAACATTGGATTATCCCAAAGAAGAAATCACCGGTGTACTAAGTAATAGACATCCAATCAGACATTTTTTCACGGAGTACTTTTGTGAAGTACTTCCTCCCTCAGCCTCTCTACCAATCAAGCCTCGACGCCGATTGAGTACACACTGTAGCATGATTACATAGCATTGATGCAAATTTAGCACAGTGTTCTGCACCCAAAATTAATTATGAAATTCATTAATCTCAAAACTATTGGAAGATGTTTGACATTGGGGAACATTTGACGGTGCCAGATGAGTTCTCAGAGAAGGAACGGCGATCCGGTCTGGTTTGGAGGCAGTTGGTTGCAGGAGCAATGGCAGGTGCTGTGTCCAGGACAGGAACTGCTCCTTTGGATCGCTTGAAAGTTTTCCTGCAGGTGAGTCCTATTGAGGATTTTTGTGTTTGTTTGTTTTGGCACCAAAATATAATTTAGTTTACCTGAAATGTGAACTACAGTGATCCCTCGCTCGTTCGCGGTTCGTTTATCGCAGATTTTTTCAAACATTCATGTTTGAAATATGTTTTCAAACATATTCATATTCAACATATTAAAAAAAACCTTTTTTTTGTTCATATACATGGAGTACAGTACTGTATATGTTGCTCTATGTGACTCGCTGTTGTTTTGCTGACTTTCGCAGCTCCTTGCGGACCGTTTGCGAACTTAAAAAATAAAAATTAAAAATTAAACATGCTAATTGGTCGCTACTTTGCGGATTTCCGTTTATCGCGGGTGGTTTTGGTCCCCATTAACCGCGATAAACGAGAGATTACTGTATGTTTAAAATGGTTACAATTCATTTGATACGATTTCCTGAAGTCCGTAATCAAAGTGGATCCCACAAACGTAGACCAAGATAGATCGTTTGACCAAAATTTACTTAAGTACAAGGTAAGACCAACAAAGTACAAATAATGGCGCTGGTAACAATGAACCAGGAGTAAATGAAATGAAAACAAAAAGCGCTTGCAAAAGGCAAAGGAGAAAACGCAAACATAAAATGCTTGTCTCAAAAGGACAAGAGAAATCCAATTACAAAAACGAGTCCTTTAAAGGGAGGTAATGATGCGCATGATCAGGTGTGGAGCTGGAGGACACCCTCGCGTGGTGGGATGCCTCCGAGTGGCGCGAGGGGGGAACGCCGGGGCTCTTGGGCCTCAGACGTGGCGAAAGGCCCACCAGCCGGCGGGGAAGGAGGTGGGGTCTCACCAGAAGGTGAGGCGCCCTGGGCTCACCCCGCCGGAACGGAGGGGAGTGGGAGTAGCCGCCCCACAACCCTCCTTAACTCGTTCACTCCCAAAGACGTTTTTAAACGTCTTTTCAGACTTGGTCCAGAATTGGCTGGTACTGAATGAGTTAAACAAGAATCAGGCGAGGGCCCTTCCAGGGCCTGCACTGGGTGTGAACCTCGCGAGGCAGCAGCGAGTGTCGTACCGGGTATGGGACTCGGGAGGGGGGGCATGTCCCTGACGGGGGCCGATAGCCCAGGAGGAGGAGATTTTTTTTTTAACCCGACAGAACCATGACATCATTTGTATCACACAGGGGTTTGGATACATTTTGCCCACCAGGTCTACGGATGCAGATATTTTTTTGTATACGGTGTATTCAGTTTGCCCTTACCTATGACATATTCCCATTATGTGTGTTTGTTTCATTTATTATCACAGGTTAATGTTTGACACCCTTGGTAATTTAGTTTCCCAGCAGCTACTCTCATATGGATTCAATGGCTGAATAGGTGGCAACATCCAGAAATTTCCCACAGGATGCATTGTTATACTATTCCACTTGTGAAATTTTGATTGACTTTTTTATTCAAAGAAAATGCTATTGCTTATTGTAACAATCCTTGCTTAAAAAGAATCACACAAAACAAAATATCATCCAAAGCACAAGTCTCCGAAAGGTCAATCTTGCGAATTTACAACAAAAATATGATAATTCCTCATTTCCCATCATTAAAAAAAAGAACAACAACTTTTAGTGTTCTAAATGAGTACAAGTATGTGTCTTAGGGTATCCACATTCATGAGGGAGTCTGTTTTCAAAATTAGCACAGGATATAATAAGATTGCTGGCCTGGTTTGTGCTTGTGTGTCAAGGTACACGGTTCTGTGTCTCATGGGAAAAATCTGTGGTCGGGGCTGAGAGGGATGATCCAAGAAGGAGGTGTCTTTTCACTCTGGAGGGGAAATGGCATCAATGTCCTCAAGATTGCCCCAGAATCTGCAATTAAGTTTATGGCCTATGACCAGGTCAGTGTCAAGAAGTCAACAACTAGCGGCTGCTCCACAAAGGCTTATTTTTGCAGACAACAGGTTTTATTTTGTTTGTTTTTATGTGGGTGACTTTGAAACAAAAATTTGCTATCTCATACCTGCTATCTTTCTCTCCTTCTCTTCCTCTTATTGTTCTTCAGATCAAGTGGCTGATCCGTGGCAGCAGGGAAGGGCAAAGTTTAAAAGTACAAGAAAGATTTCTTGCTGGTTCTTTGGCAGGAGCTACTGCCCAGACCATCATCTACCCTATGGAGGTTAAAACATGAAATTTAATGTATTTATCGGTCTGCTTATTGAACATTTGAGCAAAAGTGATTGCACTCAATTGGTTTATATTGAGTTGTCTATATTTCTGTAAATAACCTTTTGGTAAGAATTGCAACAAACCTGTTCTCGCATTATTGTTTCTAAGAAAATGAATCGGGTCAAGCGTTTAGTCAGTGCCATGAAAAAGTATTATAGTTCTTATTTTTTCGTACAGTCTCCCCCACTTCAACATTTAGGATAAAACAAATGTAAATATCAGAAAACCGATAAGCTAAATAAACATAAAACACATTTTTTTTAAATGCTGATTTAATTTATTAAGGGGAAAAAATACAAATCATATGTACCTGGCCCTTTTTGAAAAACAAGGAAACAGGAAAAGCCTCAAACTGACAGGGTCCCAACACAGACGAGGTGGATAGTGAATCCCAAAAATGCAGACTCAGATAAATGGCGATACAAAAATATTTATTAACAAAAACACAAGACCAACAAATTACAACAAAGGATGCTGGTAACAAGAAACCAGGAAAAGGAGGGGGCAATCCAAAAGGCAAGGAACGAGATAAATGAAAATTGCTTGTCAATTTAAAGGACAAAAAAATCTAATACACAAAGAACATAAACCGAGAATACATAACAAGGAAAATACAAGAACAAAATTACTACGAACTAACGAGACAAGGCTGTAAGGCAAAAATGTCAAGAACATCCAGAGAATAAAGTACATTACTTAGAGACAGAGTCATGAGCAAGGCTAACAATCCGACAGCCAGTTGTCGGCGTGGCATGGCTTTTAAAGCAGAGAGGTCACGAGACAGGTGCGACCTGTGAGGTGAACACCCACTCTATAGCTAGAGACTGAAGAAACAAAGCAAAACATAGATTTTCATCATGACATTTTCTTTGTTTATTGATATTTACATGTGAAAATCTGAAACATTATAGTGGGGGAAACTATGCAAAATGTAAACATTTGAGAAGAGGGCAAATACTTCAATTCACTGCAATGTCCCAGCATCACCGTTTGACAAATGTTATTCATCACCATGTAGTTAAGATTTATTTTGTTAATCAGGTTTTTTTTTTTTCCTTCTTCTTCTCTATCCGGTAGGTGCTTAAAACTCGTCTCACATTAAGGACAACAGGACAATACGCAGGTATGGCTGACTGCGCCAGACAGATCCTGAGAAGGGAGGGAGTCCGGTCTTTTTACAGGGGCTATCTGCCAAATACGATTGGCATTATCCCCTACGCTGGTATCGACCTAGCTGTGTATGAGGTTAGTGCAGACGAGTCATCAATGAGTCTAAGGTCAACCTTGGTCTTAACTAAAGTGGAACCTCCAAAGTCAAATTCTCCAGAGGCATCAATTTGGAGTGCAACCAGACTTTTTGGGATGAGTAACATGAAGGTTGAACTGTCATCATGCGTACCATCACACAAGGCAGGCAGTATACATTAGCGTGGGTTTTTTTTTCTCCCCCTCTCCCTCTCTTGTTTCTTTCTGACTTTCGGGTTGAGTGAACGCTGGCGCGTTTTGGCTGCCGCTGCTCAACCCGTATTGTTTTGTGTTTTTTGTTATTGTAAAGTGTCCTTGGGTGTCTTGAAAGGCGCTTATAAATAAAATCTATTATTATTATTATTATTATCTCACAAGACCCTAGCAAATTTCATTCAACTTAAGGAACAGATATTTGTGTTTTCTGTGATGCAGACACTCAAGGGTTATCAGTGGTGGCAAACAGGCTAAATGATATGTGGCGCTAAGAGCAGTCTAACTGTACGTATGGGTGCAGTTTTCTTTCTCTTGATGTTTGGCTCGCACAGGTAGACTTGGGCGAAACAGCGCCCATTGTGGGATGAAAGTAGCATTTTCCGCAGTCAATTGTGGCAGCATTCCTCTTTGACATTAAAACAGAAAGAAAGAAACAAAGAGTCGCTGGGGTCCTTGCATGACATTGGCACATAAACTGCAAGCTCTCTCCCTGTGGATGATGTAGTCAGCCGCATATGTGACATGGGCAAATTGGAGACAGTCTTGCAGCCACGACATTTGCATCCGTGTGTGAACCTGCTACCCCCCCCCCCCCCGTCTACCCCCTGTGCCCCTCCCATTAGTGGTGCTGTTAAGGTACTGATTATAGAATTAATTGATTTATACATTGATTGTACCACAATGTTATATTTACGAATGAAATAGATGACATACACCACACAAGTGCTCAGATTGCCCAATCTGTCTGCATGCACATCGATCAAATCCACCCAAATCAGGTGGCACCACCTGCGCTGCAAAACGCACTTATTAGGGATTCTCTAGTCAACTTTATAATCACCAAAATGCGAGACACGCCAGGCTGTCAGCATCCAAATGCTTTGGATTCCAGAAATGCAGGTTCAGACAAAGACAAAAATATTTATTACAGAAAAGTGCACCCGCAAAGTACAAACTGAAATCGCTAGTCACAGGGAGCCAGGAAAAAAAAAACTATGCATCAAACAAAAACCAAGGCAAGGTACAAGAGAACAGCGAGAACACACAAACGAAATATCAAAAGTCCAATAACGCGAAACCAAAGCTCAAGATCGATAAAAAAGAAAAATGAAAATACTTGTAGTTTTATGAAAAAACGAGTGACTCTGAAAAATATCGAACGGTCTAGAATACAACACTTGAAGCACAACAGGAACTTGGCAACTTGGCAGTCCTTAAATACATGGCAAAGCTTGATGGGCCTGCTGAAGGCAAACACCCATCACTCCAGCTTGTCATGTTCCGTATTCGGCAGCAGGTGGCACGCGTTCACTTCTGCCGCCTGCACACCTGCTGCCTATTTGTCAGTGATTGCACCTGCTTTATCTAGGCGCTCCGGCGGTCAACCCATTGCCGGAGTATTGCATGCCGTGCCACTGCTGTTGCCTATGATTGTAATTCTCATTCGATACCATTCGCTGTTGGTTATATTTTCGTCGTCCCAAGGGAATCATTATATTAGCGTACATGAACTAGTACTTGTTTTAACATATTTTCCTTGCCGTTTTTTGCAAGCGTTTTCTGTTGTCGCGTTTCCTTATTTCCTGGTTCTCGTTTTTACCAGCGCTTTCTGTTGTTTATTTGACGGGGTTTTGTTTGTAATAAATATTTTTGTTTTGACGAAGTCCTTGTCGGTGTCTGCTCTTTCGGGGATCCACTTATTCTTGTTTTCTCTGTTACGTACGAAGCAGTTCCCTTTTCCTGCTTCGTGCGTAACGTGACACAGCTGGATCTGAACCACAATCAAAACAGGCAGAACATGACACGAATTATGGCAGCCGCATCACACAACACGCACAGCGACACATAGCGTGTCTACTAAATTCACAAAAACGCGAAATGGAGATGCGTCTGTTCTTATGCCAAGCCCTCCTATTAAAACGTTACTGCAAATATTTTGAAACTTGGAGTTATACCTGTTTTGATACAAGTAGTTTAAAATATGGACAAATTGCGCATTTATCAACATCATGGAATATCCAAGAGAGGGTATTTAACTTTGGAAGTTCCACTGTAATTGAATGTTTTAGTGCAGGTATAGCAGTAGTTATATTTTAATGCACATTTGTCATCCTCCAATGCCCTTTGTTATTATCTTCACATTTTTATTTGTCATTTTTTTCAGACTCTTAAGAATGCCTGGCTTCAGAGGTACTGTCTAGACTCTGCAGATCCGGGTGTTTTGGTGCTACTGGGCTGCGGTACTGTCTCCAGCACCTGTGGGCAGCTAGCATCATATCCACTCGCTCTCATTCGGACACGAATGCAAGCGCAAGGTGAGACAGGCTGCACGTTCTTATGAAGCAAACAAGTGTGCTTGACATGCGAGACTGAGACGGCAATCATTGTGTTTCTTTCAGCCAGCACGGAGGGTAATCCAAAACTGACCATGGTGGGCCAGTTCAAATACATCTTATCCAACGAAGGTGTGACTGGTCTGTACCGTGGCATAACCCCCAATTTTCTCAAAGTCATTCCTGCTGTTAGCATCTCTTATGTTGTGTATGAGCACATGAAGAAATTCCTTGGGGTGGGACACTAACAAACAAGAATGACAAATGAGGATGACTAAACTATAAAAGATAAAGAAAACACAGACTTAACCTATGAGACAGAGGAGATGAGAAAATAGTTATCTTTCACTGAAACTAAACATTTATTTATTTTTTATTTTTTTGCATTGCTTCTTTTGGCTACATACTCCCAAAAAAAAAAGATAAATATAGCATGATAATAGGGCAACATGTTAAGAATGTACTTTATGCTGCTTTTTAGTTGCCCTCAAAGTATTTTCGCTATCCCCATTTTCTACATTTTAAGCTTCAATGATAAGTGATGCAATTTTGATATTTTTTTGATCATGAACTGTTGGTCAGATGCTTTCCTCTGTGTTCACAGCTGCTCCAACTTTTGTTCCACTATGAAACACCGTTTTGTGTCTGATAAAATGTTTGCAGTGACGTAACTTGTCATCTCAAATCAATCTGTTTTCTTGTTCTCTTATCATAATTTATGATCATACAGAGCTATTTTCAATAGTTTGTTCCTTTTAATGAAGCTTTTTTTTCCCACCAAAAATGTGAAATAAAGATATGGTAAAGAAAAGTTCTCTTAAATTTGTTTACATTTGATGAAACACAGGTGTGGGCATACTCATTGCCCCCCGGCTCAGTGCCTGTACATTGGGGTTCACACCGGTAGACGAGAGGGTTGCCTCCCTCCGCCTTCGGGTGGGTGGACGGGTCCTGACTGTTGTTTGTGCATATGCACCAAACAGCAGCTCAGCATACCCACCCTTTTTGGAGTCCTTGGAGGGTGTGCTGGAGAGTACTCCTGCTGGGGACTCCCTTGTTCTGTTGGGGGACTTCAATGCTCACGTGGGCAATGACAGTGAGACCTGGAGGGGCGTGATTGGGAGGAACGGCCCCCCCGATCAGAACTCGAGTGGTGTTTTGTTATTGGACTTCTGTGCTCGCCACGGATTGTCCATAACGAACACCTTGTTCAAACATAAGGGTGTCCATATGTGCACTTGGCACCAGGACACCCTAGGCCGCAGTTCGATGATCGACTTTGTAGTTGTATCATCGGATTTGCGGCCGCATGTTCTGGACACTCGGGTGAAGAGAGGGGCGGAGCTGTCAACTGATCACCACCTGGTGGTGAGTAGGCTCCGATGGTGGGGGAAGATGCCGGTCCGTCCTGGCAGACCCAAACGTATTGTGAGGGTTTGTTGGGAGCGTCTGGCGGAATCCCCTGTCAGAAGGAGTTTCAACTCCCACCTCCGACAGAGCTTTTCCCATGTTCTGGGGGAGGCGGGGGACATTGAGCCCGAGTGGACCATGTTCCGTGCCTCTATTGTTGAGGCGGCCAATCTGAGTTGTGGCCGTAAGGTGGTTGGTGCCTGTCGTGGCGGCAACCCCCGTACTCGCTGGTGGACACCAGCAGTAAGGGATGCCGTCAAGCTGAAGAAGGAGTCCTATCGAGCCTTTATGGCCTGTGGGACCCCAGAGGCAGCTGACGGGTATCGACTGGCCAAGCGGAACGCAGCTTCGGTGGTCGCCGAGGCAAAAACCGGAGCGTGGGAAGAGTTCGGTGAGGCCATGGAAGCCGACTTCTGGACGGCTTCGAGGAAATTCTGGTCCACCATCCGACATCTCAGGAGGGGGAAGCAGTGCATCACTAACACTGTGTACAGTGGGGATGGGGCGCTGCTGACTTCGACTCAGGACGTTGTGAACCGGTGGGCAGAGTACTTCGAAGACCTCCTCAACTCCACCAACACGCCTTCCTTGGAGGAAGCAGAGCCTGGGGACTCTGAGGTGGGCTCTCCTATCTCTGTGATTGAAGTCACCGATGTGGTTAAAAAGCTCCTCGGTGGCAAGGCCCCAGGGGTGGATGAGATCCGCCCGGAGTTCCTCAAGGCTCTGGATGTTGTGGGGCTGTCCTGGTTGACACGCCTCTGCAACATCGCGTGGTCAACAGGGAGAGTGCCTCTGGATTGGCAGACCGGGGTGGTAGTCCCTCTTTTTAAAAAGGGGGACCGGAGGGTGTGTTCCAACTACAGAGGGATCACACTCCTCAGCCTCCCTGGTAAGGTCTATTCAGGGGTGCTGGAGAGGAGGGTCCGTCAGGAAGTCGAGCCTCAGATTGAGGAGGAGCAGTGTGGTTTTCGTCCCGGCCGTGGAACAGTGGACCAGCTCTACACCCTTAGCAGGGTCCTCGAGGGTATGTGGGAATTCGCCCAACCAGTCTACATGTGTTTTGTGGACTTGGAGAAGGCGTTTGACCGTGTCCCTCGGGGAGTTCTGTGGGGGGTGCTTCGTGGGTATGGGGTACCGAACCCCCTGATATGGGCTGTTCGGTCACTATACCACCGATGTCAGAGTTTGGTTCGCATTGCCGGCAGTAAGTCGGAATCGTTTCCAGTGGGGGTAGGACTCCGCCAAGGCTGCCCTTTGTCGCTGATTCTATTCATAACCTTTATGGACAGAATTTCTAGGCGCAGCCAAAGCGTTGAGGGGGTCCGTTTTGGGGGCCTCAGTATTGCATCCCTGCTTTTTGCAGATGATGTGGTGCTGTTGGCTCCTTCAAACAGGGCTCTCCAACTCTCACTGGAGCGTTTCGCAGCCGAGTGTGAAGCGGCTGGGATGAAGATCAGCACCTCCAAATCTGAAACCATGGTCCTCAGTCGGAAAAGGGTGGAGTGTCCCCTCCGGGTCGGGGAGGAGATCTTGCCCCAAGTGGAGGAGTTCAAGTATCTTGGGGTCTTGTTCACGAGTGGGGGCAGGAGGGAGCGGGAGATCGACAGGCAGATCGGTGCAGCGTCTGCTGTGATGCGGACGTTGTATCGGTCTGTCGTGGTGAAGAAGGAGCTGAGCCAAAGGGCGAAGCTCTCAATTTACCGGTCGATCTACGTTCCAACCCTCATCTATGGTCATGAGCTATGGGTCGTGACCGAAAGAACGAGATCCCGGTTACAAGCGGCCGAAATGAGTTTTCTCCGCAGGGTGTCCGGGCTCTCCCTTAGAGATAAGGTGAGAAGCTCGGTCATCCGGGAGGGGCTCAGAGTCGAGCCGCTTCTCCTCCACATCGAGAGGAGCCAGATGAGGTGGCTTGGGCATCTGATTCGGATGCCTCCTGAGCGCCTCCCTGGTGAGGTGTTCCGGGCATGTCCCACCGGGAGGAGACCGCGAGGAAGACCCAGGACACGCTGGAGAGACTATGTCACCCAGCTGGCCTGGGAACGTCTCGGGATCCCCCGGGGAGAGCTGGAAGAAGTAGCTAGGGAGAGGGAAGTCTGGGCTTCCCTGCTAAAGCTGTTGCCCCCGCGACCCGGCCCCGGATAAGCGGTAGATGATGGATGGATGGATGGATGATGAAACACATGTAACATCCTCTGCATTGCTATTGTTATTTTCTGTTATACAAGCCTACTTGATGAATGCTTGTCTCCAATGGGGCCTTTCACGCATGACATGTGTAAAGCATGAATGCATGTTATTGTTGTGGAGCCAGCTAGTTTAGGTGTGGGTGAATAATTTATTCCATCTATTTTAAAATACAAAAGTGTTTGATTGTGTGTATGTATAAATCCCGGCAATTTGACAGAAGGGCCAGGTCAGCACGAGCTATGGTACATTAAAAAAAAATAAAAAACTGCATTTGTTGACAGTCCATATCAAACATCAACAGAACAAAAGCATGAACATACTGTATTAATATACTTTTTTAAAATGACGACAGTGTTGTTGATGACCTATTTTAGCCTGTGCATTTCTGCAGATGGGTTGTGATCAGACCAGTAGAAGTAGAGCGATACAGAGGTCCTAGGTGGTCGAAAAGATCCCGCCCCCCCCCCCCCCCCTGTGTTCTGCAACTTCAAGTCAATGCGCCACCTGGCGGTGAAATGCCTGTCATTACAAGTCCAATTGAAATGAATGCAATCATTCACATCAAACCTTAATTGTAGACCGACCTTCGGCGGGCCGGATTAAAAAGACCAACGGGCCTGATTCGGCCCGCGGGCCGTAGTTTGCCCACCTCTGTTCTAAAAGTATTAATACAAATTACCCTCCAATAAAACTAAGACAAAGTAAAACAACTCACACATTAATTAAAGAAGCTTGACACAAACATAGTCAGAAAGGAAGCTGCCTGCAGAGTGATGCTGTTTCTCAGAGGTATTTTTTTTAGGTGCTAATGGAGTCAAGTGCATAATAATCTCACCCATCACATTTTTGTGAATATTTTATTAGTTCTTTTCATGGACATCAATGAAGAACCACTTTCCACAATGTGAATCAGTCAGTGTCGCTACGGAGTGTCTGACTTTTGAGATTCCACTGTGTAACTTTATACAGTAGTTTTGACAACACATCAACACTGACTGAACATGCATGGCCACTTTAAATGCGTCCATAATTTAAATTTGGTTATACTGTACTCCTATAATTGGGCTTGTAACCATCATATACCACCAAGGTCACATTTAAAAATGAATTTGCACAAGTCATCTTGGAAGCTGCATTATTCTGGTTTACTCAGGGCCATGTAAAAGTGTGCAAAAATTACATTTTAGATATGCTCTTTGCAAAAAAAAATTTAAATTCCATACCGAATATGATCCCCATGTCATCTGGGTTCACTCCCACAAACATGTCAACATACAAAAATAAGATTTTGATTTATTTGACTTTGTGGATCACATATTGTTCAATATGTATACAAAATTTACATCAGTGAATGTAACTGCTCCATTAAACACAATCCCCTTGCTTTACATGTACCTTTACCTGCTAAACGACAATAAAATTTGATATCATGTAATATATGAATGATGTGATGATTTATTGTTGTATGCAACAGTATATGAATTTGCACATCATATACAGTAATTTCCTATATCGAGTCTTGCTTAGTGGGTGGCATGGGTTAGCAGATCCGCTTCACAGTGCAGACATCATAAGTTCGAATCTACCTTCTACTACGGCCTTCATACGTGCAGTTTGCATGTTCTCCCCTGTCTGTGCTTGTGTGAGTTTTCTTCGGGTACTCTGCTTTCCTCGCACATTCAAAAAATATGCGTGGTAGGTTAATGGAACACTCTAAAATTTCCCCCGGTGTGATTGTTGTTTGTCTATGTATCCCCTGCAATTGGCTGGTAACCAGTTCAGGAATTCCCCTGCTCCCACCCGAAGACAGCTGGGATAGGGTCAGCACGCCCGCAACGCTTGTGAGGATAAGTGGTTTGGAAAGTGGATGGATTTGTAGTTCGTGGATGTCATTATTTTTTTGTGTACCTTCTTTGATACAGTATATGCATTCTCCACACAGGAATGGAATGAGACATTGTTCAAACTGGTCCATTTTCAGAGGTGCTTCAGCCTACTCTTTACTTCTACTCCTCACCTTTTCATGCAAATATCTGTACTCCCCACTCCTTACAATTTAAAAAAAGCATTGTTCTAGTTCATTTTGGATTGTGCTCATTCCGTCCCATCATTGTCAAAAAATAAAAAATCTATCCGGATAAATAAGAAAAAGTAATGTTTATTGTGGTTGATTGGATGAGAGGGTGGCCCGGTGGGCCAGTGTTGAGCACGTCGACCTCACAGTGCAGAGGTAATTCCAATTCCAGCTCCGGCCTCCCTGTGTGGAGTTTCCATGTTCTCCCCGGGCCTGCGTGGGTTTTGTCCGGGTACTCCAGTTTCCTCCCACATTCCAAAAACATGCATGGGAGGCTGATTGAACACTCAAAATTGTGTGAGTGTGAGCACGGATGGTTGTTCGTCTTTGTGCGCCCTGCGATTGGCTGGCAACCAGTTCAGGGTGTCCCCCGCTTACTGCCCAAAGACTGCTGGGATCGTCTCCAGCTCCCCCCACAACCCTTGTGAGGATAAGCGGATCAGAAAATGAACGGATGGATTGGATGAGAAGTATACTATACCATTCCAACACCCTATTTGTTTTTTCGCAAGTCACCATTGGCACAAATCAACTAACAAATCCAAGACAAATTGTGACACTTGGACAGTGGTCCCAATCTTTTTTCTGCCACGGACCGGTTCATTGTTCTGACTGAGTTTATATAAACCGGCAACCATCCGTTGACGAGAGAACAAAAATGGTCCATTTATGCGCTTTATTTTTATCTTTTGGTCCCTCAAACAACTGTTGGCCTGAATGTGAACAATGTTTCGCCATGCAGGCCTGAGGCGTTTCGACGAATAACTCGATAATAGTGCCAAAGAACAGTTAACTGAACAATCAACAATGCAGTTCAATGGCTGACTGGTGACTCAGCATTCTTTAAATGACATCACTCACCAAAGATTGCCGAACTAAAGCATTTTCATTGTGTCAGGTTCATCAATTAGACATTCCGAAATAAAACACAAGGAGGAGACAGGAGACTCAATTCTGGAACCAGGGGAATGAGGAGAAGCGTAAGGTTTCAGTTCTCTGCACGTCATCCAAGGATCTCCCCGCTCGCCCTCTCATTTATTGGTAACCTAATACATGGGTGTGTCCAACCTAAAGGGTGAGGGCTGTTGAAGACACACTGAACTTGTTTGACTATGTGTGTGTGTGTATGTGAGTGAAAATTATGTACATGTGTGCAATCATTACGAAAACACCAGGTTCAGGCCTGAGGATTTCAGAAATGACCAGAAACCATTTCTCAGTTCCGTTGGATAACACAATGGGACACCACGGTAACTAATTTTGGGTTCCACAAACGTTCATCATGGGAACCCATTTTTCTATTTTGACTGATGTCCATAATCAAGAATTATGATACTCAAAAGTATAATATTTAAAGGGTAAATGCATTAACAATGAGCATTACATCAGCAACTGTGTACTCCAGGTTTATTTAATAAAACAAATGGATCAAAATATGTTGTTTAACACTTTTATTATACTCATATGGCTTCATGAATACAGCATACAGCAAAATCTGAGTATTTTTTCCAGTCTCACACTGCAAAGATTAACTTACTGGTAATCATTAATATATTAATTACGATGAAATATTATGGCCATCGGTAAGACATATGTGTACACAATACTCCAGTCCTGGCTATATACCATGGGCCAAAAGTAAACCTGACACGGTTAACATGATTATGTGTGTGTACTATTTATGTAACATAATATCAATGGCTCCTCACCCCCTTTATTAATACAAAAGCATGTAATAGAAATTGAATGATTAAAATCATGTGATGACTCTTTAAAAAAAAAGACCTTACTACTATATATAGACATATAGTATTGATTATGGCTTGACGTCCTCTTTGCAACCCCAAGACGATGCACTGTGTAATCTACGAACAATTTGACCAAAGAATCTACCACACGTCATCGATAGGCCTATCGACAGTTAATATTCGTATTACCTTGTGACGAATGTTTTAATCATAAAGTGACCACGTCTACAACTAGAAAATTATAGAATAACTAAGACTGTTTCATAAGATTTGTAAATTGTAGAGTTCATAATTTTTGAATGGATGGCTCTACATTATGAATGGGCGAAAGGAGAGATGGACTTCGTTTGAATGTAGCTTTTATTTTTCCAACACCTGCACCCCCGAACGAACGAACAAGAACACACCTCCTTCCGGCTACTCAAACACTTCCTGCTTTCCTTCAGCCAATCAGACAATATCAACATAAACTTGTTTAAGCAATTATTAAACGGAATATAATTAAGGTAATCCTAACACAAAAGAATATAATGCTCAATCATAAAATGACAATGATTAACAATTTGTCAAAAGCTTACATATTTTTCATTGCGATTAGCCTTAAGATCAGTGGTTCTTAACGTTGTTAGAGGTACCGAACCGACCCGGTTCATATGTAGATTCACAGAACCCTTAGTGAGAAATAAAGATATGATTCGAGAAGTGTTATACATCACATGTGATGCATACATCACATGTGATCTTCGTGATCTGCCCTTCTTCGGATGATTCGAATGAAAAATCTGATTGGCATTTCCATTTCTTAAATGTCGTAATACACCTTTCTGTGTTTTTTTTCGCCGCCATCTCACTCCGTCATCCGCGCGCCTTCTCAGCGTGCAGACTAAACTAGCAACCCGCATGCGCACATAACGTTATCTGTTCCGTAATCGCATTGATCACGCAGGAGAGATTCGATCGCGTACAGTCAACTAGTGCGCGGTGATTTTTATGGGAAACGATTATTCTGTACAGTGAAAATGATCCCACAGAAACGACACACTACCGGAAACAATCGTTACCGTGAAGTTGCAGCTGGTGTTGACAGCTCCGTCCACGACCGACCTTGCTCTTGTTTTGTCTAAATATTTATCTCTTTCCAACCACTTCCTCGGGAAGGTGGTTGCGTCCCTCAACTGCCACCCAGTGCACCAAGCAATCTCCCATTATAAATGTCAGCATATCTTTATTAAAAGCATTATATTTTTATTAAAAGCATAAGCGTTCTTCATTGCAAGCATAATCAATTTACCATTAATAATATTCAAATGTATGATAACTAAAAACAATCAACCTAGGACATTGTTCAGCGTGTTGCTATGAGTCTAATAATTAACCTGGGCAGGTGCGTTAGAAATCTAACCAAAGTATGTTTGAAACAGTTTCTGCCATATTACTCAAAACATGTTTGGCCACGTTTACTTCACACTTGACCTTTAGGAGAATCATTATGGTTGGAGCTTAACGATACAACAGTTTTTTTGTTTGTTTTTTTAACTCAGCACCAGCCAGTCCAGTTTAGAACCAGGGCTTGGGACCCATCCATATACCTGATGCAGCTGCGAATCGACAAGTCCTCTGTCTTTTTGATTCAGAGTCCTCTGAAGATGCTTTTCTGTATGTCTTTTTGTCACTTTGGAAGAATGAGGCTCCTGCACCCGCTGATGAATTAATCTTGATCTTGTGAATCACTCAAAAGCGTGCACTTTCTTGCCATCGTATTCGTGTGTTGGTGGGAAATGAGAAGAGAAAATGGTCATGTCACGCAACTATTTTTGCTACAGTATCTTGAGACACACGAGTCTCTGCCTTAAATCCACCATGTGCCTGCTGAACACCGAACAATGCAACCAAACCTGTTTGAACTTTCACTCTTGGGTAGGGTTCACCAATCAGCTTTCATGAGCATATGGAACCGCGGGGCCAAATGTAAATGAGCTTTCACACACACAATAAATAAGTTTACAGGTTTGAAGCTAGTCACTGATAGCGAGCTCGAGACTCGGCCGACATGCAAACACCACAGATGGGCGCAGCAGTAAATTTTGCCGGTCCGTCATTCGGTGTTATTTCAAGACAAACTGAAACTGCCATCGCCAGTCCGTCAACATGTCATTATTTTAAACGGGCTCCCACCAACTCTAAATTACAGTTTGTGACTACTCTTTTAGGATTGTCAGCAAATTTCACCACACCGTCAAACACTATCAGAAGCACACACCGACATTTTAAAAGAAATTGATCAGATTTGGTCAGACAGAGTTTCCGTCTGACAGAAACAATGTGTATCTGCAGATGAAATACTGAAATGTGTACCAATAGTCTGTCAACAAAAGGCACATCAGTGATGTACAATGTGAAGAGCGCTGCGCGTTGGTGGATGAGGCATGGCAGCCACTCCATATCCATACTCTCCCCTTGATAAAAAGCAAATCGTACAAGTTAAGTTGGCTGACTGTGAACGTGGCAAAATATCCATCCAGACAATAATATTTATTTTTTCAGGGTTTTATATCTTGTTCAACCCATTCCTTACGTCTGCAAAAAAAAATTGCAATCCCGTAAAATGGCTCGATCAATTTAAGTGAATAGTATACTGTATACTAAAAAAGAAGAATGTGTGGATTTCACCGTATGTATTTTTCAAATCTGCCAGCGTCTATAGCTATGTGGTGGCCCAATAAAGTGCCATACTGGCCCCGGGCCATCAGGCCATCGTGAATGTTGAACTCTGTAACTTCATTGATTATATTGTGCTGAATCAAGTGGAAACAAACACAAAAACCCACTCCTACTACACTCACTGAACCACGGTTTTACATGGTGGGTTGCATTGCATCATGAAATTGGCTCCGGATTTTTTGTAGACTTCAGAATTTTTTTTCAAGAAAATCCTGGCTGAATTTGACATTTAAAGTTCCATCTTAAAGCCTGCCAAAAACAAGGTCTACATGTACATTGGGCAAACAAATAACTTCATAAATAAAAACAGTTTCCTCAATGGGAGTTGGAGACCATCCCAAAAGACTGGGTGAGATGCAGGTTGGAGACTCTGAACTAGTTATCAGCCAATTGCAATGCACATCGTGACCAACAACAAGTCACCTTCACAGTAACACCTATGGATTATCTAGAGTTGTTTTGTCTTAGTTTTATTAGTTCTGGTTTCAATCTTTAAGTTCTCGACTCAACCGAGGCATACATCCCAAAATAGCAAGTATTTGCTGTGTGAAGCTATTGGGGTCCTGAGTCAGCTTTGGCCTGAAAGTACCTGACACCAACAAGATCAACTAGATTATCAGGAAAGTCAATCCTGTTGATGGAGTTTTATTTTGTCCTGGAGGCTTTGCTTTTAATATCACACATACCTCAAGTCACATTATTGTTGCAAGTTACAGATAACTGGAACAAACACTGATTGTCTTATTGTCACAAAAGTTCTGTCCATACACCATGGTAACAATCAGCAACACAATTTAAAACATCAAAAAAGATGCACGGCTACTTTAAAGTTGATCAAACAGCGTATTCATATTAATCAGCAATCAAACAAAAAAACTGACCTGCTAACCTTAGTTTGGGAAAAGTTATAGAATCGCCAAACATTCAGTTGTATTCTGTGTTTCACAGTGTTTGTGTTATTTTCCTTGCCAATATGCAATAATAAAAAATAGAAATGATGTAGAATACAATTCCAAGTTTATCCACAATTTTGATGTTTTCAAATCGATCTTGTACAGCACACACAAATCTTGGACAACATTTCGTGAAATTTACACTTGACAAGCAACCTTCAAAAACATTAAAGGTAAGTAAGATATTTTTTAAACCCATATTACAATCTGAATTGTAAAATTTTATGTGATTGTGCCAAATGGGATTTCATACCTGTCAACTTTTCGGAGCGCCAACCTGTATAAAGTACCAAAAAAATCCTTATAAAGAGCAAAAAATCCTTATAACATACCAAAGCATTTTATGTCAAAATAACGGCACAGAAAAAAACCCACGAAATTTTCAATGATATTTATTGTAGATCTCCATAATACAATGTCTGGTTAATGTCTAATCATCATTCTACTTAGTGGCATTACTGTGTTCAGAGTTGTATTCCGGAAATGAAAGCATTCGAGTAGACGAGCACCGTTCTGGGCAAAAGCAAACGGGCCGCCACCCCCCGCCCCCCCCTGTCAGGGGGCGGGGGGGCAAAAAACGGAAATTTTCAGAGTCCGTATGATTTGTGCGATACGGCCATATACGTAAGATTCACCACAAAATCCGTATGAACTATGGCTAAACCTTATGAGTTGACAGGTATGGGATTTGCACACACATGTTTTGGACTGCAACCCGGTGGTTGACTGGTTAGCACATCACCCTCACAGAGCAGAGGTGCAGGGTTCAATTCCATCTCCTTCCTTCTTGTGTGGAGTTTGCATGTTCCACCTGTGCCTGTGTGAGTTTTCTCCGGGTACTCCGGTTTCCTCCCACATTCCAAAAACATGCATGGTAGGCTCATGGAGCACCATCTAAAATTTTGATTCTAAATTGTCCCCACGTGTGATTGTGAGTGTGAATGTTAAGTGTTTGTCTATGTGTGCCCTGCGATTGGCTGGCACCAGTTCAGGTGTACCCCGCCTACTGCCTGAAGAGGACTGGGATAAGTTCCAGCAGTGCCTGCAACTCTCGGGAATATAAACCGATTAGAAAATGGATGGCTCGATGGATGAATGAAATACTGTAAGAATGTTTTTTTGGAGAATGTTTTTTGTTTTAACTTGAAAAATGTTTCCAAAAACCCTGATAAACTTGCCACGTACCTTTTCCATAAATGATGAGGGGGCTTGGGGGCGGGGGGATACCGGCATGAAGTATTGAAAAAAGACATTAAAATATTGAAAAAAAAATCTGCGAATAAAAAAATCCGAGGGTGCCGAATTTTTCTGCGAAGGCTGACTGTATTCACTTTGGTTTAACACATACCACCAATACAGCTACAAAGTATAGTCACTTTAGCACAAAGTAAAGTTTGTTGGTTTATATTCAGGTCAACCAACTTACTATTTTATGTGCCTGGATGCTTCTAAATAAAATACTTCTTACAGCGAGTGTATGCATTGAGCGTTGTCATCAGTCAACACCTGACTGGTTTGTTACAAGCGTGACGTCACCACTGCCAGCGTGGAACGCACGTCTCGTACCAAACCAGGAAGTCACTGCACAGTTGCGTCTGACTCCACGGAAAGAGCAGGAAACACTTCAAAGTCAACATCACAGACTTTCTTCAAGAAAGCTCCATGACGAGACTTGGTGGGATTTCTTTGCCATAGGCTTGTTTTTCCATCGCAGACTGGGGGAAGCGTTCAGTGAAGTCAGTGAAGGTAAAGAGGTTCTTTCAGATGCGTGTTGCTAGCTAGCCGCCTGTAATTCGCCTGTCAAACAGCGTCGTGCATTCTGCGCACTAACACACATTACTCAGAAGTTTGCGTAAATGGTCGACCGGTATACACGCCACCATTATATCGTTATTATCGCCTTAAAAAGAAAGCAAAGTAGTGGTTGACTTTGCAGCTCTTGCGGGGAAGGTCTGTCGCTGTACGGCAGCAGAAGTGCACCTGTCAAAGACATCGTGTAAATGTTGGTAGCTTTCAGTATTCTGCTATTGTTAAATTGTGGGTGCTCTTTAATCATTTTTTTAAAAACTCACTTTTTAAAATTTGAATTATTTTTAATGTGATTACACCTATAAAAACTATCTGTATTCGTTCATGTAATGCAGGTCTTCAGGGCATAAAAACTGTTGGTAAACCCTAAGTAAATATAACCTGTAGTCTGCTTTTCAAAATAAATTATGTCACACATTGCAAGAGTCACACCCATTTAACTCTGGGATTGAATTCAATCCTTCAGGTGTGACAGAATCTTTTTATTGTATTTTGGGATGGGTTAGTGAACACTGAAACATAGGAGTATTCTGTTTCATAAAGTCACACATAAACATTTGTTCTGTACCTTTATCTAACATGCTATTTTTTTCCCTTGCATGAGTAACTTAGACATTACTTACTTAGATTTGTACTGTTATTAAGGTGTTATTATGGTTTGAAAAGCTCCTTTAAATAAAATGCAACGTTTGTGTACAGTGAAAAGCTCTGTGACACCAATGGCATACAAATTGGATTTTAAATAACATTTAGAAGGAAAATGTACCTTTTTAACTAACGAGACCAAGCTAATAGTTGATCATGTTAACGTGTGTTATGTTTGAACCATGACAACTACACACTTCTGAACAGTGGAAGTGCCAATTTGCAAAACATGAGATGAGTCCAGGTTGGTCCACAAATGTAACCTTTCATATACTGTACGACACAGGCGGTTGTTGTGACAGAGGCCCTACTGCTACTACTACTACTACTACTATGTACAATGCAATTTACCATTTACAATCATTTTGAAACTGTTATTTTAAATGTATTGGAGATTTTAAAAAAGTCATTTGTATTTGTCTTTTGAATAATGGCCTCATTGCTCTGAAAATTTTCCCAGCTTTTTTATACTCTGTTGTATTTGTTATTGTGAATAAAAATAAATGTGTACGTTCTTAATGTATTTACATAAGATCTTGTACTGTCTTTTATTCTTTCCCAGCACACAAGCAGTCGGTAGGCAAACATCTCTGGAGATGGTGGACACCACAGTGGCTCAAGTGGGCAAGAATCTGAGTGATGCCATGAGGATCTTAGGAGATGGACAAAGGTTAGACTTGAGTCTGTTGCCATATAATTGCACATCAGCATTCACATCACATCAACATTTTCAGTTTTGTTCACAGTTCACATATATTTGGTATGTTCAGGGGCCCCAGAAGGGGCTCCACAAGTCTCCTACCCAAAAAATGGGGTGGCTCCAAAAAATATTTGGGAACGACTGAATTAGACAAGGGCATAAACATGTCACAAGTCAAAAGCATTTGAAGCAGGGGTGCCCAAACGTTTTTGACCGAAGATCTTCTTTTCTATCAACCAACCTCCTGCAATCAACCCATTGCCGCGCACATGGACGCACTTACACACGCATGCCATGATGAGCAACAGGCTGACGCAGTGGCATGCAATGCACCTTTGCAGCCTGTTAACTATCTGTTCGAAAGTAGACAAACACAATGTTCTCATGTTTTAAAGTTTCATTTTGTTACATGCTTGATTGACCTCGAAATGCTTGTGTTCAGACATCTTGCACAGAATGGAAGCACAGAGAATCAGGGGTCAATTTGAGGTGAAGGGACCCACGAGCGCATGGTACCTGACCACATCTCAGAAAGAAAGATTTAACTCTCGTTAGTAGACACACGGGCGCCTGTTAACTGACAACTTGGAAAAGAAGATTTAACTTTGGGAAAAAGGGAGTACAGTACTCGGTACGCTCCCATCATGAGAAAGGGTCACGCCAGGTTACGGATGTATCAGTTCATGGAAAAGCCACTCATTAAAATGTCTATGTATCTGTTGATGTATGGGTGTTGTTGCTGGTACCAATGGAATGCCTTGTGTTCAGGGGGACGACCCAATGGGACCAGGGGCGTGGTATGTAAATGAAGATGGGAGTGTTTTTCTGATGTATTACTTGTCATTTGCATACACAATCAATAAAAAGGCCGGCAGAGGCTGCAGAGGGCAGAGACTGCAGAGGTCGGGTGTCAGTTGAGAAGCTCACACTGAGTGACTTCATTGAAAACTGCGCCTCCTGCTGTCAGAGAAAGACAATCTGTTCCTGTGCTCGAGCCTTTGTCAACTGTCCGAGCGAACATCCCTGACACTATCGTAGCTCACGCATACCATTTTGAAATGCTTCTCTCGGCCCTCCAGATTTCCATTCTTTGCCCGTTCCCTCGGTGAATTGTATACAAAACAAACTCTGAATGAGAAAAATGACAACGATAAAAGATAGAACGCAACAACCCTGATCACAAGCTGCAATTGCAGACTGCTGAGCGCCAATAACTTCCGGTGACCTGATTTTCTTTATTTAATACTTTTTGTGAAAGTGAGACAGATGGGATGATTAGGGTGCAGTGTGCATTAACACAAAAACTATATTATTAACGTGCATAGAGACAAGAATATGTTTGCTTGTTTTTTTTCCTCTAAACCCCTCGCGATCGACTAGGGACCATTCCACGAGTTACCGGTCGATCGCGATCGACGTAATAGGATTTAAGGTAATAACTTGTGGAGTGAAAAGTTTGTTTCCAGATCTTTAAGTATATTAAAGCAGGCCATCGGAATGAATTTCATTCATCATTATCAGACCAGTCTGGTCAATATCTAACGTTTATGTAAAGGCCTTCATAGTACATTGTATGTATCCCAAGTAATCCATGAAGGATTTTGTGAAACACATATCAAGGTCTGTGTTGTTGTCAATGTTGGAAGATGTAGTTCTTCAAGTAGTAGTTTCTTTTGGTGGCGCAACTAACCTTGAAAAATTCTCAGATAATCCAAAGTCCTATTAATATTTTTGGATTGTTCAGAGGTATTGGAGATTGTGTCATTTGACGACCGTGTCATCCAGAAACTTTTTTTATTGAGACTTTTTACTGTTGCTGGTTATATTTGTTCAACCAGGAGGTGTCGCGTGTACTTTGAAGCCTCAAATAAGGAACCTGTTCCGGCCGGAAAGCAACAGTGCTTCACGAAGCTTAATCAAACGCACCACCATTTCTGCATGAACCAAGGCAGATCTCCTTTGTGCACTATTTTTTTCTTTTATGAATACTTCATTTAAAAGCTGTACAGAGCTGTAAAAGTATGCCTTTTATCTAGTTTTCTGGTAAGCAAGGAGCATCTTCCTTGTTCAGCCGTCACTGCCGAACAAGCAGAAAGGAGCGTCATTGACCCCTAGAGTAGTGGAGGCAAACATAAGTTAGGCCAGCGATTAAATTAGACTCAAAGCATACAAACGGGCTTCTCAGAGAAATGTGAATAGGTAGGAAAAAAAACTGTGGCAATAACCTGATTAATGTGTGCATATAAACATTTATGTTTGTTGTCTTCTATCAACTAGAGGAATGGAGGAGAAAACGGAGGGCTCAATCTTCAGTAGAACAAGCATACCTGGTCCCCTGCAAGAAGCGTAAGGCACACGCGCGCACACACGCACACGGATACTAGTGCACATACAATAAACACATGCATGCTAACGTGATGACGTGACAAAAAGTGGCTTTTGAACTTCGCTTTCACCCACCAACAAAGGTTTGACAATTTGTGTCTCGATTCCCTAATGTTTATTGAATTTTGTTAAAAGAAAAGGTGATGTAAGACAGTGGTAAACATGAGCCTGTCTCAGCTTTTTTGGAACCTGTTACCGCCATAAAATTCAAAGATGATAATTATTTGCTAAAAACAATAAAGTTTATCAGTTTGAACATTAAATATGTTGTATTTGTTTTGTATTAAATTGGTTGAGAGGAAAGAAATTTCATCTGTGCTGTTGGCTGATATTAAATGTTTGGATTTGCTCAAGTATTTTTCCATGAACATTCTTTCTGCTTTGGTGTAAACAAAGTTTAATATGGAATTCATGATCCTTTCTTTTACAGTGGTCAGGATGTTGCCACCATACTGCACCTTATTCACAGCCTCATCCATGAAGAGGAGGAGGGAGAAGACAAACCAAACCCACAGTAAGTGACAAGCTGTATTCACAGTACCATTATCGCGGCCCCCTCCATGCCCACAGGAAAGACCTTCCAGTAAGATACTGTAAGATAAAAAGCAAAAAACATACGGTAATTGTATTCCATTTGACGGATGGTAAATAATGGAGACAAGGAGATCGGCCACTAAATGGATAACTAAACCTTCTATTTTGTGTGACCAGTAGGATGCAGAATGTGGGTGAGCAGGGTCACATGGCACTGCTGGGCCACAGTCTGGCAGCCTACGTCTCAGTGCTGGACAGAGAGAGGCTGAGGAAGCTGACCACCCGGATCCTGTCTGATACCACACTGTGGCTCTGTAGACTGTTCAGGTAGTCCTCTCAACATTCAACTCTTGATTGTCTTTGTAACATGGGAGTTACAGTTGGAGGTTCCAGACATTGCAACTATTTGTTCTACATTTTATGTTAAATGTTCTGTAAAGGGCTTTGTTACAGCTGCAGCTGTTGTGATAATGCTACATAAATAATAATGTATTGTACAACAATTTCTCTCCTCAGTATCTCGTTCATAAACCCCTGTCTACTCTGACATTTAGATATGAGAATGGTTCAGCTTACTTCCATGAAGATGACAGAGAAGGCCTGGTCAATGTATGCCGACTGGTCATCAATGCTTGCTATGATGATTATGCCTCTGAGGGCTATGCTGTCCTCAGCTCAAAGCAGCCAGTCATCTACCAAAGCGCATCAAGCAGACCTGGGTTGGGACAGCATCTGTGCAACCAAGTAGGTAACAGAGTTGACAGAATTTAGTTTTGACGCTGTGACCTTGTTCACATGCACGGTAGAAAAACGTAGAAACATTACAATAGTTTGCACTCATGGCTTATTTTAATGTCAGTTTCTGTGTCATTAGCTTGGCCTACCTCTCTCCAGTTTGTGCACAGTCCCATGTAACACCCTCTTTGGATCACAACATCAAATGGTAGATTACACATAATTGTAGATACATGGAAGCTGTTTTGCAAATATATACATACTGTGTCTTCTTTTTTTACACCTAGGATATTGCACTATTGGACAAGCTAATCAAAGAGGACGTGGAAAGTGGGAAGTTTCCTTTGTTGTTAATAGCCAATGCAGGTAAAGGGAAAAATAAATTCTCAGTCTGCGAAACTACCGTATTTTCATGACCGTTCGGCGCACCGTATTAAAAGGCGTGTATGTAACGGGTGCTATTTCTGTATTTAACAGATACACAAGACACATTGTATTATTGGACACAGGCATGTTAAAACGTATGCTAGCTTAAACAATACGGTAGCATGAATGCACGCTAGCGTATGTTTAAAAAGGCAGCAGGACCAAAAAAAAAAAAACTGAGTTTGGTTATACTGTACTGAAGTATTTAACAATGTACTCACATATGTTTTTTTTAATTAATCCTCATTATCAAATACATCAAACTCCTAATCTTCTGTAGCCAAAATAAACAGCTGCGCAAATTCACAATCAAAGACGCCAGGTTCCCCCGCGCCATTGTCAGAGTCGGTCTCGTTGCCGTGCGGCTCCTCAGAAATGATGCTAGCTTTTGCGTAAGCTCGAACAACGGTGCACACAGACACGTAAACCCAAGCATCCACAAATTGTGACGTAACTCACCCGGCGCTGCCTCCCAGTCTTAGTAAAGCCCTGATCGCCATCGCGCCTATGCCACTCCGAACTTCACTTTGGCCGTTTCTGTCCATTACCTAGGCAACCAAGTACAACGGTAAAAGCCGACTTAATGCACCCATTTTACTTATCGCGACCGTGCTAGTCCCCTTCTTCTCTACAGTGTAGTTCACCGGGATGTCGAAAGTGAGTGACAGCTCGTCCATGTTGGTGATGTGGTAGGGCTGGATGTGTTTTTCTGCAATCTTTTTGTTGTATTTCAAAATACTAAGTATGCTTGTCCCTCATCACTTGCCGTCGCACAAGTGGGTATGTAGGAATATGGGAATTGGTTGAGGGAACAGTTGGCAGTGGAAGCCAAGTGAGGCCGGCAGAGTGACAGAGTAAAGGATTAAAATCTTTATTTAATGTAACACAGAACATTATACTTTTTACTGCAGTAGGAGTGGAATTTGGCCATCTTTTCCTAATCCGCTGGATGTTGCCGCACCACGATCTTCTTGCCCGGGTGGATAGATGGCGCATTTCATAAAAGAAAAACACCAAGCACCATGGATTAGTTGATCTTGAATTCTCTCACGGCTGCTCAATTCCCATGGTCCTCATAACTGATTGCTTGGAGTTTAAACTGTGCTTCGTAAGCGTGTCTCTTCGTTGGTGCCATTTTCGGGATGTTGTTTTGCACAATGCACGTACCGGCACCTACCGGAGTCGTGCCTTTAGCGTCCTCTTTCACGCCCAGCCTTCCCACTTTAGCGTCCGCATGCTGTCGTCAGTTACGTCCACCTTTCCTCTATATAAGCAATGTGTCAGCACATCTGGCAAGCGGGCCCGTCATCGAAGTCATACAAAAGCATTCACAGATTTTGGAACTCGGTGCATGTACAAGGTGACCTGCATTATTAGACGTCTTGTGGTCATGAAAATTCAATACTTATAGTGATTGAAAAAAGTTTTCTTGTAATAGTAATACATGACATTTCTTGGTTGTAAATATTTTTCCAGGTACCCATTTGGCGGGTCACACTGATAAGTTGGGGCGCCTTAGGGACTTGTGTGATCAGTACAAAATGTGGCTCCATGTGGAGGGGTGAGACATTTATTAAGATGTAATATCTAACTTAAACAAATTTAAATGCACATCTCAGATGGAAGTGATGATTGTCATAATTATAACTTGTGTCAAGAATACTTTTCTGTTCTCTGTTATTCCTACTGCTTGTCCATATTGATACATTATTTTGTAGCATTTTAAGATTTGTTAAGTCATACCTGCTTTGTCTTCAGTATCAACCTGGCGACACTGGTGCTGGGTGAGGCCAGCTCTGCTGTTATGGTAATCTGACCTGTTTATCTCATAAATCTACACTCCATTAATTAATGCAACCAGAACTGTTAAATTATCTTACATGGACATGGACTCAAGAGTTATTTTGTGCTCATCTATTTCCCTAAAAGGCAGCAACAAGAAGTGACAGTATGACGCTCATGCCAGGTCCGTGGCTCGGACTGCCTGCTGTTACTGCTGTTACTCTCTACAGACACGAAGATCCAGCACTGGTAGGCTGCTAATACTGCACTGCTCAACCAACTTTTCCAGCCTTTGATCTATATCAGTGCTTCTCAATTATTTTCTGTCATGCCCCCCGAAGAAAAAAAATATCCCCCCCCCCCCCGCGCGACTATAAATAGTATCATTGGTCAACAAAATTGTTATAAGTACACATTTGCATAACACTGTATCCTTATTAACGTACATGAGAATAAAAAAGAAAGAAATATGGACCAACTTACAACAAAGAATAGCTTTAGTAACTAACAGAAAAGATTTTAAGTGCATCTGAAATTCAGAAATAAAATTAAATCCTTAATTAAACTATAAACATTTTTTGACTGACCATGCCAAACCATACAATACTGAAAAATAAAATTACCGTATTTTCCGCACTCTTGGGCGCACCAAAAAGTCTTCCATTTTCTGAAAAGCTCACCAAGCGCCTTAAAATCTAGTGTGTCTTTTGTATGGTCATTACGGTAATACGTCGACTCCAAGATGGCTCCTTCCTGGAGACATGCTTCCAATGTTATAACTTGCTGTTGGTTCAGTGAACTGTGTCGCTGCTTTATTAAATAAGTATGTGTTGCAGCTCCGAAAAAAGGAGAGCTGTGGTGTTAATTTTTTAAAACAGTCTCAACAAATACAGGTACGTCTTTGTCTATCTCCGTGCTATCTTCCGTTCGACTCGAGAGGCGTTCAAGACCGCCACCGAAAAACGTAAACTAACGATTATACATCAAAACTGAAAAGCAAGCGAGGATATAAAAAAATTAATTCTATTGCCCCCCCCCTACAGAATTTATATTGTGATTTCATCATTTGTGAATACATAACAAAGGAATAAATAACTACGACTGACATCTTGTGTTATTTTGACTTCAAGATGGCGCCGCGAGAGTGGCTGCCTTTCCAGCAGCTTCTATTTATTTTGTTCTTCTACTTCTTCCTCTCATAACTTTGCTGCTGTGAAGTGGGAATTTCTCCATTGTGAGACTATTAAAGGTTTTCTTATTTTATCTTATCAGATTGTACTGTTGGAGCTCCGATAAAGGAAATGCCAATGCGTTTTTCGGAGGCGGTCATGAACGCCTCTCGAGTTGACCGGAAGAAAAGAAGGGAAGGAGACGGATAAAGGCGCACCTGTATTTGTTGAAAAAAGGAGAGCTGTGGTTGTGGTTTTATTGTTTTTTTTCAACGCAGACTTTATTAATGGTTTTCACAGTCTCAGCAAGTACAGGTACTGTACGTCTTTGTCCGTCTCCGTGCTTTCTTCCGTTCCACTCGAGAGGGGTTCACGGCCACATCCAAAAAACATAAATTAATTCTTACTTCAATGAAACCACGAAGAAAATCAAGCGAGGAAATCACAAAATAAATTCTGTAGGGATGATATAGAATTTATTTTGTGATTTCATCACTTGATTTTCTGTTTTGATGCATTATTTTCAATCTTCATAGTTTCATTTAAGTACAGTAATAATTCATTTACATTTTTCAGAGGCGGTCATGAACGCCTCTCAAGTTGAACGGACGCCTCTCGAGTTGAAGGAAGGAGCGTCGCACAGTCTAGTGGACGCATTGTAGATTGCGCCTTTTAGTGCGAGGCGTCTTAATATATGACAAATAATTACAAAATAGCCATTCATTGAAGGCGCGCCTCATAATCCAGTGCGTCTTTTCGTACAGAAAATACGGTACATAAAATCAATAAATAATAATGCATTCAAACTGATCACCAACATTAATTCAGGATCACAAGATGAAAACCTGCAAAATAAAAATATATAAAATAATTTGTGCTCATTTTTATTTCATCAAAAATGGTCTGGATTAATGGCTACAAGTCGCAGTCAAAAAGCGGGATGATTGTTGGCAATATTCGGCATGTTTTCCTGAAGAAAACTCAAGCGGCTCATCAGCATGATTGGGTGATCAGTGATCCCTCGCCCCCAACGCGGTTCACTTTCCGAGGCTTCGCTGTTTCACAGATTTTTTAGTGCAGTTTCTTTAATGCTTTTAAACTGAATTGCGTTCTGCATCCTGATTGGCTAAGGCACTGACCGACGTGAACAGTCCAACTTCGTACTGACTATTAAAAATATTATTTTACTGTATAGTATTTCCAAATACTATTATAGTTATTTGTTGAAAACATTTGTTTTTTTGTGCTTAGGCCTGAAAACAGGTTTTTGTCTTTGGTTTCATTGTATACATAGTTCAGTATTGTATAATATAATAATAGTATAAAAATAAAGCTCACTACTTCACAGATTTCACCTATCACTGGTTCTTTTTGGAACGTAACCCCCGCGATAAACGAGGGATTACTGTAATGTCTTTGAGTGACACCTTAATTTATTTGGCTTCATGCTGTCCGCTGCCAACATTTTTAGACACAGTAGGTACACCGGTCTTTCCTCGTCTACCACCGTAGTCACAGTGAAGCCAAGCGCCACATACGCTTCGTCATATTTCCTCATCTTAGCTTCACTTTTCTCCGTCTCTCTCCGCCTGTCGACTTTGTGTCTGCACTTCTTACTCATACTCTGTGCTGTGTGCAAAGCGCACATGCTCAGTGCAAACAAAACACGGAGCGAATGCTCCCTGCACACATTCTGCCAATGAGAGCGTTACTGCCCCCTAATGTAGTGGAGTTTCAATTGCACTTTATTCTAGGACAGAAAAAAAAAATCAGAAGAAAAAGACATGTTCCCCGAGGTCAAACGCGCTCCCCTTGATGGCGCCTCGCGCCCACCTGGGGGAGGGCGTCCCCCACTATTTGAGAAGCACTGATCTATATGATGATATATCTAATCAAGATGAGTTACCGGTATAATATGTGTCTATTTGTAAATTACTGACTTCTGACTCTTTCTGTTTTGACTTAAGTCTCTGGCTGCAGGTTTGACCTCGAGTCAGCCTGTCGAGAAGCTGCGAGCATTGCCTCTTTGGTTGTCTCTGCAGTACCTTGGTCACAGTGGGATCATCCAAAAAATAAGACACGCTACCATGCTGGTGAGAAGAAAAAAAAATATTACTGTAGAGCTAGCACAGTGGTGTCCAAATTATGGCCTGCGGGCTAACTGCATCCCGCTGTTTTTATTATTTTTTCCCCTTTTGTGGCCCATGACGTTTGCAATTTCTTGTTTTGCATCAATCACAAATGACTAAATTAGGAACAACATTTCTATTTTCAGTCCTCCAATGACAAAAAAAAAAGAAAGAAAATGTTTGGACACTCCTGGTCTAGCATATCAGGTCAAGCTATTTGAAGTACACGGTAGTTCATGTTTTATTCTGCCACATTTAAAGTAAGGGTGTTCCGTTCATGGCTTCATTCATGAATGAGATTGGCCAATATTGACCACACGTGACTAACAATTATTTGTAATAATCGATTAGATAAATCAAATTTAGCAAATGTATTGTACAAAAACATGACATGATTATAAATTGACAGTGCAGACAATGCACAAACATGTATTACGATTGAGTAACTGGTTTCATCTGTAACATGTCCGATAATAGGGGGAAAGGTTATTGTTTGTTTGGGTTGCTGCACACAGGTTGGTCTCTCTGTGATAGTAGGCTACAGAGCAAGACCGAGGGGTGATTTGTTTTTTGTGATTGGAAATGAAAGGCTTTGACCAACACGTGCCAGTCACTTACTTTTCTGCGGAAATGGGCTGAGCATAATCGGTGGTTGACCGATCGGCGCACCACTCATTTCAAGACTAATGTATATCAGAACATTTTATTAACAATCAATATGCTGTCAGTAGCTCCACTGTAGATTTTTTTTCAGTCTTTTCCTGTTACTTTGTTGAGCAGACTTATCATTTTTGTGTGTCATCAACAGAGTCAACAATTGCTACAGAACCTCAAATCTGTGAGCTCCATCAAAACATCGGTAGGTAATACAATGATTTTATGACATAATCAAATCTTGAATAACAAAGAATAAGTTGGTAGCGTTGAGTCAAGCCCACACGGTATCAAAGAGCTGTAGTGCGTGCACAGTACACTCACTGTTGCTAGCGTTTGTTCTGTAGAAGGATATATTTTTGCCCAACTGAGTAATATATGTATCTGCGAAAAGGAGAACTTGAATTGTTCATGTCACTCGTGGTTGGCCTGGAATGGAAGTGAGCTCTCGTCTGATAATGATGCCACAAGCAGAACTATTAAAACATTCTTCCTGACGGCAGTTACGCTGACAATTTTTAATCCACATGAAATTACTTTGTCTGAACACACACTTTACACTGAGTAATTATTTGTAAATGCTGTTGACAAAGACATACTGATACTTTCAAAGATACATCTTTGTAGGATGTGTTAGCGATGGAGATACCCCTCATCGATGCTTTGACCATGGTAAAAGCCTTTTTCCGAAATACTCTCAAGTTTCAAGACTTCAGCGCTTGTTCACTGGTATCCAGTAAATCGAAATTGTACCTTGGTGTAATGAGAGGGATGAATTTATCCTTTTTGAGTGGCTCAGATAACATTTTATTAAGTTGCATGATTTCTATTGCACTCTAGATACAGTGAACAATGAAATTACAATTTTGTGGGAGTATCAATAATCCAAGCCAGGGCTCCAGACTGCCCCCCCCCGTGCCCCCATTGAAAATGAACGACACTGTGACAAAAACCTTTCATTCACTTGCCTGTGATTGACCAGTAAATTTGCCATGAAAAAAAAAAGAGTATTATTAAATATTTTTGTTTGCTGACGAGACATACAGACATGCTGAAGACATGGCGGGAAACAGAGCAGCAAGCTTACAAAAGAAGGCACCATTTTGTCAGTCATTTGGAATCAGTTCAGATATGCAATGACAAGACAGTGAGCAGCAAACAGTCCCCTGCAAGGTATGTTGAGAGGCTGTTCGAACCAAAGCAAGTAGCATGACCAAATTATTTGAGCATTTAAATTAAACACGCAACAGTATATTCTGTGGGCGACATGAAAGCGAAAAGTCATGCCAAGAAAGAGACGACTCGAGCATATGTTTACTTGGAGAACATGGAGCCCGGTAATAAAGCATAGCAAGCAAACAATAGGCCGAGAAGTCATTGTTCATCATACCATCCACAGTTATGGTTTCATGAAATAAAATGCACTCGTTGCCATCATGCACAGACACTCATAAATACAAGCAACAACAATTGTAGCAAAAGGTTAAAAAAACGTAGGAATGTGAAGAATTAAGAGCAGTTGGTGGCAATTGATGACACTGATTCAATTAATCAGACTGATTAGTCTGATTAGCTGTTAACTAGCGAAACAGTGCATGAGATACAGTAGAAGTAGCCAATGGGAGAGTACACAAAAGCAAAGCAACTGCAAAGAAAATTGTATTAGCTCGTAAATTAAGCTCAGCAAAATGATGATTTTTACTTCCTGCTTGATTATAAGTGTGATGGCATTCTTCTGGAAATGTGTATTTCTTTTTATGAAACACCTACTGTGGATGGTATGATAAAGAATGAGTCACATGCATGCAAAGCCACTCGTGGCCACCTTTAACTGAGGCCACCCCACTTAAAAAAAAATCCTGTTCCAACTGAAAGTACACATAAACCAAGAACGCATCGAATTTCTTGTCTGCTTAAAGGGGAAGTCAACCCCAAAAATGTCTTTACAATGCCACCTGAGCCCTCACCACTCATCATGGCTGCTCTCACCACTCATCATGGCTTTGCCTGTTTTCATGATTGGTTCTTACCTGAGCAACTGGGAGTTTATTTTCAGTCCACAGCAATTGGCAAAATGGCTGCCCCCTTAAATGGAGAAAAACAGGTGGATTTTATTGCTGCACTCATATTCATTCCACAAACAGATTTACTGGGGCTGCATACAACATCCATCCATCCATTTTCCGAACCGCTTGATCCTCACTAGGGTCACGGGGGGTGCTGGAGCCTATTCCAGCTGTCTTCGGGCAGTAGGCGGGGGACACCCTGAATCACTCGCCAGCCAATCGCAGGGCACACAGAGACGAACAACCATCCACGCCCACATTCACACCTAGGGACAATTTAGAGCGTTCAATCAGCCTGCCATGCATGTTTTTGGAATGTGGGAGGAAACCGGAGTACCCGGAGAAAACCCACGCAGGCCCGGGGAGAACATGCAAACTCCACACAGGGAGGCCGTAGCTGGAATTGAACCCGGTACCTCTGCACTGTGAAGTCGACGTGCTAACCACTGGACTACCGGGCCGCCCGCATACAACATATTATCAAAAATATTTTTGGGTTGTCTTCCTATTTAAAGATGCATCAGTTGGTGTTTTGGTCGAAAATATTCCAAGATTCATTTTGTGTTGCTATCAAAATAGATAATACAACAGTACATGAGAGGAGACACGTTTTGAAATTGATATCCAGTCACGTGATATAACTGTGATTATTTGAGCAAATATGTCGAGGCTGAAGGGCCAAATTCACAAGTACACAGATGTTCCAATTACCATACAAAGAAACTTCAACCCCCCCACCCCCAACCATTTTTTTTAAAAAGATGAGAGAAAATTTTCCAAATATGCAAATCTGTGGATGCAGAACTGAGGGTCCATTGTACAGAGACTACCGGTAAAAAGATAAAATCTGAATTATTTTTTACTTTGCTAATTGATTTACAGTGTACACCCCTAAATGTCTTGCTTGTGTCCCTACAATTTGAAGTTAGGGGCAAAGATGCTCCCAGGAAAAAGTTAGTCTGGAGCCCTGACTGTGAATCTCTAACTCGTGGGTGTTTGGTAAATTGATCGGTTTGGTTTATTATTTTTTTTGGTTATCCAAGTTCACAGCAAAGATGGATGATGTTGGGAAACTGTGTGTGGGGAATGTGTACAGTACCTTGAAAAAGTATTCATACCGCTCGAACTTTCCCTGCTTTGGCACCTTACAGCCAAAAAGGCCTCATGTGATTGACCCATAATAATAATAATAATAATAATAATAATACATTTGATTTATAAGATTTATAATAAAAAAAAAACACCCTCGAACTACCCTCATTTTGAGGATAATTTGAGTTAGGCAAACAACTCCTGCACAAGCATATGACAGTTACAACAGGTCACAAGACATAAACAATGAAGACGGTGAAACAAGGGAATGTGTGAAGGAGGGGGTGATGGTGGGGGACTAGCTTCCATGCGTACTTTCATCAGGGGAAGGTCGAGATAGCAGATGTTGTTTTGGTAGCAGGCTGCCCAAGAATTTAAGACAGCCTTGAGTCCGTGGCTTATGTCTCTTTAGTGTCGTCGATCAGCCAAATCCGTGATATCAGTCAATATTTGAGCACGGATTCCAGTTTCTCCAAGTTCTTGACCATCTTGCAGAGACGCTCAAAACCGCAACAGTTTGTGGTTGAGCACAGTCTGAGTCTGAGTGTTGGACATCCGCACTATGCCATCCTTAGACCGGCAGCCTCTTCACTTCCAATAGAGCCGCTCCCGTCGGTTGAATTTTGCGATAGATCAGGAAACTGCTAACACCAAACAGCAGCATACCTGTTATCGGAAGGCCGATAATGTAGATGTCATCCACATCCTCAACGGACAGTGTTGACAGGCACACCATTCTCCGCTTCCTCCAAGGATCTAGGGCAGGGGTGTCCAAAGTCGGTCCTCAAGGGCCGCTGTCCTGCCTGTTTTCCAGCTTTCCCAGGAGCAACACACCTGATTCAAATAATCAGGATCGTTCTAATGCTGCTTCAGAGCTGGCTGATGAGCTGATCATCTGAATCAGGTGTGTTGCAGCCCAGAGAGATGGAAAACAGGCAGGACAGTGGCCCCCCAGGACCGGAGCTGGACATGCCTGATCTAGGGTGTACCCAGCAGCAAAAGTCCCCGAGGGGCAAGTAGGCTCCCCACTGCCTGCTCTTCTCATCGAGAAAATTTTGTCGATGGCATCGAGAGACCAACCAACCAATTCCATGTTTGTTTTTAGGCTGAAAATACAACAGGAGGATAGGAAAAGTCAGACAAAGACAGCACATGGACTGAGTGGCGAGCAGGGAAGGGTGGGGGTGGGGGTGGGGGGACAGGAGCAGAAAGCAAAAGCGTCCGCCTTCGTCGAGAGCCAAGCAAGAAGACACAAACTGTCATATGATTGTCAAGTGAAACGGAAATGAAAGTTTTGAAAATTTTAAGCAAATAAAAACATGGTGTGCATTTGTATTCAGATCCCCTGCATCATCAATACTTGATGAACTGCGGCTGCGATAGCACCTTTAATTGCAGCAAACGGTCGGCAGACATTCGTCAGACGTTTGCATGTACTTGTCGCAAGGGAATTTTGAACATATTCTAAATTTCCTTGCGATAAGAAAAAAAGAATAAAACTGTTGGTTACTGTCTGGCTAACATTTGGCGAACATTTTTATGAATATTTGAGACCTTGAATGAACCCTAACATGAACACGCATGTGTACTGTATGTTTGGCGGTGGTCGGAGGGGCCTTGGTTGAACACTGGCTTTCATCAGCCTGCCCCAACTACTTTCTTTCCCTACATAACAAAATAAAACTTACCGGTAGGCCTTTTTTTTTAACAAGGGCGACTTCTTGCCAGTCTTTCATAAAGGCCAGATTTGTCAAGTGTACAATTTCGAGTCGTCCTGTGGACAGATTCTCCCACCTGAACAGTGGATTTCTGCAGTTCCTCCAAAGGGCAGCGGGACCACGGGCCTCTTGGCTGCTTTTCTGACCAGAGCTCTCCTCGCTCGCTCTTCCAGTTTAAATGGGTGGGCATGTCTGGGTAGATTTGCCTACTTTCTCCATTGTTGGGTGATTGAATGGAGATGTTTTTTGAACTTGGGATATTTCTGTGTCCACAACTTTATCCTTGACCTTTTTTCGTGAGCTCCTTGGCCTTCATGATACCAGTACTGAGGCCTTCACAGAACAGGCATATTTATACTGAGAGTATAAATGTGGTTGCTGTAGATGTCCGGGGGGCTAAATACAAATGCGCGCCTCACTTTTCAGACATACAGTATATTGACTTAAACTTTTGAAAACGCTCTATCATTTTAATTCCACTTGACATTAATTCGATACTCTGTTTGCTTTGCACATAAAATGTCAAAATGTTTGAAAATGTGCAAAGAGTTAAAGGCGTACAAAAACTCTTTTCCAAAACGTGCTCTAAAAAGTATTTTTTTATGGTCACTTTATAATAGCCAGTATGGGTTACTGGTTGCAGGCTGTCATGCCACCGATCCCGCCCATTTCTGGGGCTTCCCTACGAGATGTTCTGGGGTCCCTTCTGCTTTCTATTGTAGGTGGGAGTCTCCTCTGTCTCTGTAGCTAAGTCTCTGCCTGTCACCAGCACTCTTTGTCATTTGCCTATTCCTCCTGCTTTTCTATCTCTTTCACTCATAGTCATTTTCCACCCACATTAGTTCAGTGGTATTTGGGTCTCCATTGGCTGATGGCTGTTCACGTCCTCCTAATTGTTTAGGATGTGGACAACACAGGCATGTTATCATTAATTTTGTTGCCTTTGGAAGATATTGCAGGGTCATGAATAATTGACTTATATCCTGTTGTTTTATAAATATTTCTGAATATTATACTGATATGTAAACAGTTCTATACATTTTTGTTGCACACCACAAAGAGAACCAGATCACAAGTAAGCAAGCTAGAGAAGATGTCAGAGTGCAGGGATGCCCAAACGGTGCAGCCCCTCTTGCGCTATGGCTGGGATTGGTGTCTTGTTCAATCTTTTATCTTTTGTATGCAATGGGACTTCAACTGTAACCATGTGTGTTCCAAAGCTTAAGCCCTTACACAAGAGCTGCTCCCCTCAGCCCTGTGACATCTCATCATGTCTTTAATTTAAAATCTGTGATGTGCCAGCACCATTAGACAATTTATTTCACCAGTTAGAACTGCCAATGATACGGATCCCAATTTGTTGCGCCTAGGTCTGAATGAGCCTTAACTTTACTTCCATTACATACATTCCAGCAAACACCATCATTGTCTGATTGTGTGTATGAAGAAAATAAAGTACACTTGTTCAGAGAGGCAGTGTGCGCTCCCTCCCCAGTAATTTTGAATGCACTCCAAGGTTTAAACAAATCATCAAAATTAACTGCTAAACGAACAGCCACACAACAGGCTCTCGTTTTGGTTGATACCAGACATGGCCACGGCCTCCAAGAAACTAGAGGAGGTCCGTATTTTATATACAGCGGAACCCCGCACACTCGCAGTTCAGCACCTGTGGATTTATTTCTACATTTGTTCAATATATTCAGAAAATCTGGGGTGGGATTTGTGAGAGGGATTGGGTCTTCTTGTGAAGGGAATGCCTATTTTTCGTATTGGAAGTTTATCAGCATTTATACGTTTAATCCCTATCCCACCACCCCCACATTGCATTTCAATGGTCACAAATGACATTGATTATCGGATTTTCCCTATACGAGGGTCAGCCCGGTTCCTATTCCCTGCAAAGAGTGGGGGTCCATGACTTGATGTTTTTATTCATCCAGATTTGACTTGTCAACATCACTTCTGTTGTGTGTTGAATGAAAAAAAACACATATATATATATATATGTGTGTGTATATATCAGTGTTGTGTCCAAGGACCGGCAACCCGAGGCCAAGGCCAAGGACTTGCCTCCGAGGCCGAGGCCAAGGCCAAGGACTTGGAAAATTTTCCGAGGCAAGGCCAAGGCCAAGGACTTGAGAAATTTTCCGAGGCCAAGGCCAAGGACCAAGGACTGATTTTGAAACTGAGGCCTAGCCAAGGACATGTATAAAATGTGCTATCAAGTGCTATCATACCACTTGGCAGGTCCTCATGATTTGCAACACCCCTCCATCATAACCCTTTGCACTCCCTAACGCTTGAATGAAGTGTTTTTATTCAAAGAGTAGAACAGTCAGGGTACGTGTTATTTATACTGAGAAAAAAAATAAAATCATATGATATACATTTGTGAATTAATGTTTTTGTGCAGTAGTTTCTTAATATGAAGTAAATCAACACTCAACAGGCATGACATGGCACGGAAGACAAGTTGAGAAATGACTTTGCATAGAAGTCAATCACTGACTGCAGAAAAAGCGGTAATCCCTCAGTGATAATTTTACAGTTTACCGGCAGCGAGACCCAGGGACTCGCTGCTCAGAAAAGTATGAGTGCCATTATGCATTGAGAGAGTCCCAAATTTCAAATTCTGAAAGGGTCTACTTATTCAATTGCATATGATAATAACACAAACAACATGTACATACAATGATAAACAAATGCTGCAAAAATTTAAATAATTCAGGAGCAGGCCTGAGGATTTCGGAAATTCATGGTAACCGTTTTTCGGTTCCGTCTGATTACCCAATGGGAAACCACGATAAAAAATGTTGGGTTCCGTAAATGTTCATCATGGGACCCCATTTTTCTATTTTGACTGATATTGATAATCAAGAATTCTGAAACTCAAAAGTATAATGTTTCAAGGGTCAATGTTTGAAAACTATGCATTAACAATGAACATTACATCAGCAGCTGTGTACTCCAGGTTTATTCCAAAAAATAAATGGATCAAAAACTGGTGTACTCATGTGGCATCATCAGAGTATTTTTTCCAATCTCACACTGCAAAGATTAATTGACTGGTAATGATTAATACAGGTAAGTATTGATGTGGCTTGACATCCTCTTCCCAAGACGATGCATGTGTAATCTACGATCAATTTGACGAAAGAATTTAACACACGTCATCATGAGTTCTACCAACAGTTAACATTACTACACCTTGTGACGAATGTTTTATTCATAAGGTTACCATGCTACAACCAGTAAATTATAGAATAACCAATACTGTTTCATAATATTTTTCACAGTGATTAGCCTACAAATCTAATGACCAACTTGCCTCGTAATCGTGCCTCGCGTCGTATCTCGCTCTCGTGTTCTGTGCATACGTTACAGGTGATACGCCCTTTGGACGATTCATACGAAAAATCAGACTAGCATTCCCATTTATTAAATATCGTAATTAGTAGACCTTGGTGAGTTTTTTTCGCCGCCATCTCAAACTTTCATCCGCGCGATTCCTCAGTTTGTGGACTAAAATAGCAACCCGCATGCGCACATAACGTCATCTGTTGCGTCCCCCCCAACACTGAAAACAAAACAAAACGAAAGTAAATTAGAAGAAACACACTCAGACACCACACCACAAACACACATACAGGCGCAGTAAAATTGCGTTGATCACACAGTCAACCTGTGTGCGGTGACTTTTATAGTTAAACTATTTTTCGGTACCGTGAAAATGACGCCACAGAAACGACACGTTACCGTAACGATTGTTACTGTGAAATCCTCAGGCTTGCCGTAGTTTTTTGGTTTGTTTGTTTGTTTGTTTTGAATGAGAAATTTCCTTGCGTCCCAAAAACGCACATTGTTGGGAACTGTGCGTCCCGTGGGTTAATTATGCGTCTCGGACGCGGGACGCAGAGGTAACGAGATGGCTGATCTCTAAACATTCTCTGAGTACTACTTTTATTACCACTCCCACTTAATATATTTAATTTAATACCTTCAACTTCACAATAATAATAAAAAATAATTAAATCAACCATGATAATATATAATCCGCCAACATTCTGCCCAAGTGAATTCACATTTTCTCTTTGATTAAAACGGAAATGATGACCAACATGCGCAAGCTAGACAGGTTGGATATTAGGAGAACTCTCTCACACCCAAACTCCACATTCACAATCCTGATTGACAAGAACAACCGAATGACCCAATCAGCTCGATTAGTTACTTGTAGGGCGGCACTGTGACCGTCTGGTTAGCATGTCCGCCTCACAGTTCAGAGGTACAGGGTTCAATTCCGTCTCCGGCCTTCCTGTGTGGAGTTTGCATGTTCTCCCCATACCTGCATGTGATTGTGAGTGCGCATGGTAGGTTCCAGCACCTCTGCGACCATTGTGAGGATAAGTGGATTCGAAAATCAATGGGTGGATGGTTACTCATAGCACTTGTAGTTCCCAAAAAAGACATCATAGAACAAATGAAACGAATGAAAAATTTACAAAGCCATTTTCACTTCTCTTTCAAACGTATCGGCATGAAGCCTACACCAGTGCTTTGACGTGGCGTATCAATCCACAGAAAGGTTTTACAAAGGATCACGGTCATTCACTGTTGGTTTTCAGCCTTGTTGCTTACATGCAGTGATTTCTCCAGAGTCTCTATTTTTGGAATGGACATTCATCCATTTTCAACACCGCTCATCCTGATCGAGGTTGCGGGAAGTTGCTGGAGCCTATCCCAACTGACTACAGGCAGACTACACCCTGAACTAGTCGACAATCAGTCACAGGGCACATATAGCGAGAAACGTCCATTCACATCCATCCATTCCATCCATCACAGAGTGGGATTGTTGGAATGTGTTAGCTATAAAAGTGAAACATTATTATTATTTTCCTCAGTTCGAGCATTACATATCTTGTCTTTGTTGTGTATTCAATTAAATATAGGTTGAATCCATCCATCCATTTCCCGATCCGCTTATCCTCACAAGGGTTGCGGGGGGTGCTAGAGCCTATCCCAGCTGTCTTCGGGCAATCGGCGGGGTACATCCTGAACCGGTTGCCAGCCAATCGCAGGGCACACAGAGATGAACAACCATCCACGCTCACACTCACACCTAGGGGACAATTTAGAGTGTCCAATCAACCTGCCATGCATGTTTTTGGTATGTGGGAGTACACGGAGAAACCCACGCAGGCTCGGGGAGAACATGCAAACTCCATACAGGGAGGCCGAAGCCGGTATTGAACACGTTACCTCTGCACTGTGAGGTCGACGCACTCACCACTGGACCACCAGGCCGCCCTATAGGTTCAATATGATTTGCAAATCAGTGAATTCTGTTTTTATTTGTTTAACACAATGGTGCAACTTCATTGGAATTGGGTTTGTAGTTTTAAAAAAAGCGCCATACTCTGGCCAATAGCACACTGGATGGGTTTTTTTTCTCTTCCCATTGTAAAACCATCTATGTTGTACTCGCCTCTTCCTATTTTAGCGCTAAGCTGGTACGTCAGATACAGGGAGATGGGATGTGTGATCCATACGTTCCCTCCTGACAACACTATGCAATGACCATTATCACTTGAAAGGGAGAATTCTCATTTGCAATGTCAATGTCAGCAAGGCTGTTGGTGATGTAGCTAATCCAGGGAGACACACCCTGGGTAGTTGTGTGTCTTGTTACTGAGTCAAGCACTTGATGGTTTGATTCAAATGTTCATCTAAAACTTGACAACGTTGATCACGAGCTCATAAAAAATAGGCAATCACCAATGTTTTTTTTTTGTGGAGGGGAGTATTGAATGCATTAACGATTCGTCCGTCCTGTGATTTTCCCCCAAGATAAAGTTGCTGTGTCGTTGGGCTGCTTCTTTTAGCCAACAATGGACAGTTTGTATAGCTATTAAACAAACAAAAAACAACCCTCCCTGACAGTTTGTATCCCTATCTTTAAAAAAACAAACAAAAAAAACCTTTGACGCTGATTCTATTCCATCCTGTAAACTGGTCATTATTTTACATACCATACAGTGGTCAAATTGAAGTATGACCATCACTGTCACTAAATCTCAGATGACTGTCTCTTTGTCGCTTAATAGGTGGAGGATGAACTCCACTCTCCTGTGGTGCTGCTCAAGTATTCTCAGGAAATTACTGCAGGTAAGTGGTGTCATCGTCTAATATGTTGTCTACAAATGTCATTAAGAAAACAACTTTTCCATTAACAAAAACACAGAGCAGCAAGGATATCCTTATTTTAAGTTAAATAAAATAGTAAGTGACTATATGGGTCTTTTTTTGCAGGGAGGGGGGGGGGGTTTCAGGCCGATGCCGATTACTAGTTGTTTAGGAGGCAGATAACCGATATTTACAGGTAATATTCATTTGCAGTATCAAGAACAATGTTGGCATAAAAATTAAATGGGAACCCTCCCCCCCAACTTTTAACTTTGTTGAAATGTGATTAAGCAAGTTAAACATGTTGAGTGTTGTTCTTAATTTTTGACATATAAACAACAGACAGCTTTGTTTTAAAATGAAAGTACAGGCAGCTTCCACGGTCATTGGCATGTCCTGAGTTAAATGAACAGTCAAACACGTTAATTGCTCGCTAAAGGTTTTTTAAATATACACATTCGTATTCCAAAATGACTGTCACCTATTTCTGTTTTAATTTCAAACAAAAACAAAAAGTACAAGAATTCCTAGTAAAAAAATCTATTTGGAAAAAGGTAGAATATCAACGCCAATAATCGGCAGAATTATTGGCCTAATGATTTTTGTTTAAAAACATGGTCCAAGTATTAATTCCTGCTTCGCATTTTGTTCTATCATTATTCCCAACAATTGTCAATAGTTACTGTTGCCATGTCCATGTTGATACATTCTAAAAATGTTTCATCATGCACTCCCCTCCAAAAGAATACGAACAATGAGGCCAATTTCTTCATGACTGCTGTAGACTGGAAAAAAATGTTTGATTATAAATATAGTATGAGACAAGCAATCAACATTTCAGTTCGTATTTTCTCTATCTGATAATCAATTGTTTGAACTTGTCCATTTTTATGCTAGTAAAACTTTAGGATCGTGTGACTGACATGTTTGTTTTGTCACCCAGGTATGTACAATTACAATTATTATTTCAACAATAAATAGTGCGAAATGTCCATGCTTAGTCTCAGACTTGGCCTTTGCATTTGAAGAAGACATTTATTTTAGAGGTATAACCAGTTATTTTGGGCTAAAAAACAAGTCGTCGTTAACCTGAGAAAAGATGGAAAATCAATCATTCAACAGCAACTTTTAGAGGGCGGGATTGGCATTTTCTTTCAAAGAATTGGGGTGTTTTGTTATAAACAATGCTGTACTATCTTTCAAGATACTAAATCCAGATGCAAAAACCTAGAAATATATACTTTTGTCTAATGTTCATCACAAATCCAAACATATACAGCAAAACTAGTCACTTCTCTATTTCTTTTTGAGGGGCGTGTATACTGTGGTAAACAAATTGAAATCCCTCTGTCCTATTTGGTAGCATCCAGCAGTGGTTCAGTGGATGCTTACTGTGCTGGGGAGAAGGAGGTACTCGATGCAATCAATAGATGGGTATGTGATTTGCTGTGTTTTATTGTTATTTGTTTTCATTATTGAGTAAGAGCATGACACACAGGTCACCAACCTATTGAAGTTGAGCGCTCCTTCTTGGGTACTGATTAAGGCAAAGGGCTACCAGTTTGATACGCCCCATTTCTAAAATAAGAAATTATCTCAAATTATGAATGTTATTATTGTGTTTTTATTAATAATTGATAGTCATTTATGTGACAACACACATGTTAATGATTTGTCACAAGGATCAGGAAGGACATACATATCAATAAACAACACTTTATTACTATAAAGCTCTGCCCATGATCACGTTCTCGACACTCAATTCCTATGCAGTTGGGAAGTTGTGGGAAACAAATAAAACCAGAATTTGATGATTTAATTGAATGCAGGACAAAGATATTTAATGTAATTTTTCTTTTTTTTAGAAACTACATGATAAATATAAATAGTTGTCATTTATTAAAATTTTTTTTTCAATTAGTGTCCTGCACAACTTCCAGGCCTCATTATGTCTAAATAGCAATGGTCAAATGTAGGTGTAATAGTTTTTTGTATCGCACTTTCCCACGTGCAAATCATATGAGCTCCCAATCCTAAGGTATTATTGCTGTCAAATAAAGAACATGTTCATTGCTAACTCATAAATGACAATTTTCTTCTGTCGGTTTGTCGCTCACATTATGGTTAATTATATGAGGGTTTTTTAAAAATATTTTTTATTTTATTTATTTATTTTTTAATTGTAGCTTGGCAAGCAGCTTGCCCAGATGGTTCCTGCCAGTGGGGTCGATGTTGTGGAGCTTGAAGATGAAGGCACCTGTGTTCGGTTTAGCCCGCTACTAACAGCTGCAGGTAATAGAATTGCACATACGCACCCTGGCATGGCTCAATGTGTTTTTTTTTTTTATTGGTTGTGGGTTAGCATGACAGTGTTTGTCGTGAGGTTTAAAAAATACCACATTAAAGGGGTGTTTTTAGAGGATCGTCGTTCGTGTTCATTTTATATTTACACAAATCAACTTAGTGTGCCAATTATGCAATTCTTGTTCTTGTACAGATTTAGGATCTCAACCTGAGGATGTTGACAATCTGGTTCAGAAGTTGTTGGAGCTTGTTCCTTTGATGACCTCCACAATGTCCTTCAGACAGGACTTCAAAGAGGAGACTCACCAACACTCACCCTACCTCAGATACGTAGAAGAGCTTAGCTGGCCAGGCCTCGGAGCCGTCCGGTAAGGCGTAATGCAGGACATTTTTTTAAAGGTGCTTGAAGCGTAGCTACAGTTTTTGCGCAAGAACATACCGTAAAGTCCGGATTACAAGCCGCTACTTTTTTCCCACACTTTCAACACTGCGGCGTGTAATATGAAGCGGCTTTTTAATTATTTTTTTTCCAGCGCGGGAAAAACATGGACCAATAAAATGAATGAGTAGTTCACTGAGGTCCAATGAGATTGTATGACTAATCACAACTGGGATTACACAGGGGTCCAATGAAATTGTATGATTACCGGTAATCACAACTTTCCTTATTTCAGTCTTTCTTCTAACCCTGATCAACATGGAGAATACCAGACGAAAAGCATATGATGCAGCTTTTAAACTAAAAGTGATCACTCTGGCAGTTAAAGAGGGAAATCGAGCTGCTGCCCGTAATGTTGACATAGACGAGTCGATGGTGCGAAGGTGGAGGCTCCGGCAAGAAGAACTGAGCCAGTGTAAAAAAACAACCAAAAAGACCCATGCACATTTGATTTGCCCCTCACTCGGACTGTAAATAAAAAAGGTGACTCCTCCGTCATACTGAAAACAAGCGGCCACGAGAGAACACATTTTACCTGTGTTTTGAGCTGCGCAGCATCGGGCCTAAAGCTGCTAACGATGATCATTTTTAAGCGGCTGACTAGAGAAATAATTTCATCTATCTTTTCCCATTTATATGATTTGCATTATTCTATTTAAAGCCTAGAGGGCTGCAGTATTTCTCCTCATAATTACGCAAATGCGCATCAAGATCTCTCTTTGTCTGGCCTCTTATGTGTTTCAGCGTAATTTCGTTGTGCAAATGCATTTATCATGCTCATAAAAATATGGAGAATATTTTAACCTTAAGAAATTGTTGCGTTTTTTTCTGCGGGGGACCGCGTCCGCGTCCTCACGCGGACGCGGTCCAGGCGGCAAGGACGCAGAAGCAAACCCCCGCCTACTCATTGGCCAGCGGTTTATAATATGGTGCGGCGCATATAATTACAAAATTGATTTTTCTTCATAAATCTGAGCATGCGGCTCTTAAACAGGTGCGGTCTGTAGCCCGGAATTTACGGTACAGTGTTATACCATGGTTTTTGCAAATACTTCATTTTGATTGGTTCATAAAGTAACATTGGTGTACAGTATCAGCTGATAATGTATGTATTGCTTGGTTCCTGTCCAAAAAATTACACTATTCCATATCAATCCAGAGCACCGTTTAGCAGGTAGATTAACACAGCAACCTTACAGTCAGATGTTCTGATAGTCAACATGAAGTATTCTGAGGAAAGAAATGAGCAAATGTAAATGAGTGACTCGAATTTAATTTCATTACCTTAACTAAAGTTGGCATTGTTAGAATTTGGACAATTTCGGATCCAAGTCCGGCTCCTCAATTCGATTCTGGTTCCTCAGCGTTGTCAATTCCGATTCTTAATTTGCGTGGTTTAAATGAAGGAGCTAGCCAGTGATATATATATATTGTTTTAATGTCATGTTTTTTTAACTGTTCAGAAACTTCGCTATGAATTTCTCTAACTGGTACGTTATCAAACCTATGCACCTGAAATTTTCACAAGTGGGTTTTATATTGGGCGTCGACCTCGCAGTGCAGAGGTACCGGGTTCAATTCCAGCTCCGGCCTCCCTGTGTGGAGTTTGCATGTTCTCCCCGAGCCTGCGTGGGTTTTCTCCAGGTACTCCGGTTTCCTCCCACATCCCACAAACATGCATAGCAGGCTGATTGAACACTCTAAATTGTCCCTTGGTGTGAGGGTGAGCGCGGATGGTTGTTCGTCTCTGTGTGCCCTGCGATCGGCTGGCAACCGGTTCAGGGTGTCCCCCGCCTACTGCCTGAAGACAGCTGGGATAGGCTCCAGCATCCCCCGCGACCCTTGTGAGGATAAAGCGGATCGGAAAATGGATGGATGGATGAAGGGTTTTATATTGGAAAAATTCATCAAAATACAATAATACGACTGAGTGCCCATTTATTTAGTGTTGTTTTTCAATCGAAAAAAAATCTTTTGCAAGAAAAATAAATGACAAACACAAAAGATGTATTTGAGGGGAACGCAAGGAAAATGTATCTAATCTAAGCAGTCTACAAAAACATATGCCATAGATGTGCATATATGCATGTACTGTGTATGCTAAGCTAAATATTAGCTGTCCATTTGCATTTGTTTTGACCCGCCTGTTTAGTTCCAGTTTATCTTGTAGGCATAAGAGGTATTGTACTGGTTTAGTGACCCAATTCTGACCGGTGTGGTGCCAGGCTGAGGGGTCGGAGCTGAAGGCACCACAGGAAAGTCACGGCACACGCAATCAACCCTATTCCATGAATCCGGTGTTGTTTGAATTGTACCCTCCTTTGCACTATATCATTTTATGAAGAAAGGTCTTTATTTATTTGTTTGTTTGTCTATTTACTGTATTTGCACTTTTGATCTCTGCTGAGTCGTGTCCGCAGCTCGCAAACTTGATCCTTGCACACATTTCGTGCTTAGTTATTCGACATGTGTGCTGTTAAATATAGCATGCACAATACTGGTCGTTCTGTGTTCGTGTAAAGCGGATTTGGTGGGGAGAGGGCGGCGTGAACGGCCTCAGACATGGAAGCTCGATAGGCCCCTGCCGAACTGCCAAGCGCCCACAATGTGGCTCCGGGGGCGGAGATGGAGCTGCGCATCACATTCACACATTTTCTATTGATGGTGCTTTCGTGCAGCTCGGCATCGAAATTTAGCACAGACATTAACAAATTTGAATGAATCCAAGACAACCACATTATTACTCCAGGTCCCCTCGGTTCTCAATTATTGATGTCCATCCCAAACCATAATCATAGTCTGCTAGATCAAACATTTTTCAAATCATATTTTACATTTGTCAGATATTTTAGTAGCAAATTGCACGATGAATATTAAATGAAGCTATAATGAGGATAAGGCGGTTCAGATAATGGATGGATGAATGGACTCAGATGTATTCTCACCTATGGCTGAGCAGTTGAAAGGTTTTGCTTTGAAATAAATTATTCAAATTTTAACGAATACACTATCTCCTTTTTCAACCATGCCTGCTTTTTCTTCACATGCTACTCAGTTATGAGCCTCAGGTGGAGGGAATTGGAATTGATGATATCAGGAGAACACAGGAAATCAAGAAAATAAACGCTGAACTGCTGAAGCAACTACAAGAGCTAGATACTGACATAATCTTCTCCACTGGTTTGTACCCCTTCATTTTTTCATATCAGTAAAATGAAAATAGCTTAATTGATTCGCAATTAAAACTTTCCCTTTTATATATTTATTTCCTAGGCCCAGAGTTTGCCAAAGAGGAGGACTGCATCTTTATAAGCATGGTGGCTGATGACGTTGATGTTTCAGAGCTCGTGGAAACAATAGTGACGCTAGGCCGCGACATTGAAGAGAATGGAAGAGTAATTTGCATTCTGTTATTTTCATCTGTTCATTCTGTCATATCCTCCTGACTACCAGTAGTTCAAATTTGTCCTCTGTAGAGGACATTTGTGAACCTAAATACCTCCCACCCAGTGCCTCCAATCGCATTAACTCCTTTTGTTACTCTAAAGAGGACATTCAGTGCTTTCCAATGATACCAAATTTGTAGGGGTTAGAAAAAGTAAGAAAATGGCTTCCCTCAATGCAAGCACTTTTTATGGGAAGGGGAAAAGTAATACTTTTTATCAAACACATTTTGTCTTGAAATGCTGTTGGCATTTTAATTATAAGACTCTTATGAACACGTTAAAGTTTTGTTTGAGTTGTTTTAAGTGTATTTGAGCCTGTTTGAAAAATGTAGTGGGATTTCAAAAATTTCTTTTGGAGTAGTCCAATTACTTCACATAGATTGGGGAATTTCAAAATAAATGTGATTGGACAACATTTTTTTCCTGGTAGTCAGGAGGTTATGAGTATATTATTAGCAGTGTCATTAAAAGTGCAACGGCCAATGCACAAACCTAATTCCAATGAAGTTGGCATGTTATGTAAACATAAAATGCATACAGTGATTTGCAAATGAGGTTCAAGCTATATTTAATTGAATACATGACAAAGACAAGATATTTAATGTTCGAACTGATAAACTTGATTGTTTTTAGGAAATAAGTATTAACTTATTTTATGGCTGCAACATGTTCCAAAAAAGCCGGGACAAGGTTTACCACTGTGTTGTAGGTCGACATTTTTTTCCCATTCTTGGTGTCCAACAGTCCGGGGTATCTGTTGTCATTGTATGCTTCATAATGCGCCACACATTTTCAATGGGAAACAGGTGTGGACTGAAGGCAGGCCAGCCTAGTACACACACTCTTTTACTACGAAGCCACACTGTTGTATGTAACGTGCAAAATTTGGCATTGTCTTGATGAAATAAGTGAGGGTGTCCATGAAAAAGATGTATTTTTCTGCATTAATGATGCCTTCACAGATGTGTGAGTTACCTATGCCATTGGCACTACCATAGCCCCGCCTCAGAGATGCTGGCTTTTGAACTTTGCGTCCCAAACATACCTGGTGATTCCTTTCCTCATTGGCCTGGAGGACATGCTGCCCACAATTTCCATAAACAGTTTGAAAAGTTGACTTGTCAGACCACAAACATTTTTTTCCACTTTGCATCAGTCCATCTTAGATGAGCTCTGGCCCAGAGAAGCCGGCGGCATTTCTGGGTGTCGATGATTAATGGCTTTTGCTTTGCATAGTATAGTTTTAAGTTGCACTTATGGATGTAGTGTCGAACTGTATTTACTGACATTGGTTTTCTGCAGTGTTCCTGAGCCCACGTGGTGATGTCCTTTACACATTAATGTTGGTTTTTGATTCAGTGTTGCCTGAGTGATCGAAGGTCACAGACATTCAGTGTTGGTTTTCGGCCTTGCCGTTTACATGCAGTGGTTTCTGCTGAATCTTTTGATATTATTGACCATCGATGATGAAATCCTTTAATTCCTTGCAATTGTATATTGACGAACATTGGCCATAATCTGTTTGACTATTTTCTCATGCACTTGTTCACAAAGTGGTGAACCTCGCCCCATCTTTGCTTGTGAATGACTGAGCAATTCAGGGAATCTCCTTTTATCCCCAATCATGGCACCCACATTTTCCCAGTTAGCCTGTACGCCTGTGGGATGTTCCAAACAGGTGTTCGATGAGCATTTGTCAACGTTGAGTGTTTTTTTTGCCACCTGTTGCGTCTTTTTTGGAATGTGTTGAAGCCATAAAATTTGAAGCTAATGATTTACTAAAAACAATGAGGTTGATCAGTTTGAACATTAAATATCTTGTCTTTGTCGTGTATTCAATCAATTAGTTGAACATGATTTGCAAATCACTATATTGTGTTTTTATTCATGTTAATCACAACATCCCAACTTCATTGGAATTAGGTTTGCAGGTAGTACAATAATAATTTTGAGTTTTCCAGAACTTGAAATTGATCTTTTGGAACCATATTTTTGATGCACAGACAGGGCTAGGGAGGCTAAGGATGGGAATTGAAAACTGGTTCTTGTTGAGAACCTGCTCCCAGAGTTTCAATTCCTTGGGACCGTTTGATAATTTAGGTTGTATTTTGTGCATTTCTACAGAGGAATATGCATATACTGTCTAGTTTTATACCTTTTTTAAATTTTATTCTGGGGACCCCATGGGACCCCATTAAGGAGTCCAAGGATGTGGACCTCTTCAGACCACACAGTTGGGTTTGTCAGCTTACTTGAAATGTATCTTTCAGATAAGGCAAAAAATAAAGTTGATTTACATGTTTAGCCTCACCTCCCTCCCCCAACTCCCCCCCAAAAAAGTAATGATAAGCGACTCAGTGAAGAATTGAATCCTTAAAAAGAATCTAATGAAATCTGAGCCATACAAATCTTATCAATACCCATCCCTGGACAGGGTGCAATAATGAACAATTTGGACAGCTACAGCTGAACTCCAATTTATTTATTCCCCCTTGCAACTAATTTTACAGGTGGCCATTGTTGTGTTTGCATAATCAATAATTGAAGCTGCACAAGGTAAATGCAAACATGCATACTCTATGTGTGTGTGTGTGTGTGTGTGTGTATATATATATATATATATGATGTATTCTTAATTCTGTTTAAAATAACCTGAAAGGGAAAAGTTAATGCTCCTTAGGCAGAAACACCTCAAATAAACATTCCTTGTAATTGCACATTGATCAGAATTAATTTTGAACCATTCTTCTTTCCAGAACTGTTGCACCTAAGTAAGATTGCTGGGATATGTCTGGTGTGAATAGCTCTCTTGAGCTCCAGCCACACCATCTCGATTGGGTTGAGGTCAGGATTTTGTGCATAAACTTGTACAAAGCTGGCACATGCCAACAGCTGTTGATGAATATGCCATATGTAAAACATCAAACAAGATTGGGGTTCACACCAAGGAGGAAGCTGTTGCTACATTACCACATTTGTTTGTTTTCTGACGAGCATTTGGATTTTCCACGGCACTCCTGTCAGACTGTCCTGTGGGCAGATTAAAACTAAATTGAATGATTTGGGAAAGAAACACACTATCATGTGGAAAAATACTGGCACACCACACCAATGTCAAAACCTTATCCCAAATATGAAACATGGTGGAGCGTGCATTGTGGAAAGGGTGTGCTTTGCTCTTCAGTGCCTGGACAGCATGCCCTCATCGCTGGAAAAATGAATTCACAAATTTGTCAAGACATTTTGCAGAAGAACTTGAGGCCATCTGTCTCAACAGTTAAAGCTGAAAAGAGAGAGTTGTTACACCAGTACAATGATCTAAACCATGGAAGCAAATCAACAACAAATGGTTTCAGAAGAAAATGCATGTTCTGGAAATCAAGTCAAAGTTGTGATCTTAACCCACTTAAGATTCTGTGGGATGACCTCAAGAAAGCTATTCACACCAGACTTACCATGAATCACATCATGAGTGGTCCAAAAATCAGCCTGATGGTTGGTTTTGCAAATTCGATCAGCAACTACAGGAAAGGTTGAGGTTTTTTTTCTGCCAGAGGGGTCAACCAGTTGAAATCCGAGGGTTCACTTAGTTTTTCTTCTCTGTTCTATGAATGTTTGTTATGCTCTATAAAAATATGAAAATGATGGATCGTTTTAGCAGACCACATTTTATGACCAGAAATTTGTGAAATTGAAAAGGGTTTTCAGAGTGTTCCTCTCATTATATGTAAAGAAACCAAAATCTAAGCTAACCTCCCAGTTTGACTCTGTACAGCTGCTCATGAAAAAATACACAAAACAGATCCCAATTTGGCCTGTCTAAGAAGCATGCCTAAGCTGAAAAATTCTTATAATGCTCTGTGGCGCTGCACTGCAGTTTATATTAATAAACCACCAGCAGTTTTGTGTGAAAGAGCCTGCTATTGCTGTTTCAAACCTTGAACCATATTAAAAATGGGTCAAATGAGTCAGGAAGGTTCAGAGGTTTACATTTAACGTTTTTAAAAGCTTTCTTAAATGTAAAGCCAGGCCTTGATGCAAGTCAGAAAATGTCTGCAGCTTATTGATATCATGATTCACTGCTTTAAGAACTCTGTCTCTGATCATTTTATCTTCATGTTTTAAATTTGGAATGTCGGCAGTTGCTTTATTTATTGAATGAAGTTATTGCTGGAATATGGTGTTAGATTGAAACCTAATGAATATTGGAAAATAATTTTTTTAAAGTAGTTAAACTGTAGTACAGCAAAAGTATACTTAATTTGTAATCGATTCAACATTTCCATCTGTTGTTGTAGTACCATTCTAAATAGAGTTGTTTCCAATGTAGCTACTGGAGAACATGACGGAGGTGGTGAGGAAAGGCATTCGGGAGGCAGAACTGGAGCTCTTAAAAGCCAATGATGAGAAACTCATGGAAGAGGTAAGTAAATTTGGGTTGCATGAAGTGCAACCTACAAACATAGACATTTGATTTATTTTAGAATCAGAATGACTTATAGCGGTAGTAATTAAGCTTTCCCAAAAAGGAGAAATGCTACTACTAGTGTGAAGAAAACAATTGTCTGATTTTTGTTTGTTTGGTTTTTTTAAGGGCATGTTGAGACAGCTTCCTTTGGTTGGCTCTGTTCTAAACTGGTTCTCTCCTGTACAAACTTCAATTAAAGGGAGGACCTTCAGCCTGGCGGCAGGTTTGTATACGCATGTGTATTTTCAATATCAGTTTGTCAACAGAGCTTCTGTCTTGTTGTTGTTTTTTTGTCCTCATAAACGATTTAAATGCTCACATATAGCCCACAATACATTTTCTATTTCACATGGTTTTATTTGCTCGCACTGTTTTAAGTTGAATTTCCAGGGATAAAAGCCATATGCAGATAAGTAAATAGACAAGGCCAGGGCTGCAGCTAGGATAAAGTTGAAGAGACATTACACTGATAGAACATTAAATCTTGTAAGATCCTGTTGTGTAGTGGTCGATGGTCTGTGTTTGGCTGGGAACCACTTCAGGGTGTACTGCTTGAAGACAGCTGGGGTAGGCTACAGCATGCCCTCGACCCTCATAAGAGAGGGAAGGATTAGGTCAGAGATGTCAAACATATGGCCCGCGGGCCGGAACCAGCCCCAAGGAGGTTAGATCAGGCCCGCGGGGTAATTTAAAAGTGGAAAAAAAATGCATAAAAGATACGGAATTAATATATTTAATAAGGTGCAACCCATGGAATATCCGCTAGGGGAACAGTTTTGATCAGAGTAGAAGACAACATTGTTTTGATCAGAGAAGACAACAGCAGTTTCAGTCTGTCACTGAGACAGACCCAAAACATCAGACGCTACCAACAACATGTGGATACTCTCCTTAATTTGTAGGGAAGGATTAAATTTAGATTGTATATGCACATGTTAAATGGTTTAAAAATTACTTTCGTTATACATCTCGTTTCACCTTAAAGTGCAGTCCTATATTTTTCAATACCAATTACTTGTTAAAGTTTTATACCTTTGTACAATCAGTGGGATCAGTTGCAATACATATACTGTATGTGAATGATAAAAGTAAATTGCACATTTGTCTAAGGAAATCGAAGGTGCTTCATGAAATGTTTTGTAAAAGATATGTTCCTTAAATTTCAACATTTTCCTAATGTTCTTGTGCTTCTTTAGACCAAAACAAAGGAAAGACATGTTATTTTGGTTATTTATAGCAGAGTATGGTATAATTTTAATGGTCCGGCCCACTTGACATCTACCGAGGCCGTATGTGGCCACAATGTGAAATGAGTTTGACACCCCTGGATTCGGTGGTATATCCTTAATATCAGAGGTGGGCAATTTACTAAATTTTGCCAGTCTGTCATTTATCGTCGGCCTCTGTACATGTCCGTCATAGTCAGTCCAGCATTATTTCAGGCCGAATGAAACTGTCCTGCATCAGTTAGGCATGCAACCGTGGTTTTGTCATCAATCCCTTCAGTAAACTTGATTCGTATGTTCATAAACAACGTCAATCTGTTACAAAAAAAAGTCATAGCCTACCACTATTTTAACTCCTAAAATGTTTTACTTCAGAATTTTGTTAACTATAACCAGAATCCCATTTCACATTGTTCCCTAAGTGTGCTTCCCAGTCCTTCTGAAAACCAAAATCAAGTTGCCATGACAATCAATCAATGTTTTTTCTTCTTCTTCTTCTTTCTGCTCCTCTTCTGGTTCATCTTCTACTTCTTTCTCTTCTTCTGCTCCATCGTTCAGGTCCATTGTTAGTAAAGTCCCCGGTTAGTGACTATTACACTCACAGAGGAAAAATCATCTCAGTGCTTAATCCATCCCAAATAAAATATTTTCTTTTTTCAAAAGTTTGTCATCCATCATTATTCGTCAGAAAATCGGGCATCTGTCATTGACGGACTGACAGAGCTTCCGTCAATACTGATGTAATGCCCACCCCTGCTTAATAGGGTTCTTATTTATTCTCACTATATTATTATTCATAGGTTCCTTGGACTCCACAGAGGTGACCTACTCTACCAAGGCCCAGTCAGGCAGGCCTCCCTTGAAAGATTCTTCCACCTCATCATTGGAGAGACTGCAAGGTAGCACTGTACAAAACTACTGAAGACAAACAGTGCTTTGTGATGCGCAACATCACTTGCACGTGTCTTGTTGGATATGTTTTGTTCTTTCCAATGCATCACGATCCAATAAAGCTCTTTTCCATCACAGGTCAGAAGTTATTTCGGCGCTCAGGTGCAGGCTCTGACTCCTTGAGTGAATCCAGCTCAATTGGACAAGCTGAGGGGGCAACCAGCATCCACTCACCCTCTTTAAGTGTACCAGAGGTTGACTCTGCATGTCAGTGCATTCCAGAAGAAATTCAGGACTCGTCTCAGCAGAAACAGCATGGCCAGGTGGAGGACAAAGCATTCTTGGAGGAGAGGAAGCTTGAAGGCCAAGAGGGCCAGCCATCATAATGGTACCAGCCTAACTCATTAACAAGACGTTTTATACGTAAATTATGCATTTATGCTGGTATGAAAGAGTAAAGTTGCCGAATTAGTATGGTCTAATTGTTTCTCTCAAGAGTGTCTGTCCAATGAGGTTGGAAAGGATATCAGCGAACATTGTAACACTGTGATGCTTTTTTTCTAATCACTTCCACTTATACCAATGGCTGTAGTTTACATTGTATTTACACACATTTTTGTTTGACCTATCAAGATGGTCCAAGATCAGGACTTAAAGCGATGGGCACAGAACACCCTGGTCACAAGTCAGTCACAGGACACATAACTCTCAACTCAACTGTATTTATAGAGCACTTTCAAACAGCCATCGCTGCATACAAAGTGCTGTACGTGGAGCAATTAACATACACAACAAACAGTGAAGCAAATCTGTAACAAAGATGGTAGAAAGCACCGACCGAACAGCAAAACCAAGAACAAATCTACGTCATGCTGAGTCAAATGCCAAAGAATACAAGTGAGTTTTGAGGTGGGTTTTAAAGATGGGCAGCGAGGAGGCTTGCCGAATATTCAGTGGGAGGTCATTCCAGAGAGAGGGACCAACAACAGAAAATGAACATAAATTAACAAATGACTGATGTAAACAAAAGGACTATTCACACTCACATTTACACCATCCCTTAAGGGTAACAGTCCCAAGTCACAGATGGTAAACTCTGGTGCTCGAGGGCCACTATTTTGAAGGTTTGAGATATTTCCCTCCTCCAACACACTTGATTCAAATGATCAGATCATGATGCGCTGCAGGAGCCTGATAACGATCCTGATCATTTGAATCAGGTGTGTTGGAGGAGGAAAACATCTAAAACATGCAGGATAGTGGCCCTCAAGAACCGGAGTTTGACATCTGTGATCTAAGTGAACGGCAGCACCATCAGTGACGAGATAGATAAGATCTTGCATTACATTCAATCACATAGTCGCATCCACCAAAACAGCACATGCTGGTCAAACGTTTTGTCGTGGGTGCAGTGGATTGAGTGGTCGTTGCTTATTTTGGGATGTTTAAGAAAAACATTCATTGCACTAGGTTAACTATCCATAAATTTAGACGAATTTTTAAACAGTTTTTGAGTCTCCTTGAAGACCTCACTTATTGTAGATGCCGATTCTTTCAGCTCTGTGGGAAATGCCAAGGTCATAAAGGCTTGATTGTGGTAGGGATGCTAATTAATTTGCATGAGGAAAGAGCTACACAAATGGCATACAGCGTATTGAACAGTTCCGCTTCATGGTGCACTGCTGTGATTGTAATGCAGAAAAGCCTGACCGCATGCATGATGATTTTGGACACACACAATTGCACAACACTAACTCCATTCACACAATACATATAAATGTCAACTACCTTTGCTTTGTCTATGCAAATCTAATTGAGACACAAATTACAAATAATGCTATAGCATAGAAAATGATAAAAATTGTGTGTATATTTTACCAGAATATAGTATTTTGGTGGGAGGATCAGGAAAGGATTATTTTAAAAATCTAACTTCAAAATATATGCAACCACATTGCAGCCATAGCCACACTGAAGCAAAAACTTAATTGCTACACGACCCTCCAAAGCATTTATATTTTCATCATAAACACAAGAATATGTTTTTGCATTTACAGGTTTTTTTTCTTTTTTCAAAAGTACTTTCAAAGTACTTAACATTTTACCACATGTCATAGTCATGGATCATGATATGGGAACTAAAAAGAGAATATACAAGGTGCGTGAGAAAAGTTCATGGACTGGTGCCACAGAAGGTGGAATTTAAACTACAAGTTTTCCCTTTCGAGGTAATTCCCATGGGCTCTCAAGTTTTTCTGAATCACTTTTGTACATTTCTTGATCATCCTCGGTGAATTGTACATGAACTGCATGGATGTAGTAAAGCATTTGAAAACATTAAAAAAAAAGAAAATTTTCCTTTTTTTGATGTGCACAAGTGACACAGTGATAAGAGTGAACAAGTACTTTTGGCAATTTAATATCTGATTTGCAAAATGTACTAAAGTAAATGAGAAGAACTAATACACTTTCCCAGTTTTCTCTGCCATGGTTTCATTTTCTCATGGAAGGCACGTTGTCATGGTGAAGCAACCATGAGTTGTCTTGCCACACCTCTCACTTGGCAAACGACAGGATCTCTTTGTAAATGTACCAGTTGATCATCTGGCCAACATTGAAAAGGAAAACTTGTAGTTTCAAATAGATCTTTTGTGTTACTTGTCAGGGAACTTTTGTGACACCCCTTGTATTCTATCCTAAGGGGATGTTGACCTCAACGATGCAAGATATTTTAACGTCATGTCCATTTGGAAATTATACTTCACAAAAAAGCTGGTAGAAAATATTACATTCTGCAAATGTTTTAATTATTATTCAATATCAAATTTTCAATGTGGGAAAGGGCATTTTTGGAAATCTTGTTTAATTGGTGATGATCAATTGACAGTTTGTCAATACCAATTGGAATTTGGTGAGATTAAGATGCTTTTTTTGAGATGCCAGTCTCACCTGGCAAACTTTTTGCTCTACATACCTTGCCAACTGTTAAATGTATATCAAAGAAAAGTACCAGATAGATAAAGTCACACTGAAGTCCTCTGAGCCAGGGCCTTCTGTAGTATTGAGATAAGAAGTACAAACTTTTGTGGTTAGAAATACATTATGTTGGTAGAATTAAGTTATTGTGGTGAGAATGAAATTGATTACATTTACCTTAATTGCACTTGTAAATAATTTCTTACATGATGTAAATTAAACCCTTGCTTGATTACACATCAGATGATGATAACGTAAGGTTGTGTCTCGAACTTTGTAACCTTCCAATCTTTCATGAAGAAACTTGATTTAATACAATCTCCTATAGACCAACCTGTTGTAATGTTTTTTTTCCATTGGCTGTATATAATAATGAAACACCCCCTCACCTTCCCAAATTATCCCTATGGTGAGTATAAAGTATTTCTGAACACGTTTCGTTGAAAAGTCCTTGTGGAAAGTACAGCCCACTTTCATCGGATGCAATATTGCCAATACAAGATACCGTTTTTTAAATGTAGGGTCAAACCTCATGAGAACTTGAACAAATGACAGATAAAAGGTTACGTTATTAATCAGAGAAAGGGAAATCAATTTAAAATGTAGCGATTATTATTTTCTGTTACGTTGGGATTTTTTTAATTCCTTTGCACTCTCAATTGGGGGGAAAATCTACGATAAATAAATTTATCGTCGCCTGCCCAACTAATGACTGCGTTTCAAACTGAGTCATTCTACATTTCAAAGTCAGTATTTTCCACCATGAGAACATTACAAACTATTTTTTAAAGGACACATGCAATTTCTAATGAAAAGTATCATTGGAGTATATGGGACATGTAGTCTTCTTGATTTTACGACTCGCGAAATACAACTTTCTTCTCCATTTCAAGACTTCATAACCCAGAAGTCATTGCGCACAGCACGTCCGGTTGAAGGGACGCAAGAGCTCACGCGGACTGTCTCTGGGAGTGCTGAGTCGAATATCCTCTTTGGCGTCTCCACCGATCCTACCGGCCGCTTAATTTCACCTAGGTCGGATTGAAAACATTCCTCCTCGAGTTGGGGCGTTTTATATCAGTCAAAGGTGTGGCCTGAACACCGGGATTTGGGTGGACACTGAACGTAGTCTAAAAACTGCGGAGCTCAAATCTCACTAGTGAAAATTCAAAACCCACGATGGACCCGAGAGACACTGCCCCTGATTCTTGGGAACAAGAGGACGATGTGGAGGCCACAATCGACGGACAGCTTGAGTCTGCTTTCAAAAGCTTAAATGTAAACGCTAAACCCTTTGTTCCCAATGTGAACGCCGCTGAATTTGTCCCGACGTTTGCCATGAAAGCACACTCGGAAAATCTCGATTCAATGGGTAAGCCGACTGTCACGTTGGGTAGCAACGTTAGCAACAAGCTAGTCGTTAACATGAGCACGACTGTGCAGGTGCTAACCCTCGAGCTACACTACAGACACGCGTTGGTATATTCCAACAACTGTGCTCTCTAATATGATTGGACGCTCGGTGCACTGTACTGAAAACATTGCTCTGTTTTTTGGCTCATGTAATGTGTATATACACTTGTTGTGCTATTATATCACTTTTTTTTCTAGATGTGTTGAATGTGTATTGGCTCCCAACCGGCATTAGCTTGTTAGCTACTAATGCTAAGGTAGCCAGCCGGTGTGGTTTTATGATAAGAGTGCTGAACACTTGTTCCGCCCTCTTAGGTTTGTGTGGCGTGTCAACCGTTACTTCTAACGGTACACGTCACTGGAAGAGGAAAGTGAGTGAAACTTAGAACTGCTGTCATATTTAACAGATACAAACACATTGAATTATTCGGGTAAAGATAACCTTCTTGGGCTGTGTTGCGTGTTGACCTTCGTGCGGTGTGACGTGGACACGGCGACGCATAAAGTTTCATTGAATCATTCGTTATGGCTAGTTTCTACACGTAAACAAGTCTGAGCGCTAATTACGCAGTGTCCGACACTACTCATATGAAGGTGTAAAGGATAGCCAGTTACTTGTCGTTGACACTAAATAATAATCATGTTCATGTTGATGAACAAATATACAACAAAATCAATTTGCAAGAATTGTATACTTCCTTGAGCAGCACAAGTGGCTTGCGACCCCTGTGGAAACAAAATAGTTGCGCTTCGGAGTATTGAATATTAATTCCTGTCTGATTTAATTATTTTGAAGTAACAGACATGTTGTTTTTCAGTTGCTGTTGAAAAAATAGCCACCATGGAGGTGACAGAAAGTGCTGGTATGTATGGTCTGTGTCTTAAGCGTGAGTGTCAGCGAGCATTCCAGCAGTGCGATCTATTTTCTTGACGTTTGTTGTCCTGTACTGTCCAGACAATGTCAGAGCAAGTCCTGTAATAATATAGGGTGGCTCCCTCTCTTTGAATGCGCTTCTCTCCAAATGTGTTCAATTGTAGGTGATCATCAGCTTCCAAGAAACTGTTTCAAATACCCAGTTACTTTCACATAAGCAATTCCTCATTAACTTAAATCAGAACTCTTTTGGTCATAGGTAACAGGGAATAAATGTGTTCATAAGATACTGAGAAAATGAACGACAAAGTGTCGAATTGGAGTGCAGCCTGCCTGTACCCGAACTTTGTGAAAATAATCAAATAAGCACTAATAAATATTTATTTAAACCGTAATTGCAAAGTCAAAATTTGAATGGAGGTGAAAAGTGAACTGTGGCAATTGATATCAACTTATCTAAGCCATATTTTCTTAAACTGATGCCAGACAGCAAAATATACAATTTCATGTTATTTTGTAGAAATGCAGAAGTAGTTCATGCTGCACTATATTAAGTGCAATCAATTGTTCTGGTTGCTGTTGGTATGCTGCAGAAAAACCATCAGCAACATTATTCTTACACAGTATTCCTCATCTGAGTTGGTGTCGCTTAATGGAGATGTTTGTAATGATAAAAGTATGCAATAAACTTGATAAGGTGATTATTCGGAGAAGAAAGTATGCAATCAACTTTTGTATAATGATTTGGAGAAGAAAATGTGCAAATAAATATGAAATTTTATGCAGCTCGATTGGAGAATGGTGACACAGAAATGACACCAGAGGAACCATGGGATCAGAAAGAAGTTGAACCAAATGAGGAAGAGCCAGGAGGTCGGTGCTGTGGTGATGGTGGGCCAGTGGTGGTAGCAACAACTGAGGATATGGGGTCAGAGATAGAGGAAGAGGAAATGCTTGCGCCCAAGGTTCCCCCTACACAACCTGACGCCCCCAAGAAGGAACACATAAATGTCGTGTTCATCGGACACGTAGGTCAGTTAATGCATGACTCCGAATTTGTGATGAATGCACCTGTTTATAAGAACACTTGGGTCTTTCTTGGGTACATTGCCCTGTTCACTCTGCACAACATTGGCGTTAGCACATGCGGGAAATATGGACTGAAATTTATGTCGCTGTGTAAATGGGATCCCTTCTACTGTCAAACCCCACAATTCAGCACTCTGTTGCAGAATTGTTGCAAAGTAACACAAATAAAACTACAGATACACTTTTTAAAATGTGTAGCGTATCAGTGATGCATAGTTTGAATAAAGTACAAAAGGCTTTTCTGTAATGCTAAAATATAAGGCACCATGGTGAAACTTGAGTAAGTCTTGTATAGTTGTGAAACGGGTAAATTCACAGATGTTTTTTTCACATGGAGCTGGATAATTTATCACATTTTACAAAACAAAATCAATAATTACAACTGTGTGATGGTTTAGAGTGTGTTCATACATACAATTCAAATGAAAAATCCCCCCTAACCACCATTTCTGTCCAATATACCGAATGGAAAGAAAGAAAGAACATCCGTTCACTTTCATTTCGTTTCCCTGAATGCAACCCAGTCAGCCGTTCTGTGACTGCTGAATAAACATGAATGAAATGAACTGCAAACCAGCATTAATCGCATTACGTAGCTGGTGAAAAGTAAGAACGAAGAAGCTGACACGGATTCATGGAATTACCTGCGGCACGGTTTCATCAGCGCAACAACCAAACGACCGCAAATTAGTTTTTTTTGGGGGGGGGGGTTCCCCTCTGCAAAATGTCACAAAACAGTGAACAGCTCACAATCTGGGCTCATAACTTGAGATACGCTGATACCGATATTGGTATCGGTCTTTAATTTTCCTCTGGATCGCTTGAGTTTGATGTGATTGTGTTTTGAGATGCACTCAAAAGTAGCACATGGGGGTTTGTTTCTTCCATGCCAAAGGTCTTATTCACCATTTCAAAGTGTGCCTCTGCGTTAAACGTTCAAATAAGTTGAACCAATCAAAGAAATACTCATTTTTTTATTTAAAAATATGTCACATAGGAAGTTAATATCATTTATAGTTTGCCAAAGCCTTAAAATTTAGGAATCATTAAAAAAAAAATCTGGGGCAAGGCTCACACTACAGGTCTTAATGCTCAGTTCGGATTTTGAAATGCAATATTTTTGCGCGCGTGTGTGTGTGTGTAAAACCAAGTGTTCACATTACATCTTAAGTGTGACCGTAGTCTGTTTTGTGTGTGAACATATGCATCCCCAAAGTGACTCGCATGTGCAGAAGAAGCATTGTGAGCAAACATTGCTCACAGAGTACTGTTTACGGAACTAAATATGGTCGAATATGTAAGGGCCATTGATGTGGTCAGGGCTGTTTTTTTTTTTTGTATTTGTAATCTCCAGAGGAGCGATGCGAGATGAGGTATAATCAATATTTGTGGGAAATATGGTGAGGATTTTCACATTTCATGGTGACATCACTAAAGATTACCTCACGTCATTGCAGCATTTAAAAAAAAATCTGATACAGATCGCATATGGTTAAAAAAAAAACTATCTCGGTTGGACTTTCCTGTAATGTGAACCTAGCTGAGGAGGAACCCGCAATATGAACGACCACAACACAGAAAATGAATGGTTGGGGAGAATTTGAAAGAAGTTGGATGAAACTATTAATTGTGGGGTTTTTTTTGTTTGTTTTGCTTCCCCATCTTGCGCTTACTACATATAAATCAGTAAAACAACTGTCCAACCCTACAACCTTTCATTCCTCTTTAGATGCTGGAAAGTCCACTATTGGCGGACAAATCATGTAAGTTGCACTGTTTTTGTTTTAGTGTACTCCATCTTACTGCAGGTGATGGATAATACATAATCACTTTTTTCTCATATTTTCTTGTCTTCCCTTCTTCACCATCAGGTACCTTACAGGCATGGTAGATAAGAGAACCTTAGAGAAGTATGAGAGAGAGGCAAAGGAGAAGAACCGAGAAACCTGGTGAGTGGGTGTGTTGTGCTGTTATGTAAAACTACAACATGGAAATGTGCTCACGGGTGCTAATAATTGCTAAAAAAATAAAAAACATAAATCACTGATCTTCCTTGAAAAATGACATAACATCTCCGTTGTCTTTCTTCAGGTACCTGTCTTGGGCCTTGGACACCAATCAAGAGGAGAGGGACAAAGGCAAAACGGTAGAAGTGGGCAGAGCATATTTTGAGACAGACAAAAAGCACTTTACCATCTTAGACGCCCCAGGCCACAAGAGCTTTGTGCCGAACATGATTGGAGGTGCATCACAAGCGGACTTGGCTGTGCTGGTGGGTCGAGGAAAAGTCTCGTGTTTCTTAAAAATTCCTTGCACAAATGATCGAGTAGACAGTGGTGACAGCATATCATTAATCCGTGTCAGATCTCATGCATTCAACAATTACAATTCATACACCTTTATCTTCATACACCAATTCTGTCTGCATGTAACGGTACTTTGATGTGTCATATGTGATCCACCGCAGCAAAAGGTCACATTTTTACCTATATTTCAGAAATTAAGTTTTGGCATTACCAGAAAGACAATGATCTCACCTTTCCAACGCTATCTCACCCATTGCGTTATCCTACTTATTAAAACAAACAAATTGCTCATTAAATCATTACCACTTGTTATTTCATTACCACATATATGAGTAGGTAGAACATGCTCCTTTTGCGCTTCGTTCATACGGCGTTCTTTAGTTAGCACCATATCTCGATCAAATGATTTGGTGACACATAGTTCTTTCCATCTCTGATCTGTCATGTTTTGTGACATTTAACGTTAGAAATGGTAACGACTTTAATGTTGTTCTCCAGGTGATCTCTGCCAGAAAAGGCGAGTTTGAAACAGGTTTTGAAAAGGGTGGACAAACACGAGAGCATGCCATGTTAGCCAAAACAGCAGGTGTTAAGCACCTGATTGTTCTGGTCAATAAAATGGATGACCCTACAGTCAACTGGAGCCTAGAAAGGTGGGTCGATGGATCAGAATGATCAACACGATAACATTTCTTAATCTTGCAATATTGTGTCACATATGGACAAGACGGGAATAGTTTCCTTTGATAAATTGTTAGCCCATTTCTAATCATCTCAAGCAAAGGACAAGACCAAGATTCCTTCTTTTAGTCAGTGGAGTCACATTTTCCTTTACCGTATTTTCTACACTAAAAGGCGCACTGGATTACCAGGCGCACCTTCAATGAATGGCCTATTTTATAATTTTTTTAATACATAAGACGCAATCTACAATGCATCCACTGGATGGAGCTACGCGGAAGGAAAAGGCAACAGAACGATCAGATGTCAGGAAAACGTAGTTAATAAAGCAGCAACACAGTTCACCTAACCAACAGCAAGTTATAACATTGACTCATTAACGTTGAACTCTCTCGCCGCTGCTCTATTTCCGTGTTCAACTGCGGAATCGATCGCTTTAAGTTTCAACTCTGCGTTGTAAGCATGTCTTGAGCAAGAAGCCATTTTGGGGTCGAAATATTACCGGAATGACCATTCACAAGGCGCATTGGAATTTATGGTGCGCTGTGAATTTTGAATAAAATGGAAGGCTTTTAGGTGCGCCTTTTAGTGCGGAAAATACGGTATTTAAATCTATGGCGGAGTAAAGCAAGGGAAAGCGTGCAGGTTGTGTGTTTTAAATATGTGGAAATTTTTGTATTTTCCATTATCCATGACAGTGAACCCAAGCACCACCCCTCTGCCTATTCATAGTTCGTTATTGAACTATTTGCGTATTGTTCTGTGGAACCCATCTTGACAATTTGCTTGCAATCTCATCTGTTGCGGGCTTTGTACTTTTTGGGTAATGCCTTAAGATGCCACAAGATGGCGCCAAAGCCATGGCTGGTAAGAAAATTGTGATGTCACGGTCTGATGTGACTGGACCAGCAAAACTTGCTTTGTTTTCTGGTAATTTCAAAATGTTTTATAATTCTATTTAATTAAAATGAGTTACCAATTGCATTAGTTGTAGTTATATTTCTTCATTATCCACATAAAGGTGTGCATGGTTCACACCACAGACCGTTTAACTTTTTTTTTTTTCGTGCTGGATTGAATCACTTTCTTGGCATGGCTGCCAAGAAAGTGAAGAGTGAGCCACGCAGCAAATACAATTGGTAAACAGAGGTTCCGTTGATACTTGGCTCATGGTATTTTTGATTTTCCATGCGACTTTACACGGATCACTTTCTGTCTCAATGCTCAGGTATGAAGAGTGTAAGGAGAAACTAGTGCCATTTTTGAAGAAGGTGGGCTTCAACCCAAAGAAAGACATTCACTTCATGCCATGTTCAGGTCTAACAGGAGCCAACCTGAAGGAGCCCACTGATATGTGCTCCTGGTACACGTAAGTCCTTAAATGTGACCAGATATAAAGCCTCCCTTCTCATTTTCCCACGTTCTTCCGACTGCAACATGTGTCCCTATTTGTTTTCGCAGAGGTTTACCGTTCATTCCCCACCTGGACAGTTTGCCAAATTTTAACCGATCAAGTGACGGCCCTATCCGATTGCCCATTGTAGACAAATACAAGGTAACTTTTTTTCACGCCTTTTATACTTATATTTAATACCGACCTCAAGATGCAGAAGGCTGCATCTAAAGCCAGCTGCACACTGTTCATCGTGAGCAAACGATCCTGAACAAATCAGTCGCGTTGCAAAGTGTGTGGAGTTCTGCGACGGGTTTTCATGAGTTGCTGACCATCTGCAACTTGTTAGATTGTGATTCCAAATATTGAGTTGCGAGTGACTGGTAATGCAACGGCACTGACATTACTTCCAATAAAAATGCCCAAATAGAATCGCATTTCAGAACAAACCGCACCACAGGGCATGAGGCTCCCCTTGCCATAGGGTCCACTCTTCAAAAGAGCTTGTGCAGCAGGTAGTCTGTGGTTGGGTAATAGCGAGCTTTCTTTGTGCCCTCCTGCATTGAGAATCTAACGGCCGTTTGGGTCAAGCACATTTTATTGTTTCAGATGGTAGAAAAATGTGCCCATGTTACAAGTTGTTCGCAGAAAAACTATGACTTAACAGATCTTGCAAATGACATTTTTCTGCTCACTATTGGACTTTTTAAATCCAAAACATTAATATGCCTGAGTGCTAAGTCAGCCATGTTAATGTTTTGTTTGTTTTAACCAGCTCTTCCTGTTTCGTGCTCTCTGTGCTTGATGCCATTGCCACACGGAGTAGAGTCCAAAAATCGACTCTAGGCCAAATTTAGATCATTTATACAGTCGACCGAATGTACCCCGTGTCCATTGTGACAAGACTTGGTAAGAGCAAACTTTGTAGGGCTGTTGAGTGTTTACTTCAGCCATCAAAAGGTTGTGCTGCTTGGTAAAAGTAATGTTGGGGAATCTTACAAATTTACCCCTGTATGATATCTATAATTTATGGGAAAAAATATCTGTTAGACTTGAGAGATTGCATTTCAGATTTTTTTCAAATGGAAGAAATGACATAACTCATAAAGCTCTCTCTCTTGCAGGACATGGGCACTGTGATTCTCGGAAAACTTGAATCAGGCTCAATCAGTAAAGCACAGCAGCTTGTTATGATGCCGAATAGGGTAAGACCTGTGTTTCACTAGTACGGGGAATAAAAGATTTATCTTTTTGTTGTTTTTGCTCCCGCTTCAGTGGCCCTTTACTCGCCTCCTGTAATGTGAATGTCATTATAATGTCTTAATAGCATGTGGTCGAGGTGCTGAGCCTCTTGTCTGATGAAGTGGAGACAGACGATGCAGGACCAGGAGAAAATCTAAAGTTGCGACTGAAGGGCATTGAAGAGGAGGAGATCCTCCCTGGCTTCATCCTGTGTAATGCAGAGAACCTGTGCCATTCTGGGCGCACATTTGATGCGCAGGTCAGTTTGGAAGAACAAACCAGATTCAGTGTCAGTCGAACAGGAGTAATATTCATGTGAAAACGAATTCCTCTATTTCTTCTCTTTCTAGATTGTCATCATTGAACACAAATCCATCATTTGTCCAGGTTATAATGCTGTCCTTCACATTCACACATGCATTGAAGAGGTGCAGATTACGGTAAGCATATGAAAAGGTTGGAAAGTATTTAAAATGAAAGATGGTGGACAGTCCACAGAAGTATTCCAGTTAGAAATGGTAGCCAAACTTGGCGTCATGATTGCACTGACAAATGCTTCCTGAATGAACCAGCACAACAATTTTAGATCACAATTGTCATCACCAAAATTAACGATTACTAAATGTGAAACAAATAAAAGAACAGATGTACATGTCGCAGAACCTTTTTTCAATACAAAAAATTTCATCACTCAAAGTGAATTTTCTGTCATGCAAGATCTTGGAAAATGCATTTAAAAGGAGGGTGACATATTTAATAACGGTGGGAATATATTAATACAATAATCGAAATAAATGCTTAGTAATTCATTATTCTCATTTTAATCAAATATACTATTTGAACTAATAAATGGTTTGCAATACCACTAGGTTTTGATCAAGGAATAAACGAAATTCAACAAAATTATATTGAGGATTTTTTTCTGTCAAGTCGACTACATACACATAAGGTCAATGCCAATTTAAGTCATTCTCTCTCTCTCTCTCTCTCTCTCTCTCTCTTCACACACACACACACAGTGTGTCTCGCTGTGTGTGTGTGCGTAGAGAGAGAGAGAGAAAAAACATTCAGTTTGGCTATATTCAAGCTTTAAAAAGCCTTGGTCAACCAACCACTGAACCACACAATAGTCGTTTAAATTTGAGGCTCAAATGTGCTTTGTCTGCTACTAGGAGCTGAAGCCAGGAGTACCTGCACTTCAGTGCTCTTTTCCCATGTTCTTGTATTACAGCCGGCATGTCCCGCTCCGGGCCTGGAGGGCCACTGTCCTGCCTGTTTTCCAGCTCTCCTGGCTGCAATACACCTGATTCGGATGATCAGCTCATCGGCCAGCTCTGAAGCAGCATTAGAACGGTCCTGATTATTTGAATCTGGTGTGTTGCTCCTGGGAGAGCTGGAAAACAGGCAGGACAAGCGGCCCTTGAGGACCGACTTTGGACACCCCCTGTATTACAGGGGGCACTTCCTCTGGCTGTGGTTTTGTCAGAGCATCCACATTCTTTGTTGTTTACATAAAAACTTGTTGCCCACACTGTGCAATATAACAGCCATGGGAAAAAATTAAGAAATGGCCACGTTTTCTGCAATTGTTCATTTTAATGTCTGGTGCCACTAAAAGTGACTAATGGACAGAAAAGAAAACATAGCTCAATAAAAGCAGTTTTTGGCAGCACAATCAATACTTTTGCTATATATGTAAGAACTTGTGCAGTAATTTTGGTCACTGTCAAGAAAACGCGGTCAACTCTTAAATATAACTCTTATAAGCTGTTTTTGCTGCCGTTAAAGGGAACGTCAAGCCAAAAATATTACAATATGTTCTATGCGCCTACACTAGTCCAATCATTGTGTTCTGATTTACATTGCGTTTGTGGAATATTAATTGAGCAGCAAAATCCACCCGATTTAGCCATCTCAAAGGGCGGCCATTTTGCCACTCTCAGTTGCTCAGGTAATGACCAATCACAGTTCACCTGTTTTTTAAGCTGACCCATGATTGGTAATTTGGTCGTTGCCTGAGCAACTCAGGTCATTTTGGGAGGCTGTATAAAGCACACCAGAGACAACAAAAAAATAGGTAGATTTGCAAATGCTAAACAGTGACTATGCAGGGTGACACTGTTGAGTGATTTTGCTGTTGTACCATGTTTATAAATCTGAGGGGGTGTTTTTTATTTTTTGCATTTAATCCAATAGAGCGCGGTGCTCATTGCGTCGATCGACCGGTAGATCGCGGACTGGTCCCAAGTCGATCGCACGGGATGTAGGGGAGAAAAAAAACCAAACAACCATTTGTGTGTCTTTGTGCATGTTGGTAATAATATACTCCGCACCCGAATCATCCTATCAGTCTCATTTTCACAAAAAGTATTTCAAAAATTAAATAAAATAAAGCAGTTAAATCTTTAACCTACGCGGTGGCTCGTGACCTGCGTCACCGGAAGCTGTTAGTGCTCAGCAATCTGCAATTGCAGTTTGTGATCAGAGCTGTTGCGCAATATCTTTTATCATTATTCTCAAAGTTTGTTTCGTGTACAATTCACCGAGGGGACGGGCAAAGAATAGGAATCTAGAGCGCAGAGGGAAGGACTTTAAAACGGTACGTGTGAGCTACGATTGTTAACAGGCTGCAAAAGTGTGTGGCATACCTCCGTGTCAGGCTGTTGCTCATCATGGCGTGCGTATGTGCGTGCGCTTTTAACGGGTCGATCGCGGGAGGTTTGTCGGTCAAAAAGTAGATCTTCATTAATAAATGTTTGGACATCCTGCCATAGAGCAAAATGGCTTTAACATTGAGTGATCCTTTGAAAAGCCAAGTTGTGGCTGAGCAGATTCAGAAAATGAAACTGTGTTTTATTGATGCATGATACCTTCAGTTCTTCTATCTCAGGGGTGGCCAACAAGTCAGAGACTAAGAGCCAATTTTTTTTACTGTTAGTGCAAAGAGCCACATCATACCCTTTCCCGCACGCACACACGCACACTTTTTTGCCCATAGATCAAGTTTTGAAGCGACCAACTTCCCACGATCGACCCGATCGCGCACGTGCAAGCACACACACACACACACGTGCGCGCACACACATACGCACACATGCACCCACACGTACACGCACGTGGGAGCCCTCCCGTGCACTCGCGCACATATGCACGCACGCCACGATGAGCAACAGTCGGAACGGGCCGAAAATGAACAAAAGCTAAAGACACAAACAAACATCTTTTGTTCCCACCCATTTCCTCCTCCAACCCCTTGTGGTCGACTTGGAACCAGTTCGCTGGCTCCCGGTCGATTGCGATTGACGTATTGGGCACCCCTGCCTTAAAATCAGGTAATTCGCTGACTAGCTTAGCGCTTAGCACCGTTGTTTGCGCATGAGCGGTGATGCAGTCATCTGATTGGTTGCCCTCTATGTCAATCAAGCAACGGGATTGATGATTGGTTGACGTAGTATTCTGTGTATTTAGCGCCTTTGTTTGAATGGCATCGACACTGCCGAGGCGTTTTCGATACTTGTCGTGTGAAAGCCCGGGAGCCGCATTGAACCAGCCTAAGAGCCGCATGCGGCTCACGAGCCGCGGGTTGGCCACCTCTGTTCTATCTCATGCGTATTAAAGCAAGCCTTTCTGGTCACTAGTCATACAGTATTAACACATAAACTTGTTTTTATCTTTAAATCCATCAATACCAATGTTTCTGTTCTGTTCCCTCTTAAGGCCTTAATCTGCCTGGTAGACAAAAAGTCAGGAGAGAAGAGTAAGACGCGGCCACGATTTGTGAAACAAGACCAGGTCTGCATTGCTCGTCTGCGCACGGCAGGGACCATTTGCCTCGAGACCTTTAAAGACTTTCCTCAGATGGGACGGTTTACCTTACGGGATGAAGGTAAAGCACCTGCACACAGTGGCACAGTCAAAAGAGGCATCTCCCTATTTAGTTGTAGAGTTTGTAATTTTTCAATTATAGCAGTCGTATTAAGGAGAACTGTGCAATTGAATTTTTCATGCAGTATTTACAGGGTAAACAAAAATGTCCATGCGTTTGTTTTGCCTTCACAATGTCATCAGAACAGTACGTGAATAGTTTTTACTTTTTGTCAGCTGAGTTTTGCGGGTGATGAATAACTTGAATAGCAAAATGACGTTCACCCTCAACTTGAAACATCTATTGTCCAGATTTGTCTGTGCTTGGTTCATTAAAATAAGCACACCAGCAAAAAAAAGGGAAAAAAACTAATTTTGGATGTTGCTCAGAAAGAGATGTCAGAAAGGATCGGCACATTTTGGTTTCAATCCAGATGGACATAAAGCATCTGCTATCATCAATGAGCTAGCTTTTTGTGTGAAGAACATCTGGGATGTTATGCAGGACTTCAGACTGCTTCCAAATGGTGGCATTTTGCTTCTAGAATTGGAAGCAGTGTACGTACATTTTTCCTCGACTTGCACTTATGCCCCTAGTAAAAAAAATTTTCTTTTTAAATTACTATTGAATATATATATTTGCTTACAAATTCCTGCTCCATACTTGATCCCAATAATCATTAAGATAGTGAAAATGAGTGCAGCTAATATTTACTTTGCAAGTCAACGTCTGCACCCCTAAATTTTCTACTTGCATCTCTAAAATGTCATCTTAGGACCACTGTGTTTCAAGTATAAAAAATAGGCTGGAGCCCTGTTATGTTAATATATAACTGCAATTTTTGTGAACAAATCCTGAGTGCAATTTATTTCAATTTTTTTTATTTACTTGAGATATTGTATTTACCGTTCTGCATTTCAATGCCAGTCTTAAAACTTCTTGAGATATTAAAAATGAATAGCGCATGAAAAGAATGTACCATATTTTACGCACTACAGGGCGCACCAAAAAGCCTTCCATTTTCTTAAAGGGCGCACCAAAAAGCCTTCCATTTTCTTAAAAGCTCACCGAGCGCCTTAAAATCTGGTGCGTCTTTTGTATGGTCATTACGGTAAGACGTCGACTCCAAGATGGCTCCTTCCTGGAGACATGCTTCCAATGTTATAACTTGCTGTTGATTCAGTGAACTGTGTCGCTGCTTTATTAAATAAGTATGTGTTGCAGCTCCGAAAAAAGGAGAGCTGTGGTGTTAATTTTTTAAAACAGTCTCAACAAATACTTTGTCTGTCTCCGTGCCTTCTTCCGTTCGACTCGAGAGGCGTTCAAGGCCGCCTCTGAAATACGTAAACTAACGATTACGTCAATGAAACTACAAAAATTGAAAATAGTACATCAAAACTGAAAAGCGAGGATATCACAAAATAAATTCTATAGCCCCCCACTACAGAATTTATATTGTGATTTCATCATTTGTGAATACACAACAAAGGAATAGATAACTACGACTGACATCTTGTTGTTATTTTGACTTCAAGATGGCGCCGCGAGAGTGGCTGCCTTTTCAGCAGCTCCTATTTATTTTTGTTCTTCTATTTCTTCCTCTCATAACTTTGCTGCTGTGAAGTGGTAATTTCTCCATTGGAGCATAGCACCATCTAGTGAAGGAATTGTAGATCGCGCCTTTTAATGCAAAGCGTCTAATGCAGGCATGTCCAGCTCCGGTCCTGGAGGGCCACTGTCCTGCCTGTTTTCCATCTCTCTGGGCTGCAACACACCTGATTCAGATGATCAGCTCATCAGCCAGCTCTGAAGCAGCATTAGAACGATCCTGATTATTTGAGTCAGGTGTGTTGCTCCTGGGAAAACTGGAAAACAAGCAGGACAGCGGCCCTTGAGGGCCGACTTTGGACACCCCTGGCCTAATGTATGAATTTTTTTTTACAAAATAGCCATTCATTGAAGGTGCACCTCATAATCCAGTGCATCTTTTAGTGCGGAAAATACGGTACTTGAATTATGTTCACTCAAGTGGGACAAAAGAAATTGACACTGTGTATCGTGATGGTATCTGGAAAAATATATTCTCTTAAGGTGGTATTTCATCAAAATTGTGAATTTGAAATGGATATTTGATTTTAAAAAGTACTACTAAAATTAGACAAGTTCTTGTGTGTGTTTTAGGTTTTTTTTTTTTTTTTTTTTGCATTTTCATTATCTAAAACTGAACCAAAACCTATCGAAAAGTTGTAAAAGTATGCATTTTCGTCTCATTGACTAAAACTCAAGTTGCTGACAAAAACAACACTTGACGATTAAAATGTATCTAACAAAATATTGTGTGTGCGTGTGTTTGTCACAGGGAAGACCATTGCCATCGGTAAAGTTCTGAAGCTGGTTGCAGAGCGGGACTGAAGACGCAGATGTTCGAAAAATCCAGTTTGGAAGAAACAGGTGGAGCTCGGTCATAACCCGCCCAGTGTTGTCAGCGGCAAAGACACCTTCCCATGTCGCCTACCTTCTGTGTGCCGATGATCAGCTTCAGAAAAAGAAACTAAAGAGAAACCAGTTTTTAAGTCAGTGAAATCCAAGACGAAGTCCACTCAAGTCAGCTTTCTCATATTGAGAGCTCAGCTATGCCATTTCTGGGTTAGCCCGCCCTCCATCTTTCCCTGCTTCTTTTGTCTGGCCGATTCATCATGGCAGTAATTTTTTTTTCTTTCTCTATTCCATTTTATTTTGTTTTCATGTATGACAAATGACAGAAGCTACATCTGTGAACAAATGTGGACCAAGATTTTTGCTTGGAGTGCAAATTGATTTCAGAAATGTGCTGCAAAAACAAATAGTTTGAAAGAATTTCACCAATTGAAACCAAAATGTTTATTTGGGTGTACATGACTCCCTTTGCTTTTATCAGTTCTTGGTTTCTCGTGTGGCGTTCTGGCTATCTGCTTGAGCGTGCTCAAATATTAAAGCAAACAATGACAATAAAATGTTTGGAAAAACGCTTCTCGTTTAAGACCAGATTTAAATGCTGTTCGTCTCTTGTGCTCTGGTGCTTATGCAGCAGAAATAGGGAGCGGTTTCAAATATCTTAATTGTGCCGATGGGAACATTGTGAAAAATGGTTAACAAGTTGTCTTGGAGTTTTTGTTTTTGATTTGACACATCATGAGTGAAAATTATTAAGGTGTAATACCGCAATGCCTACATTCTAAAATACTGCAATGATTAATGCAAGCAGTATATAACTGGAAAGGAATGTGTTTACCAGCCTAATTTATTGACACATCAGTGAAACATAAGTGGGCCAGTGGTGAGTTACTGCTCTAGGATTGTGTCATGGACGGAGCTTTTCCCAACTGAATAAGCTAACACGTCATTTACAGTAACTTGACGCCATTTCAGCAGACTGCGAGTCTATTTTAAAGGGGTTGATGCAATATTTTTGTGTTAGACCAGCGACCCAAAGTTACTCAAAAAGCTAAAATGAGGTGTGCGTAGCACAAATAGATTTTAGAAATATATATTCTATCCTCTTAGGATTTTCTTTTTCATAATATGAAAAAAAATCCAATTTTTAGTCACCTTTTGATTAAAAAAAAAGTTTACGTAGTGCAACTATGCCTGATTTTGTGAATATACATCGCAAGCATACACACACACACACAGCCTATTTATCCATCCAATAATTTCCCAATCCACTTATTCCCACAAGGGTCGCAGGGCGTGCTGAAGCCTATCCCAGCTCGCAGAGCAGTGGGCAGGCTACACCCTGAACTGGTTCCCGGCCAATGTCAGGCCTCACATAGACAACTATTTGTGCTCACAGTCACACCTAAGGACAATTTAGAGTGTTCAATCAACCATGTTTTTTGAATGTGGGAGGAAACCAGGGAACCCAGAGATAACCCACGCAGGCACTGGAAGACCATGCAAACTCCACAGAGGAAGACCGGAGCCCGGAATCTCATCCATGACCTCTGCACTGTGAGGCAGAAGTGGTAATCAGGCGACCTCTGCGCCACCTCCACTGTGTGTGTGTGTATATATGTAATGTATGTGTATGTGTGTATATATATATATATAAACAGTATATATAATGTGTGTGGGTGTGTAGATACCTTTAGATATATATGTATAATTAAATTATAACATATCCAGGTGTTCGAATGGCCAAGTCAAAGTCCAGGTCTGAATCTAATTGAGAATGTGGAAAGATTTGTAAACTGCTGTTCACAAATGCTCTCCATCTAATCTGCCTGAGCTGGAGCTCTTTCACAAGGAAGAATGGGCAAAACCTTCTGTCTCTAGATGTGCAAAGCAAAATGTAACATACCCCAAAAGACTGTAATAGCAGCAAAAGATGATACTTAGTGTGAACTCAGGAGGGGTAAATATTTTAAGACTTTTCTTTGTAAAAAAAAGAAAGTATTAAATATATAGATTTCGTTCCACTAAATGACTGTGCCCCACGTAGTGTTAATACTTAAGCCCCCAGCCCCCCAAAATGATACTTTTTGTTTGAAACCTGAAATGTGGGGAAAAAAACCTTAATTTCATCCTATTTGATTATGTCAGTATTGTATGTTTTTATAAATTACAATTTTAAGTATTCATTTGCTGTTTTGGGCAAATGTGTGATAAATGGAACCAAATAGACTCGTATCTCAAGACACAACTGATTTTTGTTTCAAATGTTGGTGGTAAGTGCAAAAAGTTGACAGAAGAATATACCCAGTGATCGTACAGATAGCCGAAATACAATTTTTCGAACAGCGATGAAATATTTGTCCTTCATGACTTTCCTCCACCGATAAAGTAATCCCTTTTCGACGGAAAGAAGGATAAATAAATAAAACACGCACCTAGTTGGCAGGTAGTGTCCTTTTGTCCCCTCCTCCACCGGGCTCACGCCCTCCCCCGTTGCTTCTCACCTAGCTCACCTTACAGGTGCTCTGCCGACACACGATACCTGTGGAGCGCGGCTACTGCACGCTGACATGGAACCAGCGTACCGTGGTCTGGGTCGCTGTGTTTGTTGTTTCTGGCTGGCTGTGGCCTTCGACGTCGTAGGACTGCTCGTCCTTCTCATCGGCGTGTTCGTGAATGTTTTTTTCTACGACCTGCTCATCTACGCCGGCGCCATCGTCATCTTCCTCAGTCTCGTGTGGTGGGTGTTTTGGTACTCCGGCAATATCGAGGTGCTCTCCGCAGAACTGGAGGATGACGTGGGCCTAACAAAGAAGGACAAGGGCGGTCTGAGCGGCATCGGCGGGGCGGTCCGGCGGCTGTCCAACCGCGTGTCCAGCGGCATCAGAAGTTCGTTGCGCAGGAACGGCAGCGCTGGCCGGAGGGGAGGCGCGCGGACTCCGGTTGCAGATCCGACTGCGACCCCGCACTCGGAGCAGGTGGTCGTTGCCATGGCAACCTTGACGCCAAATGAGCCAACTTTACGGACTTCTGTCTCTTCCGCGGGGTGCTATGATGCGGAGATGCCTTCCACAGCAACAGAGACCTCACCTACGTAACGGAAGACCAGGGGTGAGGTCTTCGCTAAAGTGTATTTTCAATTTCTTGTATGATCTCTAAGCCTACATTGTATACTGACGACATTTGGGTTGAAAGAAAATATTCGTGTTGATCTCAAGATCACACTAGCCAAAACCGAGACTTGCCGGAGACCAGGACTTATTTTCTTGCCTCGTCCAATCCAAGCCTAGTGATTTTGTTTTGTCACATTCGAACTGTGTGCATGGGTGGATTTTTCTTACGACTAAGTAAAGTGCAGATACAAAAGGGTGTTTGCACCGTTGTGGGAAGGAAATGCAGCCAACTCGCAGCCAGTCAATGGAGTCAGATCTCATGATAAAATCGCCTCAATTAAAACCCTCAGTCACCACACTACAAAAATGTTGGTCGTGTTGTTGGTGGCGGAGTGGGTGGTAGTAGCACATGAAACGAAGGTATTTGTTCTTTCTTAAAAAAAAAAAAATCAGCAAGAACATAAATGAAGTTGAAGAAGAGTAGATCAGTGCTGGTCTTGACAGAAAATCCAGAGTCCGGCCAGTCTGAGACCAAGACAAGACTTGAAAGTTGAGTCGAGAAAAGACCAAGACCTTGAAAATGTGATCTTGAGACCAAGACCGGTCTGACAACACTAAAAACCAAACCTTCTATATCTTGCCATGCCACTGCAAACACAACACTTTTTTTGTCATCATTTTCGGTTCAAGTCAGCGTTAGTTCATCACTTCCTGCCTGTAGCACGTGGGCCCTACTATCGTTTACAAATTATAAAACGGTCCATACTATACAAATATAAAGTGCTTTTCTTGCATTTTATTTTACTCCAGCTCTTTCATGAACCTTTTTCCCTATTTGTGATGTAAAATGGCATGTGGAGCACCCATTTATGACAGTGGAATTTACAACGTGTTTAACTGCCCTATAATTTACTCAGAAGAATAATTTCTCATTCCTCAAATATGTATTGAACTACAATGAATGATAATAATGAGGGTTTGTTTTGAATTGACTGAGTGAATTTGTGTGTTGGACCATAGTCAACGTATAAAATGTGTTCCCACCACTGTGGTCAACAGTGTTCTTTACATCAAGTTAAGATTCATTGTCCCTTATGCCTGGTAATGTTCGGATCTACACTATACAGCAGCGTGACAACTTATTGACAACACCAAAGTATTGCACAATATTATATGAATTCAGAACGGTCCAGTGGTTAATGCGTTGACCACACAGTGCAGAGTTCGTGGGTTCGATCTTCCTGTGCGGAGTTTGCATGTTCTCCCCGGGCCTGCATGGGTTTTCTCCGGGTACTCGGGTTTCCTCCCACATTCCAAAAACATGCACGGCAGGCTGATTGAACACACTAAATTGTCCCTAGGTGTGAGTGTGAGGGTGAATGGTTGTTCGTCTCTGTGTGCCCTGCGATTGGCTGGCAACCGGTTCAGGGTGTCCACCGCCTACTGCCCGAAGACGACTGGGATAGGCTCCAGTGCCCACCGCGACCCTTGTGAGGATAAAATGGATCGGAAAATGGTTGGATGGATGGATGGATGGATATGAATTCAAAATGTCTCAACTAAATGCTCCTTTGCTTTGTAGTTTGTTAGTCACAGACCACAAAGTATTATCAGTAGTTAATCATTCACCTTACTTCGTTACTCGCTAAAAGACCACACCAGTTCAAACAAAAGAAACCTGATATGTACTTCCTTACATAGTCATCAGACACACTCTGATGCAAAAGTCACGTGTCAATGACTTTTCGAAGTCCCTGATGATTTTGTATTTTTGTTTCACTTGCAGAGACTCTGTGAATTCATTGCTGAGGTGGGAAGAGTCAAGTCGACTTGATTCAGTGATTTTTTATTTTTTATTTTTAATATAATTGCATTTTATTTTCTATAATGTCCATGTTGATTCAAACAGGCAAGCAGATGTGGTTGATGGATATCGATTTGTAATTGTCATCACCATGATAAGGAATGATTTATATTTTCAATAAAAATGTTGATCTGTCTTTACCTTGGAAGCATGAATTCAGATTGTATGGATTTAATGTGATTGCGAGACCACGTTGTAAAGCCCTTCATCGACAGAACTCACTTTGAGATTTTGACTCTCTCCACAGTTTTAATACCCGTCTCATACATCTTTTTCAATTTGTACAATACATCTGACGACTACACATTTTGCTACTTTATTTTCATGAGATGCATATAAGCTTATTATCGGGTGACCTTCATTGCCGAAAAGCTTCTACCATAAAAATGTGTGAAATTATGTGTTATTAGTAATAGTAATTGTTGTTAAGTATTATTATTTTTATTTTTTTTATGAGACTGTATTTTGGTAGGGCACTCCATTTTACCTTCAGTGTAAAAGCTAACTGACTGACTAAAACTGTAAATGGAATTGCAAACAATGAAACGTCATAGAACTATTTCGAGATTATTGGTCAAAGCTTTATGAACAAAAAGGAGCGTCTTGCATTATAGTGTCAGGAGGATCTTGCATTAAGGTGTTATTGCGGTGACAGGTGAACACTTTTCAGTTTTTCTGACCTTTGTATCATCTAAGAGGCTTGGAAGTCAATGGTACCAGCGTCCTTGTTCCCACCAAGAGTGATAGCAAATGTCAATGAGTAACGTTTGGAATGGGTTGGCTTCATTGACCTAGCTTCCAAGTGACTGCTCTCACGATTAATCTTGGCACTTCTGCATCACTGCAAACAAAAGCATTGTTTAGTATTGTCATTGCAACGGCAGTTGTGGATCCAAAAGTGAATGGGGGACAGTTGGCAGAGCGTAAAGAGAGTGTTTAATAAGGAGAGGGTCTGATGGTCCAGCTCAGGACACAATGGTGGCTCGCAAACAAGAAGGTGAAGCTCCGTATTAGTATTGGAGAACTGACGACGAGAAAAAGGAATGGCAAGAAGGATAGGTGTAGAATCAAGCAGTCCTTGGAAGAAAACGCAAAGCCAGACTGGGCAGGGAAGCACTGGGAAAAAGAAGACAATCAAAATCAAATGGTATGTACCAAAGTCCCAAAATGGCAAGCATGTGCACTATTAATGGCCGAAATACCACTTATAATGCGTGAATCACCTGGCGACTGCTTGCAGATCACCAGTCTTGTACAGAAAAGGTGATTGCTGATCAGCGTTGTGGGAAAACACTCCCATGCTGCCCGCACACAAGTCAGGTGTGCCAGCTACTCCCCTCAGGCAGACGCTACAGATCCATGCGCACCAAATCCAGTAGACACTTAAACAGCTTCTTCCCTCTAGCCATTAACTCCTTAAACAGTCACTGACGTAGTCACTCTTCTTGTACTACAAATACTGCTACTGGTTACTCTAAAATGGTTCAATGATTTGTTGTTTACGATGATACTAATGCAGCGTGTTATACCGGAGACAAATTCCTTGTGTGTTCTACATACTTGGCCAATAAAGATGATTCTGATTCTGAGGTGAGTGGACCACTACACCATCAGTGACTCAATACATTGCAACTCGTCTTAATTTATATAGTGCTTTCACAACAGCTGTAACTAATGCTCTTTGCAGAACATTCAATATTGTAAGCTTATGTTAAATTATCAATTATTTTCATTTTATATTTGAGCATTATATTATTTTATGTTAGTTACTTAAATTATATTCTGTTTAATACTTTCTGAAACATTCTTATGTTGCTTGCGTCTGATTGGCTAAAGAGAAGCAGGAAGTGTTTTTGTGACTGAAAGGTGGTGTGTTCTCGTTCATCCGTTCGGAGGTGCAGACGTTTTTTTTCTTTCTTTCTCCTTTTTGATAAACTGCATTAAAGGATTCCATCTCTCCATCTGTGATTCGAAAAGAGCCATCCACTGAAAAACAACGAACCCCTCAACTTACAATATGAATGAACAAAAATCGCTTTTATCATTTTTAGTTTTACAAATTCTACAGATTCTTTACTGACAAAAAAGATTGCCAAGAAAGCATGCTCCACCTCTTTATCCACAGCACCACACAAAGTAGTTTAAGAAGCTGTAATTGAAATCAAATTAAAGACAAAATGTCATTTGGAAAATCTGATTTTCAATCGACAACACCGGAATTCTAAATTATATTTTCGCTCAAACAACCAAACAACAGGGCGTAGTTGTTTAGTATGTTAATAGTCATTACATTTCTGTACTGGTGCTATGTCTTTCAAATCCACCAGATGACGCGAATGGCAGCGCTGTGCTTTAGGACACGCTAAAAGTATCAGAAGAAGAAGCTCTCGGATGTGGAGAGGGATTGTCCATGTGGTTGTTTACTTAGATGTAAGACGTTTACCATCGGAATGTAGTATATATTTTCCATTAGCAATAAATATGATTATTCGCAGGTTAACAGTTTTTTGCTTTAACGTTATTCACGAAACCGTGTCATGATTTCTTCCGGCTGCCGTAAAATACGTATTCGAGAAGCTAACCCTGCATCGCTAAATCTTCATTTATCTCGAAAGCATGGAGATAGAAGATCGGGATTTTCTGAACTCTCCGCCTTTGAAGACGGTCAGATTTGGCGGTAGTGTTGTGGAAACTTTAGCCAAGTATAAACGGGTGAGTGATGCGTTTCAACTCAGTGTGGCTTTTGAAATGCCTCTATTTCCTTATTTTCTGATTCTGTCTCTCGGAATCCGTGCGTGATAAACTATTTTTGTTGTGTGAAGGGAGACTTGAGTGACTATGAACTACTGAAGCATCAGCTGGCGGACCCTGAGATTAAGGTAAAGCGTATTCAAGAAGCACTGAAGTCATTGTTATGATGCCAGCTTGTCACAGCTTCGTGTATGTTCTCTCTCCTCATAGGACGCACAGATTATTACATGGCTACAAGAATTTCGGAATTGTGTCGCTCAGCTCACCAAAGACCATGAACAACTCATCTATACTATCTTAGTATGGCGCAACTGCATTCATTTAATTCTCTTTGACCTAATATAGTATAGAAATTATATTGAAACTTGTCCTGTTGTTGTGGATTTTGCAGAGGGTTCCCTGGGTGGGTCGGAGCCAAGCAGTGGTGGAGGAGTACATGGCTTTCCTCAGTAATCTGGTGTCGGCACAGACGGTCTTCCTATGTGCATGTCTCAAAATGATCGTCTCCCACTTTACACCCAGTAGGTTTCTACCTCGTCACGCGAGTTTATTTAGTCTAAAACGCCACTGTGTCTTGAGAAATAATCTGTATGTGTGTTTATTTCCAGAAAAAGTTGCCATCTGTGAAGGAGGAGTCGAGATCTCAGATTCAGATGATGACGATGAAAGTATGTGTCCTTTATGATACTTTTCAATGAAATGTATTTATGTTTCGGCTTATGACATTATTACTATTATTATTATTTTAGACAACGGAAGCCGCTTTCGTAGATCTCACAAAATTGTTGGGACACAACGTGCTGCTATCAGATAATTAGATGACTAACAAGTGTCTGGGACTGCTCTACTACTTGTACGATGGCACCAATCGCTTTCAACACAGTTGGGCATGAGAAATGACAGTAAAAGAGCACACCGAGGTCCCAGTGTTGCGGAATGGCGCTCGTGTCATCATTCACCGTTTTGGCGGCCACAGCGAATGTCAAAGGCTCACTGTAAAGTGGGGTGCCCATTACGTCGATCACGATCAAGCGGTAGATCGCGGACTGGTCCCAAGTCGATCGTGAGAGGTGTAGAGGAGAAAAAAAACAAACAACCATTTGTGTGTCTTTGTGCATGTTAGTAATATATTTTTTTGTGTTAATGTACACTGCACCCTAATCGTCCTATCAGTCTCATTTTCACAAAATGTATAAAAAAATAAATAAATAAAACGAAGCAGGTAAATCTTTAACCAACGGTGGGTGGCTCGTGACCTGCGTCACCGGAAGTTGTTAGTGCTCAGCAGTCTGCAATTGCAGCTTGTGATCAGAGCTGTTGCGCTATATCATTTATCGTTATCTTTATTCACATTCAGAGTTTGTTTCATGTACAGTTCACTGAGGGCACGGGCAAGGAACAGAAATCTAGAGGGCAGAGGGAAGCACTTTAGAACGGTACGTGTGAGCTACGATAGTTAACAGGCTGCAAAAGTACATCGCATGCCACTGTGTCAGGCTGTTGCTTATCGTCGCGTGCGTGTGTCTGTGCGTGTGCGGTAACGGGTCGATCGCGGGTGGTTAGTTGATCGAAATGTCGATCTTCGGTCCAAAAGGTTTTGGCACCCCTGATGTAAAGGCTATGTATTAGTGACATTTATTTGTGAGTCCAAAACATGTTAAAAAAAACAAGACACTGATGAGATTTTATCAGGACAAGCCGGAGACGGAGTATTTGTAAAAATACAAGTTATAAATGGAATGGATCCCTATGAAACTCCAAATACAGTGTGGAGCAGTGACTCTGACCTCCTGCTTTCTTTGTGTGCGCGGCATATTTTCGCTTTAAAATTATTATTCATTAGTCTCTCATGTGCAGTTAACCAACGGGTGGCTGAAGGACCTCCAGATGATGAAACTGGTGGAAAAATCCCAAAATATGTACCCTCTAGCTATAAACATTACATGTACATTGACACGATTTCTGTTTTCACATTTGTAGTTAATGCTTCCCTGCAAGCCGTAAATTGTGCGTGCCATTGCTTTAGTACTCTTTTACTCTTGTTTATTAATTTGATAATAAAGTGTATTTTTTCCCCAAATTTAACTCATCCTTGTTTGCAGATTCACACATTTCAATAAGTTTAGTAAAAAGGCAGAAACACCGGAGGAGTGGGAGATGGTTCTTTCGAACAAAATATATTTCATACATATTGTTGCCGTCGGGTCAAAACCATGTACAGTACTTCCAAAATTGTCAGTTCGAAGCAGACCCCAAAAACCGCATGTTTGTTCAACCATTAAAATTGCATTATCAAAGAGAATGAGACATTTTCACCTTAGATTGGTCAATATCTTGTGTAAAAATAACACTGATTCATGTGGACAGTCCAATAGTATAGATTTGAAAAAAACTTTTTTTTTTTCCCCCTGACTGAACTTCGCTGTACAAAAACTTTTGTAGATCTCCCCAGAAATTTCAACCAGTGCCATCAGGCTTTGCAGCTCATCACCAGATACGTCCCATCGTAAGTCATTTCGTACGTTCTTTTGCCTCTGTTATTCATTCAGGTTTGAGCACATTTTGTCATGTTGAAAGCTTTGAGCTCATTGCCTCTGGTTTAGTGCTTCATGTTCTGCTCTTCCTTCTCTCAGAACGAGTCACTTTTTGGTGCCTATTTTGCAAGACAGCTTTCCTTTCGTTCAAAAGTCCTCCAGAACTCTGGTAAGAGACTGAAAAATACAATGCATATTTTCGCTCGGCTGATTTAATCGGCCACCGCCATTAGCTCATTTAGAATGGCCAAAAATGGGCATATTTTTGCCGCTTCATTTTATTTTTAATTTTTATACACATTACAAAACAAAAATAAGTACATTTTAAAAAAAAGAGTCCTATAATTGTGAAGCCCCCTCCCCACAAAACAAAAAAACCCCAATCAGTTTTAAAGTTAAATACTTAGGACACAGGATTATAAAACAGTCAAATGTTCTGCCTTTAATTCATATCATTGTTGTGTTAAAGTAAGTGTTTTTTAATTAGGTATATTTTAAATTACACCGACGATTAAACTGATACCAGAATTCTCTGCAAAATACAGTATTGGCATCAGCCTAACCCCCCCCCCCACCACCCACATCCATTTCTGGCCCTACGACACAGAAATTATTCCTCTTTTTATATTTGGTAACGTAAAGATCACAGTGTATGTATGATGGTATGATCATAAACCGATTATCTTTTCGGAACAGTTTGCAGAGATCATTGAAGTCATTTTCTCCTTCAACAACTAACCTTCACTTCCAAAGCCTAAGTCCGTGTGGCAAATTATTATTATTTTCTCTCTGCAGGAGTGTTACGTCCACAACCTTCTGACAGTGACTTCGTACCTACCAACCATTCGACGAGACGTGCTCGAGATCATTATTGGACAGATGCTTAAACTGGATGTAAGTGCTCTTTAAGTGTTTTATTTTCAGAACGTGTAAAGGCCCTTTTCCACTTCACTCTACCGACCCAATTTGCCACAGTTGTATTTGGCACTATCTGGCTTAATTTGGGTTGGTCAACTTATTTACAAAAGCAGAATGCCTCAAGTCCTTGCGGGAAACTGCTTGGACGTCATGGCACTAGTTTGAAGAGAATAGCTTTCTATTTTTGGTTTTGTTTCCCTTTTGTCTATACATCCAGGGTATAGACATAGAGAGGGTGACCTACAAGTACCTAGGTGTTCTTCTAAACAATAAACTGGACTGACTGATCTACCAACACGGACGCCCTGATTAGGAAAGGACAGAGCCGACTCTTCCTACTCAGGAAACTGAGATCTTTTGGGGTTCAGGGGTCACTCCTTACGACTTTCTATAACTCGGTGGTGGCTTCGGCCATCCATTATGGCATTGTCTGCTCGTCAGGCAGCATCTCGGCCCGGGACAGAAAGAGACTGGAGCGACTGGTCAGGAGGGCCAGTTCTGTCCTGGACTGCTCCCTAGACACTCTTGAGGAGGTGGGCAACAGGAGGATGCTAGCTAAGCTATAATCTATGATGGATAGTCCCTCCCACCCCCTCCAGCCTGCCCTGACAGCACTAGGTAGCTCCTTCAGCCAGAGTCTGCTACACCCGCGCTACAAGAAGGAGAGATACCGACGCTCGTTCCTACCAACTGCTGTCAGGCTGCTGAATAAAAAATAAAATGTGTCATCTATATCTATATTTATATTGCACTTAATTGAACGGTGTACGTTGAAACTGTAACATTATTTTGTGAATGCAAACACTTTGTTTTATTTCTTCTTTCTACCCATAATCTTGCTGCTGTAGACTGTAAATTTCCCCAGTGTGAGACAAATAAAGAATTAGAATCATCATCTTTATTGGCCAAGTATGTAGAACACACAAGGAATTTGTCTCCGGTATAACACGCTGCGTTAGCATCATCATGAACAAAGACAGTATGGAAGGACATTTCGTAATGTAAGTGAACCGTAGTGCGGTGGTACCACCCAGTGACAACTGTGAGACAATGCGCAAAGTATCAAGCAGAGCGAAAGTGATCAGTGGTAGGATATCTTATCTTATTTGCGTATTTGGCCTTTAAATCTTGGTGTAATTCTATTTCGGTGTTCAACTAAATAATTTTTGTAAAGATTTCAACTTCGATCATTGTATTGCATAAGCAAATTGAAGAGGCACCTCCTGTGGCTTCAGAATGTTAATAACCAATGATGTCATAGTTGTATGGGAACTGTAACACACAATAACAAACTATTATCTCCTGTCTTAGGTGAGTGCATCCCGCTCAGATATTGAAGAGGCCGAAGAGAACTTGTCACAAAGCCAGCAGGCAGGCAACTGTACTGAAGAGGCCCTCTTTGACATGGTACGTAAGATTCCCCCCCCCCCCCCCCCCCCCATCATAGTCATCATATAGAATTTTTAAAATACGCAGCTCCTTACGCAGTGATGATGACAATGACCAACTCCTGATGCCGATATGATGCAATATGATCCAATTCACTCATATATAAATGTATAAATTGCCATGTTGGAGAAATAAATGAACACAAATTCACAGGTTTTTTTTCTGACATGGCTCTGAAATCTGTGATATTTATTTAATAGTCTTGGTGTCAGGTGTCCGGATTACTCCGGACAAAATTGGATTCCACAAATGTAGGCACAAACAAGAGATTTGACAAAAAAATCTTTATTTCTAAAAGAATGCAAGACCGACAAAGTACCAAAAAAGGACGCTGGGAACAAAGAACCAAGAAAAGGTGAAACAAATAAAAACGCTTGCAAAAGGCAAGGAATGAGAAAAACGTAAATTGCTTGTCAACTCAAAGGACAATCCAAAAAAATACAAACCGAGATATAACAACAAGAACTACATACATAAAAAGATACTTTGAACAAACTGGCAAGAACTTCGGTGAACTTCGGGTGGCCTGACACGCTCTCATAGTAGCCTACTGCTAATATAGAAACCAAACTGATTGGGAGATTCTGACGAGTTCAAGGAGATCAATGACAAGTTTGGGGATGTCAGTGCGCCACAGCACCCTGGTTTGGAATCACTCGTGTTGTCAGTTAAAAAAGTGTGTGCGTGTGCGTGTGCGTGTGTGTGTTAGGATGAGGACCTGCCGACAGGTCAGCCCCCCAGTTTGGGAGTCATGGCACACCCGGTGGCCGAGAGGCTCGATTCGCTCATGACCATGTTGTTGGCGTACATCAAGGACCTCTGCCATGACAAGGGTAGCCAATTACATCATAATGTTATTGTCTTTAAACTTACAGTGCAACCTCTACTTACGAAATGTTCAAGTTACGAAATGCCTCAAGAGGAAAATAATGCCTCTTGTTACGAAATAAATTTCAAGATACGAAATGTAAAAATAGTTTTAGAAAAAGTGCTCACCAGTCCGGCGATCGCTCACTGTGCTGATGTTTGCCGTCGACATTTTCAAAGGATTCTTAACTCATTCACTACCAGCCAATTCTAGACCAAGTCTGAAAAGACGTTTAAAAACCTCTTTGGGAGTGAATGGGTTAAAAGCCGACAAAAGCAAACGTCCTTGGATCAGTTCTTTTCAAAACCACTTCTGAGAGAGAACATGAACTAAAGAGGACAAAAAACGATGAGGACGCAGTTAAAGGTTAAATGACCATCGTTTTTATTCTTTGTTTTTTACATTATGCACAACTCTCATTTATTGTGCAATAATCTAATTGTAACAGGTATTTGTTACATATTTTGATGCATTTTTATGCTTTGTAAAACATTTATGTCAGAATTTTGGGGGGCTTGGAACAGATTAGGGCATTTACATGGAAAACGCGTCTCTACTTACAATATTTTCTAGTTAAGAAATTTCTTCCAGAACATATTAATTTCGTAAGTGGAGGTACCACTGTACTGGTTTGACCAATAGGAATCATCAGAATACACTTGCTTAATTGGCTGATTTCATTCAAATGTATTCATATCGTTGTCCTCACTTCCAGGTGCTCTGCATACAGACAGAACCAAGGAACTGTACCGGGACTTGTTGGATGTGTTTGACAAGCTCATCTTACCCACACATGCCTCGTGTCACATCCAGTACATGTTCTTTTACCTCTGCAGCTTCAGGCTGGTGAGTCTCCCCTTCATCCTCTGCTCTAAACCTTTACAAATGAATTTATAAGATAACGATCATCACGGCTCACCTGCGCTCTGGGTTTGGTCATGTGTCATTCGCAAGCTGAGTTTAGGCACTGTTATGTCACTTTCAGTCGGTAGCAAGTGGCAGTACAAGGCAAAATGGCATACTCCTGAGTTCGATTAAAACAGGTGAAGTTTTCTACTTTATTCCTATTTGACGATCTCAGTATTATTCAGAAAACCACGTTTAGATAGTGGGGGCGGGGTCATAGAATATGTTGGAAAGAAAAATTTTGACTTGACTTTCCCTTTTAAGAAACACCTAGATCAGCGGTGCTCAACTTTTTTCAACCACCACCATGAGTAACATTGGAATAAAGTAGCAAAGGCGCCGCCGGAGCAGGTTCAAAGGGAGGCCAGGTCGCAAGACGTGTGCCGCCGCAACAGAATCAGAGGGCAACCATCGGGCTTGCGCCGCCGGAACAGGATTGGAGTGCGACTGGAGGATTTGCGCCGCCAGAGTAAGGTTGAAGTGCAGCCACAGGATTTGCGCCACCAGATCAGGTTCAGAGGGCAGCCGCAAGACGTGGGCCGCTGGAGCAGGGTTGAGCCCTCACACTGTCAAGGAGCCAGCATTTTTCACTGCCCTGTGTTGTTCAGTGTTGATGTCGGCGCCATTGGACAGTCGGCGTTGGTGTGGCTGAATGGATGGCTGTTGGTGGGAAGGATGAGGAGAGAGGAGCGTTGATGCGTATTTGGGACACTTAGAATTTAAGCGGATTTAGATGGGACAGGAGAAGTGAACACATTTATTTTTGCATTAATGGACGTTACAGCTTCTTGTTTCCTTTCAAATGTAGCTTGTAGCAGATGTGCGGAACGTCATGCATGTTTTGAGCATGACGTCTTTGATCCACTGGTGAAAGGCCACTTTGAGTCTCTCCTCTTTCATCGATAACCACTCCAAACAACAAGGCGTTTGTAGGAACAATGGCTACGATTGAATGACTGTCCATGTATTATGTTATGTGTGGTGAGTCGCGGCTTGGAGTTTGAAGCGGATTACGTGGGACAGGCGAAGTGAACTCATCTCTTTTCGTCAATGGACGCTACAGCTTCCTGTTTGCTTTCAAAACTTAGCTTGTAGCAGACGTGTGCACATTTTCAGCATGACGTCTCTGATCCACTGGTGAAAGGACACTTTGATCCTCTCCTCTTTCATCTAGAACTGCTTCAGAGAACAAAGTGTATGCAGAAAAGTGGTGAAGATTGCACGACTGTCTGTGCCCTATGTGTTGTGTTGTGTTATTTTTGTTATTTTGACTTCAAAATGGCGCCGCGAGAGTGGCTGCCTTTCCAGCAGCTCCTATATTTTGTTGTTCTACTTCTTCCTTTCATAACTTTGCTGTTGTGAATTGGGAATTTCTCCATTGCGAGACTAATAAAGGTTTTCTTATATCTTATATTACTGTATTTTATTTTAACTGTTCTTTAAAGCTCTTTGTTACAGCTGCAGCTGTTGTGAAAGCACTTTATAAATAAAGATGTTTTGTATTGCAGAACAAGTAGAGGGAGATGGATGAATGGGCGGAGTCGGGTCTAGTTAGTAAGGGAGTGCAGTCGAACCAGTAGCGATGGGTCAAAACAATTGACCCGTGAGGATTGCTTTTGGGAAAGAAAATCTTCCACCATGACGAGGGAGATGGAGTTGCTGAAAGCAGCAGGACGCTTTCGTCTGCGCAAAAGTAACAAGCACCCATCAAAAGAGGCTCCATGTGCACGAACTTCGTCCGCGTCATGCAAAAGCCACAGCGCAGCAAAAGTGCCTTCGCAAAAGCGAGCGATGAGAAACCAGAATGCGACAGACATTTCATTGCTTCATTTTGTATCACACACAGAAAAAAAAAAGCATAAGTTGCAGGGTGAAGGCATGAAATTGCTGACACATGCAAACATACACGTGCACACACTCACTGAAGTCATTGTTTCATAGTTAATTTCATCAGTTCAATTGAGTGCAGATAAATATTTTTGCTCTCAAAAGCCCTTTTGTGCTGTTGTTTATGTTTTGTAGAAGGAAAATCTTATTTAGTTGAATTGATTTAATGAGTGGTGCCCTACCTGAAATTATGCTTGAAATGCATGCTTTTACAAAAAGGTCTTTTTCTCCGTTCTTTCCTCAGAAACTTGAAATCTGATGAAATGTAGCTATTTTCTAGAACCCAATAATCCATGGGCATTGCAAATCAGTCAAAATCCAGTAAAACGGCTGCGATTGAGGGCTTTGCTCCAGCGGAAATGGGTGGGATTCAATGAGTGTTAAACGTACTGTGGGAAAATTGAAAACTGCACCTATTAAGCAATGACTAAATTAAATGATGTATTACACATAGCAGTTATCTAAAACCTTCTTTGCCGTCTGCACTGTGTCAATCATGGGACTTCAGTTCCACCATGGTGGACGTTAGTTACCCTGTTTGTGTGCTTGGCAGCGGCACAGCCCCTGGACTCAATACGCAGCTTTTTCAGAACAGTTTTTTATTGTTTTGTTTTTTGATAAAGTGAGTGTCATGAAAATCCCCACACATTGTAAGTTTGATGTAGGTATATTTATTTATAGTTTTGTGTCTTTAAGGCCCTAGCTGAGGCTTTCCTGGAGCACTTGTGGAAAATTCTGCAGAGTCCATCACAGCCTGCTGTCCTCCGCCAGGCTGCAGCGGGGTACATGGGAAGCTTCCTTGCCAGAGCCAAGTTCATCCCTGTGCTGTAAGCTTAGTCACAACTTCGGTTTTGTGACTGTTATAACAATAGTTGAAGTTATTCATTTCTTGTTTGAAGGAAGTTTTACGTTTCTAATTGAGTGTGCACCTTCTCTCCCCCAGCACAGTGCGAGCGTGTTTGGATCTGCTCATCTTGTGGATTCACCGCTATATTGATGGCCAGGACAGTAAAGGTGGGCAGGCCTGCTGCGACATCAGCCTGCACGGACCATTCTACACTGCCTGCCAGGCTGTCTTTTACACATTGATCTTCAGACATGGAGCCATTCTGGCGAGCAACATGAAGAAAGGTACACATCCCTGCACTCGTCCCGAGGTGTGAGTGTGAGCACGGATGGTTGTTTGTCTCCGTGTGCCCTGCGTTTGGCTGGCAACCAATTCAGGGTGTCCCCTGCCGAATGCCCAATGACAGCTGGGATAGGCTCCAGCATGCCCCACACGACCTGTGTGAGGATAAAGCGGTTCATAAAATGGATGGGTGGATGGACATAATTGCTGGATTGATTGGTTTTAGCATGTCGGACAATGTTAAAGTGGCCCTTGCATCCTTCGATTTTTCTGTATGCGCCCTTTGTAGGAAAAGATTTTGACACCCCTTCCTTACAATTTGTTCCACATAATCAATACAATTCTAAATGATCAAGAAACTTATTATTACGCACTTTCCTTGTAGAATTTTGCATGCTCAGTCAGAATAATCCACTGTGTTCACCTGTTTTTTGCAGGTAATTGGGGCCGACCCCTGCCCTGAATAATAAAAATCAACAAAAGTTGCTCATTTGCCTATAGATGCCACAAGATGGCAAGCACTACTGTTGTCCAAACGGAACTCCTAAACTTACTTCCATATCCCTCAAAAGGGGTTTCTCACTCTACTCATTAACAGGGTTCGTACGGGTCCTTAAAGTTCATAAAAATCCCAAAAAAGAAGTTGTAAAATTATGTTCTTAATTGTCCATAATTTTCAGGCGAATCTTCTAAAATCCATAAATATTTACCTGCGCTGTTCATTTCATTTGTGTATGTCATTTTCCCCACCCTTTCAATTCATAGTTTTGTCGGAACATGCAGGACCTGGTACCCGCTCTGCTTTTTCCGCCGTCTCCGATTAGTTCCGACGATGATCACGTGATCACTTCGGGTCATTCCGGGAAACAACAATAGATTGACGCCATCCTGGGGCAGTGAATGGATGGTTTGGTTGCCTGCTCGGCAAACAATTACCGTATTTTCTGGAAAAATCTATTCATCGAATTTATCGATCTCAACAAGTGACAGACAAATATGTAGCGACGCCACTCGAGCGAAGCGCGCCTCAGCAGTCGATAGTCCGCTGCTCTCTGCTGTGTGTGCGTCAGCTAAGTTTAGCTGTTGTCGTAGATCAAAGCGTATTTGATTCGTGACATCGGTTGCTTGTTTGAAACCAAAAGACGTGCGCCTGCATACATGTTCGCGCGGACGCACACACAGCAGAGAGCAGCGGACTTTCGACTGCTGAGGCGCGCTTCTCTCGAGTGGCGTCGCTACAAATATTCCGGGACAATGCTATTTTCAAGTGGCGTGGCTGGAGAAGCCGGAGTTCCGTGTTTGGGTCGGGAAAATTGCTGGCGATTATACGTCGGCCTACTGCCGAGTGTGCAAGAAGGGCATCCGTGAGAGGTAAAACTTGTCATAGCCTCCTGGTCAAGTCAAATGCATTGAGGCACATAGCAAAACAGAAGAAAATAGATCGCCAAGAATTTACAAAAGAGACTGAGGAGAAAACTAAGTCACTGTCTGCTATTCCCTAGTTGTCATATCCGTTTCATATTTGTCATTATAAAACATGTCTGATCATTGAAGGTGATATGAGGGAAAATAATAGGGTTGGACCATTTGGGATTTAGACTTCTGACATGCATTTCAGCTGTTCAGGTATACTGGATACTGCTAAGATGGGCAATCAGTACTTCTGTTAGTGAAACCAGATTTTTCTAAACCCTGTCCAGGTGACCCATATGACCATTAGCTCTGTTCTTACTGTTGTGTTTATTGGAAAATAAATTGAAGTTTTATATTTTCTCAATTTAATTTTTTCTTTGTGTGTTTTATTTGAGAATTAATTAAAACGTTTTTTTCATTTTTCTACCTGTGATACAGGTAGCAAAGTGAAAATTTGACATACAGTATGTCAAATAAAGGGTGAAGTGATTGCCCCGAAAAATAAAAATGTGCCCTTCCTTTGGCAGCAATGATTTGAACACCAGCTCAGTGATATGTGGCTTTCTGTTCAGCCCGTGTATTGCTGAGCGGGCATTAAATCCACCGTGAATCCCCCCGCTGAATGGAGAAAAAGTCCTTAAAAATGGCTAAATTGGTCCACAAAAGTCATTAAAAGGTCCATAAATAAAAAACAAGTGGAAGAGTGGGAACCCTGATTAATGTTTAAATCTTGTCTGACACCCCCCCCCCCCCCAATCCGTGCACACACACACACACACACGAAATCTGACCACACTCTAGTCTCATCCAATAATGGTGTGTGTCTGCGTCAGGCTTGGAGTACCTGCAAAGTTTGAACCTGGAGAGGGTGGTCATGTGTCAGATGAACCCGCTTAAAGTGTGTCTCCCTGCGGTCACAAACATGTTTGCAGCCATCACCAGGTAACCACTCAGCACACATAAGACAAGTGTTACTGCACGAGCATGACGAATCCTTTGTGTACGTCAAAGCCGAGTTGCTTTAGTGTCACTCAAAGAGTAATTGTATCTAGCTTATCGCTCTCTGCTTCTAGATATATAATCAACTTACTAGTGCGACCCTGCAAGGACTTCGTTTACGTACATAGTGTAAGGCAATAGAGAGACGGGAGACAAGCAAAGTGTTTTCAGAGCTGTTCCGAGACTGTAGCTGATTGCACTCTCAGTTCGTTCTCCTTGCGACAAAAGATAACTCTGCTTAACTCCTAGCCTCTTTTGTGTTTTAAGGTTTGTCTTAAGGGTCTGATTGCCTGCTGGACCTGACAGTCGCTGTGTTTGTGCTTGTTTCAGGAAATATCAGGTGGTGTTCTGCTACACCATTATCGAGAGAAACAGCCGCCACATGCTGCCCGTGGTGCACAGCTCAGCTGGAGGCGACAGCGTGACCACGAACACCAACCCCCTGGACAGCTTCTTTCCCTTTGACCCCTACCTGCTGAAAAGGTACATGACTGCACATCACAACATCTGATTCCGGTGCTCCGAAACCTTTTCACTACAGAGACCAAATAGGAAATGTGTCAGATGGAATGCGTGAAAGCACACCATGTATTGCCAATGTTAATACAATAGCCACATGTGGACCCAGTTTGAGTTTTCCCTTAAAATCAATCACAAAATGTTATCACGTGGTACAGTTACAACCGCGAACCACAAACATTCATAAACATAACGTGAAATCAAATGGCGCATGTTGTTAAGACCTCTTTGACAGTGTATGTTTATCAATACGGAATCATCCATCATGCTACTAAATATTACAGTGTTTCAAGGAAAAACCTTGAAGTAGTGAATTCCAAAATTCCCGTATGAATTTAAATGCAACAGACACCAACCAGTAGTCACTCTCTCTCTTCATATATAGATGTACCAAATACACTATTACCGTATTGGCCCGAATATAAGACTGTGTTTTTTGCATTGAAATAAGACTGAAAAAATAGGGGTCGTCTTATATTCGGGGTCTAGACATTATACACATTCACAATGCTAGATGGCGCCAGATATCATTGAAGCGAATGCTGAATTTGACTTCGCAGGCCAAAGTGAACCCCTGCCATGAAGAATAAAAATAAAAATAGCGGTAGCACGAAGAAGAAAAATAAAAAATCGCAGTAAGAAGGAAAAGAGAAGACAATAATAGAAGAGAAAACAGAAAATGGAGAAATGTAGTGACAATCTCGAGAAAAGTGGGTCAAAGATCGGCCAGGTTAACCGGCAGCTTAGGAGAAGTTATGATGTAATTTACTTTTCAAAAACCAGAAGCCATTCATTTATGAATGTGATTGCACTTTAGATTTGAATGAGGCAAAACAACATGCCTTTTCTCTCAAATATATTGTTATTAGAGCTGTCAAACGATTAAAATATTTAATCTAATTAAAAAATGCAACTGTCATAATTAACTCAAATGAACTAAAAAATTATTCGTGATCACTCACGCATTTTTTATCGTTTCTGAATTTCCTTTTATATTTTTTTGTCCTATTTTTCCCCATTTTAATGTTCTCATCAACATGGAATCATGAATCAGTTTTCTATGTGCAAAATGCAAATATTTACTGAAATAACAATTTCGATTTTCAATTTTACATCAACATTTTTCACTTGGAGCAGTTATTCACACAATCTCTCACACAATATTACTGTCCATCAACAACAGTGAAAAAAATATTTTGTCACACAACAGCTGCTTTAACAGCTCTTTTTATGGAATCAAAACAGAGCAATATAACATTATAAAGTGCACATCTAACGTAAACTAGGACTCAGCCTATAGTGGATTTAAACCATGGTTGCATACTTTGTTTTTCTCAAGTTTGCTTTGAACACAGCAGTCAGGCTATGTTGAATGTGTTGGTCCTTCTTGCGTGGAAGTCTCTCTACGGTTTTGTGGAGAGACACTTGGTTCGATGACAACACTGGAGACGTTTTATTTTCAGTGTGGTCGCTACCACTGCACCGCTAAACTCTCGACGTGCATCAGCGCACAGTCGCTGTCAGACGAACACAGAGAAGCTCCACCCGCTTTATTTATATGGACACAGAACACTGTAACCTTCCACACAAAATAGTTCCAAACAAGTAACTATCGCGTCAGTGGCATACATCGTGCTCAACGTAATGCCTGCTCTTTATTCACCAGAGTCTCATCAACCTAGTCTCTTATTTCTCTCCCGAAACAGTGTCTTCTCCCACTTGGTGTACCTTAGCCTTCTCCGCGACGTACAATCTCTGTACACAGCTTGTAATGGAGGCTCTCGCTGGCAATCCGTAGTGGAGTCGTTAGACGCAATGCGAATGATTTCAGCTTGAGTCGAGCTGTTGACAGGCTTGCATGCAGTAGCCATACATTTAGCTATGGCTTCAGCAAATTTGTTCTTCGTCACGTCATCCATTTTCTTCGCTTTGAAATGATCCATAGCTGTCTGTCTGAGACGAGGGGGCGGAGTACTCGCGTCAGCTGTGTGCTTGGCCATTAAGTGGTATTTCAGACTCGACGTGCTATGATGATAGCTCAGTTTACGACTGCAAAACATCCAGGTAACTTTGTTAACTTGTCAGTGGAACTATCTGGCAACTTTTTGAAAGTAAACTTTCCATTCATAAACTCTTAAAGTATCAGTTTTCGGTGTCTCACACTGCCGTGGTTGGCAAAACAAACGTGCGTGGACCTGTGCAGCACGCTTGTTGTTTTGTTTCTGGTTTATTTATAGAGAAACGTAACATCCGCTGTGACGTGTGCCGCGTTAATCTCGCGAGAAAAATTTTAATCCCGTTAAAATTCATTTAAATTAATGCCAATAAAAACGCGCTAAACTGACAGCTCTAATTGTTATAATCATTTGTTTCAGATGTACTGTAATTATTTTCTCTATAAAAATTTATTTGGTGTTCAAAAGTCTTTTTTCAAACTTGAGTCTTGAAAAAGAGGGGGTCATCTTATCATCAAGGCCGTTTTATACTCGGGCCAACACAGTAATTCAGTCACATCATAAATAAATAATTCATTTCGATACGAAATACAGTTGACAAATTAACAAACCCAACAAAAGAAGTGATTTCAGTCTTTGGAATATTTACATGCACACTGACCAGCTCATAATGATGAAGTGTTGATTTGAATGGAATAACATTTCACAACTGACGGAAGAGCCCAGAAGCAAAACTCGTGTTCTTTTCCACAACTTAAAAAGCATCTTTGTGTGTTTATTGAACCTGGATGCAACATTTGTCTTGTGCGCAGGTCTGGAAAGTTCATTGAGCCCCTCTATCAGGCATGGGAGGAGCCAGCAGACTCAGAGCTGATCGCCAATAAAACAGTCCACCAGGTATGATGACTGGAGGATCAGATCAACATGCTCCCAAAGATTAACAATTGGAAGAAAAAAAAAAAAAACAACCACAACTGATGATGATGATGATGAACACAGTCACCGCTGTTTCTTTGTCAGGGCTCGAAAGAGGATGACTTCGACTTCCTGTGTGGAGAGACGCCCCAGGGTGATGGCATTGTCGGAATGATACCCAACTCCTTGGACTCAAACCCCAGTATCGGCTCACCCCCCGTCTCTTTCCAGAGACATTGCTAGTGCTGCGTCACCGACTCTTGGCTGGACCAGCCCGTACTATTATTCAAGGACAAAGGACTTGTTTTGGTTTTAAAATGGTGTATGTATGTAAGTCTCCCACTGCTATTGCATCTGAAGAAGTCATTAAGGTAAAAAAAAAAAAATGCACAAAACGATGGCCTTGTTTCTGGAGTAATAGACTTCTGATTTGAATATGAATCGTGAGACAGTCCAGTTCTCAGTTATTCCTTTATTATAAAACTGTTAACAGAAAGAATATGAGGCCACAACAAAGATTCAGTCTGGTTGAATGACAGGAAAATGACAATATCGGTTTCTACTGTATGTGCATTGTTCATAGAAATAGCCAGAAGCCTGATGGAAGGCTGTTGAGACTCTTGACGACCAACAACACGATTACACAACAGGGGCTACGTCAGCCATTTCCTTATTGTACAACAATGTCCCTCACGACATACAGTGATGTTGACTGAACAAACGATGCTCTTGTTGGTCTTGTGTACCAACGCTAAAGCTTGCGCTGCTTCAATTCACATGGGGAGAAAGATGTAAAACAATGGGGGGGGGGGTGGTCAAGGTTTTAGTACTTTTTCTTAGCTGGTCATAACAGAGCAAGCAGATGCCGTGTTATTATGGAGTCTCATGGATTTCGATTGTCCTTTACATACGATAGGATGTGTTTGTTGAAAGGGTAGAAAATAGGTCAGGAAGAAATATTGAGTCTGTAACATCTGATTGTTGGGGTCATGCTTCAACATAAGTTTAAACAAGATGTCCGTCAAAAGTCCAGAGAAGGGGAGATGCATCAAGTTTTGGTTGAGTCCATCTGCAGAAGCCGTACTGGAAACTAAGGACGTCTAATTGGATGGATACTTGTGAGCTTTGGCATTAAATGATTGTGTTCCGTCTTTCACTAGGACTCGTGTGTCTGAAATCAATTTTTACTTTGAGAAGGTGAGTGGCACAGCAAGTGTCCGGGTGGTTTGGGGCGTCTGATTACACAACTTTATTCTTGATCACGTTCTTCCTCGGTCGGCCTTTCGGTTCACATGCAGTGAGGGCTGACATCTGGGGCGACTTCCTCCTCTGTCACTGGTTGCAGGTCAGTCAGTAGAAAATGAGAAAACAAGTTTAATGCGAGGTCAAGAAAGGAAGACAAGAGGTTGCAATATCTTGGGATGAGCACGAAATGGACAAATACAAATTTTGGCAAGTATAAGTGTTAAGTATGTTGTTGAAAGAAAACATTTTGATTGTAGCAATGCAAATTCTTGCTACATGATCGTCATTTACCATTTTGCTTTTTTAAGTGCAGCCCGAAAAGTTCCTTTTTTTGTTTACTTGTTTATTTAAGATGGAATCCACTTTAAAGCACCAATCGCTAATAATTGTATTAAATTAATTGTGTTGTCAGGTCCAAGCTTGGCGTGACCTGCTCATTTTATTTTGAAATGACAGGATGTGCCTCTCTCGAGATAATGTCTTCTCAATGAGGAAGAGGAAGAGGCGACCTGGGAACAGGAACTTAACTGTTCAAGTGTCACCCCAATGCAGAAAAGAGACAAACTGCAGCCGTCTTTTTAGTAGCCTTTACCGCACGGGGGTCAAACTCAAGGTGAAGCGGGGTCAGCCAGATCTGGACTGTCCCACGAAAGCAAATCATATGTCAACTTCCGTGAACCTTGCTAAAATCTGTCCAAAAATAAAAATAATAATTTTCATGTGTAATGAATACATTTTGCAATATATTTTTTATACCCTTTTTACACTCACTTGAACAATAATTGAACAAACAAAATGGAAACTGTTTTTTTCGTCACACTTCTGCTTTGAAATTAGATCGTACTTCCATAACTCTTCGGGTCCCCAAACAATATTAAAGTTCCAAAGCATGTTTAATTGCTTTGAGAGCCATATTTATATGAGCGGGCGGCCCGGTAGTCCAGTGGTTGGCACGTCGACTTCACAGTGCAGAGGTACCGGGTTCAATTCCAGCTCCGGCCTCCCTGTGTGGAGTTTGCATGTTCTCCCCGGGCCTGCGAGGGTTTTCTCCGGGTACTCCGATTTCCTCCCACATTCCAAAAACATGCATGGCAGGCTGATTGAACACACTAAATTGTCCCTAGGTGTGAGAGTGAGTGCGCATGGTTGTTCGTCTCTGTGTGCCCTGCGATTGGCTGGCAACCGGTTCAGGGTGTCCCCCCGCCTACCGCCCGAAGACGGCTGGGATAGGCTCCAGCACCCCCCGCGACCCTAGTGAGGATTAAGCGGTTCGGAAAATGGATGGATTTATATGAGCTGGGCTGACAGATACGAAACAAAAAAATGACAATGTTGTTAACGTTTATTTGCTTAGAAAGGAGGTGGTCCAGTGGTTTGCGCATCGACCTCACAGTGCAGAGGTCATGGGTTCGATCTCTGGCCTTCCTGTGTGGGGTTTGCAGGTTCTCCCCATGCTTGCATGGGTTTTCTCCGGGTACTACGGTTTCCTCCCACATTCCAAAAACATGCATGGCAGGCTGATGGAACACTCTAAAGGGGTGTTTACACGGCAACTTTCTGCTTGGCTCTCGACGAAGGCGAACGCTTTTTTTGCTCTGCTCCTGTCCCCCTGTCCCCCCCTTGCTCGCCACTCAGTCTTTGTGCTGTCCTTGCGCTGTCTTTTCCTAGCCTCTGCTGTATTTTCATCCTAAAAACAAACCATGGAATTGGTTGGCTGGTCTCTCGATGCAATCGACAACATTTTCTCGACAAGAAGAGCAGGCAGTGGGGAGCCTGCTTGCCCCTCGGGACATTTGCTGCCGGGTACACCCTAGATCCTGGAGGAAGCGGAGTATGGTGTGCCTGTCAATACTGTCCGTTGAGGAGGAGGAAGACATCTACATTATCGGCCTTCTGATAGCAGGTATGCTGTGGCCTTTACGCACACACAACCAGACAACCAGACAACCTTCATCGTTCCTTTTTTTTTTCCCCCCCCGTGACGTGACCTGATCTGCTGTGCCCTAGATGGACTGGCAGCACGCCGGTCGGGCTGCGTCGCGCTACCCCCCCCCCCCCCCCCCACCCCCCATCCATCCGCCCCCTCATTACATGTTATGTTTTGTGACTTGTTGTAACTGTCATATGCTTGACGTGCAGGGATTTTTTTTTCTCCAAGACTTAAATTATAGGAGGATAGTTCGAGCATGTTTTTTTCCCCTCTCCTTCCCTAGTGTTTACTTTCTCAACTAAGATCTTGTGGCGCTGTACATACGGCGAGTACCGACAGGCCCTTCGCACTGTATCCCATGTCTGTCATTGTTTTTCATGTTTCTTGTGCAGAGCGTGCCTGTTCAGTCCAAATTACCCCATGGGGATAAATAATGTTTTCTGAATCTGAATCTGAAAGATTTGCTCCGGTGCTGCGCCAGCGCTGCCCCAGTTGAGCGTTCACACGTGCAAATTTACACCGGTGTAGCTCCGGAAAACAGCTTACTCCGGAGCAAATTTAACCCACCTCAGGGAGTTTGCGGGGCAGCACCGATGTAAATTTGCACGTGTGAACTCTACAATTTGCTGCGGAGCAAATGCTCGTTTGCGGGGGGGAGCCTCACTACGCATGAGCAGAGTTGATTACATACGGCGAGAATGCGTTGCTTTCGTGCTCTGTTGTACTTCTGTCATGTGTTTGTTTAATAACGACACAAGACATGGCTGGTAACAGTAGCAAGCGGCACCTGTTGGGTTATACCATCTCAACTAGAACGGGGAGGGGATAGTCCCCAAACGTCATCTTTCCTTTTGTAGGAGACTGGACTGTCTCGGAGTTGTTTGTGTAGTTTGTTCCTTTCTTGTGTGTTCACAACCCCCCCGCCCCCATATAATTTATTTTGTGATTTCCTCTCTTGATTTTCTGTTTGGCGCATTACATGTTTGCTTTTCTGAGTGTCATTGAAGTCATTGTTGATTTACGTTTTCGGGGGCGGTCACTCTCGAGCAGAAGGCACGGAGACCGAGAAGGAGAAGGACGTGCCTGTCCAGTAGTTGCTTGAGTTGTGTATAAGTTTTAAAAAGAACCAACACGACAGCTTTTTGTTTTCTGTCGTTTTGCTCCGCTGCAGAAACTGCCGTGTGACCGCAAGTGGAGCTGCACTAACGCTGCGCCGGTGCTAACACACTCAGCGGCTTTGTACGTGTGACCGCTCCACAAAATTTGCTCCGGTGTAAAATATATCGCAACAAAATACATCGATGCAGCACCGGAGCAAATGTGTGCCGTGTGAACACCCCTTAAATTGTCCCTGGGTGTGAGTGTGAGTGTGAACGGTTGTTTGTCTCTGTGTGCCCTGTGATTGGCTGGCAACCGGTTCAGGGTGTCCCCCACCTACTGGGTTGGGATAGGCTCCAGCACCCACCGCGACCCTTGTGAGGATAAAATGGATCGGAAAATGGATGGCTGCTTTGAAAGGGTAAGCCAATGTTTTTTGTTTTAACCAGCTGAGAGCACGTGATACCTTTGTCATCATTGGGGAGGGTGAATACGCCCTGCACCAGCTCTTTGGCCTCAACAGCCAGCTGCAAAGCGGGATCAGGAAGAGGCGACAAGGTGTCGGGACTATCTGCAGCTGGCGACGGCCTGTTGCTCCTGCCACATAAAACAGAAAGCAAAATAGTAAATTAACAGCGGGGCAGCAGACAGCGGAGTTAAGAATGTATGCCTTACCCAAGTTCTCCTCCAAACAGACTGGGTGTTGTTAATACCTTGTGGACGTTCTGAGGGCCGAGCACAGGCACAATAATTAGGTGGCATCAAATCAAATAGACTCCTCTCATTTTGGGGGCTTTCCAATTGGGCTAAAAATTTATCACCCAATAAAACTCAAATCACTACAGTTATTCAGGGGATGGCCGATTGTAGTGTTGACATCATATTTACGTACAGGCCAATGTTCAGCCCAGTCCATTGTCCCTTTCATTATCGTGACACAATTTTTGGCTCCACATGAGTTTTGTACCTGCGCAAAGCCGAGCAGTCTTTTGTTGGACATCTCAAGACGTTTTCTGTTGACCTCGGACTTCCGAAGCTGACAGTCGATGGCAGTCAGCCTCCTGCTCAGTTCCTGCACCTCTTCCTGGCAAAAATACATTTCACATAACGCCATGAATTAATTCAGATATTAACAATATAAAGAGTCTCAATGGACTCTTATGAAATGAAAGATGTGATTCTTTTAACTTTGACGACATCATTATTTTTTGAATGCATTTGAGTTTGATGATCAACATTAGAGCTTTAATTTCTAGGAATGTACTTCTGGATCTCATACAGAAATTGGAAGAGAGCACCCATTTTTCATGTTAGCAAAATTATTGGAACATTTGACTGACTGGCATATTCTGTTGCCCATGTGTGGCCCACTGAGATGATTATTTGAACACTAAATATTGGTGACTATCGATGGTGATTTCAGGTTTGGGGTTTGCCTCTTAGGTGGACATTTATATCAGTACAACGATCATTAAAATTCCAGTAAGGTGAAAGATAGAGACTTGTGAACCTGGAAAAAATGCCAAAACAATCAGTTGTAACTTTCTGAAGAATGAAGTGACATTCAAATGTTAAACGTTGAATGGGGTAGATTAAGGAAAACATACCAGTTGTTGACAGAAACACGCGGAGAGCTGTCAAGAAAAGATCAATAACAACCTCTAGGGAGCGCAGAGAATGTACCTGAATCGCCGAGTCCTACGACTTGATGAACGCAACGTACAGAGGTTACAAAGCACTCATTAAAAGGCAGAATATAAAACCAGACTGGCATTCCATCAAATTCGAAAATGGTGAAACACAAAAATTCAAAGACTGATGAGACGAGAGCAGAACGGCTAAATAAAGCGTTGAGAAATAAAGGCTGCTCATGATCACAAAGGGGTAGACCTTTAGGGGGCGCACTTTCATGGCAACAGCAAAATGAACTCAGAGGCTTGGTGAATCATTTGTCCACCAATGTATAAAAACGGTACACCCAAACTGAGTGGGAAATCATTCGTCACCTTATCCGGTGGTGTAGTGGACGCTACAGCTTCTTGTTTACTTTCAAACTTAGCTTGTAGCAGACCTGTGCACATTTGGAGCATGACATCTCTGATCCACTGGAGTGCTGCAACAGTTTGTATTGTCCGTTTTATGATGTTTTATCTATTCAGTTCGTATTTCTGTTTATTTATGACTGATTTTCTATTTTAAGGTTTTATGTGTCTCACTATGCTATTTTAGAAACCTGCCTTGGGACTGGGGCTGAAAAGCAGCATTTACGGTATGCTAAAAGTCTGGCGCATTTACACAGTTTATTCTCGTGTTGATTAATGTGCACTGTCCCAATGAATCAAACAAATAAATAAATAAATAGTGGTTCAATTGCTTGACTTGGCAGTGAGTTCAGTTCCCACCGTACCATTACTTTTGGAGCGTACCGTTTCAGATCACCTGGATAAGCTTGGACTGCAAAGAAAGAGATACAACGATTCAACGGGAGCGGAATAACAAAGGGCCAAGAGATCACTGCAACTGATGATTTGAATGGGAGTCAGAGTAAGGTCGCCGGTCGCTGAGAGGCAGCGTGAAACCAAGGGATTTAGCGCTCGAGATGAAAAGCTGTGAGTGGTGAGCCTGAGAGCGAGAGCAAATGAGTGAAAAGCCTCTGCTTCATCACAGCGAGGTTGCCGCTGAATATTGTGGCTGCGGCTCAAGCGGCTCAGTCAGAGCGAGTGTGCTTCACTGGGACTGACAATGCTGCAGGCACCCACCGGGTGAGGGAGGAGGCAAGAAAGAATGCAGAATAGAAACGCTCAAGCCTATTTTAGAACTACGGAACATCAGCTGCTGCGCCTTCTCTGCATCGAGCCTTTTCTTATGGCACAGGGGAACGGACGACACGATGATACTATATAATGAAGAAGAAAAAAAACACTCAGAGTTCCGTGTAATTATGCTGCGACGGAAGAGCGAGGATTACACTTGATGCTGGCTGGGGTGTGAGTGTGTAGTGCGAAAGAACAACTCATCTGCTGCTTTTCACCAAAAAGAAAATACGCCCACTGCCACTGCATCATCTAATGAGATCCAGCGCGAGTCCTGTGTCTCTGTGCTTTTTAAATAACGTGTTACTGAGAGAGTCTGACTTTGATTGGCAGACTCACTTTTGTGGCCTCTCCTCCTCGTGCTTGTCTCTTGCTCGCCAGCTGGTTCTTTAGGTCTTTAATCTCAGCCTCAAGCAGCTGGATCACCTCCTCGTAGTCCTGCTCGGCACTGCTCGCGTGGCGCTGCACCACCTCGGCCTCCGCTGCTTGCAGACGGCTCTTCAGACGGGCGTTCTCCTCCACAGTCAAACACGCTTTCTGAAAAGATGCTCTGGAGTCAGTGTATCATCTTAACTGGAAATTCTTTTTGTTTTCACATTTAAATATCATCTGATGCACTACTTTTGTGTCATTGTCTCATACCTCAGAGGTCTTCTGCAGCTCATCCTCAAGCGTTTTCTTGCTGTGCTCCATGTCCTTTAGTACCACCTGTCAAAACAAACATGCCCCCAAAAAAATGCAACTCATTGAACTGAATGATAGCAACTACAAGTACAGTGTGGATATAGTGTGCATCGAGAAAAAGGTCAATGAATTAAAGTAGTGCATACTTACTAACTTGTATTATTCCAGTTGATAGACTTGTATTGATTTGCCTTTTAGAATGGTAAAACTCCATCAGTGAAATGTAACATGTTGTGTTATGTCTGATTTGTTACAAAAAGAACATTCAAGTCAGGCTTGGCCTTACTTCTCAGCAGTCAGTATAAATAAGGCTGGGTGACACACCAGAACAAACAAATTGACTGTCTGACACTGCAGATTATACAAAATTATAAAACCTCTAACTTCTTATTTCGATCTACATATTATACGTTTGAATTCCCTTTCAAATTAATCCAAAAACGTGAAATGAACAAAAATAAATAAATCTTGAAAACTTGGGTCATTGGGGGTGGCTGTGGTTCAGTGTATGCTTGTGAATTTATATGATCAAACAGCCAAAGCTGTTCTGTAATTCAAATTATTCGTTCTGCACGACTGTCCGTGTTCTATGTTATGTGTTGTGTTTATTATTTTACTTTATGTTAACTGTTTTGTTAAGCGATTTGTTACAGCTGCCGCTGCCCCAGCACTTGAATTCACCGGGTACCTGTGAAAAAAACTTTTTTTTTGTGGGTCATGATTGTTCACTCATGTGTGGCACGATAGTATTTTCGTATTTTCCGCACTAAAAGGCGCACCTAAAAGTCTTCAATTTTCTTAATAGCTCAGCGCCCGCCTTAAAATCCGGTGCACCTTGTGTATGGTCATTATGATAATATGTCGACCCCAAAATGGCTCCTTGCTGGAGACATGCAATAGAACACGGAAATAGAATAGCGGCAAGAGAGTTCAACGTTAACTAGTCAATGTTATAACTCGCTGTTGGTTCAGTGAACTGTCACTGCTTTATTAAATAAGTTTTGTTGCAGCTCCGTTGCGTCCAAGATATGAAAAAAAAAAAAATCGGCCATTCATTGAAGGTGCGCCTCATAATCCAGTGCGCCTTTTAGTGTGGAAAATACGGTACCTTTTTGAGCAAGGTATCAACCCATAAACCCAAACTCGAGAGGCACTCCATTTCAATTTGACTGCACAAACAATATGATATGATTCGGTTGTATTGTGCTGCGCAACACAAACTGTAGGCTGCAAACATCAGAGCGTATGCCGTGCTTGTGTGGCCATGGCCTGAGTCTGAGAGCGAGCGTGCACTCACCTTGAGCTGCTTCATCTGGGTTTGCAGCTCTTTCACCTCACTCTGAAACTGCTCCAGCTCCTCACTGTTGTAGCTGCACTCCGATTCATATGTCTGCGGACGCAAACGCAAATTTACACACACGGGTCCAATTAGATAGTGATCATAGTGAATAAACTACGCGCCACTCGGATGAGGATGAGATGACTGCTTACAGGGGAGTGGAAGGCCGACGTGTCCATCAGACTGGCTGCTTCGTGATAGGAGAACAGGAAAGGACCTGCACCTAAACTGAGCTCCTCCAAGTTGTCCTGGAAAATGGTCCGTGTGGCCTCAACAAACTCTGATAGTTCGGAGAAGGAATGTCAGTTAGAAGTACGCTTTTTTTCCCCGAGGTGTCATGAAAATCCTTTGGAAATTTCACTTCTATTTGCATCGTAATGTTGCGATGAACTCTGATTACATAATCAGTGCTAAAGCTCCCGTGGAAGTGGGCTGCCTGCTTTTGTGTTGTATTTGCTGCTCAGGCCTTCCTGGTTGGGGTTCGCATGCTCTCCTTGTGCTTGCAATGGGTTTTGTTCCTGGGAACTTCCTCCCACATTCAAAACGATGCATGTTAAATCCATAGGTATGAATGTGAATATTGACTATGAACATACCAGGCAAGGGGTACTGCCACCTGCCAAAAGTCAGTCCCCATGACCCTGATATGGAACATTGATGGAGGGATTTGTGCTTTTTCCATTACTGTTAAATCACAAAATAAAGTATGGCTCAGAAATGAATCCAACATCCACGCATGAAAAAGCATGTGCCCTGTTCCTGATTTCTGATTTGCCTTCATCTTCATGGAACTGAAATGTTTCAGATTACCAAACCAGATTAGATTCTCTTCAGCAATATCATTTTGGAGCCTTTGTATGATCAAAGTAGGGCTGATTTGGAGTGAGTCACAAAAAGAGGTCGTGCTATACGCATCCATCCATACCGCTTATGCTCACGAGGATCGTGTGTGTGCTTGAGCCTATCCTAACTGACTTTGGGTGAGAGGCGGGGTACAGCCTAAACCAGGATTGGGCAAACTTTTTGGCTCGGGGGCCGCATTGACTTTTAAAATTTGACAGAAGGGCCAGGTCAGCACGAGCTATGGTACATTAAAAAAAAAACTGCATTTGTTGACAGTCCAAGTACTATATTAATATACTTTTTTAAAATGACAACAGTGTTGTTGAAGACCTATTTTAGCCTGTGCATTGCTGCAGATGGGTTGTGATCAGACCAGTAGAAGTAGAGCGATACAGAGGTCCTAGGTGGTCGAAAAGACCCCCCCCCCCCCTATTTCTGCAACTTCAAGTCAATGCGCCACCTGGCGGTGAAAGGCCTGTCATTACAAGTCCAATTGAAATGAATGCAATCATTCACATCGAACCTTAATTGTGGACCAACCTTTGGCGGGCCGGATTAAAAAGACCAACGAGCCGAATTCGGCCCGCGGGCCGTAGTTTGCCCACCTCTGGCCTAAACGCACCCACAGTCACACCTATGGCCGATTTATAGCGTTCAGTTAAGATACCATGCATGTTTTTGGATTGGGGGAGGCTACCAGAGAACCCAGGCAAAAGCCAGGCAAGCATGGGAAGAGCATGCAAATTCCACACAAAAAGGCCGGTGCCCGGATATGAACCCATGAACTCTGAACCGTGAGGAGAATGTGCTCACCGGTCGGTCGCTGAGTGCTCAAGGACAAAGTGTTCAATGTGCAAGGAGGAACAGGCATTGCTGATGTCGGGGCTCCAGAGCACTGCGTGAGTTAAACAGTCTGAAAGTTTGCGGAACGGAAGCTGTTCCTCAGCCTGGTGGTCCTGTTCTGGATTCTCCTTAGCTTCCTTCCTGAGGGGAAGAGATGGAGGAGGGGTGTGTGTGGGGCGTGCTGGGTCCTTGATGATGCAGAGAGCCCTCTTTCTGTATCCGCCGGTGAAGACGTCTGTAGTTGCAGGGAGGCCGTTCCCCCAAATCCGCCTTTACCATCTTTTGAAAAGCCTTCCTTTCGGGAGCCACACATGGCGATGATGGTGCTGAGGACGCTCTTCCACACACTTCTAGAGAAGCTCCTCATGAAACAGTTCCCTAATCCAGCACGTCACAGCTATTGGATGAAGTAGAGACATTGGTGAGCCTTCTTCTGTAGACAGGAAGTGTTTCGGCTCCAGGTGAGGTCCTTGAAAAGGTGGACTTCAAGGTTCTAAGTATTTGGAACCACTTCCACTGCTGCTCCTCCGATGTGCAGAGGGAAAAAGGGGTGTCTGTTTTTCCAACATCTCCTTGGTCTTCTTCACATTGATGCAAAGATTGCTTCTGCACCAGTACACCAGATGTTCTATACTCCTCTCTGTACTCTGATGCAGTGGGGTGCATGATGCATCCCACTACCACTGTGGCATCTGTAAACTTGACTGGAAGACAGCTTGGGAATTTCACAAAGCAGTCATATGGTCAGTAGTGTGAACCGCGGGTGGCTCGGCACACAACTCTGTGGGCTGAGCCAGTGACGGTGCTGTGGAACCTGACTGTTGGTCAGGAAGTCCAGACGGGAATGGACTCAGCCCAAGAATGTTCAGCTTTTGCATCAGCTTCTGTGAGATAATGGTGTTGAAAACGGAGGAGAAATTCAGGGTTCGTAATGATGTTGATGTAATTCTTGATTCGTACCATGATCAGCTTCTCAAAGCACTTCACGACTATCGGAGCGAGGACTACTAGCCGCTCGTCATTCAGACCTTGTGGAGGTTTTAGGTATGGGGATGATGGGGGCAGTTTTTAGGCAGGGTGGGCCAGATGTTAGTTGGAGCGAGGTGTTGAAAATGTCTGTTAGTATCTTGGACAGCTGATGGGCAAAGTCTCTTTGTACCTGCCCTGCGATATTGTCAGGTCATTTGCAGGGGTTAATGCTTTACAACGCTCTCCTCACGTCTGCTGGGGACAAGCGGGGCTGCGTGTCATTGGGTGGTGCTGTGAGTCTGACATTCGGGGTGCTGTTGGTGGGGTCCTTGAAGCGGGGAGACAAACTTGCTGAGGGCATCGGGCAGAGAGGGGTCTTTTGGGCACTGAGCATCCTTGGTGTCGTTTGTGATGCACGTTCATGCCTCTCCACATGCTCTGGGCATCGTTGGAGTTGAAGTGGCCCTGGATTTTCTGAGATTTTAGCCCTCATCATTCTTCCTGCTACCGTTCTGATGCTTTGTGTGTCCTGAATGTAGCATCAGTAGCCTTCAGCAATCAACCGGGGCTTCAGGTGCGGGTAGATTCCTTCCTCCGATTTCCTTGTTTTGGCGCAGTCGTGTCACCAAGGAATTATTTTGAAGATGTTTCACAGGTCCTTCTTTGCATATACGGTAACGGGTATTTCAAATTCAACACATATTTTCGGACAAAGCTGCAGAAACAGAACAGGCTTACGGCTCCACGGGACATCGCGCACAAGTGCCACAACCAATAAGTGACATACAGCCATCACAATGGAGTTGCGATTTGACAGCATTTCAACACGGATCTGTCACTTGCAGTTGAGGCAACTCGAAGCAGCTATCCGTTTGCACGTGTGCGTGTGTGTTTATGAGGGACTCACCTCCGTAGGCCACAGTGCCTTGCGGGTCTGGCGTCAGGCTCTGTCGTAACTTCTTTCTTTTCTCGTCCGTGACATCCAAGCCGAGAAAGGACAGAGCCTGCAATTGATGAACAGAGTTAACGTGAAGACAATCACAGAAGCGCCACTTGTCAGGCTTGAGATGATTATTATGCATATTGGCAAGCATAGTGATGACATACCAAGAAGCTAGAACAAGAAAGGGATATACATTTAAAACACAAAAAAGAGCAAACAGCACAAACAGTCTTCAAAATGACATCATAATCAACACATTTTTCATAGTTTCAGCAAAATTGCCAACCATTATCCATGCAGGACTGATGAGTATTACATGCAGATGTAAATATCCAATGGCAAGTCGCATTAAGGTCTCAGGCAGAATGGTTATCTCTCTTTTATCAATTTTGATGTGAATGCATGGTTCTTAACTACTACTGAACTATTTAAACATTTTCTCTCTAATCTTATGAACGAATTGGTAAACGGGGGAGCTGAGCTCCATCTGTGTGGGATCTTGACAAAACACAAAACAACAACAAGCAGCCCATATGGCTGAATCAGTCACAGCAGGTCCCGAACCGCAGAGAGATGTGACATTTGAAGGCAAGGGTGAGCGTCAGGAACCATGAGATCAAGTGCTAATAAGAGTATGGTGAAAACTCAATTGAAGTGTGTCAGTGTAAAAGAGCAGAGTCAGATTGCTAGAAAGATCAATAGTTAGATGAGGAGAGAAAGAGCTTGGGGCTGGAAGAGGGCGCAAAAGGGGAAAATCAGAAAAAAGAAGCGGCAAGAGAGTTTATGTGAATGAGAGAAATTCCCTGACTACAATCAGTCTGAAGACATGAAAGAAGTTGAACTCACACATCAAAGGTCCTGATAGAGTTACGGTTTTCAAAGCTTGCAATTCAACATACACGGGGGGTCCACTTCATGTGGAGACTGATTTTCTTTTTCTTTCCCAACATAGCCAGAACATCAACATAGCCAGGGATCCTTTCGCCGTCCTCTGCACCCTCCGCGTCCTACGCGTGTTCGTTTGAATTCGGGTTGAGCTAATGTGTGAAATCAGAGGCTGGGAATGGAGAAGTTGTTTCATGAAGATGTTATGAGAACGTGTGGTTCAAACAATGGTTGTGGTCAGCGCACAAATGCGCAAAAGCAATATCTCAAGGCAAGTCTTAGATACTCTAAACAGGGTGTAGCTTTCAATTGATACTTCACGTTCGTTTTCCCGATGACTGTTGCAGTGCTTTCGTTTTTCCAAAAATGGTTCCAATATTTTCGTTTACTAACAACATAACTGTTGCAGCGCTTTCATTTCTCCAAAAATTGTTCCAATAGTTTCATCTATGAATAACTTAACTGTTGCAGCACTTTCGTCTCTAGCAGGTTTGAATAAGACTGTGGGTGTGAAACTGCAAGTCAGCAAGGGGATGCTGAAAGGGTTAATGCACTGTCCCTCAGAATTGGTTTCAATTGCTGGGAAAAATGCCTCTGATCGGACTCACCAAATCCAACTTGTCTGATTTGAGCCGAATGTAGGGGTCGAGTGTGATCTTAGGTTTGGCCCCTGTGGGTGAACTCGGATTGGTTGAATCTAGAGAGGGAAAAGAAAAGATGGCAAGTTAAACAAGTGGCTCAAGGACAAGGATAGTATGTGATCTGATTGGGCAATAACAGACAGGATGTATCACCCGATAATCTGGACTAATCAAGTGGATGAATCTGGATTTTGGAGAAGAGGGTTGTTGCGGTTATCAGGGTTTTTATTTTTTTTAGCCTGAGGGGACAGGATGGAAAAAAAACATGATTAAAAAGAGTGGAGTAGTGGAAAGACGAGTGATTATGTAGATGGGAGCGAGGAAACACGGTGAAAAACAGGAGAGCAGACAGTCAGTGCCTAATACTAATTTGATGAGCTTCCCTGTCCCAGATTTGTGAGTCTGCTTGTTATGGCAATGGCACCGATACTGCCATTGCAGTGTGTGGATGTGTGTGCGGGCGCGTGTGTTTATGAAAGTGCTCAGTCCTTTTGCTGGGAGTAACCTGATAGCAGCGAAAACCTGCCTCCCTTTCATCCAAAGGATTTAAACTGTCCCACGCCTAACCGGTGGTGATGACTGACAGACCTGCTGCCGTGACAACAGTCTGTGCATTAAATCCTGCTTGCACACACAGTTCATATGATTCACTTTTCTTTTGTGCAATTAAGGGTGAACATCCACAAAGGCCCATTTGACCTTGCGCGAATTATTACGCTTTGAACGTGTGGTGGTACGACCTGTCAAAAGTATTAACTCATTCAGTACCAGCCAATTCTAAACCAAGTCTGAAAAGACGTTTAAAAACGTCTTTGGGAGTGAATGAGTTAATAGTAATTGTACAAGTCCCGACAACCGTTTGTGCCAATTTTAATTTAGATTGTGTGTCCCGGTTGGTCTATTTGTACATACATTTCTAACTTGCCTGATCTCGTCCTTTTTCTTGCCTTTTCAACTTGTAATTTTAATCTTTGCACAGGTTTATAAATTTGAAAAACACGATACAAATGTGAGGAGAAATTCCTTTCTGTTACTGGCTCATCTTTAACCATCCCCCACCCCCATTGAAACAGTCGCGTGCATATAGGGCTTTACCTATGTCGGCACATGCCGGTTTATCTTTCTAACAGGATTGCACACCACTGATGAGCTGTTGCCCAGCTGTGTTTCAGGATGGGTGACAAAGACAAAGTGTAACAAGACGGCCGTCAGCGAGATCATCTTAAAGAGATGAGCGAGCATGTGTAAGTAGATTTTCCATCGGCTTTGTGTTGTGGCTCTTTAAGTGATGCAAAAATAGTTTGACATGATAAGTTCTCAAATTGAAATGTAGATTCATTTAACGTGACCAATCAGGGCAAATCCCACCCCCCAAACAAACACTGTATTTTGCTTCTGCATGTGTATCTTGGCACCTCTTTGGAAAGTGCTGACATCTGTCACAGCTAGCAACTGGCTTAACCAATAAGAGTCTAAAAGGGAGCTAAGGAGGGGTCAGACCACCTAGAAAATAACTTGGACTGTGGTAAGCCTTGTCAATAGGATTGGGATGTGAGGCATGTGGGTTCTGGGACCCACGTGTGACCCTTACCATTGGAGATATTTGTCTGCTTGGCTGTTTGAAGGCAAAATAAAACAAACACAAACATATTAGCCATATGACGCTCACTCCATTTGCATTAAGCCTGTAACCTGATAACATGATAAACCGTCCACTGTAGTAACCGCGGTCCCCCTGAGAGGGTGAAAAACCCTGCAAAAGCGGCTGGTCAATATTGCCACTTACACTGTATATTTAATTACTTGGCTGAAAACGTCAAATGTCTTTGCATGTTTATCAATAAGAATGCAGTCTGACACAGGTTATATGACTTTTTGACCAATATACAACTCTTTCTTTATATTTGTTGTTAAATTATTACTTTAAATGTTAGATTACGAGTCCAACAGGCTCTGGTAATCTTGTTCTCTCCTGTATGCCACCTTGAGCTGATGAGCGTCAAAGTGGATTCATTTGGTACCACGATGCAGTGATTCCGACCAGTGTGCAAGGGCACATTAGTGCGGGCTCTCAAATGTCACTAAATTGGTTAGAAATGTATTTGTTTAGTATAACAGTTAGTGTATCCTTGCCAATTTACCTTGACCAGAAACTTATCTTGACAGAAAGAACAACTAAATGATATTCTATTAGATGGCAGAAAATATATATTTTTTTGTCAGAGGCACACCATCCCCTGGTGTGCCGTGAGATTTGTCTCCCTAAAAGTATGCCTTCCTAATGTCACAATACTGAAACAAACTTTATAGATTTAAACGGTTATACTGATTGGTAATTTCACTAGAACTCCAGCTGTCAATCAGTGTGCTTTAAACTGTGCAGGTCAAACTCAGGTCACAGTGCCCTGGCAGAGGGCGTTACATTAATCTTGTCCTCCACACCTAGTGCCAAATCTCGATGTTCCCTGTTTTTCAATTTAGTGATTAGTAACCTCATTCAAAGTGCTTGAATTTATTTGAAGTTGCTCCCTTATGAACTTCCCTTAGCAGAAAAAAACAAATAAAAAAATTAATGTGTTTGTTCCTGTCCCATTCTGTAACCATTCTGTATGATTGTTGATTGTTGTAGTGTGAGCATTGTGTGCAATGTACTCTATAACAGAATCAATCAACCAATCAATCAAAGCTGTTTTAGAGTGACCAATGATGATGAACAGAATGAAAGAAATCTATGGGGTGGTAAATAAAAATAATTTACCCCAGAATTTTTCGTACAGGGTCTACTCTCTGTACTTTGGAATTTTGGGCTGTGGCGCTGAAAGACACTCACCATATGTGAAAATCCCATGCCTGGGATACTCAAACAAAATGAACTCTATCATAAATCCACAACAAATGTATTCAGAGCGGATTAAGAATACTTTCTTTCCTTTTAGCAACAAACCTGGAACTTGCCATTTTCTTCGAATCTAGGCTCCGACAGCTGGCAAACTGTCAATTTGTGAACATCTTCAAAAACGAAGTTGAATGATTAAAAACTGCACTCGCAGCAGTGAACTCCGAGTGACCCAAGTAACAGGCTGTGCAGTGGAGATTATTCTACTCTGTTGCGGGTTCAGGTAAGTGGGGCTCAGGTTAGGATATCACCAGAAAACCATTTGAGGGCTGCAGTCAGAGGAAAGATGGTCAGATATGCGGGGTGGTCGCTTTTACTCAATTTCTGAGAATATTGTTCCTTCCTCTTTGTATGAATATGTGTGTTTGGTATAAGCCTGTTCTCTGTACTCACGTATTATACGGTAACCTGATTTGTCGTCTGAAAATATGTGTTGTGGTATCCACACAAAAATAAAATCCAACAATTCTCCACAGAGTAATTTGATAGATTTCTTCAGATCAGACACTTGTCTTTTGTTAAATAGAAGTTCTCTTACGTTGCTAACAATTTTGCCGGGCATAGTTTTTTGGTGCTGACCAACAGTCATGGTGGCCCTGGCGTGGATTTGCCATGAAACACATTTTTCAAAGCTAGTCTCACCTCAGACACACTTGGAATCATTGGAAATTGTCAGCACAATCCTCAAATTGTTTTATTTTTTATGCGTGACGCCACACGGAAGGGTTGGTGCTCGCTCACTCTTGGGCGACATCTCTGAGCTCTCGCCATTCCGTGATTTGAGACTAACCCATTTGAGAAATGAAACAACCGATGGCGGGTGTGAAAGTACTGGCCACATGAAGCTCATTAGCCCGTAAATATTAAAAGGTAGCTGCTTATAATCTGGAAAATACGGTATAACCCGATACACAATCTAGCACTGACTGAATCGTGCCCTCTGCTTATCCAGTCTCCAGCCACAGTGACATTCCTTGCCCATGAACCAGCCAAGTGGAATAATAAATATACAAATGAACACAAAAGTAATAAAGTTAGAGAGCTCAACATATTTTCCCCAGCAATGAATGACTTTGCGGCCTTTCCTGTGGCATGCATAAAGAAGTCCGTGCTGACCCAATCAAAACACAAAGCGAAGGGAATACCAGTTCAGGACCACAAATAGGTGGTCTATTGAAGGCCTAGACCAGAGGTGGGCAAACTACGGCCAGCGGGCCGAATCCGGCCCGTTGGTCTTTTTAATCCGGGCCGCCAAAGGTTGGTCCACAATTATGGTTCAATGTGAATGATTGCATTCATTTCAATTGGACTTGTAATGACAGGTCTTTCACCACCAGGTGGCGCATTGACTTGAAGTTTCAGAAATACGGGGGGGGGGGGGGGGGTCTTTTCGACCACCTAGGACCTCTGTATCGCTCTACTTCTACTGGTCTGATCACAACCCATCTGCAGCAATGCACAGGCTAAAATAGGTCTTCAACAACACTGTTGTCATTTAAAAAAAAGTATATTAATATAGTACTTTCATGCTTTTGTTCTGTTGATGTTTGATATGGACTGTCAACAAATGCAGTTTTTTTTAAATGTACCATAGCTCGTGCTGACCTGGCCCTTCTGTCAAATTTTAAAAGTCAATGCGGCCCCCGAGCCAAAAAGTTTGCCCACCCCTGGCCTAGACTCAAAACAATGCAATGTGAGCTATGAACTGATACAGGAAATGTCTCAAAAGTTAAACATGGTCGTAGACTATTCATTTCAGCAAAATGAATATATATTTTTTTCTTTTGGCGTGTCCTTCAGGAGGTAGCCATCATGCAACATCCTTTTCGATCTCAACCTACTATGTCTTCAGCATGCTCCTTTATGACACCAACTACCCTTCTGTGTTTCTTCACTACATCCATGAACCACCTCTAACGTTTTCCTGTAGCTGTATTGCATGGCAGCTCCCTCCTCCTCATCTTACTACCAATAAACTCACTATTTGTCCCCTGCAAACCACCAAGTCTGGTGACTCTAACTTTGTCTCCAAAGATTTCCAACCTTGGCTGTCCATCTGATCATCTAATTTCTTATCCCATCCACCCTGGTTGCTCCTAAGGAGAACCTCAATATCTCCATCTCCAGATGTGCATCCTGTTGTGCCTCAAAGCAGTATATCATGGCTGGCCTCAAAACGGTCTTGTTTTCTTCCCTTCTGGTCTTCCCTTCAGCCAAGCAAAGACTCTTTTATCACAAAACCCAAATCCAATGAGCTTAAGATGTCATCCATCCATCCATTTTCAGCACCGTTTATCCTGAAGAGGATCGCGGGAAGTTGCTGGAGCCTATCCCAGCTGACTTTGGGCGGAAGGCAGACTACTCCCTGAACTGGTCGCCAGTCAGTCGCAGGGCGCAGATAGCGGCAAACGAACATTCACACCCACATTCATATCATCACTGAGTGGGAACCGATCCCACATTGCCCAAGTTCCTCCTGCCTACCAAAAGCCTATCTCAGCTCTATTGCGAAAGCCGCACAGCACTCTTTTTTAGCTTCCATTCCTTTCTCTGCTCTGCCTTTGTCTTCCTGGCGACCAGTCATCTAACACAATGCCATTTGCTGACAGTCCTGATATAATCACTGATTGTGACATGCCGCTGGGGAGACCTGGAGCCAGACACCTCACCTTCTTGATTGAATTGCACACATCTCCAACTGAGACCTTGAGATAAATTGATTCAATTTACATCCTCACGGCAGACTATTGTTGGATTAACAATTGCTCCCAATTCCTTTTTGACATCGCCTGCACAAGATGTATGTACATATGTGCTTCTACCGTCATGTTCCTGCCTCATCTGTAAGAAAGTGTTTCCAACAGCTATTTCCATTCTTTTGCCTAAGTGTAGCATAGTCTGTCCCTTGCACTTCCTGTCCTGGAGTTCCAGTCTGACCATTATTTCTTTTTCATCCCTGATGCCTTGGTCAACATGCCAATTAAAAGCTGCCTCAATCAGGACGCTCTCTGGGCTGCTCTTAACAACATTGTCTTAGCTCCTTCTACACCTGTGAACCGTAAAGACTCATAACAATAAACATGACAACCCTCAATTTCAATCTTCACTCAATCTGACACATTTTGCACCCCTGAGACATTTCACCGCTGTCCTTTGGGTTAACAGCGCAGATGACTGTCGGGCTGCAACCGATTTGATATGAAATTCTTTTGATGAATGGTGCTACACAAACACACTTCCTTGCATTGCATTGTAACCTCATTTAGACTTTTCTGTACCATAATTGCCGAAAGATTAAAGTTTGGTAAATCTGGGTGAAATTCTGTTTGAATTGCCACTCCCACATAACATGTATTGAGACCTGAAATATGGATATCCGGTGGACAGATGTCAGGAGAAGGCGAGGACACTGGGGCAGGCTCCTCTGCACAGACCTACAATGAACACACACATACACACACACACACACACACACACACACGCACACAAATAGTGACACCACATAAAATAATTAAAGTGAAAAGAAATAAATATTAACTAGTCTTGAGATTTTTATGTTTTGTGGCACTGGAGACAAAAAGTAACCTGAACCCATTTTTCTTATTTGTTGAATGTATCATTTTTTTCTTTAAGTGAGGTTACATTGTTGGATGTGAAGCGCTTCTGCATCATCTGCAGCAATGAATGCAATGCTGTTAAGATGACAGATTCAATGGGGCTGAATTAAAAAAAAAAGCAGTCATCAAATACTAGATAATACTGAAAATTGGTCTGTATGTTTCACATGCAAAATAACTGATATGTATTTCTTCTTAATATATTTTTAGAAAGCAAATGTCTAGAAATGAATTGGATGGGAGGTCCAGAACTGTGAGCTGACCTCGGGTGATCGGATGTGGACTTTTAAACGTCCAGAGTTGGCTGCTGCCCGCTGAACACCATTGTGAAGAGATGTGCTGCTTTGGAAAAGTCCTTTACCTGGGATGAAAGCAATCTCCACTGCATTTTCTTGACTGGGAATATAACAGATACATTGCTCATACATTACTATATGCACAATGAATTAGGTGGAGAGATGTCTGCGCTCCACCCACCTGAATTTGGCTTTGTTGAGCATGCTTTTGGCCTCCTCGTGGGTAACACCTATCAAGGACTCCTTGTTAATGGCAATGAGCTGATCTCCGGGCCTGAGACGTCCATCCTGTGCAACCAAGACAAAAAGGCAATGCCTTCAATCTTGAGACAGGCCTCAATTTCCTTCAACATGATGGAATTTACTTAATTTTAAAGTCAGAATGTCGGAATCAGAATCGGATTTACAGTGACCCCTCACTTATCGCGGCTAATGGGGACCGAGATCACTCGCGAAAGAGGAAAATCCGCGAAGTAGGTATCCCCCTGTACAGGTATATCTACATGTGTATGAGTATATATAATATTTATAAGGCCAACTTTAATGGTATACATGCATGTAGAAGTAAATGTATGAAGTAATGAACATTATTTAATGCTATATACTACACACGTGTATAAGATGTATAAGTTAGGTTAGGTTAGTGTATAACTAACAAAATAAAGTAAAAATATACATGTCAAGTCAAGTCAAGTACAACTTTATTGTCAAATGTGTGGTACAGCACAGATGAAATTTCTTCCCTCTCAAGACAACATGCAACAAGAGGAGCCGCTGCGGGTGCCCCCATCAAAAGAAAAGTGAACATAACATGACAAAATAATACAAGAGAACACATAAGACACAGACAATCATGCAATCTTAATCACTTTCCTGGATAAACTTTGTTGTTTGAAGCAGTTATAGATGAAAGAGGAGCGAATCAAAGTGTCTTTTTCACCAGTGGATCAAAGACGTCATGCTGAAATGTTGTTATGATTCGGTTTAGGGACCAACAGGTGGCACTGTAGGGCTCCCCCGGCAGCTGCACACCTGTTGGTCATAGGTAATTAGGGCTTTGAAAGGACTCCCAGCCCGAACACTCAGTGTCGGGTCATTGTTTGCTCTTGCTACTGTCATGTTTGTTTGTTTGCTGTTCCTTTGCTGCTGTCATGTTTGTTCTAGTAGTGTTTTGGTTATGATAGTTTTTGTTTAAGTCATGGTTTTTGTTTGTTACTTTGTTTGTTTTGGATTCAGTTTTCTCTGTTTTATTAAATATAATTCGTCAAGTACACCCTGCTCTTCCCTCCTCCCTGCTTTTTGGGGTCCCCCACAACCTCGCAACGTGACAAATGTGCACACGTCTGCTACAAGCTAAGTTTGAAAGCAAACAAGAAGCTGTTGCGTCCATTTGATGAAAAAGAGATTGGCTCTCTTCTCCTGTCCCATGTAAATCCACTTCAATTCCAAGCGGGCTCCTTTCTTATCATCGTCGGCTCCTCAAGCCATGCATCCATCCAGCCGCAGACCGTTCATCAGCACAGACCTTTCCGCTGAACAAAGCGGGCTGTGAAAATGCTGCCCATTACAGGCGCAAGACACAAGCGCCCCAGGTCTGTCCAGCAACGACAGTCAAATGGCGCCAACATTTCTCCCAATCAAAATCAGTGCCGGTACACGGGTCCTGTCGAGAAGGCGCAACCACTAAGCACAGATTCTTCTTCTTTGATGGATGTCGTGGCCAAAAATGCTAAAACAGTCCACATCAGGTCCACACGATGTAACAGCAACACCATGTGACAAAACAAAAGACAAAAACAACTGAAAACGCAAGGCTCTTGAAGAGCACTTGCCGACTGCTGTCTACTCGGGCGCCATCTTGGAAAATAAGTAAATAAAAGTACTGTATATGTAGGACTGTATATGTTGCTCTATGTGACTTGCTGTTGTTTTGCTGACTTTCGCCGCCCCTTGCGGACCTTTTGCGTCATTTTCATTTATTTATTTTTTTGATGAATGCTTTTGAAAAATCCACGATGCACTGAAACTGCGAAAAGTGAACCGCGAAGTCGCGAGGGATCACTGTATTGGCAAAGTATGCAAGGAACACACAAGGAATTTACTTCCCAGGTCACCTATTTAAAGAGTGACATGAAGGTTAAGAGTTTTACAAGAAGGTCACTCCCTTTACACAGTGTAGAAAATCGGCATCATCGACGGCAATCAAGCCTTGTCGACTTTGCACATCCCGTCCCCCTGAATTACATCCATCCCGTTTTATCCATGGTTGCTTGAAGGGAGATTGCTGTGGGTGTGCGGAACATATTAAGAGCTTGAATATTCTTCATTTTGAGTTATTTAATGAATAAATTCAATTAATTAATTTAGAGACTCATCTACCTCAAAACCGAGTCAACCCGAGTGTTCCAACATTTTGTTTTGTTTTGTTTTCAAGAAAAAGGCCTAATTTTAAACAGGACTGAATATCAAAATCAGTGCTGGATGCCCCTGCACAGAGCTCAGCATTATACTCTATATGAAGTTGTCTGTGCAATTCGCCATCTGTTATTGGGATATGGATACTGAAAGTTAGAGGATGAAAAATGGCCAAAATAATTCGCTTTTGTTTCTGTGTGGAGAGAGGTTCGATGTATTGTATCTATTTGGCGGTAATAATGCAATGTAAATGAGCAGAAACAATTGTAATTGATAAAAATTAAGCATCCGTCTCGTGTCAAAGATGATAGGCAACTCTGAAATAATATCACATACGATATTTTCATAGTCTCAAGGCACTGTGAGAATTGAATCCATAATTTGTTTATGTCGCAGGGCAACATAAACAAAAAGAGCAACACAGCGAACAGTTCCTTCGATACAGAAGAACAATTGACCAAAAACATGTGACGATTCCCGAATTCTATCGACTTGGCGCTCCTTTATTTGCTTGTCATATTGCCCCGAGTTGTGAAATGAGTGGGCGAAAGAGAGGCATGGAGGATGGGATTTCAAAAGTGGAAGGAGCTGTCGCGAAGAAAGGCAGTGGTATGTGCAAATCATGCAAGAGTGAGTGGGTGGCCAATTGAAACGCTGCCTCCCCCCCAACTCATCATCATTTGAGTCTGCTTGCAATGATGTATCTCTGATACCTCTGAGTAAGCCACTCCAAGGAGAGCTCTCTCATTTCACAAGATGGAGCGTTGTAGTATGTCTTACATTGTACAAAATAATGAGCTACCATAAAAATCTCCCCCACTCAAAATTAGGTTGTCATACTTCCTTTAAAATAGTCATTACTTTACAAACCAAATTTGTGGCCAAAGGTGAGGGTGGAAAGATGAGGGGTGTTCACACGGCAAGATTTGCTCCGGTGCTAAGCCAGCGCTGCGCCAGTAGAGCGTTCACACGTGCAAATTAGTTCCGGCGTAGCCCCGGAAAACAGCTTACACCGGAGCAAATTTTTAAACCACCACCCTGAGGTGGATCAAATTTGCAAATGCTCGTTTGCAAAGTAGCACCGATGTAAATTTGCACGTGTGAACTCTCCAATTTGCTCCAGAGCAAATGCTCGAGAAGAGCTGATTACGTACGGTGAGAATGCGTTGCTTTCGTGCTCTGTCGGACTTCCGTCATGTGTTTGTTTTATAACGACACAAGACATGGCTGGTAACGGTAAGCGGCACCTCTTGGGTTATACCATCTCAACTAGAACGGGGGGGGGGGGGGGGGGGGGTGGAGTCCCCAAACGTCATCTTTCCTTTTGTAGGAGACTGGACTGTCTCGGAGTTGTTTGTGTAGTTGTGTGTTCACAACCCCCCGCCCCCCATATAATTTATTTTGTGATTTCCTCTCTTGATTTTCTGTTTGGCGCATTAGATGTTTGCTTTTCTGAGTGTCATTGAAGTCATCGTTGATTTACGTTTTCAGGGGCGATCACTCTCGAGCAGAAGGCCGAGAAGGACGTGCTTGTACAGTAGTTGCTTGAGTTGTGTATAAGTTAAAAAGAACCAACACGACATCTCTGTTTTCTGTCGTTTTGCTCCGCTGCAGAAACTGCCGTGTGACCGCAAGTGGAGCTGCACCGACGCTGTGCTGGTGCTGACATGCTCAGCGGCTTTGTACGCGTGACCGCTCCACAAAATTTGCTCCAGAGTAAAATATATCGCAACAAAATACATCGGTGTAGCACCGGAGCAAATGTGTGCCATGTGAACACCCCTATAGATCGAGCATTTCGGCTCAGTTCACCACACCAGGTTTCATTCAGAATTTGCATCCCTGCGCCTTCTCTATTCTTCCCTCAATCATGAAATGGAACCCAAGATCCTTGAACTCATCCGCTTGGAGCAGTCCACCCTTGTCTGGATGAGAACCCTAAAATATATAGAGGTGATTGTATAAGTCGATTCACATTCGGTTGCAAACTACTCCTGTTCGATTTGAAGATCACAGGCTGTTCAAACCAACCGAACCAGATCATTTTCAAAAAGCAGAGACGCAAAACTGAGACCACCAAAACAGACTACCTTAACTCTGTGGCTACATCTAGAAATTCTTTCCAGAAATCTTATGAACAGAATCTGTCACAAATGTCAGCAGAATCCAACATCTTGCGAGAAATTAATCCAATTCACTGTTGGCACAGTAGATTTGCAGTTTTTAAAGACTGTGTACTGAAACTCAAACGAGCACAAAGGCACTGCTGCCTGTCACAAGTGAGCGCACAAAATAAAGACAGCTTAGCAATATAGTAGTTCTGTAATAAAACCTAACATATTTCAGCTCATAATAATGGCACAGAAAGATATTTGCAGATTATTTACTGAAACACAGAAAAGTTGTGAGCTCAAATAGAACTACTGTATTGGAACATCAACAGCAGTGTACTCAATATGCACCGTTGTTGCCACTCATCTGCAGTGATTATTATTGCGGTATTGTTATTGTCATTATTTTACACTCAAATAGGTCAAGTATTTTAAATATTCGGTGTCACCTTGATTTTCTGGAGGAGATTAGCCTATGACAAGCATAATCCTGTTGAATATTTAGTTTCATTCCATGGTCAATCTTATGTTAAATAGTGCTTGGATGTGTTTTGGCCTGCATGTTGTTTTGGTGTCAGGTTCAGTATATGAGCCCAGAGACCCAGAACAGACACAGCAAATCAAGTATGAAGGTCAGCAGGAAAGGCCCGCTTTAAGAATCGCTCTGTTGCTGCTGCCCCTCCATCTTGCACCCACAGAATTTGACAACAATAAACTACCAAACTGAACGATCATACGTGTACACGAGAGGCACACCATTTGGTTTTATTGAGGAAGTGATAGTTGTTCAAACTAGAAAACAAACTGCTTTCCAATTTTGATTTATTATGAATCGTGGATGGAGCTGCCAGTCTTAGAAACAAGATCAGAAACATGCAACCTTAACATGACTCAGCTGTATTTAATATTAATCCCTGGCCAAAGCTGGAGAGGTCTGCAGATGCAGTATTTTATTCCCTTCTTCAGCTCTGCCTTCTTCCGTGGAACTCATTATTTGACAAGCGGCCTACCTCTGCTGCACTGCATCCATCTATGGTTCTCAAGATGTCTTTACCCTTTTGAGTTTACAGTCAAAAAAGTCATTTCATGTTTTGATTCAACAGTTGAAAAAAAACCCTGAAAATGTAATTAAGATTTTTTAAAAAACCAAAACACCTAAGTATTCACATCTTTTGCCAGGCCTCAAAATTGAGCTCAGGTGCTTCCAGTTTCAACTCATCAACCTTGAGATGTTTCTGCAGCTTAACTGGAGTCAACTAGTGGTAAATTCAGTTGATTGAACGTGATATGGAATTGCACACACCTTTCTATATCAAGTTCCACAGAGCACAAAGCAAGTATGAATTCAAATGAATTGTCTGCAGAACTTTGAGACAGCATTGTCTTAAGGCACGGATCTCGGGAATGGGAAACAGAAACATCTCAGCTGCTTTAAGGTCCCCAATGAGCGTCCTCCAACAACTGATAATGGAAGAAGTTCCACAATTCCTTACTAGATGACTCCACCTTTTCTCCATGGAAAGAGAAGAACCTTCTTGAAGGACAACCTTCTCTGCCCCAATCCACCAATCAAGCTGAGATGAAAGAATGGCAAGATGGAAGCCGCCCCTTACTACAAGCTATATGATGGCCGAATGCCTGCAATTGGCCCAAAGGCAACTGAAGAGCTGGCTCTCTGACCAGACGAGAGAATTTCTGGTCTGATGAATGAAAGATGAGAACCCCAGATATCATGTTTGGAGGAAACGAGGCGCTGCTCGTAGCGGGCATGGAGAGAACATGCAAACTCTGTACTGGAAGGAGGGTGCCTGGAATCGAACTCTGACCTCTGTACTGTGAGGCGGACGTGCTCACCAGTCACCCAACATGCCGCTGCTCCGACTATCGACCTTAGTTTATTAATCTGAGCTCTGATCACCTTTCAATTGCACTGCACTTATTTTTCCCTTGTGTTCTGGGAGCACTTTTTGTGGTACCGTATTTTCCGCACTAAAAGGCACATCTAAAAGCCTTCCATTTTCTTAAAAGCTCACAGTGCATCTTAAAATCCGATGCGCCTTGTGTATGGTCATTACGGTAATATTTTGACCCCCAAAATGGCTCCTTGCTCGAGACATGCTGACAATGCAGAGTTCATACTTAAGGCGATCGGTTACGCAGTTGAACACACGGAAATAGAGCAGCGGCAACAGAGTTAAACGTGAATGAGTCAATGTTATAACTTGCTGTTGGTTAAGTGAACTGTGTCGCTGCTTTATTAAATAAGTTTTACTTATGATCTGATCGTTCTGTTGGCGTTTCCTTGTGCGTAGCTACATCTAGTGGATGCATTGTTGATTGCGTCTTATAATGCGGTGCGCCCAATGTATAAAAAAATTACAAAATAGACCATTCATTGAAGGTGCGCCTCATAATCCAGTGTTGAAAATATGTTATAAATGTTCTACTGCACATGCCCTTTTATTTTATCAATCTCATTATTCATACTTGATTCTGTTTTTTGGGGCTCTTCAGTCACAGCTTCAGCCACACCCAACAGATTAAGATAAAGATCCAACCATCCATTTTCCGATCCGCTTGATCCTCACAAGGGTCGCGGGGGGTGCTGGAGCCTATCCCAGCTGTCTTCGGGCAGTAGGCCGAGGACAACAGAGATGAATAACCATCTGCTCATACTCACACCTAGGGACAATTTAGAGTGTTCAATCACCCTGCCATGCTTGTTTTTGGAATGTGGGAGGAAACCGGAGTACCTGGAGAAAACCCACGCAGGCCAAGGGAGAACATGCAAACTCCACACATAAAGGCCGGAGCCGGGATTGAACCCATGACCTTTGCACTGTGAGGTCAACGCACAAACCACTCAACCACCGGGCAAGGTATAGATAAATGCAATAATGTGCAGAGGCACTTTGGATATTAGTTTTCTCGAGAGTTCTCTTGACTTCGGACTGTCCCAATGTTTCCTTTTTCAGCAAAACACAAACCCAGTCAAGACATGAAAGAAAGTGGTTTCAGAACAATTCCGTGAACGTCCTTGTGAGCCAGAGTCCAGAGTTCAATTCTCAGTGACAAAGTAATTCTTTCTCTGACTTTGCAAAGAGGAGCTTTGAGGACACAAAGCCAAGAAACTTTAGTCCTGAATCTCAAGACAATAACAAAGGCTAAAGCTGTTTCCATTCAGCCATTCTCTGAATTAGTATTTATGTTCATTACATTGTTCACGGTATGAAAATGGTATGCTAGCTACAAAAAGAGTAAAAAGAATTGAACTTTTGAATCTTTGACTAGCTCCACAATTCATTTAGAAGTGGTTCATAGTAAACACTGTGCTCACAGACTTCAAAGCATTTCTTTTAATTTGAGAATGAGGTGTTCCTCAATTATCTGGATCAATCAAAAATACATACAGATTACCACAAAACTGTTTTCAAAATAAAATTGTAGACCCCTGCCTCTCATTTAAGTCAACTGAGTTTTGGTTGATGAGTGTATCAGCTCGCTGGCCCTCTCACTTACCCGGTGACAGTCTCCACCAGACAGCACCTCCTGAATGAAAACTGCTGGGCCATCAGGGCGGTTGGAGCCACCTCCCAGGGTGATGCCCATACTGCTAAATCGGGTCACAGAAATGAGTTGAATCACTCCTTCACCTGGGTGACTGAGAACATGAATACATCATCATATCAAAGTTATAAAAAGAGGTCTGTTTTTGTAAACGGAGGAGAGTGTCACATTTTGAACTCATCTGACCTGAGTGAGCGCAGCATCGGTCCGCTGTTGTTGTACATGTTCTGAGAGCCAGCTGGGCTTAACAACAAAGGACTCTGGGAGCGAGATGAGGAACCAGAAGACGTACTTTCCAGGTAGCGACCTCCTTGGGATATGGAATAAAGGACAAAGGGTTTGCGAAAACCTTCGTAGTAGGTGCATTCAAAGGCTTCGATTTCATTTCGTATTGTAACGGAAATAACAACACAATGGCAGATTCCTGTGTCTCCTCCATCCCGCTACAGACCAACTTTTATGAGAGACTAGAAGCAACTGACCCAGTGTCACCCAATGGGACAAGAAACACTCCACCCTTCTCTCTTTCATTGAACAGAACTGTTTACACTCACAATACAAATGTGCTGGAAATGAGTTAACTTGTTTTCAGCAGTTGACGACATGTTACTGACCCTGGGCAATATGTGTTATCGTAGAAAGCATAATATGAACGGTTAGTGTGGAAGTGACAAAGCCCTCTCTTCCTGCATTTCTTCTCCTGAACACTTGTTTCTTTCCGTTTGGTCTCTGCTCGGTGTGTTTTTCAAAGCTCCCGCACTAATATTGTTTTTTCCTCCTCCCACTGCATTCAACGCGGATCAAAATAGTGTTATTGTTGTCCATAATTTTATACTTCTACTCTTGCCTCAGCCTTTCTCCAACCTGCTCCTCTGGTGCTTCAGAGACGGTAGGGTAGCTATAGTGAAGGAATTCAACCACTCATTGAATTGCAGACAATTTTCGTCCTAGTATTACAAAGTATTGTCCAAATATTTTTTTCTGAAAACGTATGTGTCAATGGTTAGCGCAAATAAATAATTGAATGAGGAAATTTTTGGGATTAAAAAAAAAACAAAAGCTGAAGTAAAAAATCTTGGATCTATTGATCTGACCTTCAGCAGTCACATTATCTCTCTACAGGGGATTGAACACAGGCGTGCAGCTACAATATTTAACCCTTTCAGGGACAGCGGTTACTACAGTGGGCAGCTTATCATGTTATCAGGTTATAGGGTGCATGAAAGGGTTTTTGAAATGTATTTTAACTAGAGCTGTCAAACGATTAAAATATTTAATCTAATTAAAAATGCAACTGTCATAATTAACTCAAATTCACTAAAAATTAATTGTGATTACTGACACATTTTTGATCATTTCTGTATTTCCTTTTATATTTTTTTGTCCTATTTTTTCCCCATTTTAATGCTCTCAGCAACATGGAATCATGAATCCGTTTTCTATGTGAAAAATGCAAATATTTACTGAAATAACAATTTCGATTTTCAATTTTACATGAACATTTTTCACTTGGAGCAGTTATTCACACATAATCTCTCACACAATATTACTGTCCATCAGTGGGGGTTCTGGATCAATTTCACTGAGGGGGCCGGGCTGGGGCCAGGGGTTTTGATGGGGGGGCACATTCAACCCAGGGCTAAAAAGACAGATTCGAAATCTTATTTCACTTTTTATTTCTTCAAACTTTGAAATTGTGGTCATAACATTACAGTGATGAGAAAAAAAACAGTATTAGGAGGGCTAAAATGTCTGCAAGCTTAACAATACGCCGTGTCCATCTGTTGAGAATATTCAAGCCAGGGGATGACATGGTACCAGCCTGCCGGGGACAAAAATTGCAAATACACTGAAGCTAGATGTTTTACATGCATATAATTATCCAAATTTTAAAAGGCAATGTCTTATATATTGATCCTGTTAAATAAAAATTAAAATAAAAAGGGAGACTAAAAAAGTTACACACACACACACGCAGACACACGCACACACACGCGTGCACACGCACACACACACACACACACGCAAATGGCACTCGTGTCGTGGTAATTTCCTTCTCTGCGGACTGCTTCTCATTTTCCCGCTCATTTTTAAGTGGCGCAGCGCACTAAAGGGTCCGATTAGAATGTTAAATCACGCACTTTGGTTCCACCTTTCGCGTCGGCGACTCGGCGCGACTGCGTAATCTACGCTCGGAGGGGGGGCCATAGGGGGGGCCAGAATCAGTGCCACAGGGGCACTGGCCCCCGTTGCCCCCCCCCCCCCAGAACCGCCACTGCTGTCCATCAACAACAGTGAAAAAAATATTTTGTCACACAACAGCTGCTTTAACAGCTCTTTTTATGGAATCAAAACAGAGCAATATCAGAATCAGAATCATCTTTATTGGCCAAGTATGTAGAACACACAAGGTGCTGCATTAGTATCATCGTAAACAAGGACATGACAAATAGGTATGGAAGGACATTTCGTAATGTAAGTGAACCGTAGTGCGGTGGTACCACCCAGTGACAACTGTGAGACAATGTGCAAAGTATCAAGCAGAGGTAAGATCAGTGGTAGAATACAATACGATGACAGTTTGTACAGTTGGTGCAGAAAATCATTGAACCATGTTAGAGCGACCAGTCGCAGTATTTGTTGTACAAGAAGAGTGACTACGTCAGTGACTGTTTAGGGAGTTAATGGCTAGAGGGAATAAGCTGTTTAAGTGTCTGCTGGATTTGGTGCGCATGGATCTGGAGCGCCTGCCTGAGGGGAGGAGCTGGAAAAGGTGGTGGGCAGGGTGCGGGGGATCCAGGAGGATTTTCTGTGCCCTTGTCTTGATTCTTGCAGTGTGCAAGTCCTCAAGAGTGGGTAGGGCGGTGCCAATGATTTTTTCCGCCGTCCTAACTGTACGTTGAAGTCGGATTTTGTCCTTTTTTGTGGTGGCCCCAAACCAAACCGTGATGGAAGAACACAGGATTGATTCGATGACTGCCGTGTAGAACTGACGTAGCACCTCCTGTGGCAGGTCATGCTTCCTCAGCAGCCTCAGGAAGTACATCCTCTGCTGGGCCCTTTTCAGGATGGAGATGGTGTTGACTTCCCACTTCATGTCCTGGGAGACTGTGATTCCCAGGAACTTGAAGGTCTCGACGGTTGACACAGGGCAGTTGGATAGTGTGAGGGGCAACTGTGGAGAAGGATGTTTCCTGAAGTCCACGATCATCTCTACAGTCTTGAGCGTGTTCAGCGCGAGGTTGTGTCGGCTGCACCAGAGCTCCAGCTGCTCCACTTGTTGTCGGTCCGCAGACTCGTCGCCATCTTTGATGAGACCGATGACCATGGTATCGTCTGCGAACTTTGAGTTTGACAGCTGGACTTGTTGAGGTGCAATCGTTTGTGTAGAGGGAAAAGAGCAGTGGAGAGAGGACACATCCCTGTGAGGCTCCAGTGCTAGTGGTGCATGTTGATGATGTTGTTGCTCCCAGTCTCACCTGTTGTGTCCGTCCCGTCAGGAAGCTGAGGATCCACTGGCAGATCGTAGGGGACACACCGAGGTGGAGAAGTTTGGGGGTGAGGAGTTCCGGGATGATGGTGTTGAACGCAGAGCTGAAATCCACAAACAGAATCCTCGCGTAGGTCCCTGTGCTGTCGAGGTGCTCGAGGATGTAGTGCAGACCTATGTTGAATGCGTCCTCCACAGACCTGTTTGCCCGCTAGGCAGACTGAAGAGGGTCCAGCAGGGGTCCGGTGACGTTCTTTAGGTGATTCAGCACAAGGCGTTCAGAGGACTTTATGACCACAGACGTCAGGGCGACCGGCCTATAGTCCTTCAGTTCCGATGTTGCCGATTTCTTGGGAACTGGGATGATGGTAGACAGTTTGAAGCAGGATGGGACCTCACACAGCTCCAGGGATCTGTTGAAGATGGGTTTCGGGCGTGTTTGTACAGTGCCCGATCTCCACTTCTAAATGTGGCCTCTTTCTCTTTCCTGAGTTGCCTGAGTTTGGGAGTAAACCATGGCTTGTTATTGTTGAAGGAGCGGAAGGACTTCGTTGGTACACACATGTCCTCACAGAAACTGATGTATGATGTTACAGTGTCTGTGTATTCATCCAGTGTGCCCGTTGAAGTTTCAAAGACGCCCCAATCAGTGCAGTCTAAGCATTCTTGTAGAGCTAGCTTTGCTTCATCTGTCCATTTTTTCACAGTCTTAACAACCGGTTTCACACATTTGAGTTTCTGTCTGTACGTAGGTATTAAGTGAATTAAATTGTGGTCAGAAAGACCCAATGCTGCACGGGCGATCGATCGGTATGAATTTTGGATTGTTGTATAGCAGTGGTCTAGAATGTTGCCTTCTCTGGTGAAACAGTCGATGTGCTGCTTATATCTGGGAAGTTCACGGTTAAGATGTGCTCTATTAAAATCGCCCAAAATGATCAGGGGTAACTCTGGGTATTTTAGTTCGAGTTTGTTTACTTGTTCAGCTAGCGTTTGTATCGCCGGGTTAGCGTTAGCTTGTGGCGCAATGTAAACACCGACTAGTAAAAAGGAGGTGAACTCACGTGGCGAGTAGAATGGCTTGCAGTTTAAAGACAGCGACTCCAGGTCCGGGCTGCAGTGTGCGTCGAGCTTCGTGACATCAGTGCACCATTCTTCGTTGATATAGAAGCAAATCCCACCACCTTTCGATTTCCCTGATAGCTCCGTGTCGCGGTCAGCTCGGAGAAGGCGGAAGCCGGGTAGATGTAGCGCGGAATCCGGGTGGCGGTCACTGAGCCAGGTTTCAGTGAAGCAGAGCGCAGCAGAACATGCAAAGGTTTTTTTGGTCTTTGTGAGGAGAAGAAGTTCATCCATCTTGTTTGGCAGAGATCGTAGATTAGCAAGATGTTATCGATGGGAGCGGGGTTCGAAATCCACGCTGCCGGAGCTTGACGAGCACGCTGGCTCGCTTCCCCCTCCTCTGGCGGCGTTTGCATGCTCCGTACAGCGCAGCCGCTCCGCTCGCGATTAGCTCCGAAAAACCTTGTGGATTTTCGTGTGCTAGTGAAAAAAGACCGAGCGTAGACTCCCCAATGCTAAGCAACTTTTCCCTTGTGTAAGAAAGCCTCTCAGGGTCGCCAAAAACTGACGAAAATGACAAAAACAGGGATAATACTAGGGAGCGTGTAACCGAGGCTGCCATACCTGTCGGCGCCTGATGAAGCCATTATAAAGTGCACATTATAAAGTGCTTATCTAAGGTCAACTAGTACTCAGCCTGTCGTGGATTTAAGCCATGGTTGCATTTTTCACAGCCCCGCTTTGTTCAGCGGAGAGATCGGTGCTGTTGAACGGTCTGCGGCTGGATGGATGTAAGTCTTGAGGAGCCGACGATGAGAAGAAAGGAGCATTAGCGCGGAGCGCCGATGCGGATTTGGAACTGGGAGTCGCGGCTTGGAGTTTGAAGCGGATTACGTGGGACAGGAGAAGTGAACGAATCTCTTTTCGTCAATGGACGCTACAGCTTCCTGTTTGCTTTCAAAACTTAGCTTGTAGCAGACGTGTGCACATTTTAAGCATGACGTCTCTGATCCACTGGTGAAAGGACACTTTGATCCTCTCCTCTTTCATCTAGAACTGCTTCAGACAACAAAGTGTATGCAGAAAAGTGAAGATTGCACGACTGTCTGTGCCCTGTGTGTTGTGTTGTGTTATTTTTGTTATTTTGACTTCAAAATGTCGCCACGAGAGTGGCTGCCTTTCCAGCAGCTCCTATATTTTGTTGTTCTACTTCTTCCTTTCATAACTTTGCTGCTGTGAATTGGGAATTTCTCCATTGCGAGACTAATAAAGGTTTTCTTATCTTATACTTCGTTTTACTCAAATTTGCTTTGAACACAGCAGTCAGGCTATGTTGATTCAGTTGGTCCTTCTTGCGCGGAAGTCTCTCTACGGTTTTGTGTAGACATCATTTCGGATGACTACACTTGGTTCGATGACAACACTGGAGACGTTTGATTTTCGCTAGGTCGCAACCACTGCACCGCTGAACTTTCGTTGTCATGTCACCGCCTCAGCGCACCGTCACTGTCAGACGAACACAGAGAAGCTCCACCCGCTTTATTTATATGGACACGGAACACTGTAACCTTCCACACAAAATAGTTCCAAACAAGTAACAATTGCGTCAGTGGCATACATCGTATTCGACAGGCTACTTGCTCTTTATTCACCAGAGGCTCATCAACCTAGTCTCTTATTTCTCTCCCGAAACAGTGTCTTCTCCCGCTTGGTATACCTTAGCCTTCTCCGCTACGTACAATCTCTGTACACAGCTTGTAATGGAGGCTCTCGCTGGCAATCCGTAGTGGAGCCATTTGATGCAATGCGAATGATTTCAGCTTGAGTCGAGCTATGGACAATGTTGACAGGCTTGCATGCAGTAGCCATACATTTAGCTATGGCTTCAGCAAATTTGTTCTTCGTCACGTCATCCTTTTTCTTCGCTTTGAAATGATCCATAGCTGTCTGTCTGAGACGAGGGGGCGGAGTACTCGCGTCAGCTGTGTGCTTGGCCATTAAGTGGTATTTCAGACTCAACGTGCTGTGATGATAGCTCAGTTTACGACATCCAGGTAACTTTGGTCTTGTCAGTGGAACAATCTGGCAACTTTTTAAAAGTAAACTTTCCATTCATAAACTCTTTAAGTATCCGTTTTCGGTGTCTCGCGCTGCCGTGGCTGGCAAAACAAACGTGCGTGGACCTATGCAGCGCGCTTGTTGTTTTGTTTCTGGTTTATTTATAGAGCAACATGACGTGTGCCGCGTTAATCTCGCGAGAAAAAAATTAATCCCGTTAAAATTAATTTAAATTAATGCCAATATAAACGCGCTCAACTGACAGCTCTAATTTTAACATTATGCTACTTGTGTAAACCTCACCAAATGACCCAGAATACTTCACTGATAAGTGTTGTGACATATGAACAAAGAATCACTCTTCAATTTACTGATTCAGGTTGGCTAATCATGCCCGGTGTGCAAATATATGGGGAAGCAGCATTTTGATGTCATGATGTCAAAACCCAAACCTCAGACCTCCACCTGCTGCGCAGAAAACACAGTACTGTTCTTCAGCCTGTTTTAGCAAATCTGTACCAGCCAGCTGCCTCTTTTACCAAAGAAACAGATGTTGGCAATTGTGTTACGGACAACTGCACTTGTCCTTAACCATTCTTAAAGCTTGACTGAGTCCATTTAGCCTTTGGGCACAGAACTTTGAACAAAACACAAGCTTTTTTTTTGCTGTATTATGGTCCGTCCAGTGCTCACAGCAATTTTCTCTCACATGCAATGATTTCATGAGCATAAGATCATCGATCAGTTGAGCACAAGCAACATTGTACAAACAGGACAGAGCACAGCCTTTCTTACCTTGCTGTATTGGAGAGTTGCGTGTTGATCCTGTGCTACCGTTGGAGCCATATTTTTCCAATAGGTCAGCAAATTCTTTCCTTTCCAGGGGAACAAAGTGTGAAAGTTCACCAGTCATGGACATGAAAATCTCCAATTTTTACTCTCATCTTTGTCACTTTGAGCAGTGAGGTAAAAATGGTGCCCCAGGTTTGTGTAATGATGCATCAGGGAAGTCTGAAATGTGAAACAGGCAGTCCCTACGGTGTTCTCAAATCAGGTATGTGCTCTTAGTCACACTCTGAGGAAATTATTATTGGTGACTACTGTATATGGCAGTACTTGCCAAACACTGACAAAGACAGATTTTAATTGTCATGCACTGACAGCACAGCTGCACGAGAGCAGCAAAACCCATGTTGGCCACCCACCACCGCTCTGAAGTATCATTAAATCAGATTTATTTGGTTGAGCTTTGAAATTGTCAATGAAAAGGTGTACAAGTATTCAACAAAATGTAATTTTCAGACTTTGTCACGTTCAGACTTCGACAGTCACCAACACATTTCATTTAAATAACCTGATGGTTGAAAAAGATTAATGAGATGTGATATCAGTATTTTTAACATATCCGACCAAATAGTGTTAAGTGGTTTGGATCGTTTTGAGAGGAAGAAACCTCCCTGCCAATGTCCATTTTCTCTCCATGGTCATACTTTGGTTGTAGGGTGGTTCAATCACAGATTAACACACAACGTTCATCTTCTGAGGAGAGCAGCCTGAGGCTAAACTCTACCCCTTTGGTCAGTTGTTACTCCAGAGCAGCACAAAGCGAAGGAGGGGAGCTGGAGCAAGTTCACCACTGAAACCTGGCTTTTTGCAAGAATATACAGTATTGTCAGGCACGAATATATTTCACATTGGTGTCCCAAGGCATTGAACGCAGCATGTTTTACTTAAGGGGGGGCTTTACTGTTCTACTTTCCTTCATTTTCCAAGAAATGCTTCTGAGATTACCAAACCGTGACTCATTTTCTTACATTCTTTGACTGTCACATAACCATGATTAACTTATTTCCGTCAAATTCACTGGAAAAGCTAAAGTGTAAATCCTGCACTCTGTCAGAACAGCTTTTCTGAGGATTACATGGACTGGCAAGACAAAGCAAACTATTTGGGAAATTTCTCGGCAGATGCCCTGAGGTACTGTTAGTTTCACATATTTAAATATGCAAATCCATGCTTTTTCAAGTCAGAGTTAAGATCATACGGTTTTGAGGAAGAGAAGGCCCGTGCCTCAAAAAGTAGTGCAATGTTTTCATCTGACCTTCTTGTAGGCTACTTAGACCACAATGCTAAGATGCTATGCGATTCTTTGCAATGCGAAAGGTGAGGTGCATAAATCAGAGAATTTGCATGAAAATAATTCCGCAGACATGTTCTGGTCGCGTAGTCTCTGATGGTGTAACGCAGGGGTCCTCAAACCTTTTTGCCCCACGGACCGGTTTATTTCTGACAATATTTTCAGGGACCGGCATTTAAGGCATGGCGGATTAATACAACAAAATAATATGGTATGAGCTGCATGAAAACTGTGGTGTTTTCAAAATATAATAATAAACACGAGGAGCGTCTAATCTGGCCGCAACACTCTGATCGCTATGGTAATGTTTCATGCCTTCAAAATACGATACAACGCAAATTCAAAGTGCATGAAAATGACAACTCACCACAGCCCCGAGCTTGATTTTCTGCAACCAGACGGTCCCATCTCGGGGTAATAGGAGACAATGACACCTCAAGTGTGTGGTTTATGTCCAGTCGACTTCGCAATTTTGTTTTAGTCGCTGTTGCTGCAGAAAATCGATCTCAGAGTCTTCAGCCATAACTTTAATCCAGTTGTCTCGAACGTACTTTTAAGGCCGCCGTCATTTGCGGTCTCCAGCAGTTTTTTTTACTCATTTTGCGAGCTCCAGCGTTTTGTTTTTAGCGTAATCGGTCACGTGACGGAGACGCGTGGCTTGACGTGAGTCAAGCGTGACACAGACGGATGTAACGGAGAATCCGGTAATTTTTCAAAAGGCAAGTTCTTTCTGTACGGCCCAGTACCAAATGCCCTGCGGACCGGTACCGGTCCGCGGACCGGCGGTTGGGGACAACTGGTGTAACGGTTTTCTTGCTTGAACTCTGCAGATTCATGGGTTCACTTTCCATTCAGTAACTTTGTAAATAGGTGTGTGAATTGTTAGCTTTTCCTATATGTAAGTCAGTACTGTGTCTAAAAATCTTGGTAGTCTTAGTTAGTTAGTTTAAAGGATCTTTTTTCATTATAACTTTGAGATGACCAGCACAATTAAGACTATGAAGAACCAATAAATACATGTAGAGTAGGTTATATAAAACTACATGGAGCTCTACTTACTTTGCTTCTTCGTCCCTGGCGATAAGAAGTCGCATGTGATTGGTTGCTGAGGCTGCTCTCAAGATGTCCACAGCTCTGATGAAAACAAGGCAATTGTCATGACTCTGTTCAGTTTGGTTTCTAATTCCAACTGGAGTGGTGGGTGGTGCCCTCCAGCAGTGCACCTGTCACGCATCATAATCATCCATGTATAAAAGGACTGCCAAACCATAACAGAATAATCTGACCATGGAATTTGTGGATTCGGATCAGATCAAGCAAGTGTTGGCAAGGACAACTGGTGGGACGGGCAGGAGTCTGCGCTCGCAGAGCTCCATGACGTGGCTCACTGGTTTGAGAAGTTGGGTACTCGTGTAGCGCCCAAGCCCCCAAGTTAACATCCATCCATCCTTCCATTTTTGAATCTGCTTATCCTCACAAGGGTCACAGGCCTGGTGGAGCCTATACCAGCTTTCTTCAGGCAGTAGGCAGGGTGTACCCTGAATTGGTTGCCCGCCAATGATGCCCTGTCCTGGATCCCTGACCCTGCGGAGGAAAGTCCTAAACCAGAGAACATTCACCAAGGCCATTGCATCGTGGGGGCATTGAGGTGGGAGAGAGAACGGAGGATCCAGGAGGCTCAAGACGGAACTCTTGCTGGACGCCCCACAGGAAAGGTATACGTGCCCCCACAACTGCGATCGGGTGTGTTGCAGTGGGCTCACATGTCCCAAGTGCCTTGCAATTCCCATGTTAACTGCACTTTTCATCTAATCTCTCAGCGATTTTGGTGGACAGAACTCAAGAAAGATATCCTGGACTTCATCAAAACATGCTCCGCCTGCTCCACCAACCACCTACTGCGTTGCTTCAACCATTACCGGTTCCACCTTGACCTTGGTCCCACATCTTCATGAATATCATCATAAGATCTTCCTCCATTATGAGGCAAGTCTGACATTCTCACCATTGTTGACCAGTTCTCAAAATCAGCTCACTTCATCGCTCTGTCCAAGCTACCATCCGCTTTAGAGACCGCCAACCTTCTCCTCAATCACATCTTCCGTCTTCATGGGATCCCAGTCCACAATTCATCTCCCAGGTTTGGAGATGTTTCTGCCGAGCCCTGGGAGCTACTGCAAGCCTGTCTTCAGTGTACCACCCTCAATCAAATGGACAAACAGAATGTGGTGTTGCGTATTTCTGTATAAATGAAATATTTTTGTTCAATTCCATCTGAGTCCACGTTTTGAGAGACCGATTCTATTCTGAACCCTTCACAAAAATATAAAGTGTATAATAATGTGTGTGAAGGAGAGTAGTCAGATTTTACTGGTTTACCTGTCACTTGTGACACCTATTAAACTTTCTCCATTAACCTCCAAGATTTGGTCTCCTGGCAACAGGTTTCCTGTGGGAAGTAAAATACAGGTCGTTTATTCATGTCCAACTGATGGAGCATCAGCAACAGGATTGTCTTATTATACAGTATATACCGCGCAAATAAAGGGAACACTTGCGCTGTTTAGGTGTTCCCTTTATTTATATGAGTATTTATATGGGTAGTTTATATCAGTGTGCACAGATGTACATAGGAGTTCCATTTATAGTGCTAGTATGTCTATTGGGAGATGTGGTTGAATGATTAAAATACAGCCTGTCTTAGGGAACCTGTGTATGATTCACCACTAACCAACAAAAAAATTGTGGGGGGCACATTGTCAGTCTGCAATTTGTGGCCAAAACATACTATATGTCGGTCGCGAGTCTGTTGTGGCTTGTTTTATTTGTGTGACTTACTCTCAGGAGAGAAAATCCCCAAATACTTGATCTGCCATTCCAGATGGATTTAGACAGACTAACAGTCCACTGTTATCACTTGCAATCCATGATGTAAACTTCAACTTCAGCTGGAAGGTACACTCCAGGGCACATGTTCTAACATATTAGCAAATTGTGCTTTTCTGCTCATGCATAGTCATGTAGGGGGAAGTAAACTAAGAAATTCGTGCTGGAAGTGTGGAAGAGATTTGCATGTTATTAAGGCCTTTTATCTTGTTAGGCGTGAAGAAGTTCGCGTTATATCAATACCACATATAAAATGGCATGAAATTAGTAGAAAATACAGTGCAACATTGAATACTAGAAAGGTGTAAGGTTGATAAATGATGTCAATTCAAGCCATGTTCTAGAACACATTTCAGTCGGGTAATCATTGAGATGGAGCCAATCTCAGATGACTTTTGGACAAAAACTGGGGTACCACACACGCAAGACTGCTCACGAGTCAATCACAGGAAAAAAATTATTTCTACAAAAATTATGGAAATGTTTGTTTTTGGAGAGTGGAAGATGAAGCAGAGAAAACAACAGAGCACGCATGAAAAATTTAATTGAACTGATTCAAACCCAGAACCTCACGACTGGGAGGCAGATGTACGAAAAGCAACACTGCGCTGCCAGATAATGGGATCTATTATCATGACCACTGCAACTTGGGCGTGGCAAGATACATAAATCTACGTGAGGCAGGTTTGAATGAGGCTATTTTCGCAGATACACGCAGTGTGGCGCAGTTAGAAAAAGAGCAGTTAGGTCCGTTAAGGACGCGACGCGACCTTGATTTATCATCAATCATAAATGCTCATACGATGGGCAAGTGGTACACTGATCATCCTTGACATGGCGGAGAAAGAAATTGCTTTGCTCAAGTCCGGGAAGTCAAAGCGCGCAAAATATGTCATGTTTATAAGGAACTACACACAGACCTCCACAGATGATGTGAAGTTAGCTACAGAGTAGTGATGGGTTCATGAGGCCTCATGAAGCGTGTTGACATAATGACACACTGTGTTGATACTGTGTTGATACTTTGTCGCTGACCACTGACGCCTGCTGGACTTTCAAAATCCCTGCAGGCAACCTACTTGACAGACTGAACTGACTGATTTGATGATGAAGTGTATTCAATATCATTCACATCTATGCATTCATATTGTATTATTCACTATGTTTGAATAAGGTGAAAATTATGTAAATGAGGATGCTTGTGGGCTTTGTCTTCAAAAATTTGTATTCAGAAAAATCAGTTGCTCCAGTGTTTTGAATAGTCAGTCTGTTGCGTTTCTTGCATGCTATTTCCCCTGCTTGCATGGCACTGGTGATGCTGGCGTACAGAGAAACTGCTTTGCGAAGTGGGAGAGGTTTAGAAAAGTAATGTGTTGGTACTTCAATTATAACAGCCGGTCTTGACTGCATGCAATTTTCCCCTCTGCCAGGTATCGTTGGACCTCAGGTATAGCATCTGCTGTTGCACTTCTTCCCAGTCTCCCTACCTCATCATCCAAATATTGCTACAGGTCATCTAAAAGCAAACCTAACAAATTTGGCATTTAGAACAGTTTCAAAAAAAACAAATTAATAATGATGAGTAACATGCCAGATGTAGTTGCAGAGGTGCTTTTGTTGGTATATGATATTTCTATATGGCAAATTCGACGTTTCGCCTGCAATAAAATATGTGAATAGTAAACTAAGAGTTACCATGAAATTAATTTGAATTATAATTAGATCTGTCCGTTTAGTGCGTTTTTATTGGCATTCATTTAAATGGATTTTAACAGGATTAAATTTTTTCTCGCGAGATTAATGCAGCACACGTCACAGCTGGCTGGTACAGATTTGCTAAAACAGGCTGAAGAACAGTACTGTGTTTTCTGCGCAGCAGGTGGAGATCTGAGGTTTGGGTTTTGACATCATGACATCAAAATGCTGCTTCCCCATATATTTGCACACCCGGCATGATTAGCCAACCTGAGTCAGTAAATTGAAGAGTGATTCTTTGTTCATATGTCACAACACTTATCAGTGAAGTATTCTGGGTCATTTGGTGAGTTTTACACAAGTAGCATAATGTTAAAATTAGAGCTGTCAGTTTAGCGTGTTTTTATTGGCATTAATCTAAATTAATTTTAACGGTATTAATTTTTTTCTCGCGAGATTAACGCGGCACACGTCACGTTGCTCTATAAATAAACCAGAAAAAAAACAAGAAGCGCGCCACACAGGTCCAAGTTTGTTTTGCTAGCCACGGCAGCGCGAGACACCAAAAACGGATAAAGAGTTTATGAATGGAAAGTTTACTTTTAAAAAGTTGCCAGATTGTTCCACTGACAAGGCCAAAGTTACCTGTATGTTTTGCAGTCGTAAACTGAGCTATCATATCAACTGAGCTGGTGAATAAAGAGCAGGTAGCCTGTCGAATACGATGTATGCCACTGACGCGATTGTTACTTGTTTGGAACTATTTTGTGTGGAAGGTTACAGTGTTCAGTGTCCATATAAATAAAGCGGGTGGAGCTTCTCTGTGTTCGTCTGACAGTGACGGTGCGCTGAGTGCAGCGGTGCGACCTAGCGAACACACTGAAAATAAAACGTCTCCATGTTGTCATCGAACCAAGTGTAGTCATCCGAAATGATGTCTACACAAAACCGTAGAGAGACTTCCGCGCAAGAAGGACCAACAGAATTAACATAGCCTGACTGCTGTGTTCAAAGCAGACTTGAGAAAAACGAAGTATGCAACCATGGCTTAAATCCACTATAGGCTGAGTCCTAGTTGACCTTAGAGGTGCATTTTATAATGTTATATTGCTCTGTTTTGATTCCATAAAAAGAGCTGTTAAAGCAGCTGTTGTGTGACAAAATATTTTTTTCACAGTTGTTGATGGACAGTAATATTGTGTGAGAGATTATGTGTGAATAACTGCTCCAAGTGAAAAATGTTCATGTAAAATTGAAAATCGAAATTGTTATTTCAGTAAATATTTGCATTTTGCACATAGAAAACTGATTCATGATTCCATGTTGATGAGAGCATTAAAATGGGGAAAAATAGGACAAAAAATATATAAAAGGAATTTCAGAAACGATAAAAAATGCGTGAGTAATCACGATTAATTTTTAGTGAATTTGAGTTCATTATGACAGTTGCATTTTTAATTAGATTAAATATTTTAATCGTTTGACAGCTCAAATTAGAAAGGAATAAGACATGTCAAAGATCTGAGAGGCACTTGGTGAGACAAGGAGATTTGCATAAATACCTTATTCTCCAAAAGGAGATCAAAATGGCTCTACACAGCGGACAATTTGCGTTTCTCCGGGAGCTGCTCCATAATATGCATGTACTGTAACAACGTCACAGCAGTCGATAGTCCGCTGCTCTCTGCTGTGCGCCCGTGAGCGCGAGCACGTACTCACGGCGCCGACGCAACCCGCGTCACATATCAAAGAATCTTTGATAAGCTAACCTAGCGGACATGAAGTCAGACGGACACGTTTTTCTGATAATGTGTGTGTTTTCCTTTTTGCCCAAATATATATTTTTATTCGAGCGAGGGTAAGGTCTGGCTTGTTTCGGCAGGCGGCATCACGTCGCTCGACACACTTCCTTATAAACACAGTTTGGCGGTCTTTTGCGGCCAAACTGAGTCGACGCAGCCTGGACTGTGTCGACGCAGTTCATGTGTTGGTCACGTGATCGTCACGAAGCAGCACACGCACCGACACGTGGATTGCGCTGTGAGTTCGACGGGTGTGTCGACACATCGGTGTTGCTGGACCCATCACTACTACAGAGATCTCAGATCGCACTATGAAGTGGGCACACTGACCCTAACTTCCATTCTGCCTTCCACTCTGATAGTTCGATCCATGGAGCTCAGAATTTCTGTCCCAATCAAATTCTCCAAAATTGCGTTAGACTACCTGCGCCAAAAAAAGGCGTGATTCGAGTAGGTAAATAGTTTAGATGACTTTGCCACCAAATTGTCAGATGTTGTGGGCATGTGTCAAAGGAAACGCCCTCGCCAAATCGCCCAGCGTGGCGCGTGGGTTCATGACCAAATAATTGTTTTGGGGCTTCAAAACCCCATTGCCATGAAAGCAATGCCATTTTAATTATAATGTACAGCATAATTTTTTCGAAAACATTCTGTATCACTGAGGGACATTTGTTCTTTGTACTATATTTTGATGCAGACAAGTTAACTTTGCCATTGTAGTGGAGCAGATAATTGCATAGATGGCCAGAATCATTTATGTTGTGATGCAAGCATGACATTTGGAACATATACTCTTCAAATGCCACTCTTTAAAAATATATATATAAATAAATAAATAATGCTAGCCATGCAAAAAGATGGTGGCCGCAAAATCCAAGATGTCTGCTCATAATTTTTTTTCTTCTTAATAACTGGAAATGCATTGATTTTAACACACGTAAATGTATTAACGTATATGAAGTTGGGAATAGCAGATCTTTTGGAACAATTGCAACTCTTGAGGTACAGCACATAGATATAAGTGCAGATTTGGGAGAGTGAGGTATTTGTAAAATTGATTATTATTACCCTAAGTGAGCCTTGTTATGTGAAAATAATATTTTCACAAGTTATTTTCAGTAGCGTTATGACATACAATTGTGAAACCAAGATGGAGTCCAAGATGGCTGCCATTAACTCGAAGTGTAATCGTAAATGCGGTACAGTGTTTCGACCTTGATAAAAGATATATTTGGACCATGTTGCATCTATTACAGCTAGTAATATACGGCACATATGAGTTACAGTTGCAACTGCATTGAGATTCTGTTCATCTCAACTGGCACAATGGCCCGATTTACAGCTACAGTACATTTAATTAATGAGCTGTTCACAAGTCAGGGCTATTGGAGAGCTGGCTGTCTAGAAGACCTGCCAGAAGCCAAGCCTGGCCTAAACCACAGTAGCAGTTTAACTGGATCTGCCATACATTAGGATGACAATCTTCTCCATAATCTCTCGGTTGCAATCCTCCACTGTGAGAGGGTAAATACCCTGGTTGGAGAATACAGGCAAGGCCTTTGGTCATATGTCAGGTGTCTGCCAAACATTTTTTTTGCCTTTGTTTCGGAAGGCTGACAAGCGAAGGCTCTGACCTCGCCCAAATGTTACCCACATCTGCTGTACAAGCTCTTGGAAACAATTAGTGCCACGATGGGAACATCTATTTCAGTTGCCTTGATCACAATGGATTGACTACCGTGTTCTGTATTATGTATGCCATGCCCAAATATGTGGCTGTCCCCTTCTTCATGAGAACATCAAGACCAGTTCTATGGGGGCTGAGGACAGCAGATCCCATTGTGACAATGAACATCTTTGGGGCAAACAGTTGTGCAACTTTGTGAGCAAAAAGTGGGACAACTCTGTCTTGTGCCTCGAGAAGTTATGCCATCTACTTACATGGTGTTTTTATTTGTCACGTTGTGTCTTCCCGATGGCCATGTTTCGGACCTGGTTTCAGCCTGAAGGCTGTACACATCAAAGACCAAAAGTGGCATTGTGTACCTGGAGTACATTTATATCACTGGTAGGAGATCAAAAACGGCATAGTCCTTAAAGGTCTTGGATCTTTTTCGTGGCAGGGCATGGACCAAAGCTGATACATCTACAATGATAACGTCTGGCTCAGATTCCTTGTTAACTGGTAAGTCTCAAGGATAGTGGTCAACTGAGAGTTCTGGCAAGATTACAATATTTTATCTACCCTTGCTCAATCCAGCAGCGAAGTCCTGGTTCTCCAGCCGAAAGTACTCATGCAGGTCACACTCCCAGCTCTGAGAAGTAATGTAAAGCTTTGAGAACAGCAGACGGTCCTCTGTGAGAAGATTCTGCTTTGAGGTTTCTGCAGAAGAAGAGTCCTGTCTTTTTTCTTCTTAATTGGCTCAGAGAAAAAGGCCAGATTGTTTTCCAGGGCTTGTTAAAACTCCAAAGATTTTGCCTGACCTCTCCCCAAGTGGGACATTTATTTTGGCGAGTCCACTTCCGGGGACCTTCTGTTTGCCTCTTTCCTTTTATTATCAAGCTGGGCCGGAGGATGTTCCCACACCTGTAGCTGATCAGCCATCACCTCCTGTGTATAAGACCTCTGCTGATCTGCAAGTAGATGCCAGATGATTCACAGATGATTATGAGTGTGCCTCCCTACCCAGCCTGGCTCTGCGTTTTCCTCCATGGACCACTTGATCCTACACTTATCCTTCGTGCCATTCCTTCTTCTCGCCGTCAGCTCTCCAACACTTCACTCTCTTGTTTGCGAGCCACTGTTGTGTCCTGAGCTAGATCATCAGACTCTCTCTTTAATTAAACACGTTCTTTAGCCACTGCCAACTGTCTCCCATTTGCTTTTGGATCGACTGATGAATGCATGAATGCATTTCAAGTCATTAAAGAAAAAGAAAAAAACCCCACACATTTTTGGGCAGACATCTTGGATTTTGCTGCCGCCATCTTGGAATTTTGCGCTGCTTGCATTATCTTTGGAGTTTGGAGTATATGAAGAGTATATGAACCAAATTTCAAGCTTTTATCACAATGTGAATGATTTTTTTTTTCAAGATCTGCCCCACTATTGCTTTTCATATACACAACTTAAGAGCAAAACATCCAAATTCCGTCATCCTACACATGAATGGTCATGTTATAAAATCTAGCCATTTCTCCTAGATCAATGAAAATTCAAAAGTAAACAATAGCTTTATCATAACCTCACTTTTTATTCATGTACTGTATAAAACTACCGATACCGCACTTTCAATTCAATTCCTAATTAAATACATATTTATTTTAACCCTGGAGAACCCACGGGGTCAGATTTGGCCCCTATAAATTCTGCTATTCAAATGCTATCCTTAAATCCCAAAAGGTCAAATTTGGCCCTTTTCCTAAATTAGGATTGAAACATTGAATATTTGAAAAAAAAACAATATTTTGGTGTTCAGTGAACATACAGCAGTCATTTAATGTATAATTCATCATTTTCGAAAGAAGAAAAGGGTTCTTGGGTTCTCCAGGGTTAAACAGGAGTAGCAGTAATTAAAAATTAAGAAACCTCATGCACGACATGAAAAGACATACACTCTCAAGTTGTATGCTTACCATCACTTGAAGCAAGGCCACCAGGTAAAATCCTTTTAACATAAACTCCAAACTCCTCTCCAGTTAGTTCCTTCACTCCTCCAATCACTTTAATTCCTATTGGAAAGAGATGCAGATACATTGAAATGTGCCCATTTATTATAAGCAGGGTCCAACATCAAGCTTTTTTTAGCGGTGGCCCTTTGGGAACACCATTAGCCAAGTTGTGGTGCCACTTCAAAACTGGTACTGGTCCCATGCATTCATATGATTAGTTTCAATTATTATTTCATCTTTATACCATAATATTTAAGACCTTAAGTAAATATGACTTCTGTGTAGCTAATTTTTTTGCATGTTAAAAAAGCAAGAATGTGTTGTAGGTTCACTGTCAAAAATTGGAGCAGCATCAAGATGCAGCCACACTTAGTTGATTTTGTAAATATGTGGCACTTCCTGATATCCTTCATAGCTTGTATTTGGTTACATGACGGGCATAGCTGAATACATTTTGAAAGGTTTTTATCTGCAAGCTGAGCACACACAATGATTCCACCATGGCTGACGTCGTGGGTCTTTTAAACTCCTAAGTCCAAATCTATGTCTCAAGCCTTTTAGTTTTTGTCAACTCACAAGTCATAACGTGGGCAAAGTGTCAGGATTTCCCAAAAGTGAAAGTCTGCCAAAATGCAAAGTCTGGTTGGAAAGGACACTTCAATCTGATTTGCACTGCTGCAAGAATTTTGAATTGGATGAAGGGGTTCGGAGAAATTGAGCTTTTCGTGTGGGGAAAAATGGCGATTTTGAGGAACTCCTACGTGTTAATTTGCCTATTGAAAATCTGGTCAGAAAAGCACTTTCAAATGAGAGTAAAACATTTTAACTTCATTATTTATCTCAACAAAAATTCAGTTAACATATTTCTTATGACAATGCTCATTTTAAGGCACAAACTGGCATCTTTCATTTGGAGCAGTGGTTCTTAACCTGGGTTCGATCGAACCCCAGGGGTTCTGTGAATGGGTTTCAGGGGTTCGATAGAGCCTCAGCCATAGAGGTTAAGACATACTCGACTCAACATTTCAATTAGTTATGAGACGCCTCCCTCGCCATCACTGGCTGCAGATGACCACATTAGATTGCTTGTCCAATCAGTGCTGCGGGAAATTTAGTTCGCTCAGTCGTCAACGTGTGACTGTCGTGATAGTACGTTGTAATATTAAAAAAACGTGTACTTATGTCTAGAATTTTGTTGACTTCTCAGTTTTTAATAAATGTGTTTTTTTTACGTTTTGAATTTGCAAAAAGTCATATTTTTGTTTTTCACTCATGAAGGATTCAGTGAATGTGCATATGAATTGGTTGGGTTCAGTACCTCTAACAAGAACCACTGATTTGGAGGTATGTACTACATTTTTTGTAAAGTAAAATAATGATGCTAGGCAATTCACTTTTTGACATAATATAAAGAACTCACCCATAAATGCTAATTTTCCATCAACTTTGGCACTGTTGCTCCAAGTGAGTGCCTTAAAATTACTGTTATGTTTCAAACTGTATCACTTGCCCGAAATAAGAAATTGACCGAAGTAGCACAAATTAAACGTTATTCATGAGAAGAGCACTAAAATAGTCTGTGTAGATGCATCACTGATAGCTTGTTAAAATGAGATCACCTGGATTTGACCCAGTATGGTGTTGATTTGAAATGCGATTGGCTAGCAAACAGTTCAGGGTGTACCCCGCTTACTGCCCGAAGACAGCTGGGTACACCCTGAACTGGTTGCCAGACAATCGCAGGGTGTTGAATTAACACCATAATATTTGCAGTGTACCTGCCAGAAAACAGATTGCTTCTCTGAAACCCGTGAGAGCTTGTGCATCACTCAGAAGGAACCAGGACAGCGCGGAGAAGACTTGATTGACAGCTGAAGGTCGGCTTCAGCGAACACATCCACACAGTCCTGCAGGTGGAAGGCGGGCTCTATTCTTCACGATTTTGTGCTTTGAAATGGATAATAATGACTGTTTTTGTGAGGTTGACCGGAGTAGAGCAGGGCGAGATGGAAAAAGAGCCACACAGTTGCACAACTTCCCAAGTACTTTACTACACCCACACTTTTTCTGATGAGAGGCTTCAACGCCCATCCATATCCACACTTTCCTTGCTTTTATTGTACGAGTAACACCCATCAAAGTAGTAACCCCATTCGGCTCCTAGTTACTTCTTTTGAGCAACAGCTTGGAAAGGTTACGTATGGTACAACACCCTCTACACATACACTTCAGCATGGCTTGCTTTGCCTCTTTCCAGAAAATAAAAATAATAAATTCTATATTTTTTAAGCAACTCTTATAACTCACACAGCATTGTCTTGTCCTATTTTGTGACAAATATATATGACGTAAAAATTTGACACTCTGTACTGCCCAACCGTGCCACTGTATTATCGACTCTATGCCTCCCGACCAAAATATAGTTAATGCTAATTGCCTTATGAATAATTATAACACAACACCAGATGGAGTTTTGAATATTGTCTCCTGGGTGGAAAAGGAAGGTCATTTGTTGACCACCATTTTAGTGACATAATGCTGACAGGAACGAAATGGGAGGGTCAAAGCCATCAACTCTCAGGTCAATCTTTCTTTTGTGTTTATGAGACAAAGGTGCTCCTTTGATTTACTTTCAAATAAGATTTAATATACAGTTAAAATGATTGCAATTTGAATGGATTGCAAATGCAATAACGTAAATTCATATCAATGATATAACAGTAAATAGCATGTTTTTACTGCTAGATGCCAAAAAGTAGTGTTTGAGTGCCTTAACCCTTTCATGACCCCTGTAACCTGATAACATGCTAAGCTCTCCACTGTAGTAACCGCTGTCCCTGAAAGGGTTAAAGAAAAAAAAAACATTCACCACCAACCGCAGTTACCATACAATGCACAGAATATAGTCTCATAGAAGTTGGTTAAATACTCACACGAACCACCTGAACCAAGTCACCCGATAATATAGAATTGTGGGTGGCAGGTGGCATCAGCAAGAAATCTGAGATACAATTGACTTTGGCACAGGTTTTAGAGCCTGTGTCTGAACAGGCTTAGGGGAGTGACCAAATAAATGTTAGCATCAACAATGTAATCTAAATTTTGCACGAGGTTAGAAGCTCCCCCCAAAAAAGATTTCGAGCTTGTAGGGCACGTGTGGGTGATAGCAAACGAGTGGTGGCACTGAAATTCGTCACAGTGAGAATGCAATCTTTTGACTTCTACATGGCCTCAGTCTGGAGGACCTGCAAGACCCACTCAAACAGATAGAGCAAGGACATTCATTTTAAATGAATGTTACTTTCATGAAATGGTTGAAATGTCATTGATCCACTACACTCTTCTATCTTTCTTAATCATAATGATAGTCTGTGTTGCCAAGTTCAAAATCAATGCTGAAATTCGGAATTCCATATGTGCAGCAGTCTTATACTACCGATGCTGAGACGTCCAACGTGCCTCAAGCTGTCGTTGTTAATCCCATTAACAAGACTCCGCCAACACACATACTAATACACCAAAGCCTTCCCTATCCTTGAAACTGCCTTATTAATGCTTTACATCAAGGTTTGTTCAGCTTAAGGCCACCATTAGTCTGTAACCACAGACCAAATTGAAACATTAATTGGGTCTGAAGGAAAGGGGTGCGTGTTAATTATCGCCAAAAATGGGGTAACAATATTCCTTATCGCAGTGCTCCAACCTTGCTTATCCTTCGGAGGAAAACTCTTCCCTGTTATTGCGTTCAGCCTCAAAGCATTCTCAACCCAACTAACATCAGATAGGAAGAATAACATCACCAACTTAATGCATAAATAGCTGGAGCAAATATAAACCATATGAATCATATTTTGTTTTTCAAATCATGTTTTCTGCTTTTGATGTTTCAAAGACATTATTGCTTCCCAAGGAATAAAAGTTCTATTTTCTTAAAATCATAAAAAAATGCATATTAGTGACGGGGATTGACATCAAAGCTACTCAGTGGACAGGACAGCCTCACAGCAAGAAAGTTTATATTATGACATAAATTAACAACTCCTGCAAACGTCAATGTTTATAACAGACGTGGAGATAGACACGCTGTACATTCTGTATACCTTTAGGAGCTTGTAAGGCTTTATGAGTTTTGAAATCCCCTGCACCGTTGTCCAAAGTGTACACACCACAGTTCAAATGCAAATGAGATCAAGCCAATTCATTTCAAAACCCTTTTCAACCTGTACCTTTCCAGTATATCACCCCCGCAAAAAAAAAAAAGAAAGACTTTTGAACAGGGGTGTGCGGACTTTTTATATCCACTGTACATGTGCATGAGCTCACATGGCGGCACATGGACGAGTAGTTAGCACTTCTGTGTCACAGTTTTGAGGTTCAGCATTCAAATCTCAGCTCCTCCTTCCTGTGTAGAGTCCAACTCCACAGTGCTGCATGTGCTTTTTTCAGGTTGCTCCTTTGGCTTTCTCACATGTTCAAAAAAAACATACATTACATATGATATTGATCTGCATGAGTCTCTTTGATCGAGACAACAAAAAGTCACAGTCGGCTTTAAACAGGCCGAACAAACATCGAACGAGTTGCTCGCTCATCCAAACTTCCACGGCAGAAGGCAGAAAATGGAAGTTCCACCTCCTCTAATGCTTTTACCCTCCGCGCCCAGCCCCCATCACATTCATCCAATACAAAGCTAACTGCAGCCGTATTAGATTTGGGATTGACAGTCAGCAGCGCCCGTGTCTACCAGTACTCTGACTCCTTGGGCTCACTATAATTTCATCAATCTCGGACTAGATCAAGCATCAACACAAAATTCGCAGCTAAATTCTAGAACTGATAAAGTGACTTTTATTATTGGTTAAACGTCTTCGACAAGAATAGTCTTAAGTTTCAAGTTTGCAGATATGCCTGTTTAGCTGTACGTTGTCTACTGAACGGTATTTCTATAACTGGGTGATCCATTTTCAGGCCAAACACGCTGTAATTGAGTCTGATCAGTTGGAATCAGCTTTAATTACATTTATTTACTGACCAGCAATCATATAAAAAGGCTGGAGAATGAGTAAAAAAAGATATATTTGTATGTGTTTGAATCCAATGTGTCTGTCCCCGGTGGTTCACTGTGTGACCCCCGCCCCCCGTTCTGTTTTTGGTTGCCCTTCCCTTATTTCAGTGTGGGCTGGGCGTCTCCCCAATCATCGCACCTGTCCCGCCTACACACCTGCCAGTCTTCACCTCGTCAGCCACACTGACCCCTTGCAGCATGAAGGCCAATTTGTCAGCTATCTTCCCTGCCGTACTCGCTGCTGCCTAGCTTTCGAGCCTTGCTGTACACCTCGATTTAGTTTCTCTGACTGCATTTGGTACTTGCCTCCTAGACTTATCCATCTTCCTGACAATAAACCAGTTCTGAGTTCATCGTGTATACCAGTGTGTCCTGTGCTCATCTCAAGCTAAGCCTAACGGTCTGTGTTTATATGTCATTCCAACCTCACATACAAACATACCAGTACATCGGTAAACAAATTGTGAATACTTTAATGAGAGTTAAGTTGCACCTAATGTAATCATAAAAAATTAGGAAGGACAGCAAAATTGGAACGTATTAAAAAGAAACAATACAAATGCATTATAAATAATAATGTAAATAATTAAAGGGAGGCAGACAGCTTTGCTTAACAGCTGGTGCTTGAGAAAGAGTTGTAAAAAAATGCTTTCAATAAAAATGTCAACAAAATATTGTGAATTGCACACAACTATAGTATAATACTCAATTGTGGGTGGGCTGAAGCTGTACGCGTATGGTGCAAGGGGAGTGACATACAGATACAAACAACAGCTCTCAGCTTTCTGCATTCTTAACCCTGCTAAGTGGGTTAGGATTTACTACATGACCTACTTTGGCTCACAGGCAAATACCGTACACTGATACTGAGCAGGGATACCTCCTCTACAGAGAAAATCCCTTTGAAAAGTAGTACTTGCATTATTAGACGTGCTCAACGGTCAGCCTGCGTACATACAATCTGGTCGCAGAAAGTGACTGGAGCTGATTTTTCATGACTTGTTCCAGTGAAGTTATTTTGTTAGAAGCATTTGTTTAAAAGACTGCTGGACGATAACAATGTGTTCTGAGGTCACATTTACACATACACAGTCGTGTAGGTTTGAAAATACCACAACTTGCTCAACCCTGACCCATCTTTTGGTGAGACAGCTGTGTGAATCACTGGGCAGCCCAATTTCCAATTGGTTTCCAGTTGGTTATTAAAGACATCTAATTAACAGAACACAATTGAGAACCATGTCATAGAGATCCTGATCCGTTTTATTGGATACTGGCATCTGGGCCGTCGGCGCCTTAACCTGAAATAAAACCACCTTATGTTTGGTTGCTTGTTTGGTTATTTGTTTTTATAAGGACAAAGATGAAATCATTTCTCGTCCTGCAAAACTCAGCAAAGGTGGGCTGATATGTCACAAAACAGATGATGAAAGACAAATAAATCCCTTAGACCCACCCGCAGTCTCTGAACTCTGGGACACCCGACACCCTTGTACAAAAGTGCACTGTCAGTATATAAAGATGATTAAATAAATAATAACATGGCTTCTGACACATGCCTGAGCCCAGACTGGAGCAAAGAAGGATCAAGAATTAGGTTTGACAATGGTTTAACTCAAATAAAGAAAATTTGCTGTTATTGACACCTAAAAATGTTTACAATTGCCTTCATTAATAGTTTAAACCATAAATATATCCCAAACTATAATCCAGAAAAAATTGAATGCAAATTTAAATGGCCCTAATAGCATTATTACAGCTGTAGCTATATTACCATACAACTATCTTATGAGCCATTTTATTACATGGACAGAGTGATGCAGATGCTCACATTTTCAATTTTCCCAGTTTATTCTGCACTTACTGTACTGTTACCGTCCTGTAAAATTGGCTTGGTTTAGGAGTGGATCTTTTTTAATCAGCAATGGCAACCACGTCTTTCGTTTTATTGATAACCAGTGTCACTGATCTTCCAGCTGACAGTGAGCCTCTTCGGCCTCGCTCAATTTTATGTGATGCCGTTAGCTCCCTACTTCTAACAGCGGGATCAAAGCCCACAATGTGGAAACAAGCGTGCACCCAAGACAATGAAAACATTTTTCTCAACTTCCAACACAAACACCGTCAATAAGTTCACAGAGCAATGCAGTGAATGTTGCATTTCTTATCACGCATGAAACCACCACAAGGTAATTTAACCATACGGCCTCACACAAACACATTTAACCCTTTCATGCACTCTGTAACCTGATATCATGATAAGCTGTCCACTGTGGACACAAGTGGACACTCCTAACCGCTGTCCCTGAAAGGGTTAAAGTGAGCGCCCATACAGTACTGTTGAGATTCCATTGCATTATTACTTGTGGTGGCAGCATTTCAAACACTTGTCAGATAGAACATTATTATCAGAAGTCAATGCTGATAAAAGTCTGCTCATCATTTGGCTTTGACAGGGAATCGCTTCGGCCATCGCGGCAAAGTGGTTTTTTGAGTTCTTTAGAACTTTGTCCAAGCGAGCCAATGCTGTCATCGGTTGAGCTACCCAATGCGGGGGTTGTTATTATATTAATTGGCCTCATTGATTTGTAATAGTCTGATAGATAACCGCAAATTTACTTGTGCTTTTAACCCTATCAGGGACAGCGGTTACCACAGTGGACAGCTTATTGTGATCAGGTTACAGGTTATCATTATTGGTACCGGTACATGAAAGGGTTGATCTCACACTTTTGCACACCAAATACCCAACTATTTATAAAAAAAGAAAACGTTAATGAATACAGTTTCCATAATTGGCTGTTTTCGGTCCTTACCAAATGGTGGAACAAACCAACTGTACATATACCAGTAATTTTATCATTAACACAAGATGGGTTGCACAACCTCAAATTTTTTCAAGTCGCCACAGATGTGATGAAGATTTTACTTGACGTCATCAAACAAGTCGCTGATGATTTCAATAATAATTTTTCGGTATAGCTGCACAGCATGGACATGGGCTGGGTAAAATCTAACCCGAAGCTGCAGGATGCTAAAACAAAATAATCCTCTCTCTCAGTGTGCTTGCCATTGGAACAGTCAGGTAACGTTTGCATAATTTGTCCAAATGGGCAAACCTGTCTTGGGCCCACAACAGCACCGGGGTTTGCATGGTGAGTAGTTGCAGGGTTTGCAAGTAATCACTGACTTCTTTGTGTGCTGCGGAATAATTCCCTGCTCACCTACAGGTGGGCCAAATCCAAATCCTGCTTGAGCCTGGCTTTTCCTCTTTTACTGTTTCTCCCTCATTTACTAAAGCTATACATTCATGAATGAGTTTTTGCTAGAATGGGCTCTGTCTTCTCCGCAAGCCAAAAACATGCTCAACATTCATTGTGGAATAGTTAAGTCAAACAAAACGGATTGTGGACTAGCATGTACGAACCCTAGTATGTGTCACGAGTAGTTTTTAATTTTTCTTGTGGCTAAAGAATTATATTTTTGCTGAAACAATTCTTGCAACTCATCTCTAACTTTCTTTAAAAACTGATATACTCACCTAAGCCATTCTCGCAATCTGTAAAGTCCATGGAGTGAACTGTTCTGTCGACACCATATGGACCCATGAGTGTCCTGGTTAAAGATGAAGAAAGGGGGGACAAATAAGTGCATGGATAATACATTTACAGGAAAATTTAAAAAAATCTTTCTTCATCGAATTTTTAGCAGCACGGACAGTAGCAAAATGCATAAGATACAAAAACATTGAGTTAGAGGGTGTACATAAATACAAAAATACAGGGCTCACAAATAAAGGCACACCATCAAGACCATCAGGAAAACAAAACAAAACTATGCTGGTCTACGCTGTTTTTTTGGGGGGTTTTGGTTTTTAGCAGAGAAAGCGCCAATGGGGTTCGGGTCAGGGGGGCTTTTCTTCCTATCACACTCTTCCAGGTCTCATTGTCTTTGCCCAAGTGAGCATTAACCCTTTCGTACACCCTGTCACCTGATTACATGATAAGCTGACCACTGTACTAACCGCTGTCCCTGAAAGGGTTAAAGTCCCCACAAAATGAGGGACTCCCTAGAAGCAGCAGTCTCCAACATCCCAACCAAGAACGCAAGAAAGGATGGGTACTCTGAACTGCATTTTTTTGCACAGGCACACTCAAGTCAGGTCCTGCCTGCCCATCTGAAGGTAGAGGAGGCTACCCTTTTGTCCACATGAGTGTATGGCAACTTACAAGCAACAAGCCTTGGGGGAAACAAGTACCGGTATGTTCACACTGGGGACAACTCCAGAGTGGAAGAGACTCCGACCCTTTGTCCAACCCCTCTCAAAAGTTCTTGTACTACCCAAGCGGTGTGTTGGGGCCAAATTCAGCTCCAGACCAGCTCACCTGGGTGGCTCGCCAGGGTGAAGGAAAACTTGGTCCAATATTGTTTTGTCATCATGTGGAGTTTGTACCCGCGCTTGGTCTCGTCCCTCATTTAGGACATGACTGCCTTTGTTGACCCTGCCCTAAATGGAAGGCAGCATACACCTGCCACTATTTAATGTGCTTCTAATGAATCCCCACCTCCCCCCCCAAAAAAACATTTCATTGTTCTAGTCACTTTTCTTAAAATTTTTGTAGCATGAAAAATTGGATACCTCTGAAAAATTGATGAAAACAAACCTGGTCAAGCTAAGAGGCCAACAACAACAGTGAAGAAGCGTCAGGCAATTGTGGCCAGTATTGTCTGTTTTATACAGGGGTCGCGAACTCAATTTACGTGGGGCCGCTGGAGATAGAGTCTGGGTGTGTCTGGGCAACATCAAGCCTTCCAAAAAAGGGGTTTAAGCAGTGGTTCTTAAGTTTGTTAGAGGTACCGAACCAAATCAGCTCATGTGCAGATTCACCGAACCCTTCATTCGTGAAAAATAAAAATACTATTTTCTTTACAAATTCAAGACATAAAGAATGCATTTATGAAAAGCAACAAAGTAAACAGAATTAGTATAAGTATAAAGTTACGTTTTTTAATTGTGCACAAAATGAACCAGCCGGTGATGGCCAAGCGGGCATGTCATAACTAATTGACATGTTGAGTCGGGTGTGTCTTAACCTACGTGGCAGAGGCTCCGTCGAACCCCTGAGACGATTTACCGAATGGGAACAATGAATGATCGATGGCAAACACAACTTTACAAAGAGTGAGAGGCAGCGCCGGGCGAGTTACGCCACAATTTGCGAATGGATTGTGGCTGCTTGGACGAACGTGTCTGCTTGCACTGTTGTTCGAGTTTTTGGCAAAGCCGGCATCATTTCTGTGGAGCCACATGGCAATGAGAGTGACTGACAACGAGAGGGAACACGGCGTTTTTGATGGATTACCGGTACTTGCACAATTGTTCAATTCTGATACAGAGGATGAGGACTTTGATGGATTTCTGGGTGATGATTGATCGAAACACGTGAGTACATTGTACAATGGCTAAATAAAATACAACGGAACTCAGTTTTAGTTCCGTTGCCTTTTTAAAAACGTGTTTTTAGCTTGTATCTGTATGTCTTGGCATGCTACCGTATGCTTCAAGCTAACGTGTTTTTAGCGTGCGTGCATGCATGCCGTATGTTTAAGCTGGCGTATGTTTTACCACTTTAAAATTGCACCCAATAATACAGTGCGTTTTGTCTATGTGTAAAATACAGAAATAGCACCCATTAATGAGACTGCGCCCAACCATACGGTGCGTCGAATGGTCGTGAAAATACGGTACTTCTTGCTTGGCTCTCGACGAAGGCGGACACTTTTGCTTTCTGCTCTTGTCCCCCACCCCCACCCCACCCTTCCCTGCTCGCCACTCAGTCCATGTGCTGTCTTTGTCTGACTTTTCCTAGCCTCCTGTCGTATTTTCATCCTAAAAACAAACATGGAATTGGTTGGCTGGTCTCTCGATGCCATCGACAACATTTTCTCGATGAGAAGAGCAGGCAGTGGGGAGCCTACTTGCCCCTCGGGGACTTTTGCTGCTGGGTACACCCTAGATCCTTGGAGGAAGCGGAGAATGGTGTGCCTGTCAACACTGTCCGTTGAGGATGTGGATGACATCTACATTTTCGGCCTTCCGATAACAGGTATGCTGCTGTTTGGTGTTAGCAGTTTCCTGATCTATCGCAAAATTCAACCGACGGGAGCGGCTCTATTGGAAGTGAAGAGGCTGCCGGTCTAAGGATGGCATAATGCGGATGTCCAACACTCAGACTCAGACTGTGCTCAACCACAAACTGTTGCGGTTTTGGAGCGTCTCTGCAAGATGGTCAAGAACTTGGAGAAACTGGAATCCGTGCTCAAATATTGACTGAAATCACGGATTTGGCTGATCGACGCCACTCAAGAGACATAAGCCACGGACTCAAGGCTGTCTTAAATTCTTGGGCAGCCTGCTACCAAAACAACATCTGCTATCTCGACCTTCCCCTGATGAAAGTACGTACGGAAGCTAGTCCCCCACCATCACCCCCTCCCTCATACATTCCCTTGTTTCACCGTCTTCATTGTTTATGTCTTGTGACCTGTTGTAACTGTCATATGCTTGTGCAGGAGTTTTTTGCCTCACTCAAATTATCCTCAAATGAGGGTAGTTCGAGCGTGGTTTTTTTTTCTCCCCCTCTCCCTCCCTTGTGGTTTCTTTCTGACTTTCGGGTTGAGTGAACGCTGGCGCGTTTTGGCTGCCGCTGCTCAACCCGTATTGTTTTGTGTTTTTTGTTATTGTAAAGTGTCCTTGGGTGTCTTGAAAGGCGCTTATAAATAAAATGTATTATTATTATTATTATTATTATTAATGTAATAAAGCCTGTTTTATTGTTTGTTCAAATATGCAGCATGAATGGTACATGGAGGAGAAGACGAAGATTAACAGTTAAAAAAAGGTCAAACACGACAACACTAAAAACATGAACTAAAAACAACAGTATAGATTTTGGATGTTGGTGTATCAGTACTATGAGAGATGATCCGACATACATTATTGTGATATTGATATTTTGTCCAACCTCTTATTTTTCTCCTCTTGTGCTAATTCAGTGATATCTTCCTAACTGCCAAACAGAATTTTTCTGGCTGACTGCCAAATGCCTGACAAGGAAATGTATCAATATTTCAGCTACTGAGGGTTTCTAAGTAGCAGTCTGATACTCCCATGGCTGATTGTGAAACAATGAGGCTAATTGGGGACACAATGAAATGGCGCGTGAAACTTTATGTTAAGAAGCTTTGTTTCCCTGAACATCTAAAATCTGAAGCAATAAATAATAAAGTGGAAGCTTTTGAAGTAAAAATAAATAAATCCCCGACTGTTTTGAATTCAACACCCAAAAATGTGGGCAATTTTGCCTATGAATGAGTGCATGTTATAATTTGTGGGGGGGGGTTGTTGTTGTTTTTTCTTTTGCTTTTTCTTTTGATTCGATTTTTTTTGCGTTGCCACAGTGGTTGACTGGTTAGCACGTCCACCACACAGTGCAGAGGTGCTTGTGTGGAGTTTGTATGTTCTCCCGTGCCTGCCCTTAGGTGTGATTGTCATGGTGGGTGATTGTTTGTCTATCTGTGCCCTGCGATTGGCTGGCAACCAGTTCAGAGTGTTCTCCGCCGACTGCCTGAAGACAGCTGGGTTGGGCTCCAGCACGCCTGCGACCCTCGTGAGAATCAGCGGATTTTATCCATCCATTTTCAATTCCGCATAGCACCCTATGACAACAAATAACAACCGCACACTGCCCTACATGATTTTGGAATGTGGGAGGGAACCAGAGTACCCGGAGAAAACCCACACAGGCACAGGGAGAGCGTGCAAAAGACACAAAGGAAGGCCGGAATCCACCCTGCAGCTAACCGGTCGACCTCCGTGCCGCCGACTTGCATTCAAAGCAGTAAAATCTCAGCGTCATCTTACATATCAGAACTTGTTATTGAAGATAAAACTGAATGGATGAAGTGTTTTACTGTTTTATTATTTGTAGTTTCTTTGTTGATTTGTTTACTGTTGACTTATTTTTACAGTTGTATAACCATCATGTTGTGATGTCATTTAGCAACAATAATATTAATAATAATTAAATGATGTGAAAAACAACTGTAAATAGCAGTGCGATTTATCCATTTTGTATTTATATTGCACTTAATTGAACGGTGTTTGTTTGTTTTTTCTTCTTTCTTCTTTCTGCCTACATTCTTGCTGCTGGAGGCTGTAAATTTCCCCAGTGTGGGACAAATAAAGGATATCTTATCTTATTTAAAAACTGCCTGTATCATTAATAAAGGTTTGATAATGGCAAATATTTCCCCCTTTTTGGAGAGCACACATTAAATCCTTTGCACCTTCAGCACCTCAACACATAACCATAAACTGTATTTATCTAAACATTTTCCTGCATTAAAATAAAGGAATCTAGACGTCCAATTGTTAAATGCTTTCCGTTCTATTGTATTACACCTAAATTTCTAAAATTATGATCAAAGAAAATCGGTGTGACAATCTATTCACAACCTCCAGTCTTGACTAAAACCGCTCGGTGGTGGTTGTGATCACCGTGAGCTCACTGATAGTGATAAAACCCCTGTCCGGTCAACTTTTCTGGACATTTCTAAACATGACAGACAATGTTTTTAATCCACAAAACGGCTTTGACAGACAAGGCAGAATAAATCCACCCAGTTCTCGTTGCGCACGGCGAGCAGACGACAGATGGAAGAGTTCAACCTAGACCGAAGCAAACAGGAAACAACGAGAAGGCGAGCTGCTGTTTTTACATGTTGCTCTCAAATCCCTTTAATAATAACATATAGCTACACAGAACGGTTCATTCCCGAAAAGGGAATTACTGGGCGCGAGAGAGTCGAGTCACCCTTATTTTGGAAGTAATGACGCGCAAGCAAAAATACGCGTACATTTTCATGAATCAAACGTTTTTAATGAAAAATAACAGTTCCTGTTTAGCTTGTTTGTTTAACAATAAAATCACACGTATCTCTGCTACCATGGCAACAAACGTGCAGGTTTATCGAAAGTACATCGACAAAAACTTGTACGCGCAATATTTTAGATGAACACTTGTCCCTGTTCATTGCTCACCTGCTAATGATGACAGCTCCTTTATACATAACGGAAAAGGTTGGCATCTTGTCATGGGGCCAGTTTCTCCGCCAGAACGGCCGCACGGACGCTCGCTCAGTGTGTCGGGCAGAGCTTCCCCTGCCTCAGCCTCCGAACAGCCGCCGCATAACGATACGCGCGTGTGTGTGTCTGCACAGGCACAGGCTGTCTCTGCATTCCGTTAAACCGCCGCCACCCAGTGAACATCACCCACCTTCGCCCGCGCAGTTAATCTGTTACGTAATTTAAAAATCGACGAAAATTTAATTCTTTTTTTTTTAAAGCGTTAGTGTGTGTTTTCAGGGGCTCGACAGCTCCGACTGAAACTGTGGAATGCCTGTTGAACGTAGGGGCAATTTGTTGCCAAGGCTCAAGTGTGTGTAGTAGAAGGTAAGATTCCCCCCACCCCACAGTGTAATCCGATACTTTGCAGCAGCTGCTAAAGCTAAATCATGTTGATGATTGATTGATCCTGTATTTTGTATCAATGTTTGTCGAACTATACATTCATTTAAAAAATAATTACATTCCATCAATCGACTATAGGCCAGTGTAGAAAATCATTTTTATCTAAATTTTTTAAATGAAAGCTTTTTATAACCCCTTATTAAAACCAAATTCAATAATGTACAGTATGTGTGCATGTATGTATGTATGTATGTATGTTTATAGCAACACAATTGAAAACAGTGAATTTAAAAATTCGGCTAATGTTATATAATTACTGCACTTGGCTTAACTCACATATTCTCTTGCATGCTATCATACAATTATCCAACCCATCAACGAAACAAAACAATTATCAACAACCTTGTGTCCTGAATAGGTATTGAAAGATTGATTTGGCAATTCTGTCAACTTTCCTACAAAACCACTTGTCTCAGACTCTATTAATGTATCTCTATTAATTGTATCAGACTTTATTTTTTGTGTTGTGTTATTTTTGTTATTTTGACTTCAAAATGGCGCCGCGAGAGTGGCTGCCTTTCCAGCAGCTCCTATATTTTGTTGTTCTACTTCTTCCTTTCATAACTTTGCTGCTGTGAATTGGGAATTTCTTCATTGCGAGACTAATAAAGGTTTTCTTATCTTATTAATGGTTTTCATAGTCTCAACAAATACAGATACTGTACGTCTTTGTCCGTCTCCGTGTCTTCTTCCGTTCCACTCGAGAGGCATTCATGGACGCCTCCGAAAAACGTAAATTCTTACTTCAACGAAATCACGAAAAAAAATCAAGCGAGGAAATCACAAAATAAATTCTATAGGGGGGATATAGAATTTATTTTGTGATTTCCTCGCTTGATTTTCTGTTTTGATGCATTATTTTCAATTTTTGTAGTTTCATTTAAGTACAGTAATAGTTAATTGACATTTTTCAGAGGCGGTCCTGAACGCCTATCAAGTTGAACGGACGCCTCTCGAGTTGAATGGAAGGAGCATAGCACCATCAGTGGAGGCATTGTAGATTGCGCCCTATAGTGTGAAGCGTCCAATGTATGAACATTTTTTACAAAATAGCCATTCATTGAAAGTGCGCCTCATAACCCAGTGCGTCTTTTCGTGTGGAAAATACGGTATATACTGTATATATATATATATAACGTCCCACGGACGTTAAGACCCGAAAGCTCCTAACCATGCACGGAGGGTTCCATCCCAAATCTAGCACCCTGAGACTGTACGCAAGCCGAAAGGAAGGAGGCCGGGGACTAGTGAGTGTGAGAGCCACTGTCCAGGATGAAACATCCAAGCTCCATGAATACATCAAGGAGAAGGCTCCAACGGATGACGTACTCAGAGAATGCCTCAGACAATGGGGAACAGAAGATGAGGCGCTGGAAGAGGGACCATCATGGGAGGACAAGCCCCTACACGGGATGTACCACCGGACCATAACTGAAGTAGCTCTCAAGAAGTCCTATCAGTGGCTAGAGAGGGCTGGCCTGAAGGACAGCACAGAGGCACTCATCCTGGCTGCTCAAGAGCAGGCCCTGAGCACCAGAGCCATTGAGGCCCAGATATACCACACCAGACAAGACCCAAGATGTAGGTTGTGCAAAGAGGCACCTGAGACGATCCAACACATAACTGCAGGGTGTAAAATGCTGGCAGGGAAAGCCTACATGGAACGCCATAACCAGGTGGCTGGCATAGTCTACCGAAACATCTGTGCGGAGTATGGACTGGAAACCCCAAGGTCAAAATGGGAAACACCTCCGAAGGTGGTGGAGAATGACAGAGCGAAGATCCTGTGGGACTTCCAGATCCAGACTGACAAGATGGTAATGGCGAACCAACCAGATATCGTGATCATAGATAAAGGGCAGAGGAAAGCCGTTGTAGTGGATGTAGCGGTCCCAAGTGATGGAAACATCAGAAAGAAGGAACACGAGAAACTCGAGAAATACCAAGGGCTCAGAGAGGAGCTGGAGAGAGCCTGGAAGGTAAAGGTGACAGTCGTGCCTGTGGTGGTCGGAGCACTCGGGGCAGTGACCCCCAAACTAGATGAGTGGTTGCAACAGATCCCGGGAACAACATCGGACATCTCAGTCCAGAAATGTGCAGTGCTGGGAACAGCAAGGATACTGCGCAGAACAATATAACTATAACAATAGCTAGCTTTCTAATGCCCCCAGAAACGTGCAAAATGCAAATTGTGCAGTATCAAACTATTCATGGAAACGCAGACATTTTGAAAAGCCTTTCAAATATTGCTAAAAATGTCACTTTTGTGGATTTTCCAAGTATTCTTACTTCCTTGCACATTCCAGAAACATGCATGGTAGCTTCATAAAAGTGCCCATCGGTGTGAATAGCGTTTTTAAGTGCACTGTGATAGGCTCCCGTGACACTCCAGAGAACAAGCTGAATACAAAAACATAGATGGATGAATGATGCAGACTGAGTTGACATTAATTCACACAATAATTTCAAGCAGATTCATTTGGATTCAAATTACAAAGGTATAACAAAAACACTTTTGTGAATTGCTTCTGTCTGTGTCAGTAATGAGGTTCTGGCAATGTTCATTAACAGCATGGTAAGTAAATAATAGTTTATTTACAACATACTTCACATAGAGAGGGCTCACACAGTGCATCACAAATACAATAATAAACACAAAAATCAGCATAGAATATAAATAAAGAAGCAATGCCTTGACAGCAGCTCCTATATTTTGTTCTTCTACTTCTTCTTTTCATAACTTTGCTGCTGTGAATTGGGAATTTCTCAATTGTGAGACTAATAGAGGTTTTCTTATCTTTTCTTTTCTTAATGCCACTGGTATGCACACATAAAAAGATGTTTTTAATTTCCTTTGAAAATTTTCCACAGAAGGGGAGGCCCTCAGCTCGTATGGACGTGTATTCCACAATTGAAGAGCAACCAACTTAAAAGTTCTGTCACGTTTTGTTTTTAATTTTGTATGACAGTACAACCAGTAGAAAATGGTCAGCAAACTGCAGTGACCTGACAGGACAGTGAAAAAAAAGATGAAGTACGTAGGTGTTGACCATGGAGGACCCTGAAAGTGATAGATTTTGTATTGGATCCGAAAATGAACCGACCCATTCAAAAGGATATCTATCTATCTATCTATCCATCTATCCATCTATCCATCTCTCCATCTATCTATCTATCTATCTACACAGACTCACGCACGTACACATGCACACACACACACACGTTTCTGTATATCTAACAATAACGACAATATCGCGACATCGCAATATTAAAATTGCCACAATTTCATCGTTGTCATGTCACGATATTAAAAGGGAACACATCAATGAACAACCATTCTCACGCACAATCACACCTAGGGACAACTTGGAGTGTTCCACAAAGGTCAAGGTCAAGGTCATCTTTATTGTCAAATATGCTTACGTATGACATACAGCGTAGATGAATTTTCTTCTTCTCAATCCTCAGTGCAAATATGCATGCAAACATGCTGTGCATTAAACACACACAGCTAAGAAAGATAGCAGCTACACTGTATAAAAAAGACATAATATGTAATCTGAACAGTATAAACAGTAAAGACGATATAAACAATATAAACAATGGCACTTGTGGCTATTGTGGGTAAAGTGAGGTAGTGCATTGTGCAATCCGCAATACGCAGATGTCGGATAATGAGGGGAGGGTCATAGTCTGTGACAGGAGGCAGGGGTCGGGCACAGCAGGGAGGGAGTTGAGTCTCCTGACCGCCTGGTGGAAGAAACAGTTTTTGAGTCTGCTGGTTCTGGCACGGAGACTTCGCAATCTCCTTCCCGACGGCAGCAGGCCGAAGAGGCTGTGGGATGGGTAGGTGGGGTCACCTGCGATCCGGATGGCTTGGCGGGTCAGACAGGAGTAGTAGATGTCCACGAGTGAGGGGAGAGAGACATCAATGATCTTCTCAGCTGCTCTCATGGTGCGCTGCAGAGTCTTTTGGCGAGACACAGCGCAAGCACCATACCACACAGTGATGCAGCTGGACAGGATGCTCTCAATGGTGCCTGTATAAAATGTCTGCATGATGAGGGGGCGGGGCTCTTGCTCTCCTCAGTTTGCGGAGAAAGTACAGGCGCTGGTTGGCTTTTTTGGCCAGTGATGAGGTATTGTGGCTCCAGGACAGGTCTTCAGAGATGTGCACTCCAAGGAACTTGGTGTTGCTCACTCTCTCCACTGTGGCACCGTTAATGGTCAGTGGAGCATGCTGGGGGTGCGTCTTTCTGAAGTCCACAACAATCTCCTTTGTCTTCTCCACATTCGGGTGGAGATTGTTGTCTTTACACCACAAGGCCAGCCTGCACACCTCACTCCTGTAGATCGTCTCATCGCCGTTGTTGATGAGACCCACTACAGTCGTGTCATCCGCCAACTTAACGAAGAGATTGGAGCTGGACGAAGGAGTGCAGTCGTGGGTCAGCAGTGTGAAGAGGAGGGGGCTCAGCACACATCCTTGTGGAGCACCTGTGTTCATCATGATGGTGCTGGAGGTGTTACTGCCTGTGGTCTCCCCGTCAGGAAGTTCAACAGCCAGTTGCACAGGGAGGTGTTGAGCTCCAGGTGGTCCAGTTTGTCTCCAGGTGGGTGAGGGCTGAGTGGAGGGCGGTGGAGATGGCGTCTGCAGTCGATCTGTTCTGCCGATATGCAAACTGGTAGGGGTCCAGGGTGGGGGGGAGGGCAGACTTTATGTGCCTCATGACTAACCGCTTGAAGCACTTCATGAGGATGGGGGTGAGTGCGACCGGGCGGTAGTCATTGTAGCTGGAGGGGGACGACTTCTTCGGGACCCGGATGATGGTGGTGGCCTTGAGACAAGTTGGGGACAACAGACTGGCTCAGTGAGGTGTTAAAGATGTCTGTGAAAACATATGTGAGCTCCTCAGCACAGTTTCTCAGGACGCTACCACGAATGTTGTCAGGACCTGCAGCTTTCCGTACGTTTGTTCTCCTGAGGGTATGCCTCACACTATACTGGAAAAGCGTCAGCACCTGGTCGCCCAGAGGGGGTGGGGTCTTCTGTGCTGGGGTGTTGTTGTCTGTCTCAAAATGGGCGAAGAAGTTGTTCAGGTTGTTCAGCAGAGAGATGGAGCTGTCGCAGATGTGCGGAGAGGGCTTGTAGTCCGTGATGGTCTGGATCCCCCGCCACAGGTTCCTGGTGTCTCTGCTGTCCTTGAACTGGTCTGCAATCCTCCTTGAATATTGTCTCTTGGCCAGTCTGATGCCTCGTGACAGGTTGGCCTTGGCAGTCCTGAGGCCCACCACGTCCCCGGCTCTGAAGGCAGTTTTCCTGGCCCTCAGGAGCCTGTGGACCTCACCTGTCAGCCATTGCTACTGATTGGCCCGGATGGTAACGGTTCTGGTGACCGTGACATCATCCGTGCACTTCCTTATGTAGGACGTGACGGTCTCCGCGTACTCGTTGAGGTTAGTCATTGCATGTTTGAACACACTCCAGTCTGTGGTGAAGAAACAGTCTTGGAGTGCTTCTATGGAACCCCCAGGCCACACTCGTACTTGCTTCCTCACTGGTTTGATGACTTTCACCAGTGGCCTGTATGCTGGCATTAGCATCACAGTGGTGTGATCTGAGGAACCAAGGTGGGGGAGGGGGAGGGCTTTGTAAGATCCTCTGACTATAGTGTAGACGTTGTCCAGAATATTTGTGCCTCTTGTGGGAAAGTTGATGTGGCCATGGAGTTCTGGAAGCACGCACTTGGGGTTTGCATGATTGAAGTCTCCTGCCAACATGAAAAAGGCGTCGGGGTGGGCTGTCTGCTGCTCACTGATGTGCTGATAGAGTTCAGACAGAGCCATACTCCTGCTGTTGGTTGATACAGGGGGAATGTATATTCCCACCAGCAATATGGCACTAAATTCCCTCGGCAGGCAGAATGGCCGGCATTTGATAATCATAAACTCCAAGGTTGGTGAGCAGCGCTTGCAAACCACAACAGCGTCTCGGCACCAGGCATCGTTGATATAAACAGAGTCCCCTGCCGCGAGTCTTCCCCCCCTCGATGAGCTCTCTGTCTGCTTGGCAGCACGTTAGCCCGGCTAGCCGAATAGCCCGGTCCGGGACACTGTCGTTGAGCCATGTCTCCATGAAAACAAAAACGCAGCAGTCACTCACGGTTTTGCAAGATGTCCGAAGTAAGCGGATATAGTCCAGTTTGTTGTCCAGCGAGCGTACGTTGGCCAGCGTGATGGTCGGGATAGCCGGTCGATGAGGGCTAGCTGCTAGCCTAGCCCGGATACCTCCGCGCTTCCCCCTCTTCTGCTTCCTTCGATTCCGTCCGTGGCGCTTCCACTGCGGGCTGGTTGCAGGAGTGGGGGTCGGTGATTTAGCAGGCTTCAGCAGCAGACCGCAGTCACGCAGCAAATTTAGTTTGTTCGCCTTCATTGGATTATTGTCCGTTTTTGTAGTTCTGCTGATGGTGAGCAGAAACTCACGAGGGAATGTGCGCCTTTGTGCGCATCACAGTGAAAACATGGAACATAAAGAACACGAAGAACACTGATTTGCAGGGGGAGAGAGAGAAGCCACAGTTGACCACTGTGCCACCTCTTTCTCTCTCTCTCTCTCTCTCTCTCTCTCTCTCTCTCTCTCTCTCTCTCTCTCTCTCTATATATATATATATATATATTGTATATATACAGTATACTGTATATATATTAGAGCTGTCAAACGATTCAAATATTTAATCTAATTAAAAATGCAACTGTCATGATTAACTCAAATTCACTAAAAATTAATCGTGATTACTCACGCATTTTTTATCGTTTCTGAATTTCCTTTGATATTTTTTGTCCTAATTTTCCCCATTTTAATGCTCTCATCAACATGGAATCATGAATCAGTTTTCTATGTGCAAAATGCAAATATTTACTGAAATAACAATTTCGATTTTCAATTTTACATGAACATTTTTCACTTGGAGCAGTTATTCACACATAATCTCTCACACAATATTAGTGTCCATCAACAACAGTGAAATTTTTTTTTTGTCACACAACAGCTGCTTTAACAGCTCTTTTTATGGAATCAAAACAGAGCAAGATAACATTATAAAGTGCACATCTAAAGTAAACTAGTACTCAGCCTATAGTGGATTTAAGCCATGGTTGCATACTTCGTTTTTCTCAAGTCTGCTTTGAACACAGCAGTCAGGCTATGTTGATTCTGTTGGTCCTTCTTGCGCGCAGGTCTCTCTACGGCTTTGTGTAGACATCATTTCGGAAGACTACACTTGGTTCGATGACAACACTGGAGACGTTTTATTTTCAGTGTGTTTGCTAGGTCGCTACCACTGCACCGCTGAACTCTCGACGTGCCTGAGCGCACCGTCACTGTCAGACGAACACAGAGAAGCTCCACACGCTTTATTTATATGGACACGGAACACTGTAACCTTCCACACAAAATAGTTCCAAATAAGTAACAATCGCGTCAGTGGCATACATCGTATTGGACAGGCTGCCTGCTCTTTCTTCACCAGAGGCTCATCAACCTAGTCTCTTATTTCTCTCGCGAAACAGTGTCTTCTCCCGCTTGGTGTACTTTAGCCTTCTCCGCTACGTACAATGTCTGTACACAGCTTGTACTGGAGGCTCACGCTGGCAATCCGTAGTGGAGTCGTTAGACGCAATGCGAATGATTTCAGCTTGAGTCGAGCTGTGGACAATGTTGACAGGCTTGCATGCAGTAGCCATACATTTAGCTATGGCTTCAGCAAATTTGTTCTTCGTCACGTCATCCATTTTCTTCGCTTTGAAATGATCCATAGCAGTCTGTCTGAGACGAGGGGGCGGAGTACTCGCGTCAGCTGTGTGCTTGGCCATTAAGTGGTATTTCAGACTCAACGTGCTGTGATGATAGCTCAGTTTATGACTGCAAAACATACAGGTAACTTTGGTCTTGTCAGTGGAACAATCTGGCAACTTTTTAAAAGTAAACTTTCCATTCATAAACTCTTTAAGTATCCGTTTTCGGTGTCTCGCGCTGCCGTGGCTGGCAAAACAAACGTGCGTGGACCTATGCAGCGCGCTTGTTGTTTTGTATCTGGTTTATTTATAGAGCAACGTAACATCCGCTGTGACGTGTGCCGCGTTAATCTCGCGAGAAAAAATTGAATCCCGTTAAAACTCATTTAAATTAATGCCAATAAAAACGCGCTAAACTGACAGCTCTAATATATATATATATATATATATATATACATACATACATACATGCAGTAATCCCTCGTCTTTGGACTGGATTGGATACAACTTTATTGTCAAATGTACTGTATGTGTAACATACAGCACAGATGAAATTTATTCCCTCTCAAGACAACATAAAACAAGAGGAGCTGCTGCAGGTGTCCGCGCCGCCATCAAAAGAAAGTTTAAAAAAGTTTATCGCGGGGGTTACGTTCCAAAAAGAACCCGTGATAAGTGAAATCCGTGAAGTAGGAAAAAAAAAAAAACCTGAGAGGGAAGAAATTTCAAATGTGCTGTATCTTGATAGCTTTATTTTTTACAGTTATTATACAATACTGAACTATGTATACAATGCAGAGGCGATTGCTCGAAGACTGCTAGGGAAGCTCAGCTTCCCCTAAAATGTCAAAAAGTAAGTGATCAAATATATCTATGTACGTACAATTGTGTGGACATGTCATTACTAAATATGCGCTACAACGCGCTCAATTTTTGTTCCGAATCATCTTCTTATTCCTGGTTACGACGCGACTCTCTTCTCATTCATTCCCGCAGCTTCACTGTGCTTTAAACTGTGTGGACGCTGAGCGTCTAGAGAGTTCAGCGTAGCTTGTCCCAATGCATTGAAATGAGACGAGTCATTGGATAAATGCTGGATTTGTCCCGCCCATCGGACGCTCGGTGTATAGGCTGGCCTGAACGCTCAGCTTTTCTGCATGATGATTGGATGATCTGTCTGAGGCTGAATCTCTTTTTGATTGACAGTGAAATGAGCCAATCACCGATCTTATGGTCAAGGCATCCTTTTCATTTTTTTTTGAAAAGGAACGGAGAGTAGAATTCACGTATAAATAAATGGACACATTTTATGATGTAGGCCGAAATTGAGCTTGCCCTTTGACAGACCAGCATCCGCCACTAATACAATGAAACCAAAGACCAAAAATTTGCAAAGGTAAATTTGGGAGCTGTACAGAGACAAGGTGCGGAGACTGTTCACGTCGGTCACTGCCTGAGCCAGGATGAGGATACAGAACGCAATTCACTGTTTAAAAGCATTTAAAGAACTGCACTTAAAAAATCCGTGAAAAAGCAAAGCCGCGGAAGGTGAAGCGCCTGATAGCAAGGGATGACTAGATATGAGTGTATATACATGTATATATATATATATATATATATATATATATTAGAGCTGTCAGTTTAGCGCGTTTTTATTGGCATTAATTTAAATGAATTTTAACGGGATTAAAATTTTTCTCGCGAGATTAACGCGGCACACGTCACAGCGGATGTTACGTTGCTCTATAAATAAACCAGAAACAAAACAACAAGCGCTGCAGAAGACCACGCCCATGTCTGTTTTGCCAGCCACGGCAGCGCGAGACACCGAAAACTGATACTTAAAGAGTTTATGAATGGAAAGTTTACTTTTAAAAAGTTGCCAGATTGCTCCACTGACAAGACCAAAGTTACCTGTATGATACAGGTAACTTTTGGTCTTACATACAATGTATGCCACTGACGCGATTGTTACTTGTTTGGAACTATTTTGTGTGGAAGGTTACAGTGTTCCGTGTCCATATAAATAGAGCGGGTGGAGCTTCTCTGTGTTCGTCTGACAGTGGTAGCGATGTAGCGAAAATAAAACGTCTCCAGTGTCGTCATCGAACCAAGTGTAGTCATCCGAAATGATGTCCACACAAAACCGTAGAGAGACTTCCGCGCAAGAAGGACTAACAGAATCAACATAGCCTGAATGCTGTGTTCAAAGCAAACTTGAGAAAAACGAAGTATGCAACCATGGCTTAAATCCACTATAGGCTTAGTTCTAGTTTACCTTAGATGTGCACTTTATAATGTTATATTGCTCTGTTTTGATTCCATAAAAAGAGCTGTTAAAGCAGCTGTTGTGTGACAAAATATTTTTTTCACTGTTGTTGATGGACAGTAATATTGTGTGAGAGATTATGTGTGAATAACTGCTCCAAGTGAAAAATGTTCATGTAAAATTGAAAATCGAAATTCTATGTTGATGAGAGCATTAAAATGGGGGAAAATAGGACAAAAAAATATAAAAGAAAATTTGGAAACGATAAAAGAAAATTTGGAAACGATAATGTGTGAGTAATCACGATTAATTTTTAGTGAATTTGAGTTGATTCTGACAGTTGCATTTTTAATTAGATTAATTATTTTAATCGTTTGACAGCTCTAATCAATACCCATGAAGTAGCTCCACACTTAAAAAAGATTGGTGACCACTCTTCTAAACAGTTCCCTGACCCGTCTGCTCATCCTTCCTCGGGTAACGAGTGAACTGGGGCCTATCCCATCTGACTTTGAGTGAGAGGCGTGGTTCACTCTGTACTGGTAGCAGTGGGGGTTCTGGATCAATTTCACTGAGGGGGCCGGGCTGGGGCCAGGGGTTTTGATGGGGGGGCACATTCAACCCAGGGCTAAAAAGACAGATTCGAAATCTTATTTGACTTTTTATTTCTTCAGACTTTGAAATTGTAGTCATAACATTACAGTGATGAGAAAAAAACAGTATTAGGAGGGCTAAAATGTCTGCAAGCGTAACAATACGCCGTGTCCATCTGTTGAGAATATTCAAACCAGGGGATGATATGGTACCAGCCTCCCGGGGACAAAAATTGCAAATACACTGAAGCTAGATGTTTTACATGCATATAATTATCCAAATTTTAAAAGGCAATGTCTTATATATTGATCCTGTTAAATAAAAATTAAAATAAAAAGGGAGACTAAAAAAGTTACACACACACACGCACACACAAACACGCGCACACACACACACACGCGCACACACACACACACACGCAAATAGCACTCGTGTCGTGGTAATTTCCTTCTCTGCGGACTGCTTCTCATTTTCACGCTCATTTTTAAGTGGCGCAGCGCACTAAAGGGTCCGACTAGAATGTTAAATCACGCACTTTGGTTCCACCTTACTCGGCACGACTGCGTAATCTACGCTCGGAGGGGGGGGGCCACAGGGGGGGGGCATAATCGTGCTACAGGGGCACTGGCCCCCGTTGCCCCCCCCCCAGAACCACCACTGACTGGTAGCCAAGTCCGAGGCTAAGGGTTTATAACTTTGCCTTCATAAACTATTCCACATGAACTGTATATATGGTCGCAGTATTCAAAATGCCAGATTATATTACATGATCTTTCACAACCAAAAATCGTTAACTAGTTGGAAGAGAAAGGAAGAGTTGAATAGATTCTCCGGCATTGCCTGCTGTCGCTTGATAAAGAATATCAATGTTTGGTTTCTCTACAATGTGTTTTCCAGCTCCATTGCTGGCTAAATGCTTTCCATGAGCTTTTGGTTTGGCAGACTTGTGTTTACTTTGATCTGCCACTGGATTATGCCACATGAAATCCAACATTAAAAAAAAAATCTAATACCTCAAGAAGCTTAGGAGCTTTTCAAAGCCTCTTTGCCACATTTATTAAGAACTGAAGTGCGCTCTTAACAAGACTGGCTCTTGGTTTTTTAGGCACACCAACAGAAAACCTCAACTTCAAAATGGCACTCTTGTGTAGAGTTTTTGCTGGTCTGTGACAGAGAGAACGGTTTGTTTTAAGACTTAAAACAAACGGGAATTACAAGTATATAACAGGTTGCTTACCAGGATAAAAATAATCCGTTCTTGATTTTAAAATCTTTTTTTTTTTTTAGAAGAAGAATCATCTTTATGATTTCAATTCACATCGTCCATTGAAGTGAAGGATATTTTAAACTAAACAAAAAATTGTTCAGGTTGTATTTAACTCATTCACTCCCAAAGACGTCTTTAAACGTCTTTTGAGGCTTGGTCCAGAATTGGCTGGTACTGAATGAGTTAAGATGGTTTGTCTCTCATCAAACAAGCTTCATCAGGCTGTATGGTATTGGACCCAAGTACCGTATTTTCTGTACTATAAGGATCTTTGGATTATAAGGAACACCTTCAATACAGTAAATATTCTCTAGTACGGACTCGTGTTTGCGCTGTCCAATTTGTCCTGGTAACAGAAATTCCTCATTTGGGAAATGAGCATGGTACATGTCCTTTATGAACCTGCAAGTATGTTGACAAAATGCACGTGTAACAACACAATCAATAAAATACAAAGATATACTGTCCAAAAACTGTTTATATAACAAAAACTGCAATACAGGTGTATCACAAAAAAAAATCACAACAGTAAAATACATACAGTATTTTAATGTTTATTTTTTTCTGTCTTGGGAAAAAAATGTGTATTTTGGATTGTTTTGTTGGATGCATTCTTTGGTTAAATGACAATTTTGCCTGCGTGTCATACAGTTTTCTTGCTAGTTGCAAGTAACTGTACCGTTGATCACCGATGTCTGGTAATTCTTGTGCATACTGAAGGATTTTTTTTGCCATTTGCATTGCTTCCTTGCTGGATGGTGGCTTGTCATCAGGAGTTGAATCGATGCCTTGTTTTTTAAAGTTTCGTAGATTTGCGTCTTTCCGACTCCAAGTGTCTGCTGGATCTTTTTAACTTTGTGTCCAGCCTGGCTGAAACGGATGCATTTCACTCACTCCGCTCCAGTCGTTACAGTTCTTCTACGTTTCGATGCGATGATCTCCACGACATAATTGAATAAAGTTAAAATCTTTTGCAATTACAGTAAAACGCACGGCAATAAAAAGTCGCTTACACGTCTTCGTTTCGAATCTGATGAATGAAAACGGCGAAGCGAACACGTTTCTTCGGTCATGTCGAGTGGGTGCTGCTTTTAAGGTCGTGCCGCGTTCTCCAGGACGTAAGTGAATAAAGTTAAAATCATTCACAATTACAGTAAAACGCACGGCAATAAAAACTCACTTACACGTCGTCGTTTAGAATCTGATGATCGAAAAACGCGAAGTGAAGACTTGTTTTAGCGTTGTGTCTTTTCCGTCGCATCGGGTGGGCGTTGTGTGTATTTAAGCTCCCGCGGCATTACACCTCCATCCGGGTTACGGGTAGTGGAATTTCCGCTTACGCAAATTCCGGTAACACGTAATATCGTAGTCAAAATGTTAATGCATAGGATTTTATTCCGGGTGAAGGATATTCCTTTCCATAGAATTCCGGGGATGGGAATATTTACTGTAAATGGCCTATTTTAAAATTGTTTCATACATAGGGTGCACTGCTTTATAAGGTGCATAGAATAGAAGCTATAATAGTGGCAGCGGTTGAGCTATGAATCCACTAGGTGGTGCTACGCTAAAGGAAATACAATAAAATTCAATATAGCTTTATTTATATTGAGACTTCACAGCCACTGCAGCTGTAACAAAACCATGAGAACTTGTCACAAATACAGACATGAAACATAAATACAAATGGCATTACAAAACAGCAAATGAAAGTTATGAAGAAAACTGATTTCATTCACAAGGGGCTAAATATCCTAAGAAGTCTTGCTTCTCCTTCTTCCTTCGTTTCATCAGTCGTGAACTATGCTTTTGGTATTGTCTTTGTTTCATAATGGCAGAGCTCACAAAGTAGTTGTTTGTTTGAGTGTGTGTTGGCGAATGCACATGTCAGTTAGTGTTGGGCAAAATCCTTTTATGTTACACTTGGTTCCTGCTAATAATCACCACTTGATGGCATAGGAACACGAACAGGGAAACAACTCAATGGGAAATAGAAAGAGCCTGTTACACCATCTACAAGGCGAATCGGATTATACGGCGCACTGTGCTTTTGGGAAAATTGAATGCTTTTAGTTGCACTTTATTGTGCGAAAAATACTGTATTTATCCTCGAAGGAAGAGGCATCACCCAAACAGGGATGGTTTTACTCGTTTGGGATTCAAATCAACAATCAAGAAGATACAGTGGAAAGAGGACTCTTTCCAGCGCCAGTCATTTGAGTGTGATCAGAAATATCCTTTGGAAATACACTTGAAATAGAACAAATCTTGCACCACTGGAACATTAGTTTGTTTTGCTTTTAAAGTATGCCTCATTTTTAAAGAACATGCATAGCGCTATGAGCAGCACAATTGAGACTGTACATTGCACTTATTAGTGGAGGTAATGTGATAGTGTGCGGGGGTCATCTCAATCGCTGGTAATATGAGATTTGTCATCCTTTATGTCAATCGGAATGGAATGAGTACAATCAAGGGCAATACCATGTCTCCACAGTCTGGGACAAAACTCCAAGATGATGCTTGGTCCACAGAGTGGTGTTTTTCAGAGACAACCTCCAGGATTTGGGAGAGCAAAGACTGAAGTATCCTGCCAACAGTCTTGAGCTCAACCCTACGAAACACTTGTGTGATCATTTTAGAGGAGTTGACCCAAACAATATCACTGGCTGACTTGCGACAACGAGGAGTCCAGGAGTGCATCATCTTAGCAGTATCCAGTATACCTGAACAGCTGAAATGCATGTCAGAAGTCTAAATCCCAAATGGTCCAACCCTATTATTTTCCCTCATATCACCTTCAATGATCAGACATGTTTTATAATGACATATATGAAACTGATATGACAATTAGGGAATAGCAGACAGTGACTTAGTTTTCTCCTCAATCTCTTTTGCAAGTTCTTGGCGATCAATTTTCTTCTGTTTTGCTGTGTGCCTCAATGCAGTTGACTTGACCAGGAGGCTATGACAAGTTTTACCTCTCACGGATATGTCCTTCTTGCACACTTGGCAGTTTGCCGACGTGGAATCGCCAGCAATTTTTCCGACCCAAACACGGAACTCCGGCTTCTCCAGCCACGCCACTTGAAAATAGCATTGTCCCGGAATATTTGTAGCGACGCATACTCGAGCGAAGCGCGCCTCAGCAGTCGAAAGTCCGCTGCTCTCTGCTGTGTGTGCGTCCGCGCGAACATGTACGCACGCGCACGTCTTTTGGTTTCAACCAAGCAACCGACGTCACAAATCAAATACGCTTTGATCTACGACAAAAAAACGCTAGCCTAGCCGAAACAACAGCTAAGCTTAGCTGACGCACACACAGCAGAGAGCAGTGGACTATGGACTGCTGAGGCGCGCTTCGCTCGAGTGGCGTCGCTACATATTTGTCTGTCACTTGTAGAGATCGATAAATTCGATGAATAGATTTTTCCAGAAAATATGGTAATTGTTTGCCGAGCCGGCAACCAAACCATCCATTCACTGCCCCAGGATGGCGTCAATCTACTGTATTGTTGTTTCCCGGAATGACCCGAGTGATCACGTGATCATCGTCGGAACTAATCGGAGACGGCGGAAAAAGCAGAGCGGGTACCAGGTCCTGCATGTTCCGACAAAACTATGAATTGGAAGGGTGGGGAAAATGACATACACAAATGAAATGAACACCACAGGTTAATTTTTATGGATTTTAGAAGATTTCCCTGAAAATTATGGACAATTAAGAACATAATTTTACAACTTCTTTTTTTGTTGATTTTTATGAACTTTAAGGACCCGTACAAACCCTGATGATGCGTGCTAAAGTCTGAGCTAAAAATTTCAAATTGTCATATGTAATTCACAATAACAGTCATTATTCTTGACTTACGGGCGGCCCGGTAGTCCAGTGGTTAGCACGTCGGCTTCACAGTGCAGAGGTACCGGGTTCGATTCCAGCTCCGGCCTCCCTGTGTGGAGTTTGCATGTTCTCCCCGGGCCTGCGTGGGTTTTCTCCGGGTGCTCCGGTTTCCTCCCACATTCCAAAAACATGCATGTCAGGCTGATTGGACGCTCTACATTGTCCCTAGGTGTGAGTGTGGGCGTGGATGGTTGTTCGTCTCTGTGTGCCCTGCGATTGGCTGGCAATCAGTCTGGCAACTGATTCAGGGTGTCCCCCGCCTACTGCCCGGAGATGGCTGGGATAGGCTCCCGCACCCCCCGCGACCCTAGTGAGGATCAAGCGGTTCGGAAAATGGATGGATGGATGGATATTCTTGACTTCTGATTTTGAAACTAGTTACCCATCAATTTGTTGTGCGCTGTGTATGTAATGTGGGGAGGGGATTAAGCATGTATATGGTTTTCCCAAATTCATAACGGCCCTCCAAGGGAAACTGTAACTACAATGTGGCCCGTGACAAAAATGAACTTGACACCCCTGATCTACACTATCTGACCGATGGTGGATGGGTTTTGAACAGATCTCCTGCGATTAACAGGGGGATCACTGTCCAGCACCTATGTGAAAGTGCCGGCCCGCGGGCCAGATCCGGCCCGCGAGAATGTTTTCAGTAGGCCCTGGGATGATATTGATTTATTATTAGAACCGGCCCGCGGACCGCAGCAAGCCGGGAGCCGGCAGATCTTTTACATGCACCAATACTACATTTCCCACAATGCAACGGTGACGCGCCAAGCAGTGGCCGCTTCATTTCAATATTAGTGCAGCAGTCGTTTACATCGCAGTGATGTTAGCTTGCAGAGACCCGTCAAAAATGGCAAAACGGAAGGTGGACACTGAGAACCGGGGGTTTCAAACAAGGTGGGAGTCGGAGTACATGTTCATGGACGTAACTGGAAAACCTGGGTGTCTTCTGTCCCCGGGAAAGTGTGGCGGTATTGAAAGAGTGTAATTTGAATTCAGACAGAATGCTGAAGTTTCTGACGTTGCCCAGTTGTCAATTTTCATCCGCGGAGTGGACTCCAGCCTAAGCGTGACAGGAGTTTTTGGCTTTTCATCCTATGCATGAAAAAGATACGGCAGTGGGTGCTGCCCAGTTTGCCCGTTTCCTCCGCGACACAGTGTCCCAGCTGCGCATCCAGGCTGATCAAACGTTGTCGAAAGTTTGGCAGAACATACCCGTGTGAACAACTACTTTCTTTGATGAAGCTGAACAAAACATCTCACAGAAGTCGACTTACTTCTGCTTGGCTCTCGACGAAGGCGGACACTTCTGCACTGCTCCCCCTGCCCTCCCACCTTTTTTTTCCCTGCTCGCCACTTAGTCTTGTGCAGTCTTTGTCTTTTTTTTCCCTAGCCTCCTACCGTGTTTTCATCCGAAGAACTAACCATGGAATTAGTTGGCTGGTCTCTCAATGTAATTGACAAACATTTTTCGACGGAAAGAGCGGGCAGTGGGGAGCCTGCTTGCCCTCCGGGGACACTTGCTGCCGGATACGCCCTGGATCCATGGAGAAAGTGGAGACCGGTGTGCCTGACAGTACTGTCCGTGGAGGACGTGGAAGACATCTACATTATTGGCCTTTTGATAACAGGTATGCTGCTGTTTGGTGTTGGCAGCTTGCTGTTCTATCGCAAAATTCAACCGACGGGAGCAGCTCTATTGGAAGTGAAGAAGCTGCCGGTCACTCTGGATGGCTTGGCGCGAATGTCCAACACTCAGACTCAAGCGGTGACTGAGCTCAACCGCAATATTGTTGCGGTTTGGAGCGACTCCGCGCGATCGATAATACCATGGAGACGTTGGAATTTTCGCTTCGAAAAGGAATTGAGGATTGGCTGATCGGCGCCAGTGAGAGATACAGTCCAAGGACTCAAGGCTGTCTGGAATTGTTGGCAGCCGTCTCTCCAAAACAAACAACGCTATCTGGCCTTTCCCCTGGATGGAAATACGCATGGAGTCTAGGGCCCCCACCACCAACCCCCCTTCTTCTCGGCCATGGACTGATAAGCCGGGACTGTCTTCATGATGAGCAGACCTCGACGAAGCAGCTATGACCTGTACACGCATACACATACACAACTGGACAACCACACGCGCATACACATCCTTGTTATCACCGTCTTCATCGCTCCGATTCTTTTTCCCCCGTGACGTGGTTCGATGATGCGGAGCGCAACGGTGACCGTGTGGCTGGTCATTGTCGGCCGCGTCGCGGTTACCCTACCCTACCCCCCCCCCCCCTTCCCATTCACCCCCCCCCCCCTTATACATGTTATGTCTTGTGACTTGTTGTAACTGTCTAATGCTTATTCATGTGCTAGGGTCTTTTTTGTCCTGGACTTAAATTATCCTCGGAAGAGGATAGTTCGAGCGTGGTTTTTTTCCCCTCTCCCTACCCAGCGTTTTTCCTTTCTGAATTCTGATTGTAATTTCCCCATTGCGGCACAAATAAAGGATATCTTATCTTATCTCTTATCTTACTTCTGAACACCTTCACTCAATTTTGAGGATTTGCTCAGCTCAGAGCCTGACCCTAAATAATGATGAACTTGTAGAAAAGGTAAGACACCACCGAGTATCAGCCTCCACCTCAAAGAAGTAAATATTACTCTGCAATCACATATTAAGAGTTTTTACTCACTTCAAGTTTAAAAATTACAGTGAAAGCCAATATTATACTTTATGTTACTTCTCCTTGAAGTGTTGTTTTTGGTTAATAAATTTTTGCACTTTATTTTATTGTATTTAAATCCAATTATGTTTTAAAAATATTTTATTCGAGTGAATGATCGAAAATTGCTATTATTTGTTTTTCTTGTAAGTAAATTTAGCCTACTTTTGCTAAAAGAGAAAATATGGGCTATTGATGGTGCGTTGAATCATACCGGCTTCTTTCATTCATGTTATGGGTATTTTTATTCAAAGGAAATTCGTTTTTTGTGCCTGTTGAAAATTAAAGTTCACTGACAGAGCCATAGGAAAATGTTGCTTTATTTATCTGATCATATTGGAATGTATTTGTAAGGTTTTCAGTCAATTAACTTTGGTTCAATAAACTATATGTGGTCATTTTTCAATTTTTCAATGAACATTCGATCAGTCCGGCCCTCGGCTTGCAGCAAAAAATTTTATCTGGCCCTCCATCCATTTGACTTTGACACCCCTGCTGTACAGTATGGACACATTTACAATTAAAAACTAATGAACAATGTGATCCAATTTTAACAAGAAACATTTTAGCTGGTCTAAAAGGCTGAATATTCATTCATTCATTCATCTTCCGAACCGCTTGATCCTCACGAGGGTCGCCCACACAGGCCCTGGGAGAGCATGCAAACTCCACACAGGGAGGCCGTGTCACATTGCGTGGTGGACCCCAAAAAGCAGGCAGGAGGGAGGAGCAGGGTGTACTTGACGAATTGTATTTAAAACAAGAAAACTAAATCCAAAACAAAGTCCAAAGTAACAAACAAAAACCATGACTTAAACAAAAACGATGACGAACCAAAACACTACTAGAACAAACATGACAGCAGCAAAGGAACAGCAAACAAACAAACATGACAGTAGCAAGAGCAAACAATGACCCGACACTGAGTGTTCGGGCTGGGAGTCCTTTTAAAGCCCTAATTACCTATGACCAACAGGTGTGCAGCTGCCGGGGGAGCCCTACAGTGCCACCTGTTGGTCCCTAAAATGAATCATGACAGGCCGGAGCTGGAATCGAACCCGGTACCTCTGCACTGTCAAGCCGACGTGCTAACCACTGGCCTACCGGGCCGCCCCTAAAAGGCTGAATAATAAAACAGAAATCACAAGAACAATTACAAACTCCTTGCTCCAAGTGGAGGAGTTTAAGTATCTTGGGGTCTTGTTCACGAGTGAGGGCAGGAGGGAGCGGGAGATCGACAGGCGGATCTGCTGTGATGTGGACTTTGTATTGGTCTGACGTGATGAAGAAGGAGTTGAGCCAAAAGGCAAAGCTGATCTATGTTCCGACCCTCACCAATGGTCACGAGCTATGGGTTGTGACCGAAAGAACGAGATCCCGGATACAAGCGGCCGAATTTAATTTTCCCCGCAGGGTGTCCGGGCTCCCTTAGAGATAAGGCTGATCAACCAGTTTTATTAATGGGTTGATGATGGCGTGCTGAAATGAATTTTAGAAAATAAAAAAGTGAGTTGCTTCAATAGCTAGTGGTAACATGCCTACAGCACTGAATTGATTGTTTCTCTTGAAATATTACTAAAATCCATTTGAACAATGTGAGTGTTTGACAAAAATACAGTTCTCCTCAAGCCCATTAATTTAGTCTCCGCTTCCTCTTATTTGGCAGCCATAGCAACTACCATTTGCCTCAGATCTTTAATCACTAAATCTGCACAGTGGGTCATTATCAGATTATGGGATTATCCACTCCACGATGAGAAATCAAACGGGCTGGGACCCAATCACAGCAATACATTGCACTAAGCACTCCCTCTCTGTCACTAACACGAAGACACATGCATGTGGACACACACACACACACACACGATCACGCGGACACCCTCGTAAAGACAAGTCGGGCTACGCAAGTACAGAGCATCAACTTCAATGAGTTGATTGACAGCGCCGAACTTGAGCAAAAAAACAATGTCTCATGGGACAGACAACTCCATTCATTCTGCTTTGATGGCAACATCTTTAGTGGAAACGGACACACATTCGCCAGAGAGTCAAATAACCAGAGGGCATGAAGACCACATCACCAAAAAGATTGAATTGGAATCGCAGGACTTGCCATTGATTATCAGCCATCTCGTTACCTCTGCGTCCCGCGTCCTAGACGCACAATTTTCCCGCGGGACGCACAGTTCCAAATAATGTGCGTTTTTGGGACGCAAGGAAATTTCTCAATCAAAACAAAACAAAAAAAAACTACGAGACAGACACACACACACACACACACACACACGTACACACACACACACAGGCCAGCGATCCCACGGCCGTGCAGCAGACGTGTTTATGAATCGTCAATTCAGGATGATTAGACAATTAAGGAGGGAAGAGAGCTGCTTTTGTTCTTATAAGCCTCTCTCTCTCTCTCTCTCTCTCTCTCTCTCTCTCCCTCTCTCTCAGCCACACGCGCACGCCACGCACACGCGCGCGCGCACACACACACAAGCACACCACACACTAGCAGCATCATAAACAACACTTAGACGCCGATTAAAGATCAAAGAGTAACCCACGTGATAAGACAGAAAGAAGATGCACAGCCAATCAACATGGCTTTGCATCTTCTCAGCCTCGCCCCTCACCCCACATGTACTGTATATGTTGCTCTATGTGATTCACTGGTGTTTTGCTGACTTTCGCTGCTCTTCGTGGACCGTGGACCGTTTAAAAAAAATAAATAATAATATATATATTTTTTAATGAATATGTTTGAAAAAATCCGCGATGCACTGAAGCCGCGATAAACGAACCGCGAAGTAGCGAGGGATCACTGTATAGGCTAATCGCTATGAAAAATATTATGAAACAGTATTGGTTATTCTATAATTTACTGGTTGTAGCATGGTAACTTTAGGAATAAAACATTCGTCACAAGGTGTAGTGTAGTAATGCTAATGTTAACTGTTGGTGGAACTCATGATGACGTGTGTTAAATTCTTTCGTCAAATTGATCGCAGATTACACATGCATCGTTTTGGGAAGAGGATGTCAAGCCACATCAATACTTACCTGTATTAATCATTACCAGTCAATTAATCTTTGCAGTGTGAGATTGGAAAAAATACTCTGATGATGCCACATGAGTATACCAGTTTTTGATCCATTTATTTTTTTGGAATAAACCTGGAGTACACAGCTGCTGATGTAATGTTCATTGTAGTTTTCAAACATTGACCCTTGAAACATTATACTTTTGAGTTTTGGAATTCTTGATTATCAATATCAGTCAAAATAGAAAAATGGGTTCCCATGATGAACGTTTACGGAACCCAACATTTGTTATCGTGGTTTCCCATTGGGTAATCCGACGGAACCGAAAAACGGTTACCATGAATTTCCGAAATCCTCAGGCCTGCTCCTGAATTATTTAAATTTTTGCAGCATTTGTTTATCATTGTATGTATATGTTGTTGTTTGTGTTATTATCATATGCAATTGAATAAGTAGACCCTTTCAGAATTCAAAATTTGGGACTCTCTCAATGCATAATGGCACTCATACTTTTCTGAGCAGCGAGTCCCTGGGTCTCGCTGCCGGTAAACTGTAAAATTATCACTGAGGGATTACCGCTTTTTCTGCAGTCAGTGATTGACTTCTATGCAAAGTCATTTCTCAACTTGTCTTCCGTGCCATGTCATGCCTGTTGAGTGTTGATTTACTTCATATTAAGAAACTACTGCACTCAAACATTAATTCATAAATGTATACCATATGATTTTATTTTTTTTCTCAGTATAAATAACACGTACCCTGACTGTTCTACTCTTTGAATAAAAACACTTCATTCAAGCGTTAGGGAGTGCAAAGGGGTTATGATGGAGGGGTGTTGCAAATCATGAAGACCTGCCAAGTGGTATGATAGCATTGTTTTATACATGTCCTCGGCTAGGCCTCAGTTTCAAAATCAGTCCTTGGTCCTTGGCCTTGGCCTCGGAGGCAAGTCCTTGGTCCTTGGCCTTGGCCTCGGAAAATTTCTCAAGTCCTTGGCCTTGCCCCGGAAAATTTTCCAAGTCCTTGGCCTTGGCCTTGGCCTCGGAGTCAAGTCCTTGGCCTTGGCCTTGGCCTCGGGTTGCCGGTCCTTGGACACAACACTGCCTCTAGCAGGCGCTAATCCAATCACCGAACGCGCACGTCCAGTCTCGACGTAAGGCATTCTCGCTGGCCCCGGTGCGCAGACTCGTGATCTGATTGGCTATTGCAACCTGACTGTGCCCGTTCATTTACAGCGCACAGGGGCCTGCTTTGTTTAATCTGAAGCCCCGAGCAAGTTTAATTTACCTGGCAACACAAGCTACCGTATTTTCACAACTATAAGGCGCCATTAAAAGTCTTAAATTTTCTCCAAAATGGACAGGACGCCTTATGATGCGGAGCGTCTTGTGTATGCGCTGAGTTCCAAAACCTGACTGACAGCCGACACGCTGTTTATATAGAGAAAAGGCGGAAGTGACTGTGGACAGGCATGCGGCAAAGAAGTCGGCCAATCAGTGAAGGGTGGGCGTGTATATATACATATATGGAGAGAGAGAGAGAGAGAAAAGGCAGACGTGAGTGACGACAGGCATGCGGGGAAGAAGTCCGCCAATGAGTGAAGGGTGGGCGTGTAAGTGGACGCTAAAGGGACGCCACAAGCAGGTACCAACACCTGTATAGAGTGTGGCTATGTGCATTGTTGCAAAACAACTTCGGTTTTGGTTTCTAAGAACCCCCAAAAATAAATTCTACAAAGAGACACGCCTACGAAGCTCAGTTCAAACTTCAAGCCATCGGTTATGCTTTTGGCATGCGTGCCCATCTCACAGCAGCGGTGAAAAACCAAGTCAAGCAAATGAACTCTGAGCTTGCCGTTATTCCCGGAGGCTTGACTAAAGAACTCCAACCGCTGGACATCGGCATCAACCGGGCGTTCAAAGTAAAGTTGCGAACGGCATGGGAACAATGAATGATCGATGGCAAACACAACTTTACAAAGAGTGAGAGGCAGCGCCGGGCGAGTTACGCCACAATTTGCGAATGGATTGTGGCTGCTTGGACGAACGTGTCGAACTGCTCCCTTGTATTACCGCCTTCATTGTTCATGTCTTGTGACCTGTTGTAATTGTCATATGCTTGTGCAGGAGTTTTTTTTTGCCTAACTCAAACTATCCTCAAAATGAGGATAGTTCGAGTGTGGTTTTTTTCTCCCCCTCTCCCACCCTTGTGGTTTCTTCCGACTTTCGGGGTTGAGTGAACGCTGGCGCGTCTGGCTGCCGGTGCTCAACCCGTACTGTGCTTCATTGTTTTTGTCTGATTATAAAGTGTCCTTGGGTGTCTTGAAAGGCGCTTATAAATAAAATGTATTATTATTATTATTACTGCCCTTCTGCGGGCTCACCTGTGCCGCGTTTCCCCATCAAGCCTTGCTGTGTATTTAAGGACTGCCTCGCTTCCTGGTCATTGTTGGGTTATTGACCTTGCTCATTGTTGTGCTTCAAGAGAGTTTTTCTAGACCTCTCGACACTATTCATAGTCACTCTCGTATTGATCATAGATCCTTGTGTTTCTATTATTACGCTTGGTCATTGTTTTTGTTTTATTGGACCTTTGATATTTCGTTTGTGTATTCTCGGTGTTCAACTGTACCTTTGCAAGCGCTTTTTGTTTCATGCGTTGTTTTTACGGGCTCTTTGTGACCAGTGATTACCGTTTATACTTTGTCGGTGCGATTTTCTGAAATAAATATTTTTGTTATAGAGCTTTGTCTGAGCTTGCATTTTTCTGAATCCAAAAACATTATTCGGTTCGGTCTGAACCTGACACTTTTGGACCCTTGGGGTCAGAGTTAAATTCCAGTGACCCCATGAATCAAGTTATGAAATGAAAAAACATTTTCACTGATCTATGTTTACAAATTTGGAAGGCTAGGCCAAAAAAGGTTAGAGTATGGCAGTTTGATGTGTGCTTCAGTCACAGCAATGCTTGCGTGATCGCGCACAAGTATAGAAATGCTCAATTTACTGATGGGTCTACATTCTTACACTTTTTCCTTATCTATGATCATGAGCATTTTTAGTGGCCAAAAGAAATGTCAGGACAGTTTTCTCCCCAGGTTGAGGCTCACCCTAAAAGAGGAGGAGCTATGAACCAAAAGTTCAGCTTCCAGGTGCCAGTCAGGTTTTATGGTATTGAGGTTGTATATTACTGGAGTTTCTTTTCACAAATGCAACAGAGTCATGAGTGAAGATTATTTACATAGACACACTTCCTTCCGTATCAGGTGCCCATTACTGTTTCGTATTGTCACTGCATAGATTCTGCATTTTTAGCTTCGAGCAGATCACTTACATTACGAAATGTCCTTCCATACTTATTTTTCCATACTTATTTGTCATGTCCTTGTTTATGATGATACTAATGCAGCGTGTTATACCGGAGACAAATTCCTTGTGTGTTCTACGTACTTGGCCAATAAAGATGATTCTGATTCTGATTCTGAAAATGAGCATTGTCGACCTAATGGCTTGGCTAACATTAGCCCTAAATGGCCTGCTAACCGTGGAGAGCAAGTCTCACTTCAAGTAGACCTTAAACCTGGTTCACACACACACACATGCGCACACATGCACACACACGCACACACACACACACACACACACACACACACACACACACACACACACACACACACACACGTGACAAAATAATTAGTTCATGTTTTTGGAATGTGGGAGGAAACCGGAGTACAGTACCTGGTGAAAACTCACGCAGGCACGGGGAGAACTTGCAAATTACACACAGGAAGGCCGGAGCTGGAATCGAACCCAGTACTGCACTGTTCGGTCAACGCGCTAACCACTCGATCACCAGGCGGCCACACCCAGCATAGTCAAACAAAAATAATGTATCACAATATCATTGCGGTCTGTGGCACTTAGAGGCATACAACACAAGCAGCTTCCAATACCGGCTGGGCCTGAACCCTAAAGGAGCAGGCTTGGAGATGGGGATGAGGAAGTTGGAATTTGGTGTGTGTATTAACTTGTTTACAGCTGTTGAACTGTCAATCAAGATACAATTTAGCAGCAAAAGCAGCACACCACAGCCACTGTGCGAGCGAGCGACAGCCAGTGGGAGCGAGCGAGCGACAGCCAGTGGTCGTCTGGGGCTCCCGATTGTTTGGGGCTCCGGCGGCAGTCGACCCATTGGTTACGCGCCGGTGGCTGGGTTCACGCCTGGGGGGCTAGCGGCGGTCGACCCATTGGTCGGACGTGGGCAGCGGGTTCCACCCCAGAAAACCAACCGGCCGGTCGGTGAGCCAGGCGGCGGCGGCGGAGGCACGGCACGGCACGGCACGCTCGACCACCGAGGCAGTGCGAGCAAGCGATAGCCAGCTGGCGTGGTTGGGCGAGAGGACTCTTTGGGGCTCCGGTGGCAGCTGGAGCCACCACCACTTGAGGCCAGCCTGCTGAACGGTTAATACCGGCAGCAGCGGCGGAAAAGTTCGAACACCGGGGTGGTGCCGTCCGGGGAGGCCACAGGCCCACTGCCACGTCACCAACTTCCGGGTTGGCAGAAAGACCACAGCACACCTCATCAACTAGCTGACAGCCGGCTAGCAACAAAACCTGAAAAATGCCGCCCAAACGGGGACAAGATATTAAACAGGACGAAGAATTGATGACCCTTACGCAAGTCAACGAACTACTCACGCAACAAAAAGAACTGTTCACAGCACTCATACAGCAACAACAGGATCACTTCAAAGGATTTGTAAAGATGATACTGGACTCAACAAACACACGACTCGACAATTTTTCCAGGGAAGTACAAGAACTGAAAACAAGTCTTAATTTTACCCAAAAGGAGGTCGATGAAAAAACAAACGAATGGAACTGACCATTGCAAAACCATGCAAACTGAAATCTATAAAGTATGTGACAGTATGCTGGTTTTAACTGACAAGATGGACTACTTAGAGGGACAATCTAAAAGAAATAACTTGATAATCGATGGAATTGAAGAAATGCAAGGAGAAACGTGGACCGAAACGGAGCAAAAAGTGAAAAAAATCTTCAAGGAGCAACTGCAATTAAAGGAGACAATCGAGGTGGAAAGAGCCCACCGCACGGGGAGACACGAATCGGGAAGACCTCGACCGAAGCCAGTCGTGGTGAAATTTGAAAAATATAAGGACAAAACAATGATTCTACAGAGAGCAAAATACTTAAAAGGTACCAAAATCTACATTAATGAAGATTATACAGATATGGTACGTCAAAAAAGAAAAGAATTGCTTCCAAAACTAAGAGCGGCACGTGAAAGAGGGGAAATTGCCGACTTGAGGCACGACAAACTCATCGTCCACCCCCGCACCAGTACTCCAATTCAACGGGCTCGACTTCAACATGCTGAAAGCTGATTACCACCAGACAAAACTTTGACTTAATAGATATAGGAAACAAACAACACAAACATGGACTTTAAAATCTTTGATTACGCTGAACACAAGACATTCGACCCAGAGAACAACTTGGACCCAGACAATAATTTCTTCAATCATAATCACAGCATCACAAACTCAGAGTATTATACGGATGAACAATTCAACACAAATGTAGAACTGAAAAATACATTTTCAGTGATACATATAAATAGTAGAAGTCTATATAAAAATTTCACGAAAATCAAAGAATATTTGACTACATTTAAGAAATTTACAATAATTGCCATATGAGAAACTTGGCTTGATGATAAAAAAACAAGTGAAATGAAAATTGATAAGCTTACCCGCGACCCCGGCCGGGTCGCGGGGGCAACAGCTTTAGCAGGGAAGCCCAGACTTCCCTCTCCCTAGCTACTTCTTCCAGCTCTCCCCGGGGGATCCCGAGACGTTCCCAGGCCAGCTGGGTGACATAGTCTCTCCAGCGTGTCCTGGGTCTTCCTCGGGGTCTCCTCCCGGTGGGACATGCCCGGAACACCTCACCAGGGAGGCGCTCAGGAGGCATCCGAATCAGATGCCCAAGCCACCTCATCTGGCTCCTCTCGATGTGGAGGAGAAGCGGCTCGACTCTGAGCCCCTCCCGGATGACCAAGCTTCTCACCTTATCTCTAAGGGAGAGCCCGGACACCCTGCGGAGAAAACAAATTTCAGCCGCTTGTAACCGGGATCTCGTTCTTTCGGTCACGACCCATAGCTCGTGACCATAGATGAGGGTTGGAACGTAGATCGACCGGTAAATTGAGAGCTTCGCCCTTTGGCTCAGCTCCTTCTTCACCACGACAGACCGATACAACGTCCGCATCACAGCAGACGCTGCACCGATCCGCCTGTCGATCTCCCGCTCCCCCCTGCCCCCACTCGTGAACAAGACCCCCAAGAGACTTGAACTCCTCCACTTGGGGCAAGATCTCCTCCCCCGACCCGGAGGGCAAACCAATAACCCACACATCAGAAATAAGACTCAGAACCCAACATTCCATCGCAGCTTTCAAGCTCGACCTAGACAAGCAAAATTGGTCTGAGGTCTACACAAATGAAGATCCAAATATTGCGTTTGACGCATTTCAGTCAACCATAACCTCCTTATACGACAAGCATTTCCCAGTAATTAAAGTCACCAGAAAGTTCAAAGAACAGAGTAAGCCATGGATAACAAAAGGCATTGAAAACGCATGTAAAAAGAAAAACAATCTATACAAATTGTTTCTAAAAGGGTGCTATAGTAGACCATACTATATGATTGAATAAATTAGAAAGATATGGTATCAGAGGCACAGCATATAAAGGGATTGAAAGTTATTTAGAAAACAGATATCAGTATGTGCAGTTCAAAAACAAAAAATCCAATTTACTGAAGATTATCCATGGAGTGCCTCAGGGGTCAGTGCTTGGACCAAAACTATTCATTTTATATATAAATGATATCTGTAGTGTGTCAAAACAATTCAAATGTGTCCTATTCGCCGATGACACAACCTTTTACTGCTCTAGAAAAAAAAATGAAACAACTCCTGAAAACTGTTGTCAAATGAATTGACAAAATTTAAAAAACTGGTTCGACAGAAATAAACTATCTTTAAATTGAACAAAAACTAAGTTAGTTGTTTTTGGCACGAGACCAATCAAAGACCAAGTTAAAATAAAGATAAATTCAATTGAAATAGAACAAGTCTATGAAAATAAGTTTCTTGGACTAGTAATAGATACAAAACTATCCTGGAAGCCACACATAGAAAACATTAAAAGAAAAATATCCAAAACTATCGGGATACTCCACAAAACCAAGGATGTGTTGAATAAGAGCTCCTTGTATACATTATAGTACTCATTATTACTCCCATATATGACCTACTGTGTAGAAATATGGGGGAAAGCCTGTAAAACAAACACACTCCCTGTTTTAAAACTACAAAAAAAAGCAATCAGAATAATCATTCATTCATTCATCTTCCGAACCGCTTGATCCTCACTAGGGTCGCGGGGGGTGCTGGAGCCTATCCCAGCTGTCTCCGGGCAGTAGGCGGGGGACACCCTGAATCGGTTGCCATCCAATCGCAGGGCACACAGAGACGAACAACCATCCACGCTCACACTCACACCTAGGGACAATTTAGAGTGTTCAATCAGCCTGCCACGCATGTTTTTGGAATGTGGGAGGAAACCGGAGTACCCGGAGAAAACCCACGCAGGCCCGGGGAGAACATGCAAACTCCACACAGGGAGGCCGGAGCTGGAATCGAACCCGGTACCTCTGCACTGTGAAGGCGACGTGCTAACCACTGGACTACCGGGCCGCCTATCAGAATAATCAATAGGTCTAAATATATAGAACCCACAAATCCAATATTCATCAAATTAAACACAATGAAATTCTACGACCTGGTTGACTTCAAAATCACCCAATTAATGTATAAAGCACATAACAATCTCCTTTGCCAAAATATCCAGCAGCTTTTTGAAATTAGAGAGAGCGGTTATAATCTAAGGGTTACTAATCAATACAAAAAATCCAGAACAAGAACAAACATCAAGCAAAGGTGTGTATCAGTAATAGGTGTCAATCTGTGGAATAAGCTTGAAACGGACCTGAAAATGAGTAAATCGTTGGAGGAGTTCAAAAACAAATTCAAAAGATTAGTCCAAAAAAACTACATGAATCAGAATTAAGAAGATAAATTTGATATACTTATAAAAATATAGTAATACAACTGTTTGTTCTTGTTTTGGATTTTGATCAATTTATCAATTGTATTCAAGAAATGCTAATTATAATGAATATGAGAAAATTGAAATAAAAAAAGAGAAAGAATAACTATATATATACAAACCAAAAGGTGTATAAATAGAAAAGTATAGTATACATAAGGGTAAAAGTATTTGATGATATCTAGATTTTTCTTTTTCTTCTTTGTTTTGAAAAATGATCAATTCAAATTGCTACATAATAAGGGGTAGGACTAGATAAGTCCTACCCCTACCCCTTCCTACTCCTTTGAGCATACAACTGTGATGATGTGTGTTTTTTCTTTTATCTACTTTCTAATTTTCCTTTCATCATTTTTGTTTGACTTTTGTCAACCTGTTATTGTGTGTACTATATATGCTCAATAAACAAATAAACAAACAAACAAAACAAACACCACAGGCCAACAGATTAACTAATGATGTTCAACCTGTTTTTCTTTTCTGTCAGAGAAGGAAAATCACCTGCTCTTCCCAGCTTGAAGCATCCCCCGTAGTTCCCCCAGGGCTTTAGACGAGGGCCTTGCTGAAGCGATAAACTACAATTTACATGTGATCCGATTAGTCGACTAATCATCAAAATAATCAGTGACTAGTCAATTATCAAAATCATTTGTGGTAGCCCTAACTGCAATGGGGAAGCAATACTATTACTGCAAGCTTGTTAGTCAGTTAAATGTCACTTGAGACAGAAGAGTAATTAAGGATAGCCGAAGCCCAAAAAAAAAAAAGATTAAATTAAATTTAAAAAATATGGATAGCATATGCTCCAACCCGTGTTCTAATATTTACATGTCCTTCATTTGAGGGTGGATTTTGGTGGTTGAATGAGGCACGTCCTGATAACACAATGTTGCAAAGAGGTAATGATACTGAGGCCAGTTGACTTAATGAGATCACATTGTTTTCCTCCGTCGCAGCAAAACTAAAGAAAGAACCACCACAGGCCCGAATTTCAAAGGACACTCGTGGAGTAAATAACCTGTCAAGTCAAGGTGCATCCAATCACATCGCTCCCTGCCTTTGGCCATTTTGATGCAGAGAAAATCAGTTCAAGCGCTCACATCAGTTGAATTGATTTGTTTTTTATTTTTTATTTTTACAATCGGTAAATCACTGAGAATGTCACTACTTCCGTGTGATCAAATTTATTAAAATTAACCCAAACAAGATTTTCCACACGAACTACTATTTACAAACAAATTGAAATCTGTTTATGGGCGATTTAAAAGTCATGTGGTAGTTTGACCTCATTGAATGAGCTCTTAGTGAAATGGATGGACTAACTTGGACACTTTATAGTGAGCAGTGGTGTCAATTTCATTGGGTCAGAAATTCACTCTGACACCCTAACACCACTCTGAATGTGTCACGGACGTGGCGGTGGAGGACCCCAAAAAGCAGGCAAGAGGGAGGAGCAGGGTGAACTTGACAAACTGTCTTAACAAAATACTGAGAAAACTAAGTCCAGAACAAACAAAGTCCTGGAAACAACAAGAATCCAAAGTAGCAACGAAACTCATGGCATAAGCAAAAAATAGGACGTGATAAACACAAACCAACAGAAGCAGTGATAGCAACAGAAACAGCAGAGCAAAGCTCGCGGCATTATAGTCAGCTTGCCGGGTCCATACGCGGAGTTGCTGCTGGCTAGCTTGCACCCTGCTCAGTAGCTTGCACGCTTCCTTTCTGCTGTCTCCCGCAGGGTATTTTGACGCGAACATAGCATGGCGCGTGTCAAAGTGCCGCTTTACATTAGACCGTTTAATCGATGGTATTTGGTCATTGCAAATTAGACACACCACAGAGCCTGTTTTCTCCACAAAGGCAAATCCTTCGGTCCATTCGTCCTGAAGTGTACCATACTCGCCATCTTTTTTTCTTTTCACCATCTTTTTCGTCGAAGGATTAGCTTTGAGCTAATGACAGAGTGGGCTGATTCAAAAGGGGGCGTTGACCTGTTTACCCAGCAATGGCCAACGTAAGCCAGTATCATCCAATTAAAATTGCTCCTGCCGCTAACTGCAGCCCTGAACAGGACATGAGCAGTGAAAAATTGATGGATGGATAAAACAAGCGAGAATATTTTATTTTATCTGCGAGCCAGATGCAATCATCAAAAGTGCCCCACCTGGCTCGCGTGCCATAGGTTCCCGACCCCTGCTGTAACCTGATAACACGATAAGATGTCCACTGTAGTAACCGCTGTCCCTGAAAGGGTTAACTATAAAATAGGTGCAAAGTATGGACCACTAGACCCCTTTAATCTTTTCAATGCTCATTAAGCAGAAGGTCTTGTGTGATTTTACAAGAGTGTGCCATTAGCTGTGGATTTTTTGTGAGGCATAAAATAAATAAATAAATAGAAATACCCAAACTCCTCATTGTAATTCAAAATTTGGTTTTTCAGAGATGAGAGTCATCAGGGAAAGTCTTGTTGGCAATTATTTGAGAGAGATGCGATGCAATCCAGCCCCCAAACATGAGCAGGAATGACCAAACACACGCCTTAGGTGTTCTTTTGATAATCCTGTCTGACCCGACCATAGCGGTCCACTCAGCACACATGTTCAGTGCATTTAGCTGACTGTGTCAATCCCCTTGGAAAAAATGTGAGCCCAAACTGAAGTCACCATTTTGCGACTGCTTTCTAGTTCATATAATTAGACTTTCACACTCGTGGATGTATGTTTTTTTATTTTCTATTTAAAATTTGTCATTTTTGTTGGTAATAAAAATAATTATTATTACAATCATTATTATTGGGGGAAAACAGCAGTTATTAATGGCCACAGAATTAAACAGAAATAAACATATCCTGACCTCACAGACATTTTACCAATAAAGCATTTTCAACGGTCCTGGAGGGGAAAAACATGACAGAGATGACACCAATAATGACAGGATGACAACAAATGAGAAATAAATAGTCCAACGTTAATCCAACACATCAAGTCAGTCATTATAAAACCAGCACCACATTAATCATGCCTGTAAGAGTTGCCCCTCAACATATCCTAGCCAATTGCATTACTTCCATCATATTCAAATCAACATCGTTTACAACTGTCCAAGGTTATACCAGCTTTTACATACCAGTAAATAAGCGACAGTCCATTGAAATTCTCGAACTCTCTCCCCCTCTGTTTCAGCAGAGACATCATCGGAGGAACAAAATATGGTCCCGGTGTGCCGCTGTGGGCCAAATCTTAGGGTAAACACGCGGCAGAGACATGCATCATCTCTCTCTTGCGCATCAATGCTGACTGCGTGGAAGTGTCACCACTCATTCCCCTTGGAATCAATGAGATGGAAAGTGCAGCCCGATAACAGGATGCCCAATGTGAAAACCACACACACACAGTTGCCACGGTGGAGGTGACTGAGGGTTCAGTGGTGCCGCTTTTAGTATTTCGTTCATCTGCATAAGATAATTCATAGAGATGCTTTGAAGCTACTACACACATTTTGTTGTCATTTGAAACTTGATCTTAGGTTGGTTGGCTCAATAACCTATCGATATAACAGCATGGCTCAATGGTAGAGTGGTTGTCTCCCAACTCTGAGCTTGAGGGTCCAATCCCCAGCCCTTGTTACCATGTTGAAATGTCCTTGAGCAAGATACTGAACCCCGGTTGCTTCTAATGCTGCACTATCAGCAGGTAAATGTGAGGTCAGTGTGAAGCTTTTTGAGTGCTTTATTGGGTGGAAAAGTGCTATACAAGTGAAAGACCAAGACCATAAGTTTCAAACAGTGTTATTAAGAGATAATAAATAGTTTAAAAACTGGTTAACATATTTAACCCACAAGATAAACCCCTTGCTTGTAAAAATGTAAGTATTGTAGTAGTTGTGAAGGTGGAGTAGGCTGCAGTAGATCATTACTAATTCGCCAGTTACATGCTAAAAGACGTTCAAGGATGTCTGAAACAGTTCCCAAAATAGCTGTTATTTGGAGTTCCCCGGATGGTAAAAAAACAACAACACACGGACACAAGTTCGATCTTTCCCTATCTTCCTCTCCTTAATCTCCCAAGCCTGTGACTGATAAGGTCTTTGTCTGCCAGCTGCAGGTGCAATGTCAAAGTCTTGGCTGTATTCATGTTACATCTTGAGAAATGTTGTTCTGTGCTTATAAATGTACGCTACATGTGCTGAGATGTTTTATTCTCTGGCTCCAACCATCCACCCATTGAGAAGATTGGTAGGAGTCTTTCGTTTTTTCCCCTCCTCTTCCCAACTAACTGTTTTCCTTTTACATCTCAGATATTGGGGCACTTAACAGCGACCTGCCAGGCTTCTCATTCGGTCTCTCCCTTGTTGGTTATTGCTGTCTTGTCTATTTTCCTCTGGACGTGTTGTAACTGCGAAGTAAATTCCTTGTGTGTTTCTTACATACTTGGCTAATAAATCTGATTCTGATGCTAATTCTTTGACAATAAAACTGGATTTGGAGTTGAGCAGGTTTGCAAGTCTGCTTCACAGTCAAAAGGTTCTTGGTTCTTATCTCAGCTTCGACCGTTCCATTTAGACTTGGTATGTTCTGTGGATTTTGTGTGTGAGCTTTCTTCGGATACGCCTTTTTCCACCCATTTTCCAAAAACATGTATGTTACGTCCATTGAAGACACTTACTTGCCCATTGGTGTGAATGTGATCCTGTACAGACAAAGTGTTAATTGCTTTTGACAGAAAATGAGTGGCAACTTTTTCACTTTCATTTTTAGTGTTTATTTGCAAGGGACAATGCACACTGGTGGATGGGGCATGAAGGACAGGACATGAACAGTGGTACAATTACCTGCGTAAATGTGTTAGTATACAGCAGTGGCGGGCGGTGAGCTTTTGACCTGGGCCTTCAACGGGATATTTAGTGATCTCATCCACCTTTTAAGAACGCCATAACGTCACGATAACGATGGCTACATTCACACTGCAGAACATGTTACTAAACTCTTCCTTAAAGCACCCAGATTCACAGACAGTTGTCTCCCTTCCAAGCACTCGAACAGAAGAACCAACGATTTCAGTGATGTGTGTGTGGTCGACGCCTGCACCTAGTCCTGAGGGTGTTGCACAGAATAAAGGGGTGTTCACACGGCACACATTTGCTCCGGCGCTGCACCGATGTAGTTTGTTGCGATATATTTTGCACCGCAGCAAATTGTGTGGAGCGTTCACACGTACAAAGCCGCTGAGCGTGTCTGCACCGGCACAGCGTCGGTGCAGCCCCACTTGCGTTCACACGGCAGTTTCTGCAGCGGAGCAAAACGACAGAAAACAAATGAGCTGTCGTGTTGGTTCTTTTCAAAACGTATACACAACTCGAGCGACTACTGGACAGGCACGTCCTTCTCCTTCTCGGTCTCCGTGCCTTCTGCTCGAGAGTGACCGCCCCGAAAACGTAAATCAACGATGACTTCAATGACACTCAGAAAAGCAAACACGTAATGCGCCAAACAGAAAATCAAGAGAGGAAATCACAAAACAAATTATATGGGGGGCGGGGGGTTGTGAACACACAACTACACAAACAACTCCGAGACAGTCCAGTCTCCTACAAAAGGAAAGATGTTACCAGCCAAGTCTTGTGTCGTTATTAAACAAACACATGACGGAAGTCCGACAGAGCGCGAAAGCAATGCATTCTAGCCGTACGTAAACTCTTCACAAGCATTTGCTCTGGAGCAAATTTAACCCAGTTGCGTTCACACGTGCAAATTTACATCGGTGCTGCTTCGCAAACGAGCATTTGCTCCGGAGCAAATTTTTAAACCACCTCCCTGAGGAGGATCAAATTTGGTCCGGTGTAAGCTCTTTTCCGGGGCTACGCCGGAGCTATTTGCACGTGTGAACGCTCTACTGGGGCAGGACGTAGCACCGGACCAAATCTTGCCGTGTGAACACCCCTATAAGTTACATATATGGGTCTGTCTTTCTGATAGTGTTTTTGCCTGTAGAAAAGGCCTTGAAGGCCCTGAGGGAAAGCCACTGGCATCCAGCTAATTGACATTTGTACTGTCTTGGCAGGCAACACAAAACATACACAACCTTCAACACATGTTTTTGGAATGTGGAAACCGGAGTACCCAGGGAAAACCCAGCCAAGTACGAGGAGAACAGAGAACATACAAACTCCACACAGGAAAGGTCAAGTCAAGTCAAGTCAAGTCAACAGTATTTATAGAGCACTTTCAAACAGCCATCGCTGCATACAAAGTGCTGTACATGGAGCAATTTAACATGCACAATAAACAGTAAGACAAATCGGTAATAAAGGCGGTAGAAAGCACCAAAATCAAACCCTGGACCTCTGCACTGTGAGACAGATGTGCTCACAAGTTGATCACTGTGCCACCCTCAAATTAAAAACACATAGTTAATAACAAAAAACTAACGTAATCATGAAGATACATAAAATATATGTCCAAATCTCACGTACCCCCTGGAGTGCCTTCACATTCCCCCAGGGGTGTGCATACCCACCCTTATTTGAGAACCACTGACAAGTGGAGGAGTTTAAGTATCTTGGGGTCTTGTTCACGAGTGAGGGCTGGAGGGAGCGAGAGATCGACAGGTGGATCGGCGCAGAGTCTGCCGTAATGCAGACTTTGTATCAGTCTATCGTGGTAAAGAAGGAGCTGAGCCAAAAGGCAATTTTCCGGTCGATCTTTCATTTCATCTGTGCTGTATGTTTAACATACAACACATTTGACAATAAAGTTGTACTTGATACTTGACTTGATCTACGTTCCAACCCTCATCTATGGTCACGAGCTATGGGTCAATATCCCAGATACAAGCGGTCAAAATGAGTTTTCTCCGGTGTCCGGGCTCTCCCTTAGAGATAAGGTGAGAAGCTTGGTCATCCACTAGGAGCACAGAGTCGAGCCGCTTCTCCTCCACGTCGAGAAGAGCCAGATGAGGTGGCTCGGGGATTTAGATGCCTCCTGGACGCCTCCCTGGTGAGGTGTTCCGGGCATGTCACACCGGCAGGAGGCCCCGGGGACGACACAGGACATGCTGGAGAGACTATGTCTCTTCCCCGGGAAGAGCTGGAAGAAGTTGCAGGGAGACAGAAGTCTGGGTTTCCCCGCTAAAGCTGTTGGCCCCGCGACCTGACCTCGGATAAGCAGTAGAAAATGGATGGATGATGTAGTAAATTCATTCATTCATTTTCCAATCCGTTTTATCCTCACAAGGGTCGTGGCGGGTGCTGGAGCCTATCGCAGCTGTCTTCAGGCAGTAGTCGGGGGACACCCTGAACTGGTTGCCAACCAATCGCAGGGCACACAGAGACAAACAACCATCCACGCCCACACTCACACCTGGGGACAATTTAGAGCAGGGGTCCCCAACCGCCGGTCCGCGGACCGGTACCGGTCCACAGGGCATTAGGTACCGGGCCACGCAGAAAGAACTTGCCTTAATTCAGTTTTATTTATTTCGGAATACGAAATATGTTTTATTTTGAAAAATTACCGGATTCTCCGTTACATCCGTCTCTGTCACGCTTGACAGGCGTCAAACCACGCTTCTGCGTCACGTGACCGATTACGCAAAAAAAAAAAAATTTGAATTGAAAAAACTGCTGGAGATCGCAAATGACGGCGGCCTAAAAAGGACGCTCGAGACAACTGGATTAAAGTTATGGCTGAATATTCTGAGATCGCCACAATAGCACTGTTGCTATTTCCGACATGCTACCTGTGTGAGGCGGGGGTTTTCTGCAGCAACGGCGACTAAAACAAAATTACGAAGTAGACTGGACATAAAACACACACTTGAGGTGTCATTATCTCCTATTACCACGAGATGGGACCGTCTGGTTGCAGAAAATCAAGCTCGGGGCTGTGGTGAGTCGTCATTTTCACGCACTTTGAATTTGCATTGTATCGTATTTTGATTTAGAGTGTTCAATCAGCCTGCCATGCGTGTTTTTAGAATGTGGGAGGAAACCAGACCACCCGGAGAAAACCCACGCAGGCCCGGGGAGAACATGCAAATTCCACACAGGGAGGCCGGAGCTGGGATTGAACCTGGTACCTCTGCACTTCAGTTTTGTGTTCATCCAAACAGACCCATTTATCACACTGAGTGACAATAGATATGAAAGATTATAAAATACTTTTTTCTTTGTGTTTATTTGATTCCAATTGCAGCTGTCATAACGTCATTCTTCAATGTTATATTGTTATTATAACTATTTTTAACACGTTAATTGTTAAAATAAGCTTTTTTTTCACATTTTCGGCTAATGGTGTGCCGTGAGATTTTTTCAATGAAAGAAGTGTACCTTGGCTCAAAAAAGTTTGAAAAACACTGTTCTATGCTACCAATACCTTAAAATTCAAATGAATGTCTCAGATCAGGTTTTCTTGTGTGGATTTTCTCGAGCTACTCAGTTTTCCACCCACACCCCCCTCCAAAAACCATGCATGGTAGGTTAGTTGAAGACTCTAAAATGTCTAAAGGTATGAAAGTGAGTGCTTATAGTTCGTTTTCCCGTTTATGATTATTACGGGATTTTTTTTCTTCAAATATTGGACACAAGATGGGCTTTCACTTTATTGTAAAACAAAGGATTGAACACGTGCTGCCCTCATCTGGACAGTTATATAATTTCAACACTCTCACACTCCACACTACATACTTGTTTGCATGAATGTACGGGTATTATTGATCCACTTCTCACATGACATATCTGCATAAAGTGTGTGTGTGCGTGTGTGTGTGTGTGTGTTTGCTTTCAAATTTCAGCTTTCAGGTGCAGTGGTGGGGGTGGCATGTAAAAGAATGTGACTCTTCACGCTTATACTCTGTCATCTGTACTTGCAGACTGGGTGGTTTGGTTCCGACAATCAAAATAGAACAGATTGAAAAAGCAAATAAATACTTCTTCCCTCTGAAACACGAAATTGTTACTGTTTAACTTTTTACTGAATGCAAAATAATTTGAAACACCTACATTACTGTTCCAAGAAAAAGTACACAGCATGTTCTGAGAATACTTGAGCAAAGATCAAGCTTGAATGTTTTTATTTTCAAGACTGTCCTGGATTATGAAGTAATAATAATTATGAAATGGAAACAGCGGCCCGGTAGTCCAGTGGTTAGCACGTCGGCTTCACAGTGCAGAGGTACCGGGTTCAATTCCAGCTCCGGCCTCCCTGTGTGGAGTTTGCATGTTCTCCCCGGGCCTGCGTGGGTTTTCTCCGGGTGCTCCGGTTTCCTCCCACATTCCAAAAACATGCATGGCAGGCTGATTGGACGCTCTAAATTGACCCTAGGTGTGAGTGTGGGCGTGAATGGTTGTTCGTCTCTGTGTGCCCTGTGATTGGCTGGCAACTGATTCAGGGTGTCCCCGCCTACTGCCCGAAGACGGCTGGGATAGGCTCCAGCACCCCCCGCGACCCTAGTGAGGATCAAGCGGTTCGGAAAATGGATGGATGGATGAAATGGAAACATTTCAGTAAACTGTGGGCTTTCATTACGACAAGGTTGAGGGTTTTTTTTTCTCCCTTTAGTGTTATAGAACCTTTGGTCCTTTCAGCCATGCCCACTTCCTTGCACCACTATCAGTGCAGAATTTGCATGCTTATGAAAGACTAAGTCTGACGTTTGTTTCCATTTTCCTCATGAACAAGGTCTGTAAAGCAACAATATTTATCATGTTGATCATTTATTGTAAAACATTTTGATAAGATTACATATAAATTAAGTTCATCAAATTCTCCAAATAAGTATGTATTTAATTACAACACTGTTTGTTTGTTTCAAATGTAAATTGTGGCGTTACATGGTGATAGACTGTTCAGCACGTCGGCCTCACAGTGCACAGGTGCAGAGTTTCGATTCCAGCTCTGACCTTCCTGTATGGACCTTCATGTTCTCCCCAAGCCTGCGTGGGTTTTCTCTGGGCACTCTGGCTTCCAACCACATCCAAAAACATGCGTGGTAGGGTAAATGGAACACTCAATTGTCCCTCGGTGTGACTGTGAGCGTCAAGGTTGTTGTTTGTCTATGTTTCTAAGGTATTCATTTCTACACCCCGAATTAATCAATCGCAAAACTCTGTATCAGACAATGGCAAGCTGTTTTGTTTTTTAATTGAAAACACAATTAAAAAACAAAAGTTTCTTCACGAACAAGTCAATTGTCGGTCTTGTATAAAACAAGCATGAGTTAAGTGGAATTACAATTTGACAGATTCCCGACATTATCTAGTCTCAGTGCTAATTAACTTTCAAAGGCTACATTAAACAACAATCTGGAGATATTCACTGCATTTTTGCACAATGGCTGATACTACTGATGGAATGCAACATAACATAACATCCAGACTCACTGTAGGCTCAGGGCGTAGGCCAACACCCTTGGCAACAATGTGTCATACTTGTCATTCCAACTCTTGAACCCGCCTCCTCCAGATAATTAACTTCTGTGACATGCAGCCAAACACACCTTAAGGTTTCTGAGGTCCCACCTCCAAAGGGAATGTGGAAACCCAATGAAGACCATACTTGCATTCATTCATTGGCGTAGTAACACAAACACTTCATCCCATTTTCATTCAGTCACTTGGCTGTGTTTCTATGACCAATGTCTCAAACCCGACGTCACATTTGTGAAGGTTCCATCCATCCATCCATCCATCTTCTACCGCTTATCCGGGGCCGGGTCGCGGGGGCAACAGCTTTAGCAGGGAAGCCCAGATACTTCTAGCTACTTCTTCCAGCTCGCCCCGGGGGATCCCGAGACGTTCCCAGGCCAGCTGGGTGACATAGTCTTTCCAGCATGTCCTGGGTCTTCCTCGGGGTCTCCTCCCGGTGGGACATGCCCGGAACACCTCACCAGGGAGGCGCTCAGGAGGCATCCGAATCAGATGCCCAAGCCACCTCATCTGGCTCCTCTCGATGTGGAGGAGAAGCGGCTCGACTCTGAGCCCCTCCCGGATGACCGAGCTTCTCACCTTATCTCTAAGGGAGAGCCCGGACACCCTGCGGAGAAAACTCATTTCGGCCGCTTGTAACCGGGATCTCGTTCTTTCGGTCACGACCCATAGCTCGTGACCATAGATGAGGGTTGGAACGTAGATCGACCGGTAAATTGAGAGCTTCGCCCTTTGGCTCAGCTCCTTCTTCACCACTACAGACCGATACAACGTCCGCATCACAGCAGACGCTGCATTTAAGTATCTTGGGGTCATTTGTGAAGGTTGATGATCAAATATGTATGTCACATACGATGTAGGCGACATGGTGTTTGACTGGTTAGCACACCCGCCTCACAGTACAGAGGTTTGAATCTGGCATTGGCATCTCTGTGTGGAGTTTGCATTTTCTCCCCATGCCTGTGTAGGTTTTCTCCGGGTACTCCGGTTTCCTCCCACATTCCTAAAACATGCATGGCAGGTTAATGGAACACTTCTAAAATCGAAATTGTCCCTAGGTGTGATTGCAAGCACGAATGGTTGTTCGTCTATGTGTGTCCTGCAATTGGCTGGCAACCAGTTCGGGGTGTACCTCACTGACTGCCCGAAGACGGCTCCAGCACGTGCACGATCCTCGCGGGTTAAGCTGATTACAAAATGGATGGATGGACATACAATGTATGTACAAAAACTGGAAAACTATGACTGAACTAAACCATTAACATACCTGTCAACTCATAGGGTTTAGCCATAGTTCATACGGATTTTGTGGTGAATCTTACGTATATGGCCGTATCGCACAAATCATACGGATTCTGAAAATTTCCGGGTTTTTTTTTTCACCAGCTCCAAATCATTTGGAGTTGGTGAAAAAAGTAACGCAGGAATACAACTCTGAACACAGTAATGCCACTAAGTAGAATGATGATTAGACATTAACCAGACATTGTATTATGGAGATCTACAATAAATATCATTGAAAATTTCGTATGTTATAAGGATTTTTTGCTCTTTATAAGGATTTTTTTGGTAGTTGATACAGGTTGGCGCTCCGAAAAGTTGACAGGTATGCATTAAGACTGCACATTTTGTCAGTCACTTGGCTCAATTTTTTAAAAAATGATTTTGTAGAAAAATGTAGACAAGAAATCAAAACTGCTCACTCGGACACAGTAAATTCAACCATGTGATTCAATTGTATTCTTGTCGTCACTGGGTTGGGAAAACACTGGGCTTGGTCCGACTCAGCTACATCTCCTTTTCACAATCAACTGATTGTAGACCACTCCGGGGTTTAGTCTGCCCTTGAGGATAGCATCCAGCCACAGAAGTGTATATTTTTGGAATTATTGCATTACAAAATGGTCAACATGATGACTTAAATGCACTGATCTTTAGTTTTGCACCGTCGCTGCCATTCACAGAATCTCCAAGGGCACATACAAGTCAATCAATAACAGTTAAATCTGACTTTGTCAGATTGCCATACAAATGCTTGACAAAATGGACAGGTGGCAGTCTACGCAAGAATGAAAACAGATTTTTCGTAAAAACCCATTCCAATGAAGCTGGGACGCTGTGTTAAACATGACTAAAAACAGAATATAAAGATTTGCAACATATTTAAATATTTAATTGAATGCACAACAAAGACAAGATATTAATAATAATAATAAGCGCCTTTCAAAACACTCAAGGACACTTTACAATCAAAACAAGAACAATAAAACCACAAATAAATTTATAAATAATAAAACGAGAGATGAATTTGAACTGTGTATGCGATTTTGTATTTAGCAAAAAAAAAAAAGATTAACTTAGAATTTTATGGCTGCAACATATTCCAAACAAGCAGGGACAGTTGGCAAAAATGACTGACAAAGTTGACACCTGTTTGAAACATTCCACTGGGAATAGGTGGGCGCCATCATTGGGTATAAAAGGAGCTTCCTTCAATTGCACAGTCATTCTCAAGGAAAGGTGGGGTGAAGTTCAGCTCTTTGTGTACAATTGCTTGAGAAAACAGTGGAACAGTTTAACGCACACGTGTCAAACTCAAAGTCCGGGGGCCAAATCCCTCCCGCCACATCATTTTATGTGGCCCGTGAAAGCAAATCATGTATGTCAGCTTCCATGAAGCTTCCTTGCTAAACTCTGTCCCGGAATGTCAAATTGTATAATAAATAACTTTGAGATTTTGCAAACATTTTGGTACCCTGTTCACATTGTTCGGGTTCACTGTCCTATTGGCCCTCCAAGGAAAGACGGCAACTTCAAAGTGGCCTGGGACAAAAATGAGTTTGACACACCTGGTTTCAGGTTTCTCAATATACAATAGTAAGGGATTTCATCATTTATGGTCAATTATACACGTATCATTAAAAGGTTCAGAGAATCATAAGACTTCAGAAAACCACTGTCAGTACAGTTCAGCACTACATCCGTAAGTGCAATTTAAAACTCATTAAATAACTGAAAGCAACACCCAGAAATGCCACTTCTCTTGGCCCGAGCTCATCTAAGATGGACTCATATGAAGAAGTGGAAAAGTGTTCTGTGGTCTGATGAGTCCACATTTTAAATTGTTTTTGGAAATTGTGGATGTGGTGTCCTCGGGGCAAAGAGGAAAAGAACCAAAAGTTCAAAAATCAGCATCTGCGTTGGTATGGAGCTGTGTTAGTGCCAATGGCATGGGTAATTTACATGTCTGTGAAGGCACCATTCATGTTGAAAGGCTGATATACAGTAGGTTTGGAGAAACATGCTGCCGTCAAAGCAATGTCTTTTTCATGGACGCCGCTGCTTATTTCAGCAAGGCAATGCCAAACCACATCCTATATGTGATATAACAGCGTCTCTTCGGAGAACAGTAAACGGATTCAGGTACGAGACTGGTCTGCCGGCAGGACAGACCTGTTTCCCATTGAAAATGTGTCCCTCATTTTGAAGCGACAACAGAGATCCCAGACTCTTGACCAGCTAGCTGAAGCATTACATTAAGCAAGAATGGGAAAGAATTCCATCTACAAAGCTTTAACAATTTGTGTCCTCAGTTCATTGAATGTTGTTAAAAGAAAAGCTGATGTAACAGTGGTAAACTTGACTCTGTACCAGTTTTTTGGAATGTGTTGCCGCCATAAAATTCTAAGTTAATGATTTGCAAAAAACACTGACGTTTATCAGTTTGAACATTAAATATATTGTCATTGAAGTGTATTTAATTAAATATATGTGGAGCATGATTTGCAAGTCATTGTATTATGTTCAAAACAACGTCCGAAATTCAGTGGAAGTGGGTTTGTATGAGTTCTATTCGGAAGAGCATGCACATGGTGTTCTTGTAAAAAGTAACACCGCCAAATACAGGCTCAGCATGAATACTAAAATGCATAGTCTGGATTTGAAAGTTTCCCCCTTTTACTTATATTTCTTCTTCATGTAAATATACTCTGGGTCCCATTTTCAAGGCCCAGAAAAGGTTTTGTGCAAAGCGCAGTCTACCTGCCCATGGTTGATGTTTGTGTTGGGTTTTTTGTAGGCCGCTGCAGTTATAAAGGGACATTTGCAACACTGAGGGAGTGAACTCAGCCCTCCGCTGAACTTATGGGCCAATGGAAGCAATTAAAGATAATAATAATGATGCGTTCAATGAATTGATTTTTGCAAGGATTCAGAGGTTTTGATGGACATTGCCATATTTACGAATGAAATACAATAACATCCACCACACACGTCCATAGGACGCAGAAGCTGTCTAACTGTGCCTTGATCAAATCCACAAAAATCGCATTACACCACTTGCGCCACAACAACTTCAACCTGCTCTGAATTGATCTAAGGTTTAATCTACTTTCAGTTACCAAACTGTCAAATGCGCGTGTAAAAGAAAACACCCCCAGTCTGCCAGAATGCCCAGCATGGCACAGCCCACGGTCTACCAATTCCCAAACATTGTCAACTAGACTTGCCTTAGCACAACAATGAATATGCACCAGTTTTTACACCAAGCGCATATACACTGTCTATGAAAATAGGGCCCCTTCAATGCTGATTTCGTACAATTCCTCCATATTGCATTTATGATCAAGAATTTTTCATGCCTTGCTCAAGGACACTTTAGCAACAAGTCCCACTTAAGTGTAGAGTGTATGGTGCCTGAGTGAAGAGCAAAATAAATACTTGAGTCGTCAAACTCCTTTTAAGTGCATGTACAGCATTTCATGGGTGTTTCAATAAACTCAGCTGTTGGACTGTGTAAGGCTTGCTTTCCAAATACTTCAGTCACTGTGTATTATGCAGAATGTTGCTAAACGAGTTCAACAATCCAAGCAGACATTCCAGTCATAGTACCGAACTGATGTGACTTCCAGATTACTCACATCTTTACCACTTACCACAAATGCATATCACTTTCTGAGAAATTAGCTTTCAGTTATGGAGAAACTTCAATGGAAAGCTCAGCTCTTGATACAAGGCCTAGCTCAGCCCTATTTAAATAAGAGTTATGATTCGACGGATTTAAAAATGGTACCTTCAGATTGTTTAATTTGTTCCCTGGCAATGCCCGTAACCCGAAAAACATGTGTCTCAAATCACCTTTCCCCCTTGAAATGAATAGAATTACCATGAATCCGTTTCAGCCCCCTCAAAAATATACCAACACAAAAATTGTAGCGTGTTTTAATAAGGGCAATAGCACTGTAAAATATTGCACTTTATTCAAAAAAATTAAAGCATTTATTCAATTCCTTCGGATTAGTGCGACTGACACGGGGCAGCTGTATAATATAGTTATGCAGAAAAAAAAGTCATTTTACTTCTGTAAAAGACAATAATCAGCAGTAATATTTGCAGTTTTTCACAGACGACAGATAATCTGCCTGTGAGGATTGTTGTATTGGCTGTTTGCATGTGTTGGAACATTGTTTGTGTTCAAATGCGCATCCCTTACTTATAACCCCGTCACATAGATGCTATGTTAGGGTAAGGTTTAGGGTTAAGTTTGAGGTTAGGGTTACGGCGTTTCCCATTTTGTGTTATCCTCAAGCAAACGGACCTAAAGGCAACATTATGTGAGTGTTTGAAATACATAACATGTAATTATTTTTATAATGTGTTGTTTGACAGTAAAATAACTGGAAGAAGCAGATTGAAGTCATTTTTTTGAAGATTTATTCACTCTGTCAAACTGCTACTTGTTGTGAAGTGAGCTGAATTGAGCTCTCTGCCACCATACTGAGCTCGGATCTCAAATTTTGGCATGCAAGTCAACGCAAAAAAAAAAAAGCGTCTGAACAAAGTCAGGTCACTTTTATTTCAAGGTGCCACCGTAATATATGTTAGCCCTTTGCCAGAAACCTTTGGCAGAAAGTAACCAACGCTGTATACTTATTGACTTGTTTTTTAATTGTCAATTTTTCACCTCCCTCTAAAAGAAACAAACAAACTTGTTTGAAGTAAAAAAAAAATATATATATATATACAGGTGTATATACTGTATATATATATAAATGTGCTGAAAAGAGTAATGGAACAGTCATAGTCATACAGCAGTACCAAAAGAGACTCTTTGAAGCATAAAATCAAAGGAAATCAATTTTGCTTAAATGCAGCAAGAGTAAAGTAACTACTGAATTGTGCATTTATCAGCCGCACCTATGTGAGCAGCATTCCACACTAGAGGACACGAGTCAATTGTGTCAGCTATGCTCGGGAGGTCTGTGACAACTTGCGAAGTTGATTGTGAACTATATAAAGGTATTAAGCTACCAAAACTTGACATGGCTAATCGGAAATGAAAGGGGAGTATCTGAAACACAATCTTATCATTTTAGTCATAACAGTTTGGGAGGTGTTTGGTATGAATACTCTTACTCTTAATACATTTTATTTACTTTTTAATTAATTAACTAATCAGTTTGAATGGTAAGTCAACCAAAAATGTTCTTCACTATAGTCTAAACATTGATTCATTCATTTTCCGATCCACTTTATCCTCACAAGGGTCGCGGGGGGTGCTGGAGCGTATCCCAGCTGTCTTCGGGCAGTAGGCGGGGCACACCCTGAACCGGTTGCCAGCCAATCGCAAGGCACACAGAGACGAACAACCATCTGCGCTCACACTCACACCTAGGCACAATTTGGAGTGTTCAATCAACCTGCCATGCATGTTTTTGGAATGTGAGAGGAAAGCGGAGTACGCAGAGAAAACCCACGCAGGCCCGGGGAGAACATGCAAACTCCACACAGGGAGGCCCAAGCTGGGATTGAACCCGGCACCTCTGCACTGTGAGGTCAATGCGCTAACCACTCGATCACCGGGCCGCTGTAGTCTAAACACTGCATTCTTATTCATATTGCATTTGTGGAAGATGAATTAAGCAGTAAAATCCACCCATTTTTAGCCATCTCGGGGGTTGGTCATTTTGCCTCTTACTGTCAACTGAAAATGACAGAGGCACCCGGTTTGTGAAGCTGTATCATGATTGGTCATTACCCGAGCCCTGAGCAACTGAGATGCCATTTTCAGTCGACAGCAAGTGGCAAAAGGGCCTCGTGAGGGATTTTACTGCTGAACTCATATTCCACCAATGCAATATTATAACACCATGTTTACACGAGTGGGGCTGCATAGAATATACTGTATTCCTGTAAAGAATATGGGGGAGATTGACTACCCCTTTTTTAAGTTACACCGCAAATCCATTTTATGAAGTGAGAATGTATGCGATGTAAACACCAGTGATTCATATACGAAGTACTTCGATGTAATGCATAACCTATTCAGTGTAAAAGGGAGGTAGTGGGGTGTATTCTCTCAAATTTGCTTTAGAAATATTACTATTAATAAGTGAATTGTTGGGTAATGCACTCCCATCCCTTGATCCACCCATTCCTTTTTCCTGCATTTGTCTTCAATGAACACAAACCAACCCCCAAGTGCCCCCCACCCCACTCCCAATTTTTTTTCTCTCCCCTTACATAAATAAGGAGTGTTTTAACTTGCTCTGTAAGAAAAAATATTGTCAAGAGTTTTGAGTCAGTCTGATTGTTACCATTGAGTGAAGTGAAACCAGAAAAAGATTCAAAGCATTCTAGAAACAAGACAGGAGGACACACTTAACAAAATGTTTGGAGAAGAAAGCCTTTTTTTTTTTTTTATCCATCACAAGGGTCGTGGGCGTGCTTAAACCTATCCGAGCAGTCTTCAGGCTACACCCTCAAATGGTTGCCAGTCAATCTCAGGGCACACATAGACAAACAACCATCCGTGCTCACACTCACACCTAGGGACAATTTAGAGTGTTCCATTAACCTGCCACGCATGTTTTTGGAATGTGGGAGGAAACTGGAATACCCGGTAAAAACCCACACAGGCCCGGCCAGGGAGAACATGCAACCTCCACACTGGCAAGGCCGGAGCCGGAATTGAAACCCGCACCTCTGCACTGTGAGGCCGACGCGCTAACTTGTCGACCACCGGGCCGCCTTGAACATTCATTCATCTTCCGTACCGCTTGATCCTCACGAGGGTCGCGGGGGGTGCTGGAGCCTATCCCAGCTGTCTCTCCGGGCAGTAGGCGGGGGACACCCTGAATCGGTTGCCAGCCAATCGCAGGGCACACAGAGACGAACAATCATCCGCGCTCACACTCACACCTAGGGACAATTTAGAGTGTTCAAACAGCCTGCCACACATGTTTTTGGAATGTGGGAGGAAACCGGAGCACCCGGGGAAAACACACGCAGGCCCGGGGAGAACATGCAAACTCCACACAGGGAGGCCGGAGCTGGAATCTGCACTGTGAAGCCGACGTGCTAACCACTGGACTACCGGGCCGCCCCCGCCTTGAACAAAACCAGCATAAAAAAAAGACTGATAATTGAGGAAACAATGTAGCATATTTTATGCCTCACCACACAGGTGACCGGTGCTGGTGGGCTGCATGGGAAGACCGGAGCCGGAATCGAAACCCGCTCATCTGCACTCTGAGGCCGATGTGCGAAGCAGTCAACCGAGGGCCACCCATTTCATTATTCATTTATGTATTTATTTATTTACTTGTTTGTTTGTTTATTGTGGTCTGATGTATGTAATCATTTATTTATTTCTGTTTGAACAAGTGTGCACTGACTTTCAATAGTCGCTGTATTATTTTTATGGGAACAGACACACAAGTTTCGGGATTCATGGGTAGCTGTTCCTGATCTTCCTTCCAGCAGATGATAACATTTCCTGATGGGGTCAAAGATTGAAGGCAATATTGAATGGCATTCACTTCTAGCTGGATAGAAAGGATTAGTGTGTAGGGGCACCAACGCACCAATGACCCGGTGTGCTTTTGCAAATGAATGGGTGGGTAGATTGATGAAGTAAATTGTGCTCACAAAAACAGATCAGTTGTCAAGTTTTCTAATGAATCAGTAGATAAAGCCACAAATGAAGTGTCCACAGTAAGCACACACCTTGACAGATAAAAGGTGAATTACAGTGCAAAAATTGTGAAGACGCCAAGTACTGTAATGCAGGCTCGGATAAAAGTGATGTAATAATTGCTAACAGGAAATGTTTTCAACACCTGCTTTGGAGGAAAACACCACTTGTGGAAAGACTTGTCGACTGTCAATGGGCTCGTGCAAGAAATTCTCCCCATGTAATCAATAATATATTCTTATTCTAATGCTTATGGGAGTGGAAAAAGAACAATGCTGGCTTTGCAGTTTAAGTATTACACCAGTTGGAAGCATTTTCTTGAATTTAAATATCGCAGCATCATGCGCAACAAGAGCAAAGGAAATTGGTGTGAATAAAAAAATACAGTAAAGAATTTTTTTTTTCCTGAACATACTTAACGCTTTAAACACCGATTGATTAATTGCGGATGTGTGAATTTCTTGCAAAATTGGCATAAATCCATGTGGATTTATGCCGATTTATGACAATTTATTTAAAAACATGGGCAGTCATCATTGATGACGTCTCTTGAGACATCAGCATACTGTACAGTATAGTGCAAGATGTCAGCACTGACCAGGGTACTCTCACTATTTAGTAGTGGAAGTAGAAGTACAGATACATGTATCTTTTTTGACACAGTTATCAATAAGTCCTATTCAACTCCTGAACTCAAGTAAAACTAAAGAAATACAGACTGGGAAATCTAGCCTAAGAAATTGCTAACGTTAAAAAAAAAATGCAATGAATTACTGCTGTCAATTATCCATCCATACATCTATTTTTTAATCCGCTGATCCTCACAATGTTTGCGGACATGCTGGAGCCTATCCCAGCCGATTTCGGGCAGTAGGCGGGGTACGCCCTGAACTGGTTGCCAGCCAAGCTGTCAATTATATTATACAGTCGTCATTGGCAAGTGACTGAAAACATTAGAAGGTCAATTTTGACAGTTAAGATTAGAACATAGATACTGTATATATTTTTTAAAAAATGCAAACTCTTAACTTTGTTGGAATGCTGTCAAGCATATTTGTTCAAATAACTTCAAATTTGCAAAATGTTGAAAGTTTTTCTTTTATTTTTAATCATTCAGTTTGGTTTTAAAATTCAAACAAAAAGTGCAAGGGAGGTCATCGGCATGTCTTGAGTTTAATAAAAACCTAAACATGTAAATACTGTACACCGTATCTGTGTGAAGTTTTCTCTAGTAAATACAGTTTCCCAACACTTAACTATAACTGAAAATGTAAAACCTCGCAATTATTTTAGCTTTAATTTCAAACAAAAACAAAAAATGATGGCCGTTCCCAATGTCAACAGCATTTTTTAGAAAACTGTTGTCAAACTCAAGGCCCAGGGGCCAGATCCGGCCCGCCACATGATTGTCTGTGGCCTGCAAAATCAATAATCATGTGTGTCAAATTCCATGATCTTTGCTAAAATCTGTACCCAAATGTCAAATTGTCATGTATAATAAATAACGTTGAGATTTTGCAATACGTAATTTTGTTACCCTGTTGACATTCACTCAAACGATAACTGAACAAACTATTTTAGTTGCTTTGACTGATTTCGAAACTGTTAATCCATTAATTTGATGTGTACAAGTAATAATATATCAACATTTATTTAGTTTCGCTGTTGTAACGGCCCACCGAGGGAAGACCTAACCTCAAAGTGGCCCACGACAAAAATTAGTTTGACACCCCTTTCTTAGAAAGTTAAGCGAAGACAGTACTCGACCAGCGATTCCCATCCAGTGTGCGCTGGCACATTAGTGTGCTGTGAGATGATCAAGTGTGCCACGGGAAATTCTCCGGTGTCAATTATTTGGAGGGAAAATTATTTAATTTCTCCCCTCCCCCAAATGTTTTGTTAATCGATCTATACCAACCACATATAGTAACAGGCAGAAAAATCAAAAACTCTTCCACTAGATGACAGAAGGTACATTTTTAACCTTTGTAACCACTTTTTGTCAGTTGTTTTGCTACGTAGTGTGTCATGTTTTTCTCCAATGTGAAATATGTGCCATGGGTCATTAAAGGGTGGGAAACACTGGCCTAGACTTTTCTATTGCATTAACACCACTGGACAATTTGGAGTCTCCAAATGTTTTGGGAACGGGGGAGGAGCCACGCAAGAGACATTGAGCCTCCACACAGGAGATGTTGAACAGCAAGAAGCGCTCCTCCACCGGTTTAAGAGTCAATTGCATTCTCTAGTAGGCGAATTACATTGTGTCAAGTCACATTCTTGATGTACAACGCCCTCGTGCCTTGGCGTTCACACAGACATGCATACTAAAGACAATGTCAAGTTGGACCGGTTCAGCCAGTGCGACGCGTCGCGCGCGAGGCAAATGCGTGTGCGCGCTCACCTTGGGCCGCGAATGCCTGCGCTTATCCCCGCCCTCTTTGCTGCTTGGCTGTCAACGAGACAGGTGTGGGGCGACACAAGTCAAGTCAAAAAGTGCTCCAGGTAATGAGCGCAGTGTAGCTGGTCGGGCGAGTGTGGGAGGGGACGCTTCGACATAGTGAAGGGTGTTTGGACACAGCGGAGACTCGGCACTCACACGCGGACAGCGGTGGATCAACACTCCGACGTTGAGCCGACTTTCTGGCAGTGGTGTTTGATTGGAAGTCGCCGACATGTCACCTGCCACCACGAAGAAGAGCAAAAAAAGCTCGATCGTTAGCCCGGTCAAGCAAACGTAAGTTGCCTTTTACATTTATTGTAGTTAATGTATGCATTACGTAAAGGCAGGACCTCCCGTATTTATCTTCCATTTAATGAAACTACTATGCACGCCGTGCATTCACCTTGTTATTTCACCCAAATTTACCATTTAATAAAGCTACAACGTGAAAATGACTACACGCTATTTAGCTACCTTTACATTCACTGACTTAATGTAACCACATATTGTTTATATTTCCAAAATCTGTGTTTTGCATGCAGGTATGCGCATTTCACAAAACATGAACATCAGTATCACCCTCATAGACGTGGGTGTGAGTGTTAAATACCAGCACATTAGCTTGCATGGTTTGCACTGGAGAGAGGGTGTGGCACTATGTTGTAAGGTTGTAGTAACAGGTTTGATAAGTATTCAGCTGTACCTTTTTTGAACGACAATGTTCGAGGAAATGCTTGCGGCCTCTCCCACAATACTGCACTGTGACTGAACCAAGCCTTGCTGACATTTGGACTGACTTTGCAGAGCTGAACTTAATATTATTATTATAATCATCATCATCTCCTCCAAAATTCTCTTTCTGTTTGATTTTGGAGTGATCTGCTCTCTGTCACTCAGCTGCTTGGAGATAGGTTGAAAAGGGAACCTTGTGCTCCTTGTCTTAGGTTTTAGGGAGCGTTAGAATAACGTGAATAATCGAAGTGAGTGTAACGTTTTCCGAGTAGTTCACCGGACTGTCAAGAATATAAGCATTGTATAAGATACTCCACCATTGAGGTGTTTTTTTCATTTTGTGTGTGTGTGTGTCTGTGTATACATACACAGACACACACATAGATAGATAGATAGCACATCGACCTTACGGTGCAGAGGTCGTGGGTTCGATCCTGACTCCGGCCTTCCTGTGTGGAGTTTACATGTTCCCCCCATGCCTGCGTGGGTTTTCTCTGGGTACTCCGGTTTCCTCCCACATTCTGAAAACATGCATGTTTTTACTGTACTGGAAATACATCACAAAATACACTGAAAGAAACAACATTTCACATCATTACTAACATTCTAATATTTATTAATATGAATTGTGTTTATAAAAATACATATTCATCTTTTTACTTATATTCTTATTTTATTTCAGATCCATTTTTTTATGTTTTCTCAACAGTGAGGAATTAGCTTGATGCAAATCTGCCAACCCTAGTTCTGTTGTTACTGCTCTTGTTTTTAATTTGGTAGAGAGAGAGAGAGCAAAGCCCTCTCACAAGCATTACTTAAAGTAACCTCTTGATAGAATTTTGGCATATTTAAGTACAGATAAGTTATGATGTCTTTCCCAACAAGTACACACGGAGACCATACAGGCACCAGTAATATTTACTGTGACAATCACAACAAATGACGGCAACAACCACACCTCCTGTGACTTAAATCGGCCTTTTTGAGCCTTCTGTTCCCAATTATGTTTTCTTCTCCCTCTCTGCGGAAACCTCAGAATTTTGTGTTTCCTAAGCTTTTGTGCCAAGAATTTCCCCGAAACCACCACAACTTTTGAATTAGTGCATGTTTAGAGTAGCAACATGCAAGAAAACCATAACATTTCCTTCAAATGTTCAAACAAAACTGCGCAACCTTGCTGTTTGTCATTTGAAAGCATATTCATGACACTTGCCCTTTTATCATGTGTTCAATCTGACTACATTGACGGCAAAAGATAAAGGCATGCAAAGGAGAAAAGCTCACACAAGGACGTGTTGGATCAGAACGTCACTGAGAGTATTATGTTCGTGTTTGAAGGTTGAAGTCTTATGTTTTGTTTGAAAAGAACATCTGTTTTTAGATTGTCAGAAATTTAGCCACAACCCAGTTAAAAATTGTTCTCGATTTGTTTCATATATATAAAAAAAGGCTGGAATTAAAGTTACTGTGCATCATACATCCAGATGGAATTATGTAAGGTTTGTTTAATGCTGCAGCTGAGTGGGTGTGGCTCCACTGAGATGAATGTGAACTTGTGTTCATAACAGTCATGACCTGTCAAACACACAGACTGTCAGAGAACGCCACGTTATCTCACATAGCTGCTCGCTTGAATGCAAAACATTGCTTGGGCACGGATTTCATCAACGTCTGTGATGATTTTTTTTCTATTAATTGATTTAAATCAAACAATAATTCTCACAGTGAAGAAACTAGCCAAATGTCTATCGGGCCATTTTTGTGTTTAACTTGGAAATATTTGCTCTTTTGCTTACACGTGAAATAGTCTTAATAAAGGCTAATATTGAATGAAGATATTCGCCATATCTAGACTGATTCTACTTGACACTCTGTCCTCTACGATATGAATACCAAGCGGATGACTCACAACTTTTCACGACAAGCTCTCGTCGCATTGCAATGGAGGGGATCGGGTTGAAAATAATCACAGTGAGCTCAAATATTGCATACTATGTCACAGTGCATAAGGGACGTGTTTCCTAGTTTCTCAAATTATTCCTATGAGGTGAAGATGAAGGCAGCACAACATTTGACCGCAAACTGGCCCAGCTGGTTTTTGCTTCCGTCTTATCTCAGAGCAGACACACCTCACGCTATCACAATGACTGCTATGATTGTCCACGCAGAACTCACTCACAGTGGGCCGGAATGAAGTATGTGTTAGGCTTAGCTTTAGCTTGAGAACAGCACAAGATCTACAGGTGGACTCAATGAACTCAGAACTGGTTTATGGAGGATGGACAAGTCGAAAAGGCAGCAATCAAAGGCAGTCAGTGGAAACCAAATCAAGGTGCACACTGTACAAGAAGGCTTGAACGCAACAGTTAGGCAGCAGGGAAGATAGCTACCGAACTGGCAACGGATGGCTCTTCAGACTGGCCTTTATGCAGCAAGGGGTGAGTGTGGCTGACGAGGTGAAGACTGGCAGGTGTGTAGGTGAGACAGGTGCACTAATTAGGGAAACGCCCAGCTCACACTGAATTCAGGGAAAGGTAATGAAACACAACGGAGGGAGGGGCCACACAGTGGACGACTGAGGACAGCATAATGTCTTGTAACAGTATGAGATGTTGCAAGTTGAAGCAATTTTAGTAAAAAATCAAACGTGATTCGGAGAGGCTCGTCAGTTTTAAGGCCTTCTGAGTATGTTTTCATATAGTAATGTAATAGACTCGACTCTAGTTATCGTAAATTAAATTAATTCAAATAGATGAAAGCAAACTTCCAACCCAAACTTAAATGTATATAAACTTACAGTTCAATTGCAAATTAATACGAGCCGTTACATTTTAAAGTAACCAGGCAACTTCCAAGTCTACGCTACTTATTCAACCATGACAATGAACAATTTTCTGCGCCATTAACCATGATCACAAAGAATTTCCTGACAGCGTCGAAGCTGAGCATTATTACTTTGATGTATTATTTTGAATCATTGTTTGGTCCATTGGTGTACAGTACTGTATAAACAGTATGCCACCGTTTTTGCCGGTATGCAGCAAAGATATTTTGTCAGATCATTGAACGCTGTACTTTTGAAATGACATCATAGTTGTTTTGCTCTCTTGTTGTTTCTTTTAGGAGCATGAACTCGACAGAATTGACGTCTCTGATCGAGAAGCTGCAGAGGAATGCTGACAAAGTGGAGAAGAACATCTACGATGTGGAGGAGAACCTCAATAAGGTACAGAGATCTGAGCAAGAAATCTTTCAATGCAGAGATGCTTAAAAATGATCATCAAAAAAGCGTCATCCAACAAAATCTTGGTTTAACTCCAAAGTGTATATTTTTGGTTGTTAATGAATTATATTTGGTTCAACGTTTTTTTCACAGCTGAAAGAATTGGGTTAGACACTTGTTTTTGATCACCCCTATGAAGAACCCTGTATAAAGGGCAAAGCTGGGAGTAAGTCACGTATGTTCGTGTCAAAGGTAAATCTGAAGTTGTAACCTTCAGGTTTCAAGCACGTTCCGACTGTGAAAACATAATCAAGCAAGTTGTAAATCCAGTCTTGCTCAGTCACGACATGTTCTGGAGTGATAAGAATCATAACACACAAAAAAAAAGTGCCTCCATAAAAAAATTAAATTAACAACTTAACAATATGAAATACATTTATATTTATTTATATTAGATGAATGCATGTTTTTTTTCTATAGTTTGCATGAGTGTTGCGGTACTGTGTTGAAAAATGAGTACAGATACAGGATATCGGCATGAACAATATAATGTATCGCGTAATCTTCAGATGCAAACGCTACACAGGTACTACAAAATAAACAATGTTGATGAGTCTGAGTTGCAAACTTAGCATATTACGTTCCCCCCCGCCCCCCCACGATTTCATCAAAAGCACAATCCTTGAACCCAGATGTAATCATCTTTGGTGCACCGTCCGTGATAATCGCTCAAAGAGGTGGCCTTAATACCCTCATTGCAAAACTGGTGATGGGCACCGCACAAAGAATCATTCTTCAGTCAAAAAGAAAAGGCATATTAAATTAAAATTCACGTCAATAGGGTGGCTTGTCAAGTCATGTCCCTCAAGTCAAAATAAAGTTGAGTCTTTCTGAACCTTTAGCCAAGCATATCCTAAATCGCAAAATTGGCAACTCAAGTCAGACTCTAGTCAAGTCATGTGACTCCCCCCGCCCCACACACACACACACACGTCTGATAAAGGGAACATGAACATGCCAATGAGAAGAGAACATGCGCTGATTTTAGTTCAGTGAGTAGTTCACACACTGAGTTTGAGAGCAAAAAAAAAAAATGTCCCCATAGAAATTGTGTTTTGTTTAAACTTAAACTTCTGTTTGCTTCAGGATGTAAGTAAGATCAATGAGGGCAAGCAGCCGCTGTATCAGGAGGACACCAACAAACGACTCCTCAATTCTCTGACGCTGCTCGTCGGCCTGGATGAAGATGCTGTCAATGCCAAGCGCCTTCAGCATCCTCAGGCAGAGATGATTGAACAAGAGTAAGAAATATTCTGTCTTCCTCATTTAATTTCATTCTAAATGACTCACTGAGTTTGTCCGTGCGCGTTTGTGTGTATACGTAGCATGAAGCAGCTGCGTGAGAGAGTGAATAAGCTGAGAGAAGACCATGACCGCATCTACCAACTTCTCCGCACTGAGGGGGTGCCCACCATCAACTGGGGCAACATGATGGATGAGAAACTGGTAGGAAGTCTGATATACGGCATCATGCATCAACAGTGGTCGTTTTCTTTTGTGAAAGCCATCCAGCAGCCAAGCAATTTTGTTTCACAGTTTTTCTCGGTCACTTTGGTCGATTTCTCAGATCAGAATCGAATTTCTCAAAACTAATAGTTGTGCACATCCACGAAGCAGTTTCTCATTTCTTTAAACAAGTTGCAAATGCTTTGCTGCATCCATGCAAATCATTATGGGCAATTTTCTGTTGTTTCTGATGTTATCAATTGCTTATTTCATGTTGCTCATAATTTATTAACGTTTCCGTTGAATTGTCTCACAACATTTTGGCATTTGTTCATCGTGTCAGTCTTTCCATGCAAAATAGCTGAACAAGTTGTCATCATACAGTAGGTTAAGCATATTTCTATATATTCACATTAAACTATTTTTGTCTAGCAAGTCTTAACTTTTACTAATGTTAGGAACATTGCGAAGCATTAAATCAATCGATGAGTTTTCTGAAATCCTTGATATGAAGTGAAGGTAATTGTTGTGATGCGGATGTGATCTTGTGGCCCAAAGGAAGGAAGAGTGCACTGGAATTTCTACAGCGGTACATGTACAATTTTCCCTAAGGAGAGTGTCCCAAGTTCACGTTTGTACTTTTTTTGAATTACCGTAAATTCCGGATTACAAGCCGCTACTTTTTTTCCACACTTTCAACACTGCGGCGTGTAATATGAAGCGGCATAATAATTTTTTTTTCCATCGCGGGAAAAACATGGACCAATAAAATGAATGAGTCTTTCACTGAGGTCCAATGAGATTGTATGACTAATCACAACTTCCGCTTTTTTTGCCGTAGCGGGGGGAAAAATTTGTTAACCGGCAACAGTCGACCAATAAAATGAATGAGTAGCACTCAGGGGTCCAATGAAATTGTATGATTACCGGAAATCACAACTTCCTTATTTCAGTCTTTCTTCTAACCCTGATCAACATGGAGAATACCAGACGAAAAGCATATGATGCAGCTTTTAAACGAAAAGCGATCACTCTGGCAGTTAAAGAAGGAAATCAAGCTGCTGCCCGTAATCTTGGCATAGACGAGTCAATGGTGCGAAGGTGGAGGCTCCGGCAAGAAGAACTGAGCCAGTGTAAAAAGACAACCAAAGCTTTTAAAGGTGGGCCGTCGTGGTGTTATACATTCATGAAATGGAAGCCTGTCTATGAGGGCACGCACGACGTTGTGTCAGCAGCTCCCTCCCAATTACGAGGACAAACTTGCTTCGTTCCGCACATTCACACAAACAAAGATAGCGGAGAATTCCATCAGCCCAGATGAAATCATAAATATGGACGAAGACCCTCTGACATTTGATTTGCCTCTCACTCGGACTGTAAATAAAAAAGGTGACTCCCCCATCATAGTGAAAACAAGCGGCCACGAGAGAACACATTTTATCTGTGTTTTGAGCCCGCAGCATCAGGCCTAAAGCTGCCACCGATGATCATTTTTAAGCGGCTGACTATAGAAATAATTTCATCTATCTTTTCACATTTACATGATTTGCATTATTCTATTTAAAACCTAGTGGGCTGCAGTATTTACGCAAATGCACATCAGGATCTCTCTTTGTCTGGCCTCTTATTATGTGTTTCAGCGTAATTTCGTTGTGCAAATGCATTTATCATGCTCATAAAAATATGGAGATTATTTTAATCTTTTTTGCGGGTTTTTTCTGCGGGGGTTCAGCGGGGGACCGCGTCAGCCGCCTCACCCGGAGGCGCTCCACGGCGGCAGGGACGCAGAAGAAAACCCCCGCCTACTCATTGGGCAGCGGTTTATAGTACGGTGCGGCGCATACGATTACAAAATTCATTTTTCTTCATAAATCTGAGCATGCGGCTCTTAATCAGGTGCGGTCTGTAGCCTGGAATTTGCGGTATATATTTTTTCTTTGTGGTTTGCAATCCTCTTTTCCTTTCTATATGACAGTGAGATGTTTTCCAACAAATTACAGTGCAAACAGGAAATGTGAATCTTGCCCAGTCACTTGCATTCAATCTCGCACATACACGAAGATGAACTTTTCAAATACATCAGAAGGGGTATACATCAGAAAATCCCTCCACAGTACACTGTTTATATTGACAACATAACATGACAACAAAGACAAAAAGACTTTTTATGGCACAGACATGTTCAGTGACAAACATTTACTCTTCAGTGACGGTCTCAGGATTTTGAGATGGAAAATGGCTTTTGCAAGGGAGCCACAGTGTTTTGCTATTTACACAAATTCTTTTGTGAAATGCACTTGCAAGTTTAGTTTCTGATCTGAGAAATGTACCAAAGCGACTGAGAAAAACTGTAAGAAACCCAATCAGGGTCAATACAATTTGAAGGCAGCAACAACCCCAAATGAATGGGCTCTCAGATTTGTCCTGGATTTACAGATGTTTGTGATAAATAATGTATATTACTATGTGTGTGTGTGTGTGTGTGTGTGCGTGTACGTGTGCGTGTGTATGAAAATAAAGTTGTACTTGATACTTGATGTGCGTGTGTGTGTGTGTGTATATACGTATATATACTGTATATATACTGTATATAAAATAAATTTAGCTTCTGGAAGTCAAGACAAAAAAACTAAGTAAGATTGTTTTGACGCATTGTTAAATGCAGCCAATCTTTATGGTCAAACTGCTGCAACATAATGAAGTAGGTAGGTGTCATTACTTTGAATCAGTACAGCAATGTGCTTGAGAAAAGTTCAATGTTTGCTTACACTGTATGTATCTGGTTTTCTAGGCGAATCTGAGCAACAAGGGCTTTGGCCAGGATCTCCCATCTGTAGAAAATGACGTAGAGGAGCACAACATCTTCCATAGTGAGGTTGAGGCTTTGGCTCCTCACATTTCTGCCGGTGGTGACAAGGTACAAAAAAAAAAAAAAAGGAAAACCAATGTTTTAAATTAAACTGTTTAAATTGTCACTTTCTGTCATAAATTATTTCAAAAATGTGCAACAAACAAAAAACACACCATTCGTCAGTTTAAACTTGCTCGGTGAAGTTTGTTGATAATATTGAATTTGTATTGAAACAGATTTTGAGTAAATTATGTAAAAACAAAACATCTGTTTTTGTTCTATGGTAAAAGCATAACGATGAATATCAAAAACATGAGTCATTTAACCAATGAGAGGCAAACAAAATGTCATCCTGTTATGTTTGGTCTGTATTTCTACAGGAATATGTCAGTGGCCTCCAGATGAAGTACAACAAACTGCTGGTAATTAAAGTCCCACACTATCCTGCTCATGTGTATTTGTACATACATGTATCGTATGCATTTGCTGTATAAAACATTCTCCTGCATAAACTGACATGATCATCCTCATCGTCACACAATGAATGGGATGAAAATCATTCAGTAGATGTGCACATCTGTATGTAGCTCGATGGTTTCAGTTTAATTTACCGTAGTCCATGAACTTCCCAAATTTACTTTGAAAGAAAACGTAATTTTATTTTTAAATTTCCTCCTCTCTAGGCCCTTTCCAGCGATCGCCAGCGCCACCTGCTGAGCCTGCGTGACTACATGCAACGCTGCACCAATGAGCTTTACTGGATGGACCAGCAGGCTGATGAGAGAATCAACTATGACTGGAGTGACGGCAACCTTGATTACCCTGCTCGCCAGAGGCAGTACGAGGTACATGCTGAAAACACAATTGAATGTGGCAGTATGGTTTTCCAATCCTGGATCACTGGCACTGGGCGGAATCCTGATACCTCAGTTTCAAATCATCACTTTTCAGGAGACCAAAAAAACTGCGCATGTGTTCAAGCAGCATTAAGATTGCATCATCAAAGAAGCAAGCTATTTTCAACACTTTACTGTAGACTGGTCTGTAAAGTAAAGAAATAACACACACGTGTGGACTGACCGATTTTCACTCGGAGGGATCCATCAGCAATAATTTAAATATGTCATTGATAGATATTCATATTTCTCTCTCTCTCCCTCTCCCTATCCATCCATCCATATGCCCTTCAAAATTGAACTCCAGTATATGAATAGAATGCTTTCTTGCATTTTCAGAGTGATAGCTTTTTCAGTCAATATTTACCCTTGTGTCCCAACAGAACTTCATCAGCAAATGTTTGGAGTCCAAGGAGGGGACAATCACCAAGCTCAATGAAGATGGAGAAAAGTTGATTGCGTCCAAGCATCCAGGGGCAAATGTTATTGAGGTATCACTTACGGGGTTTTGTTTTCTTTTTCCATAAACAGTCCACACAATTTCTTGTGGTTCTTTTTGGTACATGAATGTCACATTTGGCAAATTAAAGTAGAAACGGACTCCACATACCTCAATGTCTTGGAGACAATGAGCGAAGGCAATGATAATAATAAAAAGATGACGATTGAATACAATTACTGATCATATAATATCTTGATAGTATACATCATTGTCATTACGATAATATTTTATAGTAGTCTTGTCATGTAAAATAATTCCTCAGGTTAAAAATATAATCCCTCAATTTCTAAAGGACATATGTGCACATGTAATATGTATGCATGTGTTTAAAAAAAATATCGGTCTGTCATACTGAGACATTTTCAAATACTTGTATATTCTTTTCCCAGGCTCACATGGAGGCAGTACATGCTGACTGGAAGGAGTATCTCAATCTACTCATCTGTGAAGAAAATCACCTGAAACACATGGACGAGTACCACAAGGTTGGAAACTGATAGCATATAAGCACTTAAACAAGTCTACACACACACACACACACAAAAAGCATGCACGCACACATACAGATGGGTTCATAGAATACATGTGTATGTTTGTCTGAATTAGTATCACAAGGAGGCACGTGACACCCAGGACCTGTTGAAGCGACTGGACACCGAGGTCAAACAGAAATACAACCCTGAGTTCAAGGATGTGTACCAGACGGAGGGTCTGATCAGAGAGCTTGAAGTAAGCTTTTCTTGTAAGACTGCTCAGCGGTTGCTATTATCTCTACTGAAAATGTCATTTGTATGGCTGTTTAGGACCAATCCAAGGCCATGGACCACTTTGATGAGCGAGTTAAGGCTCTTCAGAAGCGTGGCCTGCAAGTTTTGCCTCTGAAGTACCGACGGGAGAACTCTCAAAAGCTTCTCCCCGTTGAGTCTCTTTGCGATTTTGACACGGATGAGGTACTATGATAGTTCTTGTGAAGTAAAATTTTGTCAGTTCTGTTCTGTTAAGCTGTGGCTGAAAATTCAGCAGACAATTATTAATCGGTATCTTGGTTTTCCTGGAGATAAAGCCACTTTGTCGAGAAAAAGCATGATGAGCCACTAATCGTGTGTACAGAACTTTTTGGATATTATGGTCCGCTTGACACTCAATGGACAGCTATTGATACTGAATATTTTCCTAAACCTATTTTTTTTTCATTTTGTCTCTACTGTATATAGTATGTACACAAATCTAATTCATTTCCAAAATATTTTTGTCTTTTTTGTTAATTTCAATTATTTATTTATCAGTCACCGGTCTTTGAAGACATTTTTGTTGCTGCTTCAATATCCAGTAAATTTGAATTGCATGACTTATTTTTGGCATATTGCAGGGGCAAATTGTACGTGGGAACAGATACACTCTGCTTCGCAACAATGGAACCAAGTGGGACGTGAAGGACGCAGCTGGCCAAAAAGTGTCTGCTCCAGGCATCTGTTTCATTATTCCCCCCACAGACGCTGAGGCAGTGGCCCTCGCTGACAAGTAAGTTGGTATTGTTCTACAGGTTCATAATACACCCTGGAATGACAATATAAAGCTGGGACCACTGCAATGTTATGTGTTAACAGTCTGGCGGGACAGCAAAATTCTCTCAAGCACAAGATGGGAGACAGCAAAGCAGCACTGCTGAAGCGCTTTGATGAGCTGAAAAAATCCAGTGGCAGTGCAGGTAAAGCCTACACTTATTTTGCATCTTTCATCATGTATCTCACAGCAATTGCCAGACTAATTTGAGAATAGCTTACCATATACTGACCGGCAAAAGACGGAGACTCTTCTATCACAAAATACATCTGACACTCTCCTCCACCGACTCCAACCTTTTTGGATCCAGTTACTCACCTCCTTCCCACACTCACTGTTGTTCTGGGCTGTTGATCCTCAGGGCCCTATTTTCATCGACTGATGCCCCTGCGCTCGGCATAAAAAGCCACTTGTCCTAGATGCTTCAATACTTACAGTATATGGGTATGTTACCAGGACCAACTGCTTTTCCTTCTTTCATCCTTTTCGTGTCTTTCGAAATGGTTACTTCCTGGTCCACCACATTAGACTCTTTTACTTTTACTCTTCTTTCTCTCTCATTTTCCTCATTCATCAACTCTTCAAAATATTCTTTCCATCCATCCATCACACTACCGCATCAGTCAACACAATTCCATTTCTCTGTCTTTCATCAACTTAACATGCTGCACATTCTTTCCACCTCTATCTCACTGTATAGCCAACATGTAAAGATCTTTTTCTCCTTTTTTACTGTCCAACCTACCATACATGTCATCACATGCCTCCTTTTTGGCCTTTGCAATGTGCTTGCGCTTTGAATCACCTTCTTCTATTCTTGTCCTTTCAGTGTCCCACTTGTATGCTTTCCTGCACTCCCTGGTCCCACCACCAAGTTTACTTCTCCCTTTTTCCTACCATAAGGCACTCCAAGTCCCCTACTGCCTCTCTCTCTGATCACCTTGGCTGTCGCAGTCCAATCTTCTGGAAGCAACCTACCGCTGATCAAACGCCTGCTTCACTTATTTTTGAAAAGTTGCACAGCAATCTTACTTTCTCACCATCCACCACATGATTCTCTGCTCGGTCTTTGTCTTCTTAATCTTCAACACCCGCTGCAGGGTTATCTTACAGAGCACCATCCTACGCTGTCGAGCTACACTCTGCCCTACCACCACCCTATAGTCACTAACGTCCTTCGGATTACATCTTGTGCACAAGATGTAACCCACCTGTGTGCTTCTACCTCCACCCTTGAAGGTCACACTATGTTACAGCCTCTTCTGGAAGAAAATGTTCACTACAGCCATTTCTGTCCTTTTGGGCAAAGTCCACCACCATCTGTCCATTCTAAGGTCCTTTCCTGGATACCAAATTTACCCATCACTTCTTTATCAACCCTGTTTCCTTCACCAAGTTGTCCATTACAATCTACCAGTCCAGAGTCTTTCTCTGCCTGGGATTATAGGAACTACTTCATCTGGCTCTATTTCTATTTGTCTTCTAGTTCACATTCTACCTGTGGAGCATAACAACTATTTACATTAACCCTTCCATGCACCCTGTAAACTGATAACGTGGTAAACTGTCAACTTTAGTAACCACTGTCCCTGAAAGGGTTAAACACAACACTCTGGATTTCAAGTTTTGTCACTCTTATCACCTCTAGGAAATGCTTCACTAACTCTTCCATTAAGATAAACCCTACCCCATTTCTCTTCCTATCTACACCATGGTAAAACACTTGGAAGTAAAACACTTCGAGCCTTACTGCCTCTCCACCTGATCTCTTGGACAAACAACATACAGTTTCTTTCTCCTAATCATCATGCGAACCGGTTCCCTAGTGTTTCTTGTCAAAGTACAAACACTAAAAGTTCCCACATTCAGTTAAAGCTCTGTGCTTTCCTCTTATCTTTCTGCCCATGAATACATTTTCTACCTCTCCTTTGTCTTCGACCCACAGCAGCTGAATTTCCACCAGCGCAGTAGATAAACACCACCAAAGGTGGTCGTTTTTTAACCCAGGCTGTGACCAATACAATATGGAATTCTTTGGATGAACGCTCATCATTGTTTGACAAAGTCTCAAGCCTGATACCCTGACTGACGCAACCCTCTGCATTTTTGCGGACTTGCAAACTGTCGACAGTTTGCACTGGCTTGAGCCTCTGGAAGCTGCGTTTTGATTCATAACAGAACAAGTGATACAAAATCAATAAATACACAATACATTTCGAGTATTTTCACCTAATGTAGCTAATTGCAAACTATGACTAATGGCATGGTGCAATTCAGCTCCACCTCACCAAGATAATTGTTAGCATATTGTGTTGTGATTTTGTGTCATCAGACAAGCAGGAACAACAATGTCGCCAGATGATGGCTGGACTAGATAAGGTTGCCAGAGACTTGGAAATCCAAGAGAGGGCCATTCAAGCTCGAATGCGCCCACCACTGGAGCTGAAGAAGCCGCTCCAGGATAGCGGTGACCGCCTGCAGGATTTGAGGGTAATTACAGGACTATAATTGTTGTTATCCATTCTCTTTTGAAAGAATTATTATTAACCCACAAACACTTACATTTTTTTTCTCCAGGATATTGATATTGCAGTTCATAGAATCGAACCAGAAAAGACCTCCAGAGTGAATGAAGCAAAGAACTTTTTGGTCTCGAATCCAACATGTCCCAGCGCTCCTTACCTTCACAGTAAAGCAGATGATGTCAACAAGAAGTACAACAACTTAGAGCAGCTTCTTCAGTGCTCTCATGAAAAGTATGACCCAAAATTATTGACAATAATTCAAGTTCATGGTGTACCCTGCCTTCTGCCTGGGGTCAGCTGGGATAGGCTCCAGCACACCCGTGAACCTCATGAGAATAAGTGGTTCAGATGATGGATGGATTGACATGAACTATTTCTCACTATCTCACCTACTCCATCAGTATTGTTGATATGATTGTCTTATTTTCAGACCTCTTCAAGTTTGTTTGAATTTCACTAAGCCAACCAGTAAATCACACTTTTTTTATTTTTTATTTTTTTAGAATGAAGAATTCAAACCAGCTGGAGGCTTCACTTCAAAATGGAAAGGGTTGCTTGTCCGGCTATGAGAACAGGTTGGCCAGGGAGGATGTTGCTCCTTCTGACTTATCCTCGTTGGAGAAAACTCAGCGCGAGCTTGCAGTAAGATTAATCTTCCACTCGAGAAGACAGATTTACATTATCTGTGTCGTATTGTAAAGAACAAGAAGAGAAAGATAAGATACTGTGCTACTTATTGTTTTAGGTTTTTTTTTTTACATTGTCTTGTTCATTGTGTTACTGTACCTAATACACATACTATATATTGTAGATGATTTTGTGTTTGAAAGGAATGGGCCAAGTACAGGAAATAATTACAATTTACAAATGTTTTATAAAAAGAAATGCATTTCAGTAAAATATTAGTTGGGAAATTGTGGTAATTATGTCACATTAAATTAAAATGTGTGGTTCCTTCCACCTTTTTCCCTTCCAGATTCTAAATTGTAGCCATTCACTTCGCAGCAGAGGGTTTTTTTTTGTCTGTTTATTGTTCGTTTCTCAACATGACTATTTACCTAACTATTGTCTCCCCGTCCACACTGAAAGGATATTGCCTCAGATCTCAGGGCCAAGAGGGCCGTCCTCAATGAGGCTGAGCAGAACCTGCGTTTGGCCAAAAATAGTGCAGACCAAATGGCCATAAAATTCCAAGAGCATTGCCCTGACATTGAGAGGCAGGAAGGTGATGTCCACAAGCTAAACAAGCGCTTCAACATCCTCAACAATCAGCTCGACATCAGGTCAGTGGGTCCTGATGAGAAAGGCAATCCAGAAATTCAACTTACGAACCGTACACTTTATTGCTCTCCTTTACACTATGTCACAGGTCTCAAAGTTTGCAGAGGGCTAAGATGTCACACAATAATTATCGCAATGATTATAACAACATGAACAACTGGCTTGCTCGTATTCCAAACTATGAGCCATCTGAAACTGATGACATCAAGCAACTGGAGATCAAACTTAAGAATCAGAGGGTGAGCGCAAGTTGTCGCTGATCAAACATCTTTCACTATGGAACAAGGTTATAAGAGATACAAGTGGGCCTAACTATTTCACTGCCTTGTCTGCAGAACTTGCTCTCTGAAATTGCAAGAAAGGAACCCGACATGAACAATCTCTCCAAAAATTGTCGACTTTACCAGCAAGCTATCAAAGTAAGAGCATTTTTCACACTGGTCATAACTTGGGCAAATAGAAAACAATCTGCCAATGGTTTTAATCTTAGCGATGGATCTTTGTAGGACTACGAGACTGAAACTGAGAAGTTCAGATCCATATTAGACCTCGATGATGGACTTGTACCTCAGACGTACAAGCGGAGCCGAATGGAATCCCCTGCATTTATAGTCAAAGCCGAGGTGGGGCACGTTGCCAAAGTTTGTTCAAACAGTAATGTGTGCACGGTTGTTAGAATAGTGATTCCCAACCAGTGTGCTGTGGTAACCCTAGTGTGTGTGGTGTAAGAGATCTTGTGTGCCATGGAAAATTATCCAATATCCAATATTTTTTCCAAAAGGTGTTATATATGAATATATATATATATATACAGTAGATCTCAAAGCCATCAACATGGCAAAAGGTGCACTCAACCTCAGTATCTACATGCTGCCATTCATACAATGTAAGTCATGACTTGCTGCAAGTACATCAGCTTTGTGTTCAATTAAAATATACCCAGGTTTCACACTCAGGAAGTCAATTTGAACGCAAATCTAGACAAGATATTTATTATTGCAGTTTTCCTACTTTATGTGACATTACCAACAGGTGTGGCATGAATTTTTTCTGATGTAAAATGGGTGCCGTGGCTGGATAAAGGTTGGGAAACACTGGACTAGTATATTGAAATGCACAGATACTTTGAAGTAACCAGTAAATGCACAAAACAACACAATTTCACAGCCTGTCTGTATACTGTATAAGAAAAGCAATGTTGACTAAAAGTTCTTTGTGTATAGATCTTAACAATATACTGTAATGATTCAGCCATAAAGCTTCATAAATGCAGACTCTGCGACACGAAACCTTTTTCCCAGGATGTACTTTTGCCCAATGTCAGCTGAGATATAGGCTAGTCACCTATCATTATACGACAATGTCATCACTAGGACCATTATGATGGACTGGATTATATTGAGACTTTCTAACTTCATTGACATTGTGTTTATTTTTGTTTTATCTTGCAGCTTTCATTTTGCAAGCACTGGAATTAAATGGAAAAGCAGAAGCTTCTAGCCACGTTATATGAGAAAGACACTTAAATTAGAGGCTTCCAGAGTACTTCGAATTGCAGGAATAGATGAAATACACGTTTTCCACAGCTGCTGTTTTACATACGGATTCACCTCATTAATTTATGCTTGCAGTAGCAACAATCAAAGGGGACCCTGAAATACACTATATACAAATATTGTTTCCTTAAATGTCAAAGCTATTTGTCTTGTTGCACTACTTTAAAATCAAACAGAATCTATGGAAACACACCATCCTGCTTGCATTTCACACTTTCTAATAATGCCAATAGATAGATTGGTTAAAAAAAAAACTTAAACCTCAACCATGACAAAATTAAGTAGATAAGTGGAGTCGTTTTTTTTAATGCTTTATATTTGAAAGGCGTGTGTAATTTGTATAATACAAACACTAGAATCCAGCAGCTGAATAAATCTACCATTGAAACTACTACTCATAATGAATTTAATCTTCACTTAAATATCCATCCGTTTTCCTCAAGTGGCGCTATCACATCCAAGTCGATGTGTGTAAGATCCGAATATAGGTCGAAAGAGTCAGATGGAAAATATTACGAATGCGTGTGAATGATGGTTCACGTTTGTTTATGGTGTCACACACTTGCCCATGCATTCACATACACGCATGATATAAGCATCAATCTGAGAAAGGGGCATGGGGGAACTCATTGTATCCGTTCCGATGACATTTTATTTCTCCCTTTGCAGGAAGCCGCTATTGAGGCCAAATATACTGAGGTGAATGCTTTAAACAAGCAAAGACTACAAAATCTCGAGTTCACCCATAGCCTTCTCAACCAGGTGAATTTCTGCATGACAATGCGCATAAGTACTATCAAAACATCATTAGCATGGATAAAACATTTCTATACACTTTCTTCTTCAGCAACCAGATATCCCTTTGATCCAGTCTTCAAATGTCCAGTCAGTTAATGCTGCAGCCCCAGGAGGGGATCTTTGGAGAATTAAGAAGCAGTTGCAAGATGAGATCCAGAGAAGAGAGCAGCTAGAAAAAGAAATTGAGTTAATCCAGACTGAAATATATGTCCTCGAAGGACAGAGGCCTCAGGATACCATTGTGAAGAAGGAGCTAATCAAAAAGGTTCCTGATCCTCAGCTTGATGAGGAACTGTACAAGGTGCAACAGAAGCTTTCAGAGGAACGCCGGGTTACCCATGTTCTGGAGAATGACCTAGAGGTACTAAAATTGAGGCTGCGTGGTCTTGAGACCGAGGTCAAGGAGGGAGCACAGCAATACATGGTGAAAGAGGTTCTCAGAATCGAAAGAGACCGTGGTCAGGAAGAGGAGATGCGCAAACTCCGGGAAGAATTGGATGAGCTCAGAAGGCAGAAGTTGATCAAAGACAACGAGATTATTCAGATACAAAAGCAGTTGACAATTCTAGCTGAAGAGAAGAATAAAGAGCAGGAAGTTATCAAAGAAGAGGAAGTCATAAAAGTACAAAATGACCCCCAACTTGAAACCGAATACAGACTTCTCTTGAACAGGAGACAAAAAGAAATTGACGCAAGGAAGCAATTGGAAGATGAATTGAAATTTCTTCAAGAGAAACTCCGTAGGCTGGAGAAAGAGAAAGCGATGGCTGAGGAGAAGGTTTCCATTAAGGAGGTGCTTAAAGTAGAGAAAGACCCTGCTCTGGAAAGGGAGGTGGAAAACCTTAGGAGGCAATATGAAGATGAGAAGACCAAACGGAGATCATCCCAGCGAGAAAAAACTGACCTCCAAAGAAAAATTGCCAGTCTAGAGGAGGAGAAGTCCAAGGTTGTGATCCAAGAGAAGATGCGTGAAATTGTCCGTCCCGACCCAAAGGCCGAGAACGAGGTAGCCAATCTCCGACTTGAACTTGTAGAGCAGCAGAGGCGCTATAAAGATGCAGAAATACAGCTTAGATCTTTGCAGGATGAACTGACCATGCTCAAGAACAGGGGACCACTTGTGGAGGTCAAGGAGATGATCAAAGAGGTCATCAAGTACAAAACCGATCCACAAACTGAAAGAGAACTTGAGAGACTTCGCAATGAAATTGTTGACAAAACTCACCAAACTGAGAAATTTGAGATGGAGATTCGCCAACTGAATGACGAAATTCAAAGATGGAAAGAAATGAAACCTCAAGTGCAGACTAAAGAGATTGTCAATGAAGTGCTGCAATACAGAGAGGATCCAAAAACTAAGGAGGAGGTTGAGCTCCTTAAAAGGAAACTGGCTGATGAACAGTCCAAACGTCTCGAACTTGAGAGAGAAAGATCATCGCAAGAGGAAAGGATCAGACTGAGAAAGATCGATCTGTCTCAGGTCCGTGAGAAGTTTGTTCAGCAGGAAGTGGTCAAGATGGAAGAGGATGCTGTACTCCGTTCAGAGTGCGAAACCTTCTTACAAAACATTAACAATGAGCAGAGACAGAAGGATACTCTGAAAGCAGAGCTCTATCAACTGCAGAGACTGAATGCTGACTTGGAAATGCAGTTGGAAGAACTTGAGCGTGAACGGAGGTTAAGACGTGAAGCTGAATTGGAGATCCAAAGGCTTCGGATCAGACTTACCGAGCTGGAGCTGCGCGACAAAGAAAATCGCGAGAAGGTGACTGTCAAACAAAAGGTGGTCCTGCAGCAGGATCCCCAACAAGAGAAGGAACACTCTATTCTCAGACTTCAGCTGGATGAAGAGAAGCATAAACGCGTCTTGCTTGAGAAAGAACTGAATGCGCTGATCCAGCAGCAGACCACCTTGGAGAAGATGGATGTGAAAGAAAGAATTGTTCGCACTGAGAAGGTCCAGGTTGAGAAGGATCCAGAGGCTGAGCTTGAGATCGAGAACCTCAAGAGGACTCTGGAGGAGGAGAAAAGGAGAAAGAGAGAACTTGACCAAGAGTTGCTAACTGTCACTTCCAGGCTCTCCGAAATTGAGTTTTCCAACACCAAGTCAAGTAAGGAGCTAGACTACATCCGAGATGAAAGTAGCCGTTTGCAGCATGAAAACCAAAGACTACAGAATGAAATTCGCAAGCTTCGTTCTGAGATTGAGATCACCAGCAAAGAGACCCAGTTTATCACTGAGTCCGCACCAAGAGAGGATGGCAAGAACCTGGAGTTGAGGCTTGACTCTCTACAGAGAGAGCTTGTAGAGCTCAGAGGCATCACCATAAAAAAAGATGAGGAGATAGAGAGGCTACAAAAGAGCTTGTCATCTGTTAGAATGAAGAGAGAACAGAGAGAGAGCCATCTGCGAAGGTCTATTGTCGTTATTGACCCAGACACAGGGAAAGAAATGCGACCAGAGGAAGCCTTTAAACTGGGACTGATCGACTGGAAGATGTTTGTCAACCTGCAGAGCCAGGAATGTGACTGGGAGGAGATCACTGTCAAGGGCCCCAAGGGAGAATCATCAGTACTCCATGATAGGAAATCTGGGAAAAAATTCTCCATTGATGATGCTTTGAGTCTTGGTCACATCACAAATCACCAGCTTCAGCAGTACATGAACAAACAATTAACCATCCAGGAGTTCGGTGCATTGGTGTCGGGAAAGAGCAAGTAAATCGATCCACAAAAGCATGTTTGGTTTCATGCAACCACAATACGATCGTATTGTTCCATTGTTTAAAATATGTTTGCCTTTTACTAGCTTCTGACTTTGCTTTTGTGGTGAACTGGAAAACACTTCCTTGATTACAAAATGCACTATGTACTGTACTTATTTACTAATTCATATTACACTTTATGGTATCGAGATGAACATGCAGTTACAACCAAATTAAATTACTTTTAAATATGGTCTCGGGAGAATGCCCATTGAGCTATATTTTACTACATTGGGTACAAGGGTATGCAAAACCTTTATTTCTTTGATTTCCCCCCCCCCCCCAAATATAATGCATTTGGACACTGTAATGTTTCCATTACTTGTGGTATTTTACAGGAAATAAAATGTATACTATGTCTATCCCGAAATAAAGTCCAGTTAAACTGAGAAGTGTTTTTGTGTGTAATTAGAATTGACCAATACCTGTTTTGATCAGTGACATTCGGTGAGGTTCAACGCTGGTGAGGCACTGACTTCATCACAGTCAAATTTACCAACATAGTATGAAGCTTGTGTGTGTGTGCGTGTGTGTGTATATATATATATATATATATATATATATATTAGAGCTGTCAAACGATTAAAATATTTAATCTAATTAAAAATGCAACTGTCATAATTAACTCAAATGAACTAAAAAATTAATCGTGATTACTGACACATTTTTTATCGTTTCTGAATTTCCTTTTACATTTTTTGTCCTATTTTTCCCCATTTTAATGCTCTCATCAAAATGGAATCATGAATCAGTTTTCTACGTGACAAATGCAAATATTTACTGAAATAACAATTTCGATTTTCAATTTTACATGAACATTTTTCACTTGGAGCAGTTATTCACACATAATCTCTCACACAACATCAACAACAGTTCATGATGAGTTTTCATCATGAACTGATGTAGCATATTTTTTGTTATTCATTGCATATCGTTACTAAAGCTGTGCAACACACGATGGCATAGAGCCGTCTTCCTCAACTGGCGGACCGCGATCCACGACCGGACCGCCGACCTCCTCTGTCCGGACCCTCGGCAAATTGTATAAAATAATAAATTATAAAGTGATTTTTACGTTATACATTTTATATTTTTGGACTATAATCTGCGTATTACCGCGATCGCTTGTTAAAATTATCCGTTTTATTTGCGTGCACGAACAGATGTATTACAGAGGACGCGGCAGCGACTGTGTGTGTATAATGGCTGAGCAGGGCATGTCGGCGATAACGATGCGCTGATTGGCTCCTCTGAACTTAAGGTGTGTCCATACATAAGCGTCACGCATTCAAATTGGATGATTGTGTCAGGAAACAGACGCATGCGCGACGCCACAATGTGCTCACAGCTTCAGCCCCGGAGAGCCGCACATAGACAATTAGACAAGACGAATCGCGGGAGGTTTCGATCGTGTGCAGTTTTGCTCCCGTCTACCCGGGGATCTTTGCAGCTGTTTAACAGCAGAACATGTTTGGGGACTATCCCCCCCGGTCTAGTTAAAATGGTATAACCCAAGGGGCAAGGTGCGGCTTGCCATCGTTACCGTCAGTTGCGACTCATGCTATTAAAGCATTAGTCAAACGCCATCATGACTTGTGTCATTAATAAACAAAACAGAACACCGCAACATGGTAAATGAACATCCCAATGGCGTCCTCAAATAATATTTGCATGCCTCAGACATTGCATTCACCTTTAGTGGAAGAACAGCACTGCACATTCCTGTGCTCCCTTGTGTCAGTATTTAAAATGGTTCTTAATTCCTCTTCTGATATATTTTTCAGTGATTTCAGAGGGGATGTGAAAAGGGGAATTGTACAAATGAAAATAATATTTTTGTTTTCATGTTTAGTATTTATTTTGGTAAAATGAGTATTTTGTTTTGCTTTTGTTAAATTAAGGGAAAAAAGACAACTACTGTTTAACAAAGTTAAAGTAAAAATGTCTTATTTCCCTAAAAGGGCTATTTCTATTATTAAGCAGGCACAAAAGCTTAACAAAATAAAAGAGTTCCTCTGCCTCAACACAATACCTCTCATTATTTGCTGTGTACTGGCAAAGTTAATAATTGTTATTTTCATGCACCCCATTATTGGTTGGTTGTGAGGTGTGTTGATTTGTATAAGCTTGGCTTGACCATACTAAATGGGCATATAGCCCTGCTCCCCATGTCCGCCGTGCATGGGTCCGGACCTTGGTCTTATTAAAAAAAAAAAGTGGACCGACAGCCTTTCTAGTTGAGGACCACTGGCATAGATAGAGTGTGAGAACTTTAACCACCTCTGGTTAAGCTAAGGACACCATTATGCCATTTATCCTATCATTTAAAGTTTTGCATTTATTCTATCGATTGCTACAGATAATGTTTACGATTAGATTTTATCTGAATTGCGAGAGAACGTTGTTTTTTTATCAACTGTCTATTTTGTACACGTGACTCCGTCCACGGAAAACGAGTGAAGGGCGTCTCAGCCAATGGCGTACACTGTGTGGACACGAAAGGCGGGGCTTCGCTTCTTGATTAGTGGGTGTGTGAAGTGTTGTCTTTTTCTCTCATTCGTTGCGACGTTTTATTTGAGTTGCAAGATGGCGACGGTGCATTTGAGAATCGGCGATCTCGTGTGGTGAGGTATCCATTAAATGTTAAAACATGCCAGTTTTACTCGTACTTTTCTCTACATTCATTAATGTTGTTTTATTTAGTGTATAAAAACGTGATCAAGCAGTAACTACGTGTAAATCCTTCAAGTGTTAGCCAGTTGGTTCGTTGATGGGTAACCCAAACAAATTGTTAGGCAAGCTGACTCAACATTCGTTGCTAGCTCCTTGCTAACGTTAGCGGAAAAACAAGCAGATGTTCTGATAATGGAGTCCTCTCCGTTGATGAAATATAGCTTTATGGATACTATTCTGATGGATACTATTCTGAACACGCAATTGACTGCCACGCGCTCTATCCATTCAAGTTTATATACGTGTTGTATAATTTCCTACTCTGACGACGGGTTTTAGTAGCGCAGTTGCTTCAGCGGAAATCTAGATTAGCACGGGGGCGTTAACACTGAAAACTTTTTTTTTTTAGCCGTCGACTTGGTCGGGCCGGAACATTAGACATTTTGCTGGTGTTTACCATAGTTTGTGACTAATGTGTTATTGAAGTGTCTATATCTTTGAAGCTGCTCTTAATGCGGGCCTAGAGGCACTTGTTTGCGTTTCTCCTCGTGAATGATCCACCACTGTTACAGACTTGAACAGTGAAACAGCGAACAAAAGGGACATAAAGCACAGAACATTTTTCACCAAAGAGCCGTTTTGTTGCTAAATGTTAACCCTTCATACAATTTCCAACATGGAGTGTTGTTTTTGAATGTTTTCTTCTGGAAAATGCTCCACTGACGCAGAAAAACATGGGGTTGACATTAGGCTATTCGGATGTTTTACAAGAACTGTTCAATAAAAATGTGCGTAATGTTGTTATTCTTCAAACGTGTGAGGATGCTACTGTCAAAAACAAAACAAAAAAACAACCAGAACCCTTTCCTAATGTATCATGGGTTATTCAATAACATGCACATTCCATTGAGTGTGCGTTAACAAGCACTTAAAACACATTTTGAATTTATATTGTTGATTCAGGAATTATGTTATTAAGATATCCTTTATTTGTCCCGCAATGGGGAAATTACAGTCAGAATTCAGAAAGGAAAACCCTGGGTAGGGAGAGGGGGGAAAAAAAACACGCTCGAACTATCCTCTTCTGAGGATAATTTAAGTCCAGGATAAAAAAAGACCCTAGCACATAAATAAGCTTATGACAGTTACAACAAGTCACAAGACATAACATGTAATAAGGGGGAGGATGAATGGGAAGAGGGGTTGACCGCGACGCTGCATGTCTGACCAGCTGCACGGACCACCTTGCGCTCCGCAGATCGTACCACGTCACGGGGGAAGAGTGTCTGACCTACATTTTGGTTTTAATAAAGTATCAATGTTTATGTTGATCCATCTAGCATTCTATTTCAGTACTAGAATTGTGGAAAGTATTTTTTTTTCTACTTTCTACTTGCTGTACATGAGTAATAAGCATTGCCTAATACTTGTTTAAATTCCAGGGGGAAACTTGGCCGCTATCCACCATGGCCAGGAAAGGTAAGTAATAATAATAATAATAATACATTTTATTTGTGGGCGCCTTTCTAGAATAATAAATGTCGCTTTTGGTCTTCAAAACACTTCTATTTTATTTTTATTTTCAATTTAGATTGTTAGTCCGCCCAAGGATCTGAAAAAGCCAAGGGGAAAAAAATGCCATTTTGTGAAATTCTTTGGAACTGAAGACCAGTAAGTAAACATTGGTACATGTTCCGACCGAGTTCACGATTATGTCTTCAACAACTAAAAATGATTACATTTCTCTTCAGTGCTTGGATCAAAGTGGAGCAACTGAAGCCCTATCATGCTCACAAAGAGGAGATGATCAAAATAAATAAGGGCAAACGCTTCCAGCAGGCTGTTGATGCAGTGGAAGACTTCCTTAAAAAATTGAAGGGGAAAGAACAGGTGAGGGTCTTGTCTGATAAGACTTAAAAAAACTGACAAAGGATCATCATTTCATTTCAAAACAGCAGTTTAAGTTCGTTTCTAATCAATCCAAAGTTAATGTGGCTCTCAGTCATCTAAGATTGAGTCACAGTCATCCTGTCTTTGGGACACTAGACACTTTAAGAGAACATGACATTTGTTTCTTAACCATTTCCACAAATTTCCCTTCATGGATCAGAATTGCTGTAATATAAAAAATAAATTAAAAATATCATTAACAGCCATGCATGTTGCCGTTTGCAGTTGGGGTTTGGAAGCCAAGGTGTGATGACCAAATATTACATTTCTCACAATATATATATATATATATATATATATATATATTGTACTTTTCATTACTCCATACAATATTCGATCTTCCCACACACATTAATCAAGATGACCTTGTTCCAGATATGATCACTTTCTTGTATTGTGCCATCAATGGATATAACTTTTTAAACTCTGTTAAGTTATAAACTTTTGTTACTTTGAGGTCAATTTATAGCTTTTTCATTCTTGTCCCAAACACCACCACACTACACCCCATTGGCCTGTCAGCACAGAGGGCTTGGGGCAGAAGGGATCAACCAAACTATATGAACAAATGTTGCCTATTGCATACTTGCAGCATGTGGGGTTCTGCTGTAATATTTACTGAGTGGTGAGTCTCGGCCGATATTTTTTAAGAGAGTCAAATATGAATCGCCATTGCATGGTGTGGTGACATCGCATAATACAGACCATCAAATATACAGAAGCTTTTACATATGTGGGAGAAATAGTCTCTTTCCAGGTTTAAGCCAGCAAGACACAGCCGGCCGGCGTTGAGACAACACTACAGAACACACATTTTGTTTTGAGACCATGGTTCTCTGGCCGGGGAAGCAGCAAAGCTCCTCTATATGGCAGGAGACCTCTCATTCAATTGAATAGGACTCGATGAGCAGTGCAAGCACTCACAAATTTTTTTAACCCCAAAACCTCAATATTTCATCCATTAGTACATATGAAATTGCAAATATGGTTCGCCGTTGTGGTAGAACACAATCATGTTTGTACAATAATACCTCGTTTTTCATGGTTAATTGGTACTGGACCCTCCCGCGAAAAGTGAAAAACCATGAAGTAAGATTTGCCCTCCTAGGAATTCGTGTTGTTTTTGGCAGCCATTTCAGATTTAGTCTTCGTCTTTCGGGCAAAAATATGCTTATTAGTTTTAGTCACATTTTAGTCATTCCTATTCATGATAGTTTTAGTCGACAAATACTCAAAAATGTTTGTCTAGTTTTAGTCCGTTTTAGTTCAAAATAGACTTAGATGATTTCCACCCAATAGCAAAAACTTTCTGACCTACTAAGAATTATGCATTAAACACAGATAAAGTAGTCGCAGCGGAATCAATGTTCATTACTCCAAAATAAGCCAAGAACCAAAACACTTTCTTTGGCAATTGTTGTGGGTTTATTTCTGTGAACCAACCTGCTCAAGTGCGATGAACATACACATGCCCAAAATATGAGGAATGCTGAAAAATATGAGACTTAAAGCAAAATAAATAAACAAAATAAAGGCAACAATGTTTTTACAACATGTACGAGAGGGGACTCCTATCTTTAGTGCAGTTATGGTGTAAACTTTATTTAATCCTCAGAGCTCACAGTGTGGATGATTTTACACCCCGATTCCATTACTGCAGCTCAGAATAAGAATATTTACCGGGTACTTATTTATAATGGGGAAAAAAAACCCTGAAGCCACAAGACTTGAAGCGTGAAGTGGCGAGGGATCACTGTATTATGTTACTTTATATATTGCGTTTTTATGACTTGGCCGCTGTGTGGCTTTGCCTCTCTCGTCTAAAACCAGGAAATGGATGTGTTCCATTGTAACAGCTTGTCCCTGATAAATATAATGGAAAAGTGGCCACTTGGGGACAAGCAAGGCCATCTTGATGTGGAACTAGGCTAATGGAAAAGCACCATATGAGTAGTCATGGTTGTTTTTAGACATCTCATATGGTTCGCCCTGCTACACTTCAAAAAAATAATTTTGGTTGTTGCTGTACACAATTTATAATGTGCTAAAGTACAATTTCTTTGTCAAGAACTCTGAAGGTAAAGGAGACTCCAAAGGAAAGAAGACTCCTAAAAAACCACTAAAAATACTGGATGAGGACGATGAGGATCTCAGTGCCTTGAGGGACCCCTCTGAGAAGGTCAGTAAGACACAACAGAACAGGGCAAGAAAAACCTTCAGTCCATTATTCATAGAGGAGCCATGCTGAGTTTTACACCACAAATACACTCACACCTCTGCAACAGGCCAATTCCTTCGAATATGAAATGAAACTGCTTGCCAGAACATCAATGTGACAGCTCCCTTGAGAAATAAGAAACAGAAATATAATGTACTGTCTGTCGTACGTGAAACAAAATATCACCCCCTTTGATTTGTTTGTTACAGGTAGGCCTCCTGTCTCGGGCCCTGATTTACTAAAATCCCAAATAGCAGGATCTGAACTGCGTTGACACGCTAACAGATTATGCATACTGTTGCTGGCTGCGTTGTGCCTAATATATATGTGCCTATAATAAAAAGGGTGCACAAGCAAAAACGATGTAAGCTTCATTGCACACGCAAACAGATGCAGAAGCTGATTGGCTAGCCCATGTGCTTCCAGACTTCTGCTTAATGACCATAATTGCGAGAAGTCCCTATTCACTGTGGGAGGAATTATGCAAATAGATTAATTTAGCGCAAACAATGTTTACGTTGTATCCTATCTGCTGCCTGAAGACAGCTGTCACGCCCGTGACCCTCGTGAGGATAAGTGCTTTTGAATGGACAGTGGAATTATTTCAAATCCAACATGAATTACACTGGCTCAAGTATGGCAAACGGGTTTAGGGTCAGTTTGATGCACACCTCTAAAATAACAAATTTGGTCAAATCACCTTTTACGATGTTATCAATACTGTAATTATATTCATGGGGGTGGGTTAACAAAAAACAAAAGTGTGAAAAAACATTGAAGAAAAATTAAAAACAAAATCCACAAATCTGTGGGTGCTGAACTGTGAATATGCAGGAGTCCGCTGTAATTGTGAATTTTAGTTGATGCCATGGGCTGCAAAACTGAACAAAAAACAGTGGATAAGGGTACTTTATTAGTGAACTGTACACAAGGTTGTACCCCATCTTGTCACTATGGTGATGGTTTTATACTTGATATCTCCCAGCAACTTCAGTCCCTAGTTAAAGGGGAAATAACCCCCCAAAAGTTTTACTTACAATGATATGTTCTATCTGTAACTACTAATCTAAAGAAGGCATCCTGATTAATACTGCGTTTGTGGACTAGGAACCCTGGAGAATCACGGGGTCAAATTTGACCCCTATAAATTCTGCTGCTGAAATGCTACCCTTAAATCCCGAAGGGTCAAATTTGGCCCTAATCCTAAATAAGGATTAAAGCATTAAATATTTGAAAAAACATATTTTGGTGTTCAGTGAACATATAACAGTCATTTAAAGTAAAATTCATCATTTTCCAAAGAAGAAGAAAAGGGTTCTCCAGGGTTAAGCAGCAAAACCCACCCATTTTTTATCCCTCTCGAGGGGTTACCATTTTGACACTAAAAGTTGGTGAAGCCTCGGCTAATGATCAGTCACGTCTCAGCTTGCAAATGTCACATGACCAAACCCAGAAAACGGGTGAGCTGTATTTGGTTGTCACCTGAGTCGTGAGCAACTGTGGTGTCATTTTCAGTCAACAGCAAGTCGTAAAATGGCCGCCTCCTGAGATTGATAAAATTGGGTTGATTTTGCCCTTTAATTCAGATTTCACATATTAATCAAAATACTCTGTTTAAACTAGTGGGCGTGCATAAAACGAAAGTTCTACCCGCCTTTCAGACCTAATATTTAAAGACGCAAACTCAGCCAACACAACTCATCTCAGATTTTATGAATCACGTTGCATGCGCTACATTAATCTATTTGGATATTCCTCCTACATCATGAAAACCTCGCTGCACTTTGTAGACCTAAACCTCATTGTGCCCTGTTTGTAGATCGGTGTGTACATTGTTTTGCATTTAAAAGAAAAGTGGTTGGTATACTTTACTGTACCACTGCTTGGTTTTTGTAATATAAAAGCAATGAGAGCAAGATAAATCATTTCAAAAATGTTTTCACCATTAATGTGACCTGTAACATCTACAAAGTAAATGAGAAAACACCCCATCTTTTTCATCAGCACACACCTGCACCATTTAAAAGCACCTCTGTTTAACCCCAAATAAAGTTGAGATATTCTAATAGAAGCCCATTCCTGACTTATATTTAACATCTTTTAGCATAACCCATACAGAGCTTCTACAGCATCAGAGGGATCTCATTGTTCAAAGGGTTCAGTCAGGAAAAGAGTACCAAAGAATTTCCTAAGCATTAAATGTACCATGAACCACAGTGAAGGCAGTAATGATCATGGTATGTCTGTGCTATAGGTGTGAGTGTCAAGACTGAAGTATTATCTGTAAAAGGAAATCATTCAGCCCTGATATGATTTGCAGAATCAACTGGAAATCTCCTAAAGACTCGGGGATCATTTGTTCTGGTCTGGTGAAACCAAGGTTAATCTTTCTGGCCGTAATTTCAAACGATATATTTGGTGTAAACACAGCGCTGTTTATAACCAAAATAACTACAGTTGGCATGGAAACCTGATTGATCATGCCATGGCAATGGCAGGATCATGCTTTGCGGCTATTTTTCTTCAGCAGGAAATGAGCCTTAGTCATGTACTGTTCCAAATACCCGTCAATGTAAAGCACAAAACCTTCAGGCTTTTGCCATGAAGCTAAGAAGAAAGACTGACTTCATCTTCAGAATGACATTGAAACGAGACGTATATTGTCACATTGTGTGCCTCACTAATAGATCGCAAATGGACTGTACTGTTATAAAACACCAATGTCCCGAAAAGATTGGACTTTTTGAATTTTGTGGGTCATAGGTCACATTAAAGGTTGAAAGGGGTTTGAAAGGATTCATCTTGGTCTCACGTTTTGTTTTTTAAAACATGACAAAATCCTGCCATTTGAAAAGGGGTGTGTATACTTTTTATCTCCACTAAGTAGTTCCAACCGTTGGAACTCAGTGAGGGAATGACAAGAGATAAGACCAGAACAGCGCTAGTTTTTGCAACAAATGGAGATTCCTTTTGGCTACAAATCTATAATTTTTCGTGTTTTTTTTTTCTCCCCCGGCCCTTATTGTGTTCATACAGTTTTCTTAATTCAGTGAAATATTCATTTGTAAGCAGTTTCTATTAGTTTTGGCTAATGATGACTGGCTTTTTAGGTGGAACATGCCAAAGGAACTAAAATAGCACATGACCGTCACTCACACAGATTTTATTAAAGCATATTGTAGTGAACTTTAATGGAAGTGTCCGCTTCCCTTCAAGAAAATACACACCATTTATGTGATGCTTTCCCAGCGAGTCCCGGCACCTCTTTGCAGTGTGGCGTAAGGTTTATTTTCGTGATCATGAGCTATGACTAGTTTCTTATTTATTTATTTTTTTAGCAAGACCAGTAATTGGTCTCTGACACAAAAACACAGACTTGTTGGTGGGAAAATTACTGTGTAGTTTCAACCAAACATTTGTTCTCAGCTACAGTCGTTGGAAAAACCTGTTGACCGTAGATGTAAATTAAGGCAAGTTGTTAGCTGCCTGACCTTTTTAGGTTTGGCGGTTTGTCTGGGTGATTATACAATTTTTAATGATTATTTTGGATGAATATTGAAATCACGATGAAAAAATACGATTGTTCATTGATTTCAAATATTCGTAATTTGTCAATACGAAACTGTACTTAAAATATAACTTGAACAACCCAAAAATATATTAGCAACAAGTAAAATAATAAGAGTAGAAGAAGAACATTACTATTGAACTTAATGTAACTTGCATTTCGCTGATAAGGAAGAATCTATTCCTGTGAAGATTGCTGTTGCCTCTCTTTATTTATGACAGTGTTTAGCTGGATGTCCGTCATGTGAAAGAATAGCACTCCAGGAACTCAATGCGCTCGCAATGTTTTTTTAAACAGTTTTACTTGTATTTAAATATGTGATAAATGTAATTGTTTTTATTTTTTGTTTAGTTTTACAGTAAACTCTGGGGTATCATTAAACATCTTGAAGCACGCTCAGAGAGGGCAGAATAGCATACACGTCACATAGTTGCTGCAAGTAACGCCGCGTTCAGCGTGTGTTCACGGCGCAGAAACTGTTCAGCACATTATTCATTTTTCTTTTTTTCAAATGGGTTTTTATTATAATGGGTAGGCAAAATCGACATCACGATTACATTTTGATGTACAGTATTTTCCCGGATTATAAATCGCTCTGGAGTGTAAAATCGCACCAGCCATAAATTGCATAATAAAGAAGAAAAAAACTGATATGGCGCACTGGAGTATAAATCGCATTTGAAAGGCAATTTAAAATAACAAGAAAGTAGAGAACAGGCTGAATAAGTGTACAATATGCTCATGTTACATGACACAAAACGAACTGAGAACGTGCCTGGTATGTTCACATAACATATTAAGAGTTATTCTGATTACAATATCATAAAGAACATGCTAACAAGTTTACCAAACCATCAGTGTCACTCCAAATCACCAAATCCAATGAAATCTTCATCCACTTTTAAACAACTCAGCCAACTCCTGAGGTAAAAGATGCGGCACTTCCTCTTCAACGCTGCTTACGTCAGACTCAGTCCATTTATCAACACAGGTCTAGAGCACCTTCTTGCGGTTTAATGTGAAAATATGAATGTGGATTTATGTTCATGTTTTGGTTTTGTGTCCATCACACTGGAGGTAATTTGAAGAAATCGCCTGATTTTGACATCTGAAATGGGTATCCCCTGGAAATCTCAAATTCACCCTCTGTTTTAAAGGTGAATGTGTGTCTCTTTCCTCCTTTTAAAGGACTTAACTGACTCTGACCCTGAGCCGTCCACTATTGAGAGGCTGGGGGCTGCACCTGGATTCAAATGGGAAAGCAGTGTAGGTGAACCCTTCCCACCAAGCTTGCCTTGCCTTGCCCTTCTTCTACCTCAACTTAACCCTTGGCTTTAATGAACAGCTATGCAGACCTTTTCCTTCTGACCTTTTGGTGCTTGCACTTGACCCCTCATTCTGTTTGGTTCCCCTTTTGGTTTTGACACATTATAGTGTGTCACGGTTTTACAATGGCCAATTTGTTTCAGTTGAGCGAGAAAATATTTAACCGAGCCACCAAGTATTTCATATAATTAAAGCATGGGTTGTAGCTCCGCTCTAGGGCTGTGGTTCTCAACTGTTGTCACCCTGGATCCCACGTTCTCCTGTTGTCACTCAGTCGAGAACGATACGGAAAATGTATTGTTAAAAAATTGCCTTTGAAAGTATGTTCACATTTTAAATATGCAGGCAAATAGTCAAGTCCTAAGTACAGTAAATTCAATATTTGTATGAAAAAAATGTGAAACAATTGAAAATCTGTCAATCTGTTATAAACCAAGCAACCTCTACTTTTTTTTTTTAACTAACTCCCTGTGACCCACCATTGATGAATCCGCAACCAGCTTTTCGGTCTCGACCCACCAGTTGAGAATCACTACTCTTGAATTTAGTTGAACCTAATAGTTGGCCTCAGCAGTTTATGGCCATGGATAGGTACACAATTGAAAAGATTCCACCACTTGCCCGACAAAATTGACATAAAATGCACCACGCGATGTGTAGCCGCATTTGAGAATTCACTCCAGAACCTTAAATAAATAAACAAATAAATAAATAAAAGATAATCAAGAGTTTTGTTTTTAAATCATTTTTGTTGGTCTTGATCTTAATTTCATCATTTAAAGCATGGGCTTTTCAGTGTATACTTTTTTTTTTTTAGCTGGGTAACCGTTTTTTCCCCCTCCTATCTGATGTTCTCATATAGAAAGATAGGTAGGTTTATTAACTGCTGAACCCTCAGATTAGCTTCAGCTAAAGTTAAAGGAGCCCCTTCATCCTCAAAATGAGTGGACTGTAGTGGAATTGCCCCTAAAACCACTTTATTTGTGACTGTTACGATCGGCTTTCATTCAAGCTATTGCCAAACAGCTGTTTGGTTTTTTTTTGTTTCCTCTACCTGAAAGTGAAGTGTCCTTTTTAATTAGGAATAAATGGAAAATTGCTCACTCACAATCGCCAAAAGTGCATTTCAAAGGATGTTTCGGTGACACAAGCATGTGCCAGCGACCAGCTGAATTGAGCCATGGTGGTGCTTATGACATGGGGAAATGAAGCCCACTGCTAAAAGCCATTGGTCTGGGGCGAATAGTTTGCATAGCAGCCAAGGGCTGCCTCTCCTTTGTCTGTGACGTGTTCTCATCACTCGGAAGGAGCCGGCGAGGTCATACTTTGGCCACGGTCACACTGCAGGGCAGTGTGGGTTTTATTGTAAGATCTCATCTTTTTATGTAGTTGTTCATCTTACAAAAAGAAATTCAACTTCTAATGTGAATGGAATGTGTTAGTGAAGTGACAAGCACGCATGCAAAACATGGAGCGACACACATGCACACTAAATACGTCGTTTGTGGCATGGTGTTTACGGAGGTAAATGTGGTTGCTACTGTGTATAAGTCCCAGTTTTGTTACAGCTGTGGCACAAGGATTTTGTGCTTGAACAGACTGCATGTGTTAATACAGTGATCCCTCGCTCTAAGGCGGTTCACTTTCCGCGGCTCTGCTGTTTCACAGATTTTTTTTTTCAGTGCATTTTTTTTAATGCTTTTAAACAGTGAATTGCGTTCTGCATCCTGATTGGCTAAGGCACTGACCGACGTGAACAGTCTCCGCACCTTGTCTCTGTGCGCCTTGCCAAATTTACCTTTGTAAATCTTTGGTCTTTGGTTTCATTGTATCAGTGGCGGATGCTGGTCTGTCAAGGAGGGGAAGCTCAATTTCGGCCTACATCATAAAATGTGTCCGTTTATTTATATGTGAATTCTACTCTCCGTTCCTTTTTTTAAAAAAATGACACGGTTGCCTTCACCATAAGATCGGTGATTGGCTCATTTCGCTGTCAATCAAGTCAAGTCAAGTCAACAGTATTTATAGAGCACTTTCAAACAGCCATCGCTGCATACAAAGTGCTGTACATGGAGCAATTTAACATGCACAATAAACAGTAAGACAAATCGGTAATAAAGGCGGTAGAAAGCACCAAACAGTAAAACCAAGAACAAATCTAAGTCATGCTTAGTCGAATGCCAAAGAATACAAGTGAGTTTTGAAGATGGGCAGCGAGGAGGCTTGCCGAATGTTCAGTGGGAGGTCATTCCAGAGAGAGGGACCAGCAACAGAAAAGGCTCGATCCCCTCTGAGCCTCAGTTTAGTTCTTGGTACTTCTAATAAAGTCTGGTCCACAGACCTGAGGCGCCGGGCAGGTGTGTAGGGGCGGATGAGCTCAGAGAGGTAAGGTGGCGCGAGATTATTCAGAGATTTGAAAACTAATAAGAGGATCTTGAAAATAACTCTAAAATGAATGGGGAGCCAGTGAAGGGATGCCAGAGTAGGAGTTATGTGCTCCCTCTTACGAGTACCAGTCAAGAGTCGAGCGGCGGCATTCTGGACCAGCTGAAGGCGCTTAATGGAGGACTGGCTGACTCCAAAGTAAAGGGCATTGCAGTAATCGAGCCGGGATGTGACAAAGGCATGAATTACTGTCTCAAAGTGTTCATGTGAGAGGAGAGGTTTTATTTTGGCCAGCTGTCTAAGGTGAAAGAAGCTGGATTTAACAATCAAAAAGAGACAGATCATCCAATCATCATGCAGAAAAGCTGAGCTTCCTGGCCAGCCGATAAACGCCCACTGTCCATAAGGGGTGCCAGTAGAGCGTTCACACGTGCAAATTAGCTCCGGCTTAGCCCCGGAAAACAGCTTACACCGGACCAAATTTGATCCACCTCATGGAGGTGGTTTAAAAATTTGCTCCGAAGCAAATGCTTGTTTGCGAAGCAGCACCGGTGTAAATTTGCACATGTGAACGCAACTGGGTTAAATTTGCTCCAGAGCAAATGCTTGTGAAGAGTTTACGTACGGCGAGAATGCGTTGCTTTCGCGCTCTGTCAGACTTCCGTCATGTGTTTGTTTAATAACGACACAAAACTTGGCTGGTAACATCTTTCCTTTTGTAGGAGACTGGACTGTCTCGGAGTTGTTTGTGTAGTTGTGTGTTCACAACCCCCCGCCCCCCATATAATTTGTTTTGCGATTTCCTCTCTTGATTTTCTGTTTGGCGCATTACATTTTTGCTTTTCTGAGTGGCATTGAAGTCATCGTTGATTTACGTTTTCGGGGGCGGTCACTCTCGAGCAGAAGGCACGGAGACCGAGAAGGAGAAGGACGTGCCTGTCCAGTAGTCGCTCGAGTTGTGTATACGTTTTGAAAAGAACCAACACGACAGCTCATTTGTTTTCTGTCGTTTTGCTCCGCTGCAGAAACTGCCGTGTGAACGCAAGTGGGGCTGCACCGACGCTGTGCCGGTGCAGACACGCTCAGCGGCTTTGTACGTGTGAACGCTCCACACAATTTGCTGCGGTGCAAATATATCGCAACAAAGTACATCGATGCAGCGCCGGAGCAAATGTGTGCCGTGTGAACACTCCTATAGACTCCCAGAGACGCTGAGCGTCCAATGGGCGGGTCAAAACCAGCATTTATCCAATGACTCGTCTCGTTTCAATACATTGGGACAACCTCCACTGAATTGTCTAGACGCTCAGCGTCCAGACAGTTTAAAGCACAGTGAAGCTGCGGGAATGAATGAGAAGAGAGTCGCGTCGTAACCAGTAATAAGAAGCTGATTCGGACCAAAAGTTGAGCGCGTTGTAGTGCATATTTAGTCAATGACATGTCCACACAATTATACGTACACACACATTTTTGATCACTTACTTTTTGACATTTTAGGGGAAGCTCAGCTTCCCTTGCAGTCTTAGAGCAACCACCTCTGCATTGTATACATAGTTCAGTATTCTATAATAACTGTAAAAAATAAAGCTGACTATCGAGTACCAAGTACAACTTTATTGTCGATTGTGATGTATGTGATTTGAAATTTCGTCCCTCTCACATTTTTTCGCTTTTTTTTATTTTTAATTTTTTTAAATAAATCCTACTTCACGAATTTCATTTATCACTGGTTCTTTTTGGAACCTAACCCCCGCGATAAACGAGGGATTACTGTATAGCGTTTGTGTGTGGATATTTGTTATTTGAGGGTCAAGCCCTCCCGTAATCCATAATGCAAATGTCAGATGGGTTTTCCATTGAATGGCAAGGGTCAGCATTAAAATGGCAATGTAGCTATAAGAGAATGCGTGTTGTATTTAAATTAACAATGTATGTCATTATTTTTGTTGTGTGTTTAGTTTGAAAGGAAGCTGCAACTGGGGTTTGTATCGTATTGGCCCGAATATAAGACGGCCCTGATTATAAGACGACCCCCTCTTTTTCAAGACTCAAGTTTGAATACAAAATTAATTTTTATACAGAAAATAATTACAGTACATCTGAAACAAATGATTATAACAATATACTTGAGAGAAAAAGCATGTTATTTTCCCTCTTTCAAATCTTAATATCTGAACATTTAAATATGTAAACTAAAGTGCAATCACATTCGTAAATGAATGGCTTCTGTTTTTTGAAATGTAAATTACATCGTAACTTCTCCTCAAATGCCGGTTAACTGGCTGATCTTTGACACTTTTCTCCAGATTGTCTCTACGTTTCTCCATTTTCTGTTATCTCTTCTATTATTTTCTTCTCTTTTCTTTCTTACCGCTATTTTTTATTTTTCCTCTTCGTGGTACCGCTATTTTAATTCTTCGTGACAGGGGTTCAAGTTCAGCATTCGCTTCAATGATATCTGCCGCCATCTAGCGTCGTGAATGGGTATAATGTCTAGACTCCGAATATAAGACGACCCCCACTTTTTCATTCTTATTTCAATGCAAAAATCACCATCTTATATTCGGGCCAATACGGTATAACCTTCTTAATGCATGCTCGGGGAAGGCAGAAGAACACAAGTTCCACACTGTAAGCAACGGGGTACATTCACAGCACAGGAACTCGAATACACATCCCACGCTATTTAGCGCATGAATAAATCTTTGATTTGTAATGTTTTTATGTTCGTGAGAGGTCATTTAGATTTGCTCAGCCCTATTCTCGGATTATTGCCTCACCGAAGTCTGTTCTTGCCCCTTGCTTTAATATTTGCCGTCCTTCTCAACTGTATTTATAGAGCACTTTCAGACAGCCATCACTGCATAAAAAGTGCTGTACATGGAGCAGCTAACATATACAACAGTAAAGCAACAAATTGGTAACAAAGACGGTAGAAAGTACCGAACAGCAAAACCAAGAACAAATCTGAGTCATGCCTTGTCAAATGCCAAAGAATACGAGTGAGTTTTGAGGCGTGTTTTAAAGATGGGCAGCGAGGAGGCTTGCTGAATGTTCAGTGGGAGGTCATTCCAGAGCGAGGGACCAGCAACAGAAAAGACTTGATCCCCTCTGAGCCTCAGTTTAGTTCTTGGTACTTCTAATAATGTCTGGTCCGCAGACCTGAGGCGTCGGGCAGGTGTGTAGGGGCGGATGAGCTCAGAGAGGTAAAGTGGCGCGAGGTCATTTAGAGATTTGAAGACAAATAATAGGATCTTGAAAATAACTAAAATGTATAGGGAGCCAATGAATGGATGCCAGAGTAGGAGTTATGTGCTCCCTCTTACGAGTACCAGTCAAGAGTCGAGCGGCGGCATTCTGGACCAGCTGAAGGCGCTTAATGGAGGACTGGCTGACTCCAAAGTAAAGGGCATTGCAGTAATCGAGCCGGGATGTGACAAAGGCATGAATTACTGTCTCAAAGTGTTCATGTGAGAGGAGAGGTTTTACTTTGGCCAGCTGTCTAAGGTGAAAGAAGCTGGATTTAACAACGGCACCAATTTGCCGGTCAAGTTTGAAATCACTGTCCAGTTTAAGACCCAAGTTTGAGACTGTTGACTTAAGATAAGGGAAAAGGGGGGCCTTGAAAAGGATTACTCGCTTGTAACTTGTTAGGAACACGTTCCAGTGGTCATGGCTTGAGGAAAAGGACTTGAACCGAGATTTTATGTCTGACTATATTAGAAAGGTCGACAAACCTGGTAAGTCAGTTAAAATTATATATAATATAGTAATCCGGAATTTTCAGGAAAGTCCACTTTCATGTCTACAAACTTGCCAATGCCAGCACCTTCCAGCTTCTGTCAATAAATACATACACAATAAAATAAAATGTCACTCTTCAGCCTCCACTTAAGTACACACACAAAGTGACTTGCAATTTAAACTCCGTCGGTCTTTAAAGCATTTAACTAACCCAACTGAAGTTTTCTAGTGTCTGCGCACCATTGCTCAGAAAGTGAAACAAAAATTTGTCTCCCCAAAATGTCATTGAATTTCTTTTTCCCCTTAAACTTTGTGAATCCTCTGTACACTAGTTGCTGTTTGACTTTTCTGTGAATTTCTCAGTAATATTCCACGCATTGTGGTATTGTCGTGAACACTTTCAAATCTTGTTTTGCGCCCTCCTGTGTGGGGTTTTCTCGTTCTCCTTGTAATTTATGGGATTTCTCCAGGAACTCTGGCTTCATCCCGCATTGCAAAAACAAGCATGCTGAGTTAATTATAGACTAAGTTTACCTAGATCTCAGTATAAAATTTTCCTACGATGTGACCCAAATGAGGACACGCGATAAATAAAATGGGTGGATATTCTGATATTTAAGTTGCATTCTGCACGATCAACAAAACGGCAATTCCTAATGAAATGGCACAGAAGAGCAATTATTACCCTGATTATGTTGCATTGTGCTGAGTGCGTTCTGTACAGTTCAAAGAGCACACATTCCAACTGAACCCTTGTTCTGTTGCAGCCTGTGAAGGATGACCCACATTTTCATCACTTCTTACTTAGCCAGTCTGAGAAGGTAAAGATTTACACAGTGTTTACATTTTCTTAACAATTGACACATCTAGGTCTTGAGAAACAAAATGTAGATTGTAGCCACACTTTTTTTCTTAACTCATTCAAACGGTTCCATCGTGCATCGCAAAATGGGAAGCTCGGCTTTGTCAAATATTCAACTCTTAATACATACTCTCATTTATTCTCTTAGCCTGCCTCGTCCATGGAACCGATAAGCAAGCGCCTAAAAATTATTGAAGAGGTATTTCAAAATGATATGTATATATTTATTCCTTTTGAAATACATTTTCCATCACTCTAAAAATGACAGCTATATGGCTTTTGATTTTACAGGATACAGCATCAACATCCATTCAAGCGGCAGACAGCACAGCCATTAATGGCAGCGTCACACCAACAGATAAAAGGTATTAAAAACACACTGCAGTGTTTGGTGATTTGCCAAATTTCATCGACAAAATAACAGATTTATAAATTTATAATTTTATCAAATGAAGCTCTGCTTGAGAAGTGGTACAGAAAATGGAAGGAGGCATATTTAAAACTGAAAGTAAAACTAGAAATTGCGATTACCTCGGAATTGTATGTGATTGATTATATTGATAGATTTTGTCAACAAGCTAAAAAGCCAAAGAGGAATGTTTAGAGCACGGTTGCATTTTTTAGATTATGAAGGAACAAATGTATGACGATATGCCACCCTTGGGGCTTTTAATTCAGAGATACGACACCGAAAGCAACACTGATGCCAATAAATCCTCTCCGCTTTCTTGCTCCTCTATATTTGCAGTGTGGTATCTCAAAGTTGTGCACAAAACCAGAGATTTTAAATGACAAAGATCGGGGGGATAAGATTGCATGAGCTCCACACTGGGATGTTGTGGGGAAAAGGGTCTGTCCTTAGCAACATTCGTAATAACTCAGCCATCTCAAACAGAGCTCCTTTTGTGATTGAAATGGCATCTATTAAGGTATGAAATTTCATTTCAATTTAATAGTGTCTCCAACTGTAACTTTTATCAATATTGCTCAAAGAAACCCAAACAAAAATGTGTAAGCACATGCAGGTTTTCCAGCAGCTATTCCAATATGTTCTATTTTGAAGGCAAAACAATTCAGCTTTGCTTATTCCAAAATGGAAAAAAAGCACTGATCTAACAAGCTAGTTCTCTTTATACCCCAATTTACCTTATCAGAATAAGCTGGTTGTTTTTACAAATTAAAACATCAATGTAAGCAAACTATTTTGATAATGTGCTTCATATATCAGAACAATATTCAACATTCTCTTTTGTGGAACCCCAAAAAACATTTACATGTCTTAAAATTAAATGTCATGATATAAAATTATTAGAAGAAATTCACCCCTGTTGCCTCAAAGTTTGAACCTGTCACTACTTGCAAACATCTATTCCATGTTCACGTTTGACCAGTTTTCTTCTCTTTTACTCTCAGGATAGGATTCCTTGGTCTGGGGCTGATGGGTAGCGGAATCGTATCCAACCTGTTGAAAATGGGTCATGTTGTGACAGTCTGGAACCGTACAGCAGAAAAGGTACAGAACAAAGCCTTCATCACTCATGCCTACAGGGCATGCCAGAAAGGTTCCTGGTGTCACAAAATACTGTGCATTTCAAAACCAAACCACAAACAGCTCATCTACACAAAGTTCCTGTGATGTAGGCTCCTTCGTTCAGTCCACGAGCAGAAGCAAGAGTTGTGGCTGATTCATCATAACACTTAGTCCTCTCACAATGCAATGGGCATCTTGCAGTTCCTGGCTAAGGAAAACAACAGACCAGAGTAACGCCCCTATTTTCACGCCATGGTTCTGTGATGCGTTTTCAGCTTTCCCATGCCCAAGGGTGTCATTGAAAGTAACCTGTTTAGACATGAACGACATCAAAGGTGGCCATGACGTCAGAGCTGTGCAGGATGCTGAAAGAATCATTCTGAGAGTATATGCAGGCGTGGCAGAGAAGGCTGTGATCATGCGTTAGACCCCAAGGTGATTACTTAAAATGGGAAAACTTGTGGTTTCAATTAGAAAGTACTTTGTGGCACCATTTCTGGAACCATATCTGTGTGGACTGTTAATTCACCTAATATGGAATTGGATAGAACCAATACATGTCCATACACAGTGCTCACTGAATTAACAGCTCACTACACAGCGTAAGGTAAAGACCAAAATATATTTCTGTTATGCTTAACATAGAAACATGAGTATCTCCATGCTCTTAAATTGAAATATTGTTTACCTAATGAATGTTAAAACTTAAAATTTAGCCGCTGAAGCATTTTAGAACTTTCTTTTTTTGGGGGGGCGGGGGGCGTTCCAGTGTGACCTTTTCATCCAAGAAGGTGCCAGGTTGGGTCGGACTCCCGCAGAAGTGGCTTCAATGTGTGACATCACATTCTCATGTGTGTCTGACCCAAAAGCTGCCAGAGATGTGAGTTGGACAACAACAATCTTCCGGAATCATGGTGATCTTGGTTTTGCTGATAGTACCATCTTTGTGTGTTTTGATCCAGTTGGTTTTGGGTCCCAGTGGAGTGCTGCAAGGAATCAGGCCGGGCAAGTGCTATGTCGAGATGAGTACAGTTGACCCAGAGACTATTACCGAACTCTCACAGGTGCTTCAACTCTTGGTGTTGATATACTTACAGTGTATCTTGGTTTACAACCCCACTATCCCAAAAGTTGACAACATTGTTGCATCTAATTGTTGCACACATTGTTATATCAGGTGATCACATCGCGGGGTGGACGTTTCCTGGAGGCTCCAGTGGCCGGAAGCCAGCAGCTCTCTAATGACGGGATGTTGGTCATCTTGGCAGCCGGTGACCGAACGGTTTATGAGGACTGCAGCAGCTGCTTTCAGGCCATGGGCAAGACTTCCTTCTTCTTGGGTATGTAGGGTGTAACGACGCCAGCCATCTTCTGTTTCTGTATTTCTTCATCAATTTTACTGTTAAAATTGGATACTGTAAAATGCAATCTGTGGTGCTCATCAATATGTAAACATTTATTTTAATTTCATACACAAGCTGCACAAATGACTCATACAAATATGAGATCAAAAAATAACTGCCAAACTGAATAAAGTAGCAACTGAAAACACTGCTTGTGCCACAACCAAATAAGCACAATAACAGCGTCCAGAAACTTGGGATAGTCATATTTTTTTTAAGTCATTCTGCTGAGTACTTCCACTGAATTCAAGTGGTTTCAAAGTTGGAGGGAGAAAAACCAATGCCCAAAGAAGCTCCCCGACTTCAGTCTCGCGTTCAGCCATTTGCTCTCTGTGTTGACCCAATCTTTGAAAGCTGCATCGTATTTCAAGGCATCTGCGCTTTTTGCCTTTGTCTTCTAGCAGCAAGAAAGTTCAACGCTGCTGCATCCATGGTTTGAATAAATATTTGAACACTTCATACGTGCAGTGGGCTGCTTGCATGCCTTCCAATTTGAAGGCTGCATGGCAGGCATTACGTAACATTTGTGGGATGACTATTTTGTGCCCCTGAGAGCAGATCTGAATGTCAATTTGAATGCTTCATTGTGTGCAGTTTTAAATTTAAAATGTGATGAATTGAAACCTTAAAGTGAAGCTCATAAAAAATTGTGAGCACTGAATGAGATTTTGGTGATTTAGAGAGAAGCTAAGAATTTGACAATAGTGTGGCGCACCAAGGATTGACAACCATCTGCAAATAAGCCGCATTATTTTTTTGGAGGGGTGTATGTGTGGTTTCTAAAATGTTTTGTGTAATTGTTCCTTAAAAGGCGAAGCAGGAAATGCAGCAAGGATGATGCTCATCCTCAACATGGTGCAGGGCAGCTTCATGGCCACCATTGCAGAAGGACTCACTCTGGCGCAGGCTACTGGCCAATCACAACAGACCTTCTTGGACATCCTATGCCAGGGCCAGATGGCAAGCACCTTTGTGGACCAGAAATGCCAAAGTAAGCAAAGTGCATGAGGGTTCGTAAAAGATGAGATGTCTCTGTACATTACACTTCACGTTCCAACAATATCCGAGGATCTTATTATTGGCTCATTTTTCTTGTTGCCTTATCTAGATATCCTACAAGGCAACTTTAAGCCAGACTACTATTTGAAGCACATTCAGAAGGATTTAAGGCTAGCCATCTCCATGGGTGATATGGCCAACCATCCAACTCCAATGGCTGCAGCTGCCAATGAGGTACTTTTTACTTTCAGTGGTCTGCGTTTTGATGCATGGAGTTCTCTCTGCTGCATTCGTTTTTTCTATTCTGCCTTGAAAAAATAAGTAATTAATACGTGGATGAAATAAATTGCTGTTTACTGTAATTGAACAGTAAACATTACCTAACTGTGACCCGGTCAGTGTATATCGCAATTAAAATTAAATTAATTTTCTTGTGACGTGGTTACATGGCCAATCGGGTACAGTGGTGAGAACAGGTATTTGATACACTGCTGCTTTTTGAAGTTTTCCCACTTACAAAGCAGGTAGAGGTCTGTAATTTGTATCAAAGGTACTCTTCAACTATGGGGGACATAATCTAAAACAAAAATCTAGATAATCACAGTCAATGATTTTGAAATAATTAAATTACATTTTATTGGAGGACATATGCATTTGATCGCCTATCAACCATTAAGAATTGAGGATCTCGCAGACCTATGAGTTCTTCTTTAGGAAGCCCTCCTGTTTTTCACTCATTACTTGTATTAACTTCATCTGTTTGAACTCTTTCACTGTATAAAAGACACCTTTCCAGACAGTCAATCAAACAAACTCCAACCTCTCCACAATGGCCAAGACCAGAGAGCTGTGCAAGGACATTAGGGATAAAATTATAGAACTGCAAAAGGCTGGGATGGTCTACAGGTCCACAGGGAAGCAGCTTGGTATGAAGGCAACAGCTGTTGGCGAAATAATCAGAAAATGGAAGAAGTTCAAGACGACGGTCAATCTGCCTCAGTCTCCCATGCAAGATCTCACCTCGTGGGGCATCAATGGTCCTGAGGACGGTAAGGGATAAGCCCGGAACTACACGGCAAGACCTGGTGAATGACCTGAAGAAGAGCTCGGACCACCGTGTCAAAGAAAACCATCAGTAACACACTTCCGCCGTCATGGATTAAAATTCTGCGGTGCACGTAAAGTCCCCCTTCTCAAGACGGTGCATATCAAGGCCCGTCTGAAGTTTGCCATTGATCATCTGAATAATCCAGAGGAGGAATGAGAGAAGGTCATGTGGTCTGATGAGACAGAAGTGGAGCTTTTTGGTCAAAATTCCACTCACTGTGTTTGGAAGAAGAGGAAGGATGAGTAGAACACCATCCCAACTGTGAAGCATGGAAGTCGAAACATCATTCTTTGAGGATGCTTTTCTGCGAAGGTAACGGGATGACTGCACCATATTGAGGGGAGGACGGATGGGGCCATGTATCGTGAGATCTTGGCCAGCAATGGCCTTCCCTCAGTAAGAGCATTGAAGATGGTCGTGGCTGGGTGTTCCAGTATGACAATGACCCGAAACACACAGCCAGGGCAACTAAGGAGTGGCTCCGTAGGAAGCATCTCAAGGTCCTAGAGTGGCGTAGCCAGTCTCCACAGCTGAATCCAAGAGAAAATCTTTGGAGAGAGCTGAAAGTCTGTGTTGCCCAGCGACAGCCCCGAAACCTGAACGCTCTGGAGAAGATCTGTCTGGATGGGTGGGCTAAAATCCCTGCTGCAGTGTCTGACAACCTGGTGAAGCATTATTGAAAACGTCTGATCTCTGTAATTTCAAACAAAGGTTTCTGTAGCAAATATTAAGCACTGTTTGTCTGATGTATCAAATACTTATGTCCTGCGGTAAAATGCACACACATTTTTAAAAAATAGACTGTGATTTTCTGGATTTTTGTTTTAAGATTCTGTCCCTCATAATTGAAGAGTACCTTTTGATACAAATTACAAACCTCTACCTGCTTTATAAGTGGGCAAACCAAAAAAATCAGCAGCGTATCAAATACTTCCCACTGTACATGTGTATTGTAATAAAGTGGAGAGCGGCATAGCCGCCCCTATGAAAACAATTGACACAAGCCTGTGTCATCATTTAATGATTGACTTTCTACAATGGGTTGCAAGGCAAGGGAAGAGCTAAAAGAGATGAGTCTTAGTGTGTGGGTCTTCTTTTCAGAGAGGCACTCAAAAATGGTTCCTCTTGTGTGTTCTGACCTTTGCTTAGAAAGCTCGTCTTTTGTTTTCGCTACAGGTGTACAAGAGGGCCAAGGCACTGGACCAGTCAGACAATGATATTTCTGCAGTCTACAGAGCCTACATTCATTAGACTGAGGTGTGACTTCCTCTCTGGACCACAGTCTTTAATCCCTCATTATTCCCCCTATTGATGTAACAAGTTTTATATTTTTAATTCTAGTTTTATTTCATGCTTTTTTTTCCTTTTCTTTTTTGCGCCTGCTTGGTTATATGCCCACAACTGATGGGATTGCAATTTCTTCATTATAGGAAACATTGAACATTGCACTGACCTGAGGGGAAGATGTGTGTTTAGTGCCCTAAACAAGGTTGTACTACTGCAAGTGGAGGCCGCTTATCAGACCTCTGAAATCAGACTCGTGGTGAAAGTACTATAGGTTGTGTGTGAAGGTGCGATTGAGGTGTCCAGAACCACTGAAGAGCAGGTTGTCCAGTCCCAGCCCACATGGCTTGCTGTCAGGTTTTGACTGCATCACCCCCAAGTATTCTTATGTCCAAGTGAGTTAATTTAAGTTTGTCTGTAAATCTACTCTTTTCTTTAAATATCTACAATTCCAAGAGGAAAACTGAGAGAACATTGCCTTAAAATAGTACACCCTCAACTCTTTCATTGGATTTATTTATTTGTGAGGTCCTCATTGGAGTTTGTAATGCATTATTTCTGTATTTGACGAAGACAATGGAGGCTTATTGGATTTCCTGGCTACAGTAAGGCTGACAGCCTTAAAACGCAGTCAGAACTTGACGTTGTCATCAAGTTTTGAGATTTTCATGTTTGATTCATTTTTTAGTTTGGAATTCTCAATTCTCTTGCTTTTATTTTATACATATAAATTATCCTGGAGTGAGGGGAATCCGCTTTTGAGTTATATTTTAATTGAGATGGGCCCCAATGTTTCAGGATTTTTTTTTTCTGGTTGTTAGGGGGGAAAAATATGATCTATGTTCTGCTAGGCAACATTGAACCATGCCTCATTTAAAAAAAAGAAAAGAAAACGTGATGAATAAGTATTTATGTGACTGAGAATTGTTTCACTGACTGAAAGCTGTAGAATAAATAGAATATTCTTAGCAGCAAATTTTTGTTTTTGTTCAGTCACTGGCACCCTACTTAGAGCAAATAACTTGCCGACGCTCATCAGTTTGATATATTTTATTTTGCAGATCTGGACCTAGAAACGGATGCTTAGGCCATGGATAAATCTATTGTTGTGGTTACTGCTAATGATGGGGGGGCGAGGCTGTGCTAAAAATGTTACACATATAATTATGGCAGAAAGACTTGATCGGCTTAAATATTATGTACAGTAGCATACATAATTGGTTTCTTGCAGAGAACCAACACACGCCATGCTCAGTTGCATAATGCCCTGTTTAGTTTTGTTGTTTTTAAGCAAAAGTAAGACTGCATTTAACTGGGCAGTGAATTCTTGCGAACGTAACGCAATTTGGGTTTTTGTCAGGGGTTCTAAAAGGTTGCAAACCGTTTTTCTTGTCTGTAAGAAAATTTGAACATTTAAAATTTTCACAAGCATTTGCCGATTGAGGTGTATGGGGGAAGTCAACTCAAAGATGTTCTTAATAATACGTTGCATGTAGCCCAACTAATCTAAACACGGAATTCTGGTCAGCATTGCGTGAGTGAGACATGACTTTAGCATTAAAAATCCAGCCATTTTTATCCATCTCGAGGCTCAGCTTGCGAATGTCACATGACCAAACTCGGAAAACAGGCGAGCCGCGATTGGTCGTTAACCTAGCCCGAGCAACTGTGATGTCATCTTTGGTCAGCAGCAAGTGGCGATCCATCCGCGCCCCCCTGAGATGGATCAAGACAGGTAGCTTTTGCATATCCCACAAATGCAGTATTAATCAGAGTACCATGTTTAGTCTAATGGGGTTGCATAAAACACGTAAATAAATTTGGGGTGTTGATTTCCCCTTGAAGTCCATCATAAGTCGGCAAACCTTGTTATCAAGTTCAGTAACTTTTCAATTTGGAGGATTTTACGTTTGTAATACACGCGCACACACACACACACACACACAGTTGGAGGATGTTTTACAAGCCAGGTGTAAATAGCACCATGGGTTCGTTTGATATCTTCAGTTACTGGCATAAACTCTTTTGACTCTTCTGAGCAACTAAGTCTTGTCCTAATACTGTAGAAGTGTAAATTGATATTTACCGGTAATCAAATCACATGCCCAAAATGTGGAGATTGTTTTAAGGATGACGGCAACCTATGGTAATTTGGGGGATATTTATGATTTGAACATGTGGAATTTCAAGACTTTTGTGCTGTTTAATAAATCCTCTCCTCATTTCTGACATCAAAGTATTGTTTTGGGTGTGTGTGTGTTTTTTGGTGTTCCCTGTATTTCCTCAAATAGTGGCTTTTTACACCATTTGAATAGATAGCTCCTATTAACCCTTTCAGGGACAGCGGCACGGTACTTGCACATTGGCGTACAAGCACAGAGTACAATAACCCTCTAAAATGTGAGTCACCAAGGTTTTGAACCTCAAAAACGTCATCATTTATCTTTGCAAAATAGTGCATCTTCAAGGCAACAGCATGCAATGACTTTTCATCTCAAAAACCTTGGATGAAACGAACAAAATAGATAAGATAAGAAAACCTCTATTAGTCTCGCAATGGAGAAATTCCCAATTCACAGCAGCAAAGTTATGAAAGGAAGAAGTAGAGAAGGCTATCTGTAAATTTTCTAGCATGGGTTTGTTGAAATATGACCTCTATAAAAGGCCCACTTCCCAAGTACAGTAAAAATAGCAGAATTCCTGATCAAAAGGCTTGAAAAGACTTATTTGTAGGTGTTGGCCTGTTCCATATGGCTCCCAATTTATGTATATCTAGGTGAGAAGTCCAACCAGGGGTGCTTTGTTTAAAAAAAAATCATCAGGGGAACTGCTGAGCCATTTTAAAGAAATCACACAGTAACCCTCTAAAAATCGGTTACTGTGTGAACATGAATATATTTTGCTGGTCTGAAGTTGTCCAAAGTGTCAAGTTTTTATTTTCTGAATTACTCTCCAATAGAAATCTTTATCACGGCACACACCACATCCGCAGTAGCCATGGCATAAATAGGTAGCAATAAAAAATACTAAGATATTTATACTAATACTACAAAAATACTAAGATATTTGTCATATTCAACTGAATCTAGTTATCAGCCATCCAACCCTTACGTTACCAAGCAATTATATTGTGCCTTTAACTGTACTACGAGCGCTAAAAGAAAATTTTATTTTGAGATCACCTCCATTCAAGTGATAAAACCTTCAAATTTGAAAGGAAGCGTGTTGAGCACAAGGAATGGACCCCAATACTTACCCTTGAGGAACACCACAGTAAAGCGGCACAGCCAGACGCTGATGTATGGGGGCCATTTATTTGACAGAGTCATGTATCCATCTAGTTAGCTGTGGGAGAGATTCTTGAATACCTTTGCAGGATTTTAGAAATGTTTCCCAGAGCTGCTGATTGGATTTGAACTTTTTTTGTTTTCAGGCGCCTGATTCAGTATGTCAACATTGGCATACACCTATTATGACAAGTTGCCTCAATTCCCCAGCCAAACATTTCATCCCCTGACAGGTGTTTAAAATTGACATCTTCAACGTTGGTCCTCAACACAAAATTATTTGGGGTTGATTAAAGAGTTGCTGTGAGTTGGCGATCACAGCATTGAAACCATGATACAGGTACTTATTTGTAGAGAACGTTGGCGAAAGTGGACTTAATATTTCTGCGTTTTGCGACTTTGCTTCATGCATGCTCCTGGCTGGCATTAAAAGCCACAACTTTGGATTTAAAAAACTTTTTTTTTTTTTTAAATACATTGGATTGGCTCATGGAAGAGAAATGTGAAGGACTTCTCCAATCAATTACATTCATTTTAATTGCATAATGGTGTGTTGAAAATTTGCAAATTTGTTTGCTGGTTTATCAAAATATGTTTGCAAAACCTCTCTGTGCCTGAGGAAGGTTATCAGATGCCCGCGCCACCTCATCTGGCTCCTCTCGATGTGGAGGAGAAGCGCTCGACTCTGAGCCCCTCCCGGATGACCGAGCTTCTCACCTTATCTCTAAGGGAGAGCCCGGACACCCTGCGGAGAAAACTCATTTCGGCCGCTTGTATCCGGGATCTCGTTCTTTCGGCCACGACCCATAGCTCGTGACCATAGATGAGGGTTGGGACGTAGATCGACCGGTAAATTGAGAGCTTCACTTCTAACTACTGAAATGTTTTTTCCTTTTAGTTTAAAATGCCTTACCTTAACTGTAATCCCATGTCGCACTGTGGTCAAAGATAGAATCCTCATCTGTTATTGCGCTTTGAGCCGCTGTAAATATTTGTAGTAGCATGCTAAACTGATTCGTCACACATGAGTTGCCCTGACGACTACTACTCGCACTTCCATTTCTTCTTCCTCTTCTTCCATTTTTTGTTCTTTTCATTCTTTTCTTTCTTATGCTTCCATTTCTTTTCACATTTCAACTTCAATTTATTTTCTTAATATCTTTTTGCGATTGACAAATGCTTTTGCTGCATTACCTCCACATTCTTTTAGCATGTGACGTCCCCGTGCTTCTTTTAGCGTAGCAAGGTGTCACTATACAATACAATACATCTTTATTTGTATAGCGCTTTAACATCAGCTGCAGCTGTAACAAAGCGCTTTACAGAACAGTTAACATAAAAGAATATAATACAACACATAAGACACGAGCAGTGATACAATCGTAACCAATGCGACAAATGTATTTTCCAACCACCAAGAGGAAGCAGAAGAATAAATGAAAAGTTGTATTCTTGGCAACTATTGTGGGGCGTATCACAGGTTTAGCATACAGCTTCTGTCAAAAAGTAATTTTGAATTAGCCGGAAATTTTGAATCCAACCGTAAGTCGCTCTAGTGGACTTGGTCTCAAATAAAAAGCGACTTCAGAAAGACCTTTTTTAGGGGGGCGGGGGGACTGTTGGGACTCGTACTCCAGAGTGACTGAAAAGTACGGTTGTCATTTGTTTTTGGTGTTTCTGTGTTAATTATGACCTTTCATGCAATAGGTGTGTCAGGTGTCTGGATGCAAGAATTCTCATGGATGAAACCTGCACAAGTACAAGGTGTTAAAAATTAAACCATCTTGCTCGCAAATGGGAATTATAGCCCGAAATATACAGAGGTCATATACCGTACAACTATTGCTGCGTTCATTCTTTGCAAGTCAGTTACCACTTAAAGATACAGCATGAATATGTAACTCAAGAACGCTACAGGCAGCATTTATTGTACACAAACGTCATAGTCCTTTTATGAGATGGACTTAGACCTGAAAATAAATACAGCTGACTAAATATCCACCTGGTAGTGGTTGCGTTTGTATCCAAAAGTGAATCGCAGATTCATTATGGGTAGGTTGTGGACAAGTAGTAAAAAACGATTGGGGGTTCTAGGTTAATGACTGTACAGATATACAAGTTATTGCTTTTCTTTTGTTTTATACAGGGTCAGGCAAAATGATCCGACACATTTGTAGGTTAAATAAAAGGCAAATAAAGTAAAGAAATAGTGTTTTTATTTTTGAAAAGTACATATAATGCCATTCTGTTTCATTATGTTTTAAAAATGAAATTATTTTCTGGAGCTCTGGCGGGCCTCCACAAGGTCGGCCGGTTGATTTTCGTTTCAATGCAGGTTCAGTAGCTCTGAAGTTGGTAACCCATATCAAGATCGTGTTTCGAGCTGGTACGGGATCATGTCCAAGAGTCAGTACCAAGATTGAAGTGCAAATGGAATGTTTTTGTCGTGTTGCAGTAACAGCTTCATTTGTTTTGATAAACGTTTCCACAATGAAAGCGCGATAAGGTGAGAAACAATTGGCATTAGAAAGAAACAAAGCAAAATGGCATTACAGTATATGTACACTTTTTTGTTTCTGTACCTTATTTGCCTTTTATTTAACCTACGAATGTGTCAGATCATTTTGCCTGACCCTGTATTAGTTTTTTTCAAACACAAATTATTTACTGAATGACTTAAATATTTAAATGATGGTGTACATATTTTCCAAGGTAATTTTATATCACCGCATGTGTATTTTAACACATTTTCTTTATTGTTCTTAACCTCTATAAAAGCGATTGTGATTTAGTGACTGTGGCAAATTGTGGGGTCTTGGGGTCAAAACAGTTGAGAAACACTGAAGAATAAAAAGTGCTCTTTTTATCTTGTTTGTTTTTGAGCTTCAGTGCAGGTAGAAATGGGTCACTACACTCACATGAACAGAATGAAAACGTGTATGCTTCAGAACAGAGAATGCATGTGGTATGTGTATTATTTTTATTTTTTACTCGTCTTGCATGAGCTACATGTAAGTATTCATACCAAAAAAAAAATAGGGGAAAAAATCCCAAACGCTTTCTCCTGGGTCACTGAACACATGCTTCGTTCCCTGATGCCTCGGGCTGCCTCTGGTCTTGACACATGATTTTTTTTTCCTACCTCGGAACCTTCGAATCGCAGCACAGGCAAGTAGCCAGCGATGGGATGCTGAAATCTTCCTAATAAGGATCAATGGGCGGTGTCATTTAATTATATGCATGTGACTACGATATGTTGGATTCATGGTTCTCCGCAATTTCTAATTCACCTTTTTCGTGTCGGATTCATCGACACATGTAATGTATTTTTTGTTGTGAATCGTTTGTTTTCAAACAGCAGCTTTTGTCCAGAGATTTCCCGAATAAAGTAAGTTGGCAAACCGCGTGATCAAGTTCAAATTAAAATGTAAACTATATTTTATGTATGTAATGTGACGTTTACACTTAGGAATTACGTTCAAATGTTGTTGTCAGTGTGCGCCAAGGCGTCCGTTTTCCATTGATAGTGTTCGCCTCTCTGGCGTCCGCGAATTCTCACTGCCTCTGAATGCAGCACCTCATCTGCTAAGCTAGGAAGAAAACGTATACACGTTCGGGGACATTAAAGATTCTGTTCTAAGGTTGTTATCGGAGTATTGCCCGCTGTTTTCTGATCATCATGCTCAATCCTCAGAAATCTCTCTCAGAACTACCCAAGATGTCGGCTGCCAGTCAAGTGGAGAGAGCTGTGCTGGTAAGATGATGATGTGTCTTGTCAGTCTGCAAGGCAGCGAATGCGTGAAGCTAGCCGCTTCACACATTCACATTCACTGGATTTGTTAAATTAAAAATGCCCACGCAGTCATTTGACCAAATGAGTGGTGCGGTGTGAAATTTGCTGCAAATCTGCAGGATCACGTCAAGAATGGAGTCAGGTCTCAGAGGGCGATAGAATGCAGGTCCAGTTACGGTAATTGTTTGCACTGTCACTTGTGTGTTGTGGTTGTGCTGGCGGCGGGCCCGGCCGAACCTAACAATCGTGGAATTGAGCGTGGAGCAACTGTGAAAAGCGGCATGCGACACTCGTGTCCACTAACTCGTGTCAGGCTTTTTGCAGACACGCAACAATTTTTTTTTAAAATCTAACTTCCGTCACTGTCACGGGCGCCTCCAGTAATTACATCAGAAATAAATGACAACTTCCTTGGGAGGACGCTGACAAGGCAACATTGGTCATTCGCAGTAATGCAATGTGCATGTTGTCGTTTTTGTTTTTTTTTTACAATAATTTATAGGATTTGCACAAATTAATTATTGCTCACCTGAAATGGAAGAGTTAGAAAGGCACACGATAATGACGATACAGGTGCATGCCAAAAAAAATTAATCTCGAGGGAAAGTCCGTTTATTTCAATAATTTGTTTCAAAACGTGACACTTGTATGTCATGTGAGTTCACAACTGACAACGTGAGATATTTCAAGCTTTTATTTGTTTCAGTTTTGATGATTAAGACAGAACCCCCCCTACCCCCCAAAAAATGCTGTTTCACAAAATTAGAACATTTCACGTGCTCAACAATAAGGGACTTTAAACTCAGAAATGTTGGCCTTCTGAAAAGTGTATTAAAGTAATAAGCCATCAGTACTTTGTTGGGCCCTCTTTTGCATTAATGACAGCATCAAGATGGCATGGAGGTGATCAGCCTTTGCCACAGTTCCGGTGTTATTGTTGCCCAAGATGCTTTGATATCGGCCTTCAGATTATCTGCATTCCACTGTTTCTGTTAGATTGGACTGTACAAGTGTAGTTCAATTTGAGTATTTATTTATTTATTTTATCCATCCATCCATTTTCTGATCCACTTTATCCTCACAAGAGTCGCGGTGGTTGCCGGAGCCTATCTTCGGGCAGTAGGTGGGGGACACCCTGAACCGGTTGCCAGCCAATCACAGGGCACACGAAGACGAACAACCATCTGTGATCATACTCACACCAAGAGACAATTTTGAGTGTTCAATCAGCCTGTCATGCATGTTTTTGGAATGTGGGAGGAAACCGGGGTACCCGGAGAAAACCCACGCAGACACAGGGAGAACATGTAAACTCCACACAGGAAGGCCGGAGCTGGAATTGAACCCGGTACCTCTATAATCTATCACAATAACAAAATAATATAACACAACATATAACATAAAAACACAGACAGTCATGCAATCCTCGCCACTTTTTCCTGCTTACGCTTTGTTGTTTGAAGCAGTTCTAGATCAGTGGTTCTTAACCTTTTTCGAGGTACCGAACCCAACCAGTTAATATGCACATTCACCGAACCCTTCATGAGTGAAAAATAAGTACAGTATATATGTTTTTTAAATTCAAGATATATTAAAAAAACGAATTTATTAAAAACAGAAAAAAGTAAATAAAATTTCAAGAGATAAGTATACAAATTTTTAATTTTAATTGAACGACATCCTATCACGACAGTCACATGTTGACTACTAAGCGAACTAAATTTCCCACAGCATTGATTGGACAAGAAATGTAAGGTGATCATTTGCAGCCAGTGATGGCCAAGCGGGAGTGTCATAACGAATTAACATGTTGAGTCGCTTGTGTCTTACCCTCCATAGCAGAGGCTCCGTCGAACCCCCGAGACAGACTCACCAAACCCCTGGGGTTTGATCGAACCAAGGTTAATGACCACTGTTCTAGATGAAAGAGGAGAGATTCAAGGTGTCCTATCACCAGTGGATCAGAGACGTCATGCGCAAAATATGCACGTCTGCCGCAAGCTAAGTTTGAAAGGAAACAAGAGGCTATAGTCACCATTGACGCAAAAAGAGATTGGTTCACTTCTCCTGTCCCATGTTAATCTGTTTCAACTCCAAGCGGCGACTTTCAATTCCAAATACTTAACTGCGCTCAGCGCCGACGCTCCTCTCTCCTCTCCTCATCCTCACCTCCACAAGCCATCCATCCAACCGCACCAGTGCAGACTATCCAACAGGGCCGTCATCTCTGTTAAACAAAACGGGGCTGCGAGAAATGCTTCCCAAGACAGGCGCAAAAAAGAAGCGCCCCAGGGCTGTCCAGCGGCGACAGTCAAGTTGCGCCGACATTCCTCCCAATTAATCAGTGATGGTACACGCATGCTGCCGAGAAGGCGCAACCACCAAGCACAGATTCTTCTCTCTTGACGAATGTCGTGGCCAAAAACGCTGAAAACAGTCCACCTCGGTGAAACGCCATTTGATAAAACAAAAAAAAAAACAACAAAAAAAAACTAACAAACAAAAAAAAGGAAAGCTCTTGAAAAGCACTTGCTGACTGCTGCCGACTAGGGCGCCATCTTGAAAAAAAAAAGTGTATGCCCGGGTGTCGTCATCACACAATAAGAGAGTGAAGATGTGGTTGGGCTGCTTTAATCCCGTCGCAGACACAGAGAGCAGCACAGGCATGCAGGCAAACAGGCACAGGTTGCAATGTGACACGGATGTGTGCCGTGTGTGAGTGGGTCTCGATATGTGTGTGCTTCTGCAATAAACGGAGACAAAGCAGCGTCTGAGTACAAATGCTAGGCTTTTGGGCCAACAAAACCTTTGCACGTGCTGCTGCGCTCTGCTTCACTGAAACCTGGCTCAGTGACCGCCACCCGGATTCCGCGCTACATCTACCCGGCTTCCGCCTTCTCCGAGCCGACCGCGACACGCAGCTATCAGGGAAATCGAAAGGTGGTGGGATTTGCTTCTATATCAACGAAGAATGGTGCACAGATGTCACGAAGCTCGCCGCACACTGCAGCCCGGACCTGGAGTCGCTGTCTTTAAACTGCAAGCCATTCTACTCGCCACGTGAGTTCACCTCCTTTTTACTAGTCGGTGTTTACATTGCGCCACAAGCTAACGCTAACACAGCGATACAAACGCTAGCTGAACAAGTAAACAAACTCGAACTAAAATACCCAGAGTCACCCCTGATCATTTTGGGCGATTTTAATAGAGCACATCTTAACCGTGAACTTCCCAGATATAAGCAGCACATCGACTGTTTCACCAGAGAAGGCAACATTCTAGACCACTGCTATACAACAATCAAAAATTCATACCGATCGATCGCCCGTGCAGCATTGGGTCTTTCTGACCACAATTTAATCCACTTAATACCTACAACAGACAGAAACTCAAATGTGTTAAACCGGTTGTTAAGACTGTGAAAAAATGGACAGATGAAGCAAAGCTAGCTCTACAAGAATGCTTAGACTGCACTGATTGGGGCGTCTTTGAAACTTCAACGGGCACACTGGATGAATACACAGACACTGTAACATCATACATCAGTTTCTGTGAGGACATGTGTGTACCAACGAAGTCCTTCCGCTCCTTCAACAATAACAAGCCATGGTTTACTCCCAAACTCAGGCAACTCAGGAAAGAGAAAGAGGCCGCATTTAGAAGTGGAGATCGGGCACTGTACAAACACGCCCGAAACCCATCTTCAACAGATCCCTGGAGCTGTGTGAGGTCCCATCCTGCTTCAAACAGTCTACCATCATCCCAGTTCCCAAGAAATCAGCAACATCGGAACTGAAGGACTATAGGCCTGTCGCCCTGACGTCTGTGGTCATGAAGTCCTTTGAACGCCTTGTGCTGAACCACCTAAAGAACGTCACCGGACCCCTGCTGGACCCTCTTCAGTTTGCCTAGCGGGCAAACAGGTCTGTGGAGGACGCAGTCAACATAGGTCTGCACTACATCCTCGAGCACCTCGACAGCACAGGGACCTACGCGAGGATCCTGTTTGTGGATTTCAGCCCTGCGTTCAACACCATCATCCTGGAACTCCTCACCCCCAAACTTCTCCACCTCGGTGTGTCCCCTACGATCTGCCAGTGGATCCTCAGCTTCCTGACGGGACGGACACAACAGGTGAGACTGGGAGCAACAACATCATCAACACGCACCACTAGCACTGGAGCCCCACAGGGATGTGTCCTCTCTCCACTGCTCTTCTCCCTCTACACAAACGATTGCACCTCAACAAGTCCAGCTGTCAAACTCAAAGTTCGCAGACGATACCGTGGTCATCGGTCTCATCAAAGACGGCGATGAGTCTGCGTACCGACAACAAGTGGAGCAGCTGGAGCTCTGGTGCAGCTGACACAACCTCGCGCTGAACACGCTCAAGACTGTAGAGATGATCGTGGACTTCAGGAAACATTCTTCTCCACAGTTGCCCCTCACACTATCCAACTGCCCTGTGTCAACCGTCGAGACCTTCAAGTTCCTGGGAATCACAGTCTCCCAGGACATAAAGTGGGAAGTCAACACCATCTCCATCCTGAAAAGGGCCCGGCAGAGGATGTACTTCCTGAGGCTGCTGAGGAAGCATGGCCTGCCACAGGAGGTGCTATGACAGTTCTACACAGCAGTCATCGAATCAATCCTGTGTTCTTCTATCACGGTTTGGTTTGGGGCCGCCACAAAAAAGGACAAAATTCGACTTCAACGGACAGTTAGGACGGCGGAAAAAATCATTGGCACCGCCCTACCCACTCTTGAGGACTTGCACACTGCAAGAATCAAGACAAGGGCACGGAAAATCCTCCTGGATCCCCCGCACCCTGCCCACCACCTTTTCCAGCTACTCCCCTCAGGCAGGCGCTACAGATCCATGCGCACCAAATCCAGCAGACACTTAAACAGCTTCTTCCCTCTAGCCATTAACTCCCTAAACAGTCACTGACGTAGTCACTCTTCTTGTACAACAAATACTGCTACTGGTCACTCTAAAATGGTTCAATGATTTTCTGCACCAACTGTACAAACTGTCATTGTATTGTATTCTACCACTGATCACTTTAGCTCTGCTTGATACTTTGCACATTGTCTCACAGTTGTCACTGGGTGGTACCACCGCACAATGGTGCACTTACATTACGAAATGTCCTTCCATACCTATTTGTCATGTCCTTGTTTACAATGATACTCATGCAGCGTGTTATACCGGAGACAAATTCCTTGTGTGTTCTACATACTTGGCCAATAAAGATGATTCTGATTCTGATTCTGATGTTGCAAAATACTGCAATACTTAACTGCCTCTTGTCAAATAAGATGGCGCCCGAGTAGGCAGCCGTCGGCAAGTGCTCTCATGAGCCTTGCTTTTTTTGTTGTTATTGTGTTTGTTTTGTCACTTTGTGTTTGTTGTTACGTCGTGTGGCCCTGATGTGGACTTTTTTCAGCATTTTTTGGCCACGACATTCATCAAGGAGGAGACTGTGCTTGGTGGTTGCGCCTTCTCGGCAGCATGGGTATACCAGCACTGTTTTTGACTGGAAGGAATGTCGGCGCCATTTGACTGTCGTTGCTGGACAGTCCCGGGGCGCTTGTGTCTTGCGCCTGTCGGGCAGCATTTTTCACAGCCCCGCTTTGTTCAGCGGAGGGATCGGTGCTGTTGAACGGTCTGCGGCTGGATGGATGTAAGGCTTGAGGAGCCGACAATGAGAAGAAAGGAGCGTTAGCACGGAGCACTGATACGGATTTGGAACTGGGAGTCGCGGCTTGGAGTTTGAAGCAGATTACGTGGGACAGGAGAAGTGAACTAATCTCTTTTCGTCAATGGATGCTACAGCTTCGTGTTTGCTTTCAAAACTTAGCTTGTAGCAGACGTGTGCACATTTTCAGCATGTCGTCTCTGACCCACTGGTGAAAGGACACTTTGATCCTCTCCTCTTTCATCTATAACTGCTTCAGACAACAAAGTGTATGCAGAAATGTGGTGAAGATTGCACGACTGTCTGCGTCCTATGTGTTGTGTTGTGTGATTTTTGTTATTTTGACTTCAAAATGGCGCCGCGAGAGTGGCTGCCTTTCCAGCAGCTCCTATATTTTGTTGTTCTGCTTCTTCCTTTCATAACTTTGCTGCTGTGAATTGGGAATTTCTCCATTGCGAGACTAATAAAGGTTTTCGTATCGTAATAATGAAAGTATGTTATCTTAGCTGTACACAATTATGTAAACTTCAAATACATAGTAAACCTTATTTAATATGGGCAACTTCCCCATGCTAATACACAGCTGAAACTACATCAAATAAATGTTAAATACCAGTAGTGGCCGACTATGGCGCTAATAAAGTGCACACGACCCAACTTCCGGCAGACTTGACAAGCCTAAGATGCACGAAACATGTAAATAAATGCACTATTCTTGTCTACACTTTTTGCTAGGTCGCTAACATACACAAAGGGCCATGTTAGCATCCACAAGTCGCATTTAGACTCAAATTAAATGCGTGACGAACTTCAAAGGGATGCGCCAGGAGCTGTCAATCAAATCGGCAACAAAGTTAAACAAGTCACAGAAATGGCAATAAACACAATGCGGCAACAAATATACACAGTACTGTATAAACTACGTATAGTAAATTACCATCTTGTGTACTCACTGTCGTTCAGAGACGCACAGGATTACTACAGCACTGAACACATCCTATCATGGCGGTGTCGTAATTCCGACTGCGCAACACTGTTGCAAATGAAGCCTCATGAAGCAATGAAACTTTCCAGCCAATTGATTTGCACATGATTCCAGTGATAATTTTATAGTTTACCCCCAGCGAGTCCCAGGGACTCGCTGATCAGAAAAGTGTGAGTCCCATTATGTATTTGGAGAGTCCCAAATTTAAATTCTGAAATGGTCTACTTATTCAATGGCATATGATAATAACACAAACAACAACATATACATACAATTATAAACAAATGCTGCAAAAATTTAAATAATTCAGTTGCAGGCCTGAGGATTTCGGAAATTCATGGTAAAGTGAAACTCCTCTAGAATGAAACCTACATGGGCGAAAATACCCCCTTATGTGAAAAAATCTTCATGCATTAACACCATTCCCATTCTCCTGACCCCCATAGGACGAAAAAAAAAAACCCTGTTGCGTTATACGAAATCATTTTCTCTGCTCTAGCCTCGTGAAGAGATTCACTACAACGAAGTCTAATTCAACAGCGACCTCTACTGCTTTGTTCGGAAACGGCAACAGCAACCACCACATTGGTTTACACAGCTCCGAGTTTCCTGAACGCAACATACTCATAGCTGCTCTGCCATTGGTTTACCGAGCATCATCCTGGCCTCCAATTGGCCAAGAGGGACCTCACTGTCTATGTGTGTAGATACTGTAGCTAGATCCGTGGAAGATAGAGTGGAATGCATCCGATTAGCTGCTCAGAGTAAATCGCTTATGGCTCGACGGACATTCAAATAAATGTTTCCTCGAATGCTTTACTTGTTATCATGCTTTAAACCTTGCGCTAACTGCAGCGCTAATTAGAGAGAAGGCTAGTTTCATCGCGCTAACTATGGCCATCAAGGACTACGAAGCGTCTCGTGGCTGGCTTAAAAGTTCATTGCATGACATCAGCTGAGCAACGCTGTCTTGGGTGGCGATCGAAGGGAGGTCGAGTTAGAGACAGTGAGATAGTGGAAAGAAAAGCCACCGGGTCCAGGAAGTATCTGTTATTGTTAGATTCAGATGCAGCATGAACGTTGCATTGCTAAAATGGCTACAAAACGGACCTTTGGATGTCAAGCAGCTAAGACAAGAAGTGCTCTGACGCTGGAAGAGAGGGTAAAAGTGATCAAAATGAAAGACGGAGGAAGCAAAATAAAATACATTATCTCAGAAATTGATGTAAGTGAATGCTGATTGTAAATTTCGCAATTTCTTTCCCTTTTTTGTTTCTACACTAACTATATAAGTGTCAAATAAGTGTGTGCTCATACTTATGCACTATTGGAATAAAAATAAAGAGTACACATACGATTGTGTGTGCGTGTACACATACGTTTGTGTGTGTGTGTGTGTTTACATCTGAGATCAAATTTGTAAAGTGAAAAAACCCCTGTTGTGAAAAATTTCTTGCTGCAAACATGATTTCGTTGTAGAGGAGTTTCACTGTCACAGTTTTTCGGTTCCGTCGGATAACCCTTAACCCGGTAACTAATTTTGGGGTTCGTAAACGTTCATCATGGGAACCCATTTTTCTATTTTGACTGATATTCATAATCAACAATTCTGAAACTCAAAAGTATAACGTTTCAAGACTTATCCATCCCTAACAATGTTCTCTGAGATTCTTAATGCTAATATTAACGTTATCGTATTGCTGCTTCTTTTGTTGAATCACATTGTTGTGACTGCTTGACTGTCCAAATAAAATATACTGTCATTTTCCTTTGTAATGCCTCATTTGCTGATTTTCTGATTCAATTTATACCAGGAGGAGGAGTTCAACTGGCTTCTTAAAGAAGAAGTACATGCTGTACTGAAGCAGCTGCAGGATGTCCTTAAGGTAAGAGTTGATAAGCTAACAATGTTGAATTTGTTCTCATCTCAATTTAAAAGGGATGTCAAGTCAAAAATGTTCTTTACAATAACATGTTCTTTGCGCCCCTACTCGTCTAAATGTGGCATTCTGATCAATTGTGCGTTTGTGGAATATTAATTAAGCACAAAAAACCCCCATCCGACTTTGTCTATCTCAGGGGTCAGCCATTTTGCCACTTGAGTTTGGTCACATGACGTTTGCAAGTTAAGCGTTAACTAACGTTCCCTAGCATTCCCTAACATTACCTAGCACCTAGCATTACCGTCCATCCCATCCATCCATCCATCCATTCTCTACCGCTTATCCGGAGTAGGGTCACAGGGCAACAGCCTGAACAGGGAAGACCAGACTTCCCTCTCCCCAGCCACTTCTTCCAGCTCTTCCCGGGGGATCCCAAGGGCTTCCCAGGCCAGCCGGGAGACATACATACCAGTGTGGCCTGAGTTGTCCCCGGGGCCTCCTGCCGGTGGGACATGGCCTCAGCAGGGAGGCATCCTAATCTGATGCCCGAGCCACCTCATCTGGCTCCTCTCAGCGTGGAGGAGAAGCGGCTCAACTCTGAACTTCTCACCTTATCTCTAAAGGAGAGCCTGTACACCCTGTGGAGTAAACTCATTTCAGCCGTTTTTTTCGGTCATGACCCACAGCTCGTGACCGATATATTGAGAGTTTCGCCTTTTGGCTCAGCTCCTTCTTCACTACGACAGACAGATACAAAGCCCCTCCCATCCCCCTTCTTAAAAAGAGGGACCACCACCTCAGCCTGCCAATCCAGAGGCACTTTCCCCGTTGACCACGCTATGTTGCAGAGACATATCAACCATGACATTACAGAACGTCTTTCTATACTTATGTCATGTCTTTGCTTTTCATATTTGCTTGTTATTGCAATACAGTAATCCCTCGTTTATCGCAGTTAATGGGGACCAAAACCACCCATGATAAACGAAAAACCGCGAAGTAGCGACCCCCCCCCATATAGGTACATGTACATAATATTTATAAGGCCAAATTTAATGGTATACATGCATGTAGAAGTAAATTTTGAAGTAATTAACATGACTTAATGCTGTATACTAATAGATTTAAACATGTATAAATTAGGTTAGTTTATGAAGAACAAAATACAGTAAACATTAAAAAAAATAATAATAATTTAAGTCCGCAAAAAGACCGCAAACGGTCCGCGAGAAGCTGCGAAAGTCAGCAAAACAACAGCGAGTCACATAGAACAACATATACAGTACTGTACTACATGTATATGATTTTTTTTTAAATTAATATCTTTGAAAAAATCTGCGATGCACTGAAGCCACGATAAACGAACCGCGAAATAGTGAGGGATCACTGTACTCGTGCAGCCTACACAACCGGAGACAAATGACTTGAGTGTTTTACATATATAGCTAATAAAGATGATTCTGATTCTAATTGACGTTAATACCATGTCATGGTTAGTGCTTGGTTATGCCACCACGTAAAGTGCACTTGGGTGAATACTGGTTCTGACAGGGCCACCACAACTCACTCATCAAAACATCATGTCAAACCCTGTTACCACTTACCTACAAACTCACTGTTAAATGGGAGTCATCAGTCATTTGAAAAGGACTGTGAAATACTTTTACACCCACCGGAGGGTGACTGTACTTGTTGATTGATGTCGCCTACATGTATCTCACGTCTACCCCATCAGGCTGAGGTGTGCACACCTGAGGGGGAAGGGTGCTACCTTTTGAACTGAAGTCAAGGAAAATTTGACTTATGTGGTCTTCACAGATCTGGCAAACCATCATGAGGTTGACATCCATGATTTAGTAGAGTCTTAAATGAGCTTCACATCCTTGTTTTTGGAATGTGGGAGGCGTCTGGGGGTAATTCATACAAGCACAGAGAGCGCATGCAAACTTAACACATGAATCCATGAGCCAGATTCAAACATCGGTCCTCTCGACCGGTAGGCAGAGAAACAAGTTCTAAAACAATCTTTCAACACAGGGACTGAGTCATTAGTCATTGAGTAACTACCAGTGACGACCGTATTTTCCACACTATAAGGCACACCTAACAACATTCAATTTTCTCAAAAGCTGGCAGTACGCCTTATAATCCAATGTGCATAATACTTTTTTTTCAGCGAAAACGTGCCAAATATTGCCAACAGTCATGCCGCTTTGTAACTGCGACTTCAGTAAACTAAAATACAGGTCCCGGCTACACATTAAGCAGGAGCCGAGAGTTGCTGTGTCCCGCTTCAAACCTCGCTTCGAAAAGCTGTGCATTGCAAAACATGCTCATTGTAGCCATGAATCCAGACATCATCTTTGATTTAAAAAAAACAAAAAAACAACAACAACAGCACAGATTATTTTATATATTTTTGTTTGCTGGTTAAAGTTTTTTAAAAATATTGTGCTCCTGAGATAATGTTGGTGATTAGTTTGAATGCATTATTAGTTATTGATTTTATTTTTCAGTATCTTATGGTTTGACATAGTCAGTCTAAAAAAATATTGTTAAATTAAGGATTTAATGTGATTTTTGAATTTCAGATGCACTTTAAATCTTTTCTGTTCCAGTTACGAAAGCTATTCTTTGTTGTAAGTTGGTCCATAAAGTTGGTCCATCTTTCTTTCTTTTTTTATTCTCTTATACGTGAATAAGGATAGAGTGTTATGCAAAGGACTACTTATAACAATTTTATAGACAAATTATACTATTTATAGTCGTGCGGGGGGGTGGGCGCGAGATGGTTTCCTCTTCCTTGGAGGGGCATGACAGAAAATAATTGAGAACCACTGTCTTATACGAACTGAAAACTTTTGTTTTTTTTTCTACATAAGTCCGCTTTTTGCTCCACCTTAAGTTATAGCATTTGGAGGAAGCATATCACTGGAAAGTTGCACAAGTTGAGTTTGTGAGTTTGTCACCTTTGCAAATAAATGACTATTGCAATGTTGGTTTAGTAATTTTGAATAAAACTGTCAATACAAACTGACAATACAATATGTCACGATTGCCACATGCATCTGCTGTGGGACATGAGCTGTTAAAAACCCAAACATCCACATCTTCAGTTCTGTTACACTAATGAGTTTTGAGAGTGAATAACGTCATCAATATATACTGTATATATACATATATATATATATAGGGCGGCCCGGTAGTCCAGTGGTTAGCACGTCGGCTTCACAGTGCAGAGGTACCGGGTTCGATTCCAGCTCCGGCCTCCCTGTGTGGAGTTTGCATGTTCTCCCCGGGCCTGCGTGGGTTTTCTCCGGGTGCTCCGGTTTCCTCCCACATTCCAAAAACATGCATGGCAGGTTGATTGGACACTCTAAATTGTCCCTAGGTGTGAGTGTGGGCGTGGATGGTTGTTCGTCTCTGTGTGCCCTGCGATTGGCTGGCAACTGATTCAGGGTGCCCCCCGCCTACTGCCCGGAGATGGCTGGGATAGGCCCCCGACCCTAGTGAGGATCAAGCGGTTCGGAAAATGGATGGATGGATATATATATATATATAAAACGGACACCCCTCGGGTGGTGTCCGTCCCTCATTCAGCTCGGGTCCTCTACCAGAGGCCAGGAAGCTTGAGGGTTCTGCGCAGTCTGCGCATCCTTGCTGTTCCCAGCACTGCGCTTTTCTGGACTGAGATGTCCGATGTTGTTCCCGGGATCTGTTGCAACCACTCATCTAGTTTGGGGGTCACTGCCCCGAGTGCTCTGACCACCACAGGCACGACTGTCACCTTTACCTTCCAGGCTCTCTCCAGCTCCTCTCTGAGCCCTTGGTATTTCTCGAGTTTCTCGTGTACCTTCTTTCTGATGTTTCCATCACTTGGGACTGCTACATCCACTACAATGGCTTTCCTCTGCCCTTTATCTATGATCACGATATCTGGTTGGTTCGCCATTACCATCTTGTCAGTCTGGATCTGGAAGTCCCACAGGATCTTTGCTCTGTCATTCTCCACCACCTTCGGAGGTGTTTCCCATTTTGACCTTGGGATTTCCAGTCCATACTCCGCACAGATGTTTCGGTAGACTATGCCAGCCACCTGGTTATGGCGTTCCATGTAGGCTTTCCCTGCCAGCATCTTACACCCTGCAGTTATGTGTTGGATCGTCTCAGGTGCCTCTGTGCACAACCTACACCTTGGGTCTTGTCTGGTGTGGTGGATGAGTGCCTCTGTGCTGTCCTTCAGGCCAGCCCTCTCAAGCCACTGGTAGGACTTCTTGAGATCAGCCACTTCAGTTATGGTCCGGTGGTACATCCCGTGTTGGGGCTTGTCCTCCCATGATGGTCCCTCTTCCAGCGCCTCATCCTCTGTTCCCCATTGTCTGAGACATTCTCTGAGTACGTCATTCGTTGGAGCCTTCTCCTTGATGTATTCATGGAGCTTGAATCTTTCATCCTGGACAGTGGCTCTCACACTCACTAGTTCCCGGCCTCCTTCCTTTCGGCTTGCGTACAGTCTCAGGGTGCTGGATTTGGGATGGAACCCTCCATGCATGGTTAGGAGCTTTCGGGTCTTAACGTCCGTGGTCTGAATCTCTTCTTTTGGCCACCTTATTATTCCTGCAGGGTATCTGATCACTGGCAGGGCATAGCTGTTTATTGCCCGGGTCTTTTTCTTGCCCTTGAGCTGGCTTCTTAGGACTTGCCTCACTCGCTGGAGGTATTTGGCCGTAGCCGCTTTCCTTGTTGCCAGTGCGAGGTTGCCATTGGCTTGTGGTATACCGAGGTACTTGTAGCTGTCCTCAATGTCTGCTATTGTTCTTTCAGGGAGTGAGACTCCTTCAGTGCCGACTACCTTTCCTCTTTTAGTCATCATCCGACTACATTTCTCAAGCCCGAATGACATCCCGATGTCACTGCTGTAGATCCTGGTTTTGTGGATCAGGGAGTCTATGTCCCTTTCGCTCTTAGCATACAGCTTTATGTCATCAATGTAGAGGAGGTGACTGATCGTAGCTCCATTTCTGAGGCGGTATCCATAGCCTGTCTTGGTGATTACTTGGCTTAGGGGGTTCAGTCCTATGCAGAACAGCAGTGGGGAGAGTGCATCACCTTGGTATATGCCACATTTGATGGACACTTGGGTAAGTGGCTTGCCATTGGCTTTAAGTGTGGTTTTCCACATCTTCATCGAGTTCGCAACGAAGGCTCTTAGGGTCCTGTTCACCTTTTACAACTCCAAGCATTCAGTGATCCATGTATGTGGCATCGAGTCATAGGCTTTCTTGTAATCAATCCAGGCTGTGCACAGGTTGGTATGTCGGGACCTGCAGTCTTGTGCAACTGTTCTGTCAACCAGGAGCTGATGTTTGGCTCCTCTGGTATCTCTTCCAATGCTCTTCTGTGCTTCGCTCATGTATTTATCCATGTGTCCACTTATCTTAGCCGCAATGATGCCTGACATGAGCTTCCATGTTGTGGAGAGACAGGTTATTGGCCGATAGTTGGATGGGACTGCACCCTTTGAGGGATTCTTCATGATCAAGATCGTTCGCCCTTCGGTTAGCCATCCTGGGTGAGTCCCATCCCTCAGCAGCAGGTTCATTTGTGCTGCTTGGCGCTCATGGAGTGCTGTGAGTTTCTTTAGCCAGTATGTGTGGACCATGTCCGGGCCTGGTGCTGTCCAGTTCTTCATATCTGAGACTCTTTCCTGTATGTCTGCCACTGTTATAGTAACTGGGTTCTGTTCAGGGAGGTTGCTGTGTTCCTCTCTCAGGGTCACCAGCCATTGTGCACTGCTGTTATGTGCAACCTCCTTCTCCCATATGCCTTTCCAGTACCTTTCAGTCTGTTGTTAGGACCCTGCCACTGAGCGTACACTTTCGCAGGTTGTGTTGCCAACAGCCTGTTTATTCGTCTGGCCTCATTCTCTTTCGTGTACCGCTTCAGGCGGCTGGACAAGGCTTTGGCAGTTTCGAGTGATTCAGGTATGGTCATCTGGATGTACCTCTCGGGTATCGGCCTTTTCATCACACCTCTCTGGGCCTCTGTCAATTGACTTACATCTTTCCGAGCCGCCTTGATCTTAGCCTCCAAACGTCTTTTCCATGGTGCGTAACGTATCTCATGGCTTCTAAGGTTGCTCTATAGCCAAGCATCTCTAGGATCACTTATGCTGAAGCGTATATCAGCTCATTGGTTTCCGTGATCGTTACGGTAGGGATCGCCCTCAGTGCTGCATTCACACTTTCCATGAGACTTTCAGGTGGTACTTCACATAGCCGTTGTAATCGGTTTCTAGGTTGCCCAGCTTTCATTCTTGCCATGATCTTAGCTTTCAGGTCAGTTGCTGCCTCGCTCAGCATTTCATTCATTGGGGCTGGCCTCCCAATCTCATCATCTGCATTCATTGGGGCTTGCCTCCCAATCTCTGGTATGACCTCCTCCTCTGATCTGGCAGCCTGGGGCCCTTCACCATGGAACCTGCGTTGTACCTCATCAATCTCAAGTTGTGACAGCAGTTGACGTTTGTGAATGTTCGAACACTGACTACCAGCTGTTTCGTGGTCAACCGTGACTGTGGGTTTTGAAGTAACCATTTTGCCCACATTCTCTGCATGTAACCCCTCTGACTAGGGTTGCTTGAGTAGTAGCATTCCAACAGAGCCATGATATCGCATCTCGCCCATCTCCGCTTTGTTCCAGTAGCCCATTTTTCATCAAGGTGCTCTGGTTCCCCAGCACCTGACGCAGACCTTTTTTGGCCGGGCGACGTCTGATGGTTCTTCGTTTTATTGTCTCTCATCATTGTATGAGGTAGGCATTAGCATGAAGGATCTTGCCCAAGGACCCACACTGGATGGTGTTATGTGCTCATTTTTGCCCCAAGCGGGATTCGAACCACCGTCTCCCGTACGCCAAACCGATGCCTTACCAACTGAGCTATCCAGCCGCCTTATATATATATATATATATATATATATATATATATATATTACAGCTGTCAAACGATTAAAATATTTCATCTAATTAAAAACAATATGTCACGATTGCCACATGCATCTGCTGTGGGACATGAGCTGTTAAAAACCCAAACATCCACATCTTCAGTTCTGTTACACTAATGAGTTTTGAGAGTGAATAACGTCATCAATATATACTGTATATATACATATATATATATATATAGGGCGGCCCGGTAGTCCAGTGGTTAGCACGTCGGCTTCACAGTTCGATTCCAGCTCCGGCCTCCCTGTGTGGAGTTTGCATGTTCTCCCCGGGCCTGCGTGGGTTTTCTCCGGGTGCTCCGGTTTCCTCCCACATTCCAAAAACATGCATGGCAGGTTGATTGGACACTCTAAATTGTCCCTAGGTGTGAGTGTGGGCGTGGATGGTTGTTCGTCTCTGTGTGCCCTGCGATTGGCTGGCAACTGATTCAGGGTGTCCCCCGCCTACTGCCCGGAGATGGCTGGGATAGGCTCCAGCACCCCCCGCGACCCTAGTGAGGATCAAGCGGTTCGGAAAATGGATGGATGGATATATATATATATATAAAACGGACACCCCTCGGGTGGTGTCCGTCCCTCATTCAGCTCGGGTCCTCTACCAGAGGCCAGGAAGCTTGAGGGTTCTGCGCAGTCTGCGCATCCTTGCTGTTCCCAGCACTGCGCTTTTCTGGACTGAGATGTCCGATGTTGTTCCCGGGATCTGTTGCAACCACTCATCTAGTTTGGGGGTCACTGCCCCGAGTGCTCTGACCACCACAGGCACGACTGTCACCTTTACCTTCCAGGCTCTCTCCAGCTCCTCTCTGAGCCCTTGGTATTTCTCGAGTTTCTCGTGTACCTTCTTTCTGATGTTTCCATCACTTGGGACTGCTACATCCACTACAATGGCTTTCCTCTGCCCTTTATCTATGATCACGATATCTGGTTGGTTCGCCATTACCATCTTGTCAGTCTGGATCTGGAAGTCCCACAGGATCTTTGCTCTGTCATTCTCCACCACCTTCGGAGGTGTTTCCCATTTTGACCTTGGGATTTCCAATCCATACTCCGCACAGATGTTTCGGTAGACTATGCCAGCCACCTGGTTATGGCGTTCCATGTAGGCTTTCCCTGCCAGCATCTTACACCCTGCAGTTATGTGTTGGATCGTCTCAGGTGCCTCTGTGCACAACCTACACCTTGGGTCTTGTCTGGTGTGGTGGATGAGTGCCTCTGTGCTGTCCTTCAGGCCAGCCCTCTCAAGCCACTGGTAGGACTTCTTGAGATCAGCCACTTCAGTTATGGTCCGGTGGTACATCCCGTGTTGGGGCTTGTCCTCCCATGATGGTCCCTCTTCCAGCGCCTCATCCTCTGTTCCCCATTGTCTGAGACATTCTCTGAGTACGTCATTCGTTGGAGCCTTCTCCTTGATGTATTCATGGAGCTTGAATCTTTCATCCTGGACAGTGGCTCTCACACTCACTAGTTCCCGGCCTCCTTCCTTTCGGCTTGCGTACAGTCTCAGGGTGCTGGATTTGGGATGGAACCCTCCATGCATGGTTAGGAGCTTTCGGGTCTTAACGTCCGTGGTCTGAATCTCTTCTTTTGGCCACCTTATTATTCCTGCAGGGTATCTGATCACTGGCAGGGCATAGCTGTTTATTGCCCGGGTCTTTTTCTTGCCCTTGAGCTGGCTTCTTAGGACTTGCCTCACTCGCTGGAGGTATTTGGCCGTAGCCGCTTTCCTTGTTGCCAGTGCGAGGTTGCCATTGGCTTGTGGTATACCGAGGTACTTGTAGCTGTCCTCAATGTCTGCTATTGTTCTTTCAGGGAGTGAGACTCCTTCAGTGCCGACTACCTTTCCTCTTTTAGTCATCATCCGACTACATTTCTCAAGCCCGAATGACATCCCGATGTCACTGCTGTAGATCCTGGTTTTGTGGATCAGGGAGTCTATGTCCCTTTCGCTCTTAGCATACAGCTTTATGTCATCAATGTAGAGGAGGTGACTGATCGTAGCTCCATTTCTGAGGCGGTATCCATAGCCTGTCTTGGTGATTACTTGGCTTAGGGGGTTCAGTCCTATGCAGAACAGCAGTGGGGAGAGTGCATCACCTTGGTATATGCCACATTTGATGGACACTTGGGTAAGTGGCTTGCCATTGGCTTTAAGTGTGGTTTTCCACATCTTCATCGAGTTCGCAACGAAGGCTCTTAGGGTCCTGTTCACCTTTTACAACTCCAAGCATTCAGTGATCCATGTATGTGGCATCGAGTCATAGGCTTTCTTGTAATCAATCCAGGCTGTGCACAGGTTGGTATGTCGGGACCTGCAGTCTTGTGCAACTGTTCTGTCAACCAGGAGCTGATGTTTGGCTCCTCTGGTATCTCTTCCAATGCTCTTCTGTGCTTCGCTCATGTATTTATCCATGTGTCCACTTATCTTAGCCGCAATGATGCCTGACATGAGCTTCCATGTTGTGGAGAGACAGGTTATTGGCCGATAGTTGGATGGGACTGCACCCTTTGAGGGATTCTTCATGATCAAGATCGTTCGCCCTTCGGTTAGCCATCCTGGGTGAGTCCCATCCCTCAGCAGCAGGTTCATTTGTGCTGCTTGGCGCTCATGGAGTGCTGTGAGTTTCTTTAGCCAGTATGTGTGGACCATGTCCGGGCCTGGTGCTGTCCAGTTCTTCATATCTGAGACTCTTTCCTGTATGTCTGCCACTGTTATAGTAACTGGGTTCTGTTCAGGGAGGTTGCTGTGTTCCTCTCTCAGGGTCACCAGCCATTGTGCACTGCTGTTATGTGCAACCTCCTTCTCCCATATGCCTTTCCAGTACCTTTCAGTCTGTTGTTAGGACCCTGCCACTGAGCGTACACTTTCGCAGGTTGTGTTGCCAACAGCCTGTTTATTCGTCTGGCCTCATTCTCTTTCGTGTACCGCTTCAGGCGGCTGGACAAGGCTTTGGCAGTTTCGAGTGATTCAGGTATGGTCATCTGGATGTACCTCTCGGGTATCGGCCTTTTCATCACACCTCTCTGGGCCTCTGTCAATTGACTTACATCTTTCCGAGCCGCCTTGATCTTAGCCTCCAAACGTCTTTTCCATGGTGCGTAACGTATCTCATGGCTTCTAAGGTTGCTCTATAGCCAAGCATCTCTAGGATCACTTATGCTGAAGCGTATATCAGCTCATTGGTTTCCGTGATCGTTACGGTAGGGATCGCCCTCAGTGCTGCATTCACACTTTCCATGAGACTTTCAGGTGGTACTTCACATAGCCGTTGTAATCGGTTTCTAGGTTGCCCAGCTTTCATTCTTGCCATGATCTTAGCTTTCAGGTCAGTTGCTGCCTCGCTCAGCATTTCATTCATTGGGGCTGGCCTCCCAATCTCATCATCTGCATTCATTGGGGCTTGCCTCCCAATCTCTGGTATGACCTCCTCCTCTGATCTGGCAGCCTGGGGCCCTTCACCATGGAACCTGCGTTGTACCTCATCAATCTCAAGTTGTGACAGCAGTTGACGTTTGTGAATGTTCGAACACTGACTACCAGCTGTTTCGTGGTCAACCGTGACTGTGGGTTTTGAAGTAACCATTTTGCCCACATTCTCTGCATGTAACCCCTCTGACTAGGGTTGCTTGAGTAGTAGCATTCCAACAGAGCCATGATATCGCATCTCGCCCATCTCCGCTTTGTTCCAGTAGCCCATTTTTCATCAAGGTGCTCTGGTTCCCCAGCACCTGACGCAGACCTTTTTTGGCCGGGCGACGTCTGATGGTTCTTCGTTTTATTGTCTCTCATCATTGTATGAGGTAGGCATTAGCATGAAGGATCTTGCCCAAGGACCCACACTGGATGGTGTTATGTGCTCATTTTTGCCCCAAGCGGGATTCGAACCACCGTCTCCCGTACGCCAAACCGATGCCTTACCAACTGAGCTATCCAGCCGCCTTATATATATATATATATATATTACAGCTGTCAAACGATTAAAATATTTCATCTAATTAAAAACGCAACTGTCAACATTAACTCATAATTAATCATGATTACTCACATTATTTTATCGTTTCTGAATTTCCTTATATTTCCATATATTTTTTTTGTCCTATTTTTTCCCGTTTTAATGCTCTCATCAACATGGAATCATGAATCAGTTTTCTCCGTGCAAAATGCAAATATTTACTGAAATAACAATTTCGATTTTCAATTTTACCTGAACATTTTTCACTTGGAGCAGTTATTCACACATAATCTCTCACACAATATTACTGTCCATCAACAACAGTGAAAAAAATATTTTGTCACAAAACAGCTGCTTTAATAGCTCTTTTTATGGAATCAAAACAGAGCAATATAAAATTATAAAGTGCACATCTAAGGTAAACTAGTACTCAGTTTATAGTGGATTTAAGCCATGGTTGCATACTTCGTTTTTCTCAAGTTTGCTTTGAACACAGCAGTCAGGCTATGTTGATTCTGTTGGTCCTTCTTGCGCGGAAGTCTCTCTATGGTTTTGTGTCGACATCATTTCGAATGACTACACTTGGTTCGATGACAACACTGGAGATGTTTTATTTTCAGTGTGGTCGCTAGGTCGCTACCACTGCACCGCTGAACTCTCGACGTGCCTCAGCGCACCGTCGCTGTCAGACGAACACAGAGAAGCTCCACCCCCATTACTTATATGGACACGGAACACGGTAACCTTCCACACAAAATAGTTCCAAACAAGTAACAATCATGTCAGTGGCATACATCGTACTCAACAGAATGCCTGCTCTTTATTCACCAGAGGCTCATCAACCTAGTCTCTTATTTGTCTCCCGAAACAGGAGGCTGTCGCTGGCAATCCGGAGTGGAGTCGTTAGATGCAATGCGAATGATTTCAGCTTGAGTCTGGCTGTGGACAATGTTGACAGGCTTGCATGCAGTAGCCATACATTTAGCTATGGCTTCAGCAAATTTGTTCTTCGTCATGTCATCCATTTTCTTCGCTTTGAAATGATCCATAGCTGTCTGTCTTAGACGAGGGGGCGGAGTACTTACATCAGCTGTGTGCTTCACCATTAAGTGGTATTTCAGACTCGACGTGCTATGATGATAGCTCAGTTTACGACATCCAGGTAACTTTGGTCTTGTCAGTGGAACTATCTGGCAACTTTTTAAAAGTAAATTTTCCATTCATAAACTCTTTAAGTATCCGTTTTCAGTGTCTCGCGCTGCCGTGGCTGGCAAAACAGACATGGGTGTGGACCTGTGCAGCGCGCTTGTTGTTTTATTTCTGGTATATTTATAGAGCAACGTAACATCCGCTGTGACGTGTGCCGCGTTAATCTCGCGAGAAAAAATTTAATGCCATTAAAATTCATTTAAATTAATGCCGATAATAACACGCTAAACTGACAGCTCTAATATATATATATTTTTACTCTATAAACTGATGAAGTTGTAGATGCACTTTTTTGCTCGAGCCCGTCCTTATTTATTAGTTCCAGATTGCCCATGTGTTCAGGAATTGTGCAGGTGAGGTTTACAAATCAAAGGTCAACCATCACTTTGTTGACACTTAAGCGTGGCCCTTTCTTTTGCACAGGTCAAAAGTCCTCCTCAATTAATATTGATCCTCTTTTGAGAGCATTGATTGCAACACCCCCCCCCCCCCCCCCCCCCGGTTCTCTCCTGATGTCTGCATTTTGTTTTGCTCTTTCACAGGAGGCTTCAAGACGTTTCACTATGCCGACGCCTGGCCTGGAGAGTCAGCTCAAACAGGAAAACTTCATCCTGGGCAGCTCAACGTAATGCCACTTACCATTGCTCATTTGTGATGGATTGTATTCGAGCTATCTATGGAGGTCATGACTTCCAACATGAACACATTTATTACATGTTGCTTTGGTTTGAAGTTATAAAAAAAAAAAAAGTGTTGTTTTACAGCATGGATCAGGTGAAAGGAGTGCTGACGCTACAGGGAGAGGCTCTGAGTCAGGCGGTGAGGTTGAGCTGGCCTGTGTTTTGTGGTTTCCTTCTATGAAAATGACATCACAATTTGCTCCAGCTCAACGACGTCTTTGTTTTGACTTGCAACAGGATATCAATCTGAAGGTGGCAAAGAGTAGTCAAGTGCAACACTTCCAGTTCAGGGAGGACAAGCAGTGGAAATTACAGCAGGTAAATGCGGCTCGATTCAACTCCATGGTTCAAGCCACGACATTTCAATGTTTTTCTACCAACCGAATTTTGGATGTGTGTCATGGTGTGCAATTATTTAGTTAATTAATATTTAATTATTACTACTTTTTCTTACCCCCCAAAAAAACATGTTGCTTGAGGGAGTAAAATTTGGGGTTTTGGTGAGCAGGAAGCGACAATCATGAAAATCACAACATCATGTAGTCATGTAATTTGTGTGAAATCAATTTATTTAGTTTCACTTTTTTCATTGAACTATCCATCCATCCATCCATCCATCCATTTTTGGATCCACTTATCCTCACAAAGGTCGCGGCGGTGCTGGAGCCTATTCTAGCTGTCTTTGAGCAGTAGGCGGGGGGACACCCTGAACCGGTTGCCAGCCAGTCGCAGGGCATGCAGAGACGAGCAACCATCCATGCTCACACTCACACCTTGTAACAATTTAGAGTGTTCCATTAACCTGCCACGCATGTTTCTGCAATATGGGAGGAAACCGGAATACCCGGAGAAAACCCACACAGGCATCGGGAGAACATTCAAACTCCACACAGGAAGGCCGGAGCTGGAAAATCGAACCCTGCACCTCCTCAATTTGAGGCCAACGTGCTAACCAGTCGACCACCGGCCGCCCTGTATTGAACTACAGTACCACAATAAAATACAATTTTCCACAATAGTTCAATTTATTGAGATGTACCTATTGATAATCACAATACTGTACCTGCTAACCAAGGTTTACCTGTGATTTAGCCTTCCAATCTATTAGTGATTACAGTATATCATAAAAATTAGTTGTTTACCTTCCAGGTTTTGGTGTTCATATTTGAAATTTCACAAGTGAAACTTTTTGTTACAGCTCTGCTCCCATTGATCTCACTACCTCTTGAATAAACAGGTTGACAAACATGGGCGATCAGTTGGACAAATTGTCATCAATTGCAGAAACACCTGTGGGAAAATACCAAGATTGTATGTTTTAATGATTATGAATAAGTGATCACAGAGCCCTGATCATGGCTATGGTTTTGCTTTACTTGCTGCAAGTATTGTATCTTGTTTCACACTGTCGTTAGGCTCCTGAGGCAGTTTGTAAAGTCAGCGTTTTCGTCAAAGTGCACACAAAGTGTTGTAGACTCACATAACGACGTTGGCATACATCCAGAACAAACTTAACATAGTTTGAAGAGCTTATGATGTGACATTGACAGTTGGCGGGCTGCATAGCACCCACGCAACCCCCAGGTCACTTACTACTGTAACCCGTCACTTTTCGGTAACCTTGCCTGCATGCTGAATTCTTGCGGGATTTGTGAGTTTACAAAACCCGGAAAATCCATTTTGTCCCGAGCTCAGATTGCGAACTCCTTTTGAGTGATGTCCATTATCAATCTGGGTCTTGCCAGATGATGAATCCAGGTGATTCAAATCATGCACAGTGGGAGAACTGAAATATAGGGAAGCTGACAGCTGCCACTCACCTCCATCAGACAGAACGCTTCAGACGTTTTTTCTACTCAGCATTGGCCGTTGAGCAGCAATGTGCCATGGCAGCTTGATACCCCTGGCCCTTCTCACGTCATCTCTCTCTGCAGCTGCCATTGTTTGGGGGGGTCACGGGTGGTAGTCAGGCCTGCCGAGTCTCCAACGCGCTTTTTTTTTAATACTCATCGCAACTATGATCTCACAATACTGTTCGAGTTTCAACATATTTTGTCGAAGGCAAACGCGATGTCGAGCGAAATGATTCATCTGGATTTAAATAGCTTGAGTCATAAGCATTCCACAGCAGTGATTGTTTTTCAAAACAAAGCAACTGCATGTATTCATCTAACTTTATTTATGTAGCACTTTTCATACATAAAAATGCAACTCAAAATGCTGTACAGTTAAAATATTCAAAACTTACAACATAAAGAGCCGCCTCCCCTCAACATACACAAATGTATATCCCACAAGCATGCCTACACACACACACAAACATATCAAACTTGCACACATACCATAATGATCCTGATATTAAAAAACATGGTAAGGCACAGAGAAACAATATGAGGAGAAAAAGCACCCGAGGGCAGCTGATCCACGCTGAGTGACAGCAACCATACACCCCCCCCTCCAAAGAGGAAACACTGGCTCTTGGGGGGAGGAGGGGGGGGGGATAAATGTAATTTAAATAAGCCAAGCTAAAAAAGTTGTGCTTTAAGCCTCCTCTTAAAAACAGCAACAGTCTCTGCGGACCTGATGTCGTCTGGCAAGTTATTCCATAGCTGGGGACCAAAATGGCTGAATGCAGCCCCGCCACATGTTTCGGTCCTCATCCTGGGAATAATTAGAAGGGCCAGTGCCAGAGGACCTCAGGAACAGTGCTGGTTGATATGATAAAAGCAGGTCAGATAAATAAGCTGTCCTTAGACTGTTAAGACATCTAAAAACTAATAAAATCATTTCAACCCCCCCGAACGTGAATGCTCTCAGAATAATCTGTGTTTTAAGCAAAACAAGATATTTGTGCATATCAGTTTGGATTTAGGCAATGCAGAGACCGAAGGGAAAGCTCCCTAAATCCCTTGCCCCCCTCAACTAAATTCACAGCCAACTTATCTCTCTCCCCTCTTTGCATGTATTCTTCCTTCCTTGTTTCAGATCCAGGATGCACGAAATCATGTGACGCAGGCACTTCAGTTGTTAAACAGCCATGATGAGAACTACGACTTCAAAACGGGGGCAGAGGTTAACAAGGTTTGTCCTGAAGAACAGTCTATCACCATGCACATATTATGCGAACCTCACCTTCCTGTTGTTGTTATAGCTAATGGATGCTGTGATGCTCCAGCTGACACGTGCACGAAACCGTCTCACCACCCCAGCGTCCATGACACTGCCTGAATTGGCCACCAGTGGACTGATGGTACAAACTATTTTTCACTTTAAACTCATTGGCTCCAGACAGAATTGGCAATTTCAGGCCGCAATCAATATTATTCGTCATCATAACTCATTTGAGGTTAGAATTCATAAGCCATTCGTCTATCTGTCTTTTTTCTGCTTGTCTGGGCTCGAGTTACGGGGGCAGCACCCCGAGCAAGGAATTCCAAATTCACCTCACCAAAGCTATCCCCAGCCCAGTCAAGAGAGTCTCCAATAGGGTCTCAAACTCACGCTAGTTTGAGACCCTCGCCGTGATCTCAAAGTTTAATGTTAGTGTGGCCCGCGAGAGTTTGATATGGGTGATGTATATGTTCGCACTATCTCCGTGCTAAATAGTGTGGTCTGTCTCATTCGGAGGCCCGCATGTAAAGTGAGTTTGAGACTCCTGGTCTGCAGTGTTTCTTGAGTCTTCTAGTGGGAGGTGCCAAAACACCTCGCCAGCGAAGCATCTGGGAGGAATCATGATCAGATGCGCGAGCCACCGTATCGGTCTACTGTCTAAGTGGCACGGCACCAGGCATGTCCAGTTTTGGGCACTGAGAGAAAAAACTCATTTCGGTCACTTGTCTCTGTGACCTTGTTCTTTTTAGTCACCACCCACAGCTTGTGGGAACGTACAAAGTCGATTCACCGAAGTACCGACAAAACAGAAATAGCAGGGCAACAACAAGCCAGGAAAACCAGATATGAATAGAAAGCGCCTGCAAACTTCAACTGAAAGTACTCAAAATGAAATGGCAAGAATCCAAACACACGAAACTTATATAGTCCAAAATGACTTGCGAACCAATAATAGAATCAAGCGAAACGAGCCACGATGAACAAGCAAGAGGTCTAGAACATATCACTTGAGCATAAACAAGTGAGCAAGGTCAATAATCCGACAGATTTGGGATTTTGGCAGTCCTTAAATACTTGACTAGTCTTGATTGGGAACAAGAAACAGGTGCGCTGCTGGAGAGGCACGCCTTCCTCCCCAGCTGATGCTAAAAGAAAACAAACAGACAGAGAAAGACCATCACAGCTTCGGTTCCTTCCAAAGATTTCTACTGGGTTGTGGCCACTCCAATGACCCTTTTATGCTTCTTCTTGAATCGCTTTGTTGCACTGGCAGTCAAACGCCTCACCAGTGTGTATTTTTTATTCTGGAAGAAGAGAACTGAAAATAAATTGTTAGCCTTTGCGTTTAAAAGGAAGAGAGAGAAAGAGAAATTCATTTTCACAATGACACAATGACATGAGGAAATGTATACTTTTGAATTTAACTGTCGGTATCGTAGGGAAAATAGTTCGACGAAGATCTACTCAATGAGTGGCAAAAGACATAATGCAATAATGAGAACGATATATTGGATTTATATCATGGAAGTGCCGTGAGTAAAGCTAATCCCCCCCCCCCCCCATCTGTACAAATAAAGGCAAATGTAAGTAAATAAAAACTGTGTGTGCGTGTTAACGATTGTCTGTTTGACTCTACAATGTACAGTAGTTTGCACAAGACAAACATGCCCTAACAAGGTATATTATTCCATCAGAAAATGTTCACTCCTCCCATGCCCGGTGACGTGATGGTGAATTTTTACATCAATTTAAGCAAACTGTGTCTCACCGTCTACCAGCTTCACGTGCTGCCGCCCAACACCACCAAGGTTTGAACACATGATGCCATTTAAATACTGTACTGCATAAGTTGCGTGAGCTGTAACGTAATCGTTTTTTTTCTTGTTTCTTGTTAGAATTTCAAGCCATCTGGAAGCTCTGTGTTGCACAATCCCGGGGCCATGTTGTAAGATGAAATCAATTTGTCTGTTGTCTTGTAGCAAGTCATTCCACCAATCAATCTATGAAGTTTATAGTGGTACACGCGGCAGCCTTTCATGCAGATGATGCAGGTTTGAATCAATTGCTCGATAAGCCCAGATTTTTAAAAAATTAATCATTTTGTCAGGATGGGCATCCATTTTGAGACCAATAATAATTTTGCCTGATTGGAATTCGTCCTAGACCAGGGGTGTCCAAACTCGGTCCTCAGGGGCCGCTGTCCTGCCTGTTTTCCAGCTCTCACACCTGATTCAAATAATCAGGATCGTACTCATGATGCTTCACAGCTGGCTGATGAGCCATTCATCTGAATCAGGTGTGTTGCAGCCGTGGGAGATGGAAAACAGGCAGGACAGCGGCCCTACAGGCCCGGAGCTGGACATGCATGTCCTAGACCATGGAGCTTTTTTTTTTTGTAGACAGCTAAATTGTGTTTCATGATCAACAACTTAAAGCATTGTTCGAAGTTTATAAACACTGCTTTGTGAATTTATTTATTTTTTTGTTGCTTCTTCTTGCCTCCTCAGTGAGCTCAACAACAACCGGTTTGAGGTGAGCCATGTGCATAAGGTGGAGTGTGTCGTCCCTTGGCTAAATGATACACTGGTGTTTTTCACCATCTCGCTACAACTTTGTCAGCAGCTCAAAGACAAGGTACGTGTGTGTGTGTGTGTGTGTGTGCCTCTTACTGATAGCAGTCGTTATTTAGTCTCCACCTAAACACCATGTTGTACCTCAAATAGGCTCTATTCTATAGTTACATAGATGGGTAATCCACATCCAGAATACAAAAACACTGCCACAGTTTGGCTTTACTCAACTCAACTAAGCCACAGGTGCTTCTACTCAACCGGAAGTTAAACAAGCTCATCTACCTACTGGTTGAGTAGAAACACCTTTGGCAAAAAACAAACTGTGGCAGGGTTTTAACTTCCTGGACCTGGATTTTCCATCTTTGAATACAATACGTCTTTATTTATATAGCGCTTTCACAACAGTGGCAGCTGTACCAAAGCGCTTTACAGAACACTCAACATAAAATAACAAAATAATATAACACAACATAAGACACGAACAGTCGTGCAATCCTAACCACTTTTCCTGCATACGCTTTGTAGTTTGAAGCAGTTCTAGATGAAAGAGGAGAGAATCAAAGTATCCTTTCACCAGTGGATCAGATACGTCATGCTCAAAATGTGCACACGTCTGCCACAAGCTAAATTTGAAAGCAAACAAGCTGTTGCATCCATTGACGAAAAAAGAGATTGGTTCACTTCCCCTGTCCCATGCAAATCCGTTTCAATTCCAAGCGGCGACTCTCAGTTCCAAATATGCATCTGCACTTTGCAACAGCGCCGACATCTCTGCTAAACAAAGCCGGGCTGTGAAAAATGTTGCCAATTATAGGTGCAAAATACACTCGGTCTGTCCAGAATACATAAAAGAAGTCCGCACACTAAATGCCATTATTATTTCCCTTGGTCTCATTTTTTTCCCATCACAAAATCCTGGCACTTGAACAGGGGACGTTTAGACTATTTATATCCACTCCATCTGTCTGTCCGTTCACAATGGATCTAAAAAGTCTACACAATTATGTTTGAATGCCTTTGCCGTGAAATCAAAAAAATGAGGCCAAGATAAATCATCGCAAAACTTTTAATGAGGTTTAAGAGATGATTCTTCTCTAATGATTCTAGATTCTAGAGATGATTCTAAGATTCTTCTCGTGTACCTGCAGATCTCGGTCTTCTCCAGTTTCTGGAACTACAGACTTTTCTAATCAGCTCACAGTCAACATCTGACCCAAACAAGTGTGAAGGACATGCTCTTATTTATTGGTTGATATTTATAAGCCAGTCATTCTATTTCAAGTGTTGCATGGTCGTCAGGAGCCAGTTAGGTGCGGCAGACGTGTTTGCTTTTCCCCATTTGTGCTTTCCAGTGTACCGACATTCCTCCGATGTTTTGCATTTCACAGGACTGACTAATACCTCTCCATGAATGTATGTTTTGGTTTTTTTCCATTTTAAACTTAGTTTTTATGTTCAAGCAATGTTGCTTGAACATAAAATGTCATCTGGTATTTTCTAGTCTTTTGTGGTGTAATGCTAATCACTACACTCAAGTGAAAAGAGTGGAAAGGGAAATACTGTACGATATGGACTGCATTCACAGTCATATGTCATAGTCATAGTCATATGGCTTTAGTGCTTCATGAATTCCCTAACTCGCAAAATTCTGGGAATTTTCAAAGTGGCAAACATTCCATGAGAATTACGGGGGATTTTACAGTCATTCGTGGGTATGCTAAATAAATAAATAAACCAAAAAAAATGGACACATTTCCGAAATGGCAAGTTGGCCTGTTACAAAGAAGCATTGTGAATATTTTGCAGTCTCATATTGGCCCAGAAAATACACATTTCATGTTAATGTGGTCGACTTTTCGTCCTGCACTACGCATCCCTCCATCCCTTTGACGTAGCACGCTACTGTGAATGGAAAGGCCATACTTGCTCCAGTCGCTACACACAGCAAATGGACTGAGGCCCCAACTACTGTCATCTTATGATGACAATTTTTTTTTTTAAATACACTACTTTTGTATTCTACATGTCATCCTTATCCTTTAGACAAATTGAAAACATTCTGGTGTTTTGCATCAATTACCCACCAAATTGCAGTCAATTCTCCTGAATTCACATGGGACTGACCAACAGAATATTTCTGAAATTTCTCAGCTACACTTTTTGTGTTTTCTTTTCATTTGTATGAGTCTGTGCATAAACTGGAAACTCTGGCAACACTTGTTGCCACGTTCTACGATTCAAAGGGGTAGCTGAAGTCATCCCCTGTCAGTGTCTTCACTGCATTCATGAAAACGACACGTGGTTCTGCCGTGGATTCTTGTTCGTCGGCAGCAGTCAAAGTCCGGCTTTACCTTGACGCCAAAGCTTGCAGGAAAACTGGAATGGTTCATGAGATGTGTGCAACCATGGACCATTACAACAATGCATGATGTGTGAAACGCATGTTCTGTGATCGATTACAAAGAATCGTTACTACCTTCACGACTGCATTGAGTAACACTATAGGGCACGTTTGTGCTGAGCGACTGGTGTGTCTGTTTTAATCTTAAAACGTGGTTCGTGGTGCAAATCTTTTGAAAGTTGTGAATGTGAATACAAATACTAACACAGCGTTAAGATCAACATATGCCCATTTTTGTTTTGTTATTAATCGCCTGATTGAGTGTAATTCATATTCTTGTTTATCAAATAAGCTAATCAATCATGCATGTATATATTATTTATTTAATGGTTTGCACATATGTTGTGGATTTCCTGTGAACCAAACAGTCATTCAAAAAGGCCTTTGTCCCAGCAGCCATTTGGACATATCACTTGAGGGAGTTCATCGGTGTCATTGATCAACTACTTAAAATGTTTTTTTAAAAAACATCAAAAAAATCGACACGAGAACTTTACAGTGACACATTTGTTTAACCTGCAGTGTCAAAATGACCTCTGAGATAATGACCTTTCGTGAACAAAATCATTCCAGTAAGTGTTACTGAGGAAGCAATGATTAAAATCTGTGCAATAAAAAAAATCTCTATATATGAGCAAATTGTCCATGTGTTACTTGACCGGCAGCACGGTGACCAACTAGTGAGCATGTCCGCCTCACAGTGCAGAGGTGCAGGGTTCGATTCCTTCCTGTGTGGAGTTTGCATGTTTTTACCGTGCCTGTGTGGGTTTTCTCCGGGTACTCCGTTTTCCTCCCACATTCCAAAAACATGCGTGACAGGCTGATTGAACACACTAAATTGTCCCTAAGTGTGATTGGGAGTGCAAAAGGTTGTTCGTCTACGTGTGCTCTGCGATTGGCTGGCAACCGGTTCAGGGTGTCCCCCGCCTACTACCCGAAGATAGCTGGGATAGGCGCCAGCACCCCCGGCAACCCTTGTGAGGATAAAGCGGATCGGAATATGGATGGAAGAAGGATACATACTTGTATTTTGGAATATGGACGTTTTTGGGGTTTTTTTGCACTGAAAGGAATTAGTTGTGTTTTGGGCATGCCCACCCACCTGTGCTGTGAGTGAGCCATTCTGTTGACTACTTCCGCCTCACGGTTATGAAGCAGTGGGAGTGGGGATAATTAACATAATAACCACTCCCACACAAAGTCAGCCTCAGCCAATGGCTTGGCACTGGCAGCTGCCAGACGTTTCAAAGCAAAAGAACCACTTTTCTGGGCGGGCAGAGCCCTATCATGTCAAAGCCAAAATACAGTATAAGCAAAGCTGCAATGCCAGCACAGATTAATTTTAGCTAACAGTGTAACCAGCATTCCGGTCATGTTTGGCTAAATTGTCTACATGGGCGTGAGGGTAGTTGTGTATGCTAATGTTATGTGCCACACAGCTACACTCATTAACAGGTGCAATATGGTCCCTTTGTGATGAAACGCTTTTAATGTGACAATGGAATGAAACCTGAAACTTAAATAAACCGATGATTACCTCGGTAAAGTTCTTGTGAATACACAGATTAGCGTTAGCTGTGTCAGGCCTCGACTGAGGCATCTGGTGAGACAGATCGGCCCCGAAAACTAGCTGATTTCACCATGGCAAGAAATATGCTAGGATAGGTGACCGCATGTACCCGCACACAAAAATTGAATGAATGAACCCCTCCATGAGCCGTCACCTTTCCGTGGTGGGGAGGGGCTGGGGGGTCCCAATCATCCACGAAGCTAAATTGTCTGGGGTTTTATACACTCATGGGGCTCAGCCTAAAGAGGCAACGTGGGTCCCCCTTCCCATGGGCTCACCACATATGGCAGGGGCCAAAGGGATCAGGTGCAAAGTGAACTGGGCGGCGGCCAAAGGTCTTTGGCGGTTTGATCCCTGGCTGCAGAAACTAGCTCCTCCGACATGGAATGTCACCTCTCTTGCAGGGAAGGAGCCTGAGCTGATGTACGAGATAGAGAAGTTCCAACTTGACAGAGTCGGATTTGCCTCGTACCTCTCGTACCAGCTCACCAGCTCGATCTGGTGTTTCACTCTGGTGTTGCCCACAGTGAGAGGTGCAGAGCAGGTGTGGTCATACTCATTGCCCCCCCCCCCTCCCCTCCCTGCTCAATGCCTGTACATTGGGGGTGACACCGGTGGACGAGATAGTAGCGTTCTTCCACCTTTGGGAGGGAGGGGGACGAGTCCTGACTGTTTGTGCCTGTAAATAAAGATGTATGCACCAAACAGCAGTTCAGAGTACCCACCCATTTTGGAGTCCATGGAGGGTGTACTGGAGAGGCACAGCTTTTGCCGTGGACCGTTTTCCGCACCTCTATTGTTGAGATGGACGATCGGAGTTGTGGCCGTAAGGTGGTCGGTGTCTGTCGTGGTGGCAATCCCGAACCCACTGGTGGACACCGGCAGTAAGGGAGGCCGTCTAACAGAAGGCAAAGCCCGGGGTCTGGATGAGATCCGCTCGGAGTTCCTCAAGGCTCTGGATGTTGTGGGGCTGTCCTGTTGGAGAGACGATGTCTCCCGGCCGGCCTGGGAGCGCCTTGGGATCCTTCTGGAAGTGGCTGGGGAGAAGTAAGTCTGAGCTTCCCTGCTGAAGCTGTTGACCCCGTGACCTGACCCCAGATAAGCGGTACAAAATGGATGGATGGATGAAGAATATGAAAAAACGTTTTACGAATGACCATTTGAAGAGTGGTGAAAAAAGTTTAACATGCTCCACTACTACAAGTGTGTTACTTATACCTGTTCCTACAATAAAATAAAACAAACCAACATTCTGTGAAGGAGTATACTCAAGAAGAATGAACCAACATTTATCACCTTTAGATTTTATTAAACATAGTTTAAGACAATGGGAATTGATTACATGTTATTCAAGACAAGAATCCATTCACATAAAGTGCAATCATAGCTAACTGTACACTTAGAGTGGTACTAAACCACAGCAGGTACAATAATCAGGTAGAAAATCACAAGAACGAAAAAGGTTTGTGTTGAAACAAAGTAAAATCCTATTTTGAAATGTTAAATCCAGGAGTTGATGCAAACTCAAGGTTGAGTTGTTTGTTCAGCTGTCATGGTTCCAAACATGTGTTCTCTATGCCAACTTTACGACGTTTAGGCTGTTAGAAGAGAAAAGAAAACGCAACAACACAATTCATCATCCCTTTTACATCCATACCACCACATCTAATGCTTAATTCAGTGTGCAGACAAACTATCTTCAGAACTACTTAGTGAACATTTCATGACATTTCTATTCATGGGTGCTGTTCTAACTTCCACCATGTGTGTGACAGACCCACAACACGTGTGCTCTGGGTGTTTTTTTTTACCTTCTCATCGCAGCAACAGCAGCAACAGCAACGGATGAGGACCAGAAGGACAAGTAGCACAATCAAACCTGCCACCACACACGGCCGGACAACATCAAAAATTCACCTGAGTCAGACTTTGCAGTGCAACCAGAGAAGTAGAAATTTGAAAAGTGGCTTCCACCACACTTGAATCTAGTCCTGTAAAGTATATTTATTATTTTAGAAATGCTACATGACAAGATTTTCCCATTGAATTAAACATTAGATTGTGATAGCCACAGATTAAAATAAAAAGTGAAACGCTGGAAAACATCCCACCTTACTGGTGTGCTTTGCAATAATTTACAATAGGTCTAGACTCTAGATCAGTGGTGGGCAAACTATGGCCCGCGGGCCGGATCCGGACCATTGGTCTTTTTAATCCGGCCCGCCGAAGATTGGTGCACAATTAAGGTTTGATTGCATTCATTTCGTTTGGACTTGTAATGACAGGTATTTCAACACCAGGTGGCGCAGTTACTTCAAGTTGCAGAGCACAGGGAGGGAGGGGAAGACGAAGAAAGAGGGAGAGAGTAATGACCATGGAAGGGAAAGTGAAATGTATCTGATTAAACGAAGCGGGTAACAAAGTACGAAACATTCAGGAGACGCCTGCAGTCGGAAAGACTCAAATCTACGAGACTTTGAAAATCAAGGAAGCGATTCTTACTCAGTCCGAGTCTGGCAATTTCCATCCTCAGAGTGAATTGCTTGTGGCTCGAGTAAATGAACATTTCCTAGAATGGTTTGATTGTTATCGTGTTAAAAACTTTCCGCAAACTGGACCGCTAATAAGAGTCGGAGAGCAGTCAAATGTGTAGAGCGTGAACAACAGGGGGCTCAGTACACATCCTTGAAGAGAACCGGTGCTGAGTGTGACGGTGGAGGAGAATATTACATTATTACTAGCATACAAAGACATTGTGCTATCTTCTTTATTTTCTATTTCTATTTCTAACTTTTGGCCCGGCCCTCCACAATATTTTCTGCTTCTCAGTTGGCCCCCCCAGGAAAATAATTGCCCACCCCTGCTCTAGATGTTTGACAACAGGGTTGGGCAAAAAAAATGCATATGTGCAAAATATAAGCTCTTTATATATTTCATTTTTCGTAATACATTCCTCAGTGCATGCATAAAAATCGATTTTTTTTCCAATTCTCGCATTAAAAAAATAGCCTTCAAGGATGGCACAAAACTGCAAGAATTCTTTTTTTGCATTTTTTTCCATAAAACTTAACCAAGACAAAATTGGAGTAGTATTGAAGTACAGCACTAAGTTTGTCATTCCAAATCCACCCAAAAATATTTTGCCTACTCATGATGTAGTAAATGGCAGTATCAGAGCCTGTGCGAGCTCATCTATGGTGAATGGTGCTATGGCTTAAAACTACACAGTGGAACCCCGCTATTTGCTGGAGAGAGGGACAAAAACAAAAGACACAATAAAAAAAAAATTCTATGAATGGTGCAAGTACTCCAGGGTCCACTGTCGTTGAGGAAATATTTTTACAATACGTTGATCCAATATGTTATTTCGGAAGTGTGTATCAAACTGGGAGCCCTCCGTACTCAGCAGAAGCCAAGAAGTACCTCTCACTTTTAAAAAGTATGGAGACCCCTGCACTCCAGCATTTCACAAAAGTGAGTACACAAGTCACATTATTGTAAATATTTTTGTTTTATCTTTTCATGGGACAACACTGACAAAATGCCACTTTAATAGAATGTATCATAGTCTGTGAGAAGCTTGTATCGTATTTGGTTTTATAAGACACCCAATATAAGACGGTGTTTTTGCATTGAAAAAAGTGGGGGTCGTTATTATATTTGGGGTCTAGACATTATACCCATTCACGACGCTAGATGGCGCTAGATATCATTGAAGTGAATGCTGAACTTGACTCCCCAGGCCAAAGTGAACCCGTCACGAAGAATAAAAATAAAAATAGCGGTAGCACGAAGAAGAAAAATTAAAATAGTGGTAAGAAAGAAAAGAGAAGATAATAATATAAGAGATAACAGAAAATTGAGAAACGCAGCAACAATCTGGAGAAAAGTGGGTCGAAGATCGGCCAGGTTAACTGGCAGTTGAGAAGTTATGATGTAATTTACATTTCAAAAACCAGAAGCCATTCATTTACGAATGTGATTGCACTTTAGTTTACATATTTAAATGTTCAGATATTAAGATTTGAATGAGGCAAAATAACATGCTTTTTCTCTCAAATATATTGTTATAATCATTTGTTTCAGATGTACTGTAATTATTTTCTGTATAAAAATTAATTTGGTGTTCAAAAAGTCTTTTTTCAAACTTGAGTCTTGAAAAAGAGGGGGTTGTCTTATAATCAGGGCTGTCTTATATTCGGGCCAATACGGTATATCAGTGCACAATAGGGTCACTTGAAAATAACTCCTGTTGAGTTATTGTGAGGGAACAGGAATGCACACTGTACTAATTGTACTACAACCCCACGGTGAAAATATCCAAATAGCAATTAGTAGAATGCTCTCAGAATCTCTATGGTCATTCCACGTCTATTTTGTTCAAAGGAAACACGGCAGTTTCAGTTTTTTTATCGTTAAATTGTCACTCACCAATAAAGACTAAGAAGACGACGGCAAAGCCAATGTCCCATTCAGACTGGAAAAACTGTTTGGACTCCAGTCTGGAAATCACATCATTGAACTGACTCTCAAAGTCCTCCTGGGTGTTTCTCTGTCCCATGGTACTGCTTTGCTTAAAAAAAAAAATATATATATATATATATATATAGTTAAAAAAAGTCCTATGCATGAAAAGAATTGTTAGTTTGGTTTTGTCTTCTTACACGGTACATCATATAACGCAATGCAACTATGGTTTACTTGTCATAATTATGATATATATTATGTGTTGTGTACGGGTATGGAATCTATTCTGAAGGTACTGTTTTAGAATAGTGAGGCCTTATACGTATACTAAAAAGGTTTCTGTTTGACATCCAAAGATGATTAGAATACAAGAGCACAAGTTAATCTTTGTTTCCAAGTACCATACTTACATTTGCATCCATCTGTGTCACAACATACTGTAGATTGATCCACACATTAATAGACAATTACTTTGAGAATCGAATAATTGCTTTGAGTTCTTGTTGAACTGACCATTTTCCAAATCCTGATTTTAGCCTTCTCAGATCTCTGTATTCCTTCATAAAAGCAGACCGTATACACTGGTCCACAAATTTTGACTAGATTTGTGAATCAGAGATGCAAGGAATTTTTTCTGGAATTTTGAACTTTTTTTTGTTTGCTTGTTTGTTTTTTAAACTAATTCTAAATCTGACCTTGTTTTTACCCCCAGCACATTAGGTGATGATAATAATATGTAAGATAGCAATATATTTAATATTTCTGAAATAAGGGTTAGGTTCAGCAACAGGTGGAAACTTTTCTGAAACGTCATAGCTATAAATTACGCATAAATAAATTGCATACTGTAAAATTGGACAACACCTACTACAACGACGCTTCAAAATGTTACCCTAGCACCCCCATTTCTGTGCGACAAGTGCCTGAACCAGGAAACGCCAGCAACACTTGTGTGAAATTGTTTTCTTTTATCTGAGTCACCTTTTTATGTCGAACCGAAATATTTTCAGTCTCCAAAAACCAAAGGACTTGGCCTCATGGTTGCAATATTTTCTGAAGACGGGTTGCCTTGCATATATTTAAAACACACGCCACTATACTTTTGAACCCAGGATTTGGGAATATTCTAGAGAAAGCGTCCCTAAATTTAAATAAAAATTAAATTTGACATGTAACAGTAGGCTATTAGCGCGATTCGTTTGTGGAGACCGCTACTCGATCGGAACCACTCTCAATTAACAAGAAAACACGGGATTGAAAGATTTAAATTAATCGTAATATGCTTCAAATTTCAATGTATACCAAATGGGATGAGTCTTTATTTGTAGTAGTTGTCTGCTTACCAGTAGCTGTCGTTCGTTTTGTTTTATTTCCTTCCGTGTTTAGAGTTGTACCTGATTCACCTGTTTGACGCAATAAACTCCGCCTCTGCTGCCTCAAATAAAATTAGAGCAGTAAATCTTTAACCAGCAGTCCGATAGTTAAAATGCGGGTTGGAGGTTGGTATGGCACAGCAGACGAGGAAGAAAAGGCAGGAAATTCTTTCAACAAATACTGTACAAATATTGCACAGTGCGATCAGGTGGGCGCAAAATTACGTTAGTTAAGTCAATTTAGCCCCCCCCCCCCCCATTATATGTCATATATGTTAAACAGTAGCATAGCAATTGTGCAAAATAAATTACATTGTCTCCAAGGTGGAAATAACCGTAGACGACGCCTCAACATGCTGGTTGGCATCATACGTCAACGTGTTCGCCATCTTGCGGCAGTCACTTGTCAAGACCTCAGCACTGAAACAGTCTGCCAGCCGTTACAACAGCTGCTTGTTCACCATATGTGTTTGTTGCACTATTATCAGCATTAAATATGTCCATATTTTTGGAATACACGGCGCACAACACCTCATGCACCTTAGACGAGCTGTCACAGAAAGCACAAACGAAAAAGTGCTGTTTTATGTGTACCTATGTTGAGACCGGCCGCCTCTCACATCCATACTAAAAATTCCAGAAAGTCCACAGAAAGCACAATATCAGTAGTGAAGTTATGTCAAGAAGGAAAAACAATGATGGCCACAAGAGGGTTACAAACGTAAATGCAGCAGTGACAATAATGAAGGAATGAACTTGTTTTTCTTCCTATGAAGGATGCCATTCAACACCTGGCAAGGACAGCCTTTCTCTGGCATCTGGATGACCAAATGGTAGGATAACTTCTGTGTATAATTAATGATGTGTGGGACAATGGGGATCTTCCAGATGAGTGTTAGCATTTTGCTGTTGTTGAATCCATCTCAAAACCCAGGAAAGATGTAGATAAATCCATCATCTAGCAGCTCTATTGTTCTACATTCTGTGATGTGCAAAATCATAGAGAGGATGATTATGGACAGGTTAGAGTACAGAAGGGATATTTTATACCTGCCTTAATTTTTTTTAGGGGTAAAGCTGCATTGAATTCAGTGGTAGTCTTCGACTGTGAAATTTAAAAAGTGATAATGAATCGTGACACTGTTTTAACAATCTTTTTGGATATTGAAAAAGCACATGAAACGTTGTGAAAGGAAGACCTGATATAATAAAGGTTTATGTGCTGGAATTCAAGGCCGAATATTGAACTGGATCAAGTCTCGAGTACATGCTGATTTTTTTTCTAGAATCTTTATTGAGGCACAGTCAAACATGCACTTGTTGTACAACAAATTGCATAAACATCATTGTAAAACGAGAAAATAAGCCACAGAAACAACAGCAACCACAACATAAGGCAGAGTAAACTTTAATTTGAGGCCAACTCGAGGTAATTCTCTAAGGAATTGCAATGTACAAGCACTTTTCTTCTTTGTTGATTTGAAAGCATTTACACAATAAACTCTTGAAAAAAGAAATGCTTGAAAATTTGGAATGAATTTGAACATTTTTAATTTGTAAAATTTGCCAAGTAACAGCATACGATTGCTCACAAAGGTCACAGACTTGACATCATGCACAAAACGTGTACAGTAATTATTATATTTTACATCACTTACCATATATGACCATTTTTTACACATATTTTTCAATGTCACTCATAAATTTTGACACTGGGCAATTACAAAATAAATGTAGATTCGTCTCTGAATCACTCTCGCAGATGGGTAAAACATTTTGCTTCTTCCCCACTCTGACGTATTTCCGTGATAAATGAACGCAATGCATCTTGGGATATTTTCCTAGCCAATCCTCCATAAGTGTGAAACTGATGTATCCTTGTTTTCAGCAAGCAGACAAGAACAACATCCGGGCATTCAATGTATTCATTTGGAACAGCACCCAGGCTGCGAATGATGACGTTGACGAGACCACAAGGACATAAGAACGGACAAGAACGCAAATTGTGGAACAACTATAAATTTGCTGACGTATAAAGCGGAAGTGTGCTTTTCTCATTTTCCGGGTTAAAGCTCCTTGTAGCTGTGTGAAGTTGTTTTGGAGTAGCAATGACTGATGCACCGGCATCGTCTCTCCGGATATCGGAGATTAAGGACCCGGTGGCTCTGTTCGAGCGCTACAGCACCGATGATATCCGCGGCATAGAGCGGAAAGTCCGCGGGGAGATCGAGCAGAAAAAGGAGGAACTGAGGCAGATGGTTGGGGAGCGTTACCGGGACCTGATTGACGCCGCAGACACCATCGGAGAGATGAGGCAGAACTCGGCGAGTGTTGTCCAATCCATCCAGGACATGTATCAATACTGCCACCGACTAAAACAAGGCAAAGTCCGCATCACCAGCCACACTCAGGAGGTGAACCGAACCTAGTGTTCCCCTGTTTTTTTGTTTGCTGCACCTAAACATCGAGGCACTTAGTTTAGAAATGAACACATTCTGGCATTCAGATCTTACAATCAACCCTTCTAGTGGCTCAAAATTATCTCCAAGAATCAACCTAGTCGTCATCCTCAGTTCTTAAGGTTGTCATCTCAGCATCCTACTACTGCGCTAAATTGTCCAAATTGTAAATGGTCTTTCACTTGAATAAGTACTAGTAAACTGTTTGTAGTAGTGAGGCGTGAGTTTAACGTCTCATTTATTTATTTAACCTTTATTTATTTAGGTCGGCAATTGAGAACCGATTCTAATTTGCATTGCCAACTCAGTTGCTGAAAGCAGAGTAAAACAAGGCAAAATAAAAGCAAACGCAAACTAAAACATATACAGCAAACTGTACATAAAATATATACTAAAAAGAATATAAAGTAATGCAAAAAATATGATCAGAAACAACCAAACAAAATTTTCACCAGTCAATATATCGCCCTTCACTGTGACACTACACATCCAGAAGGTGCAATTTTATTCCAACTTGTTGCACATGCAGATTTAGTGGAACAACTCATGTTAGTGAGTGGGTTACTTATATTTGACGTGCGTTCTGAGTACTACAAGTCAGGCGCGAGTAAAAATTTGATAATGCAGTTAGTCATATGATAATAGAAGCCGGTAGTAGAACTAATTACCAAAGAATGTGCCCTAGTCATTCTACTAGTGTTGAATTTTCCTACTTGTGATGAAAAGAGCTAGGATATTGGCAATTCAGTGTGATAGTAGGCTATTAACTAAATGCTCAGTTTGGCATACGATGAAGAGTTGAAGTCAAATAATTGCTCTTGAATGACGGGTTTCTGCTAGCTAAGCATTTAAAAGCATCTTCTTCTTTCCGGTAACATTCTTTCTTCTTTCTACCCACATTCTTGCTGCTGTAGGCTGTAAATTTCCCCAGTGTGGGACAAATAAAGGATATCATATCTTATCTTATCTTATCTTAAAAAGCAATTGAACACACCATTATTTATTTATATTTTATTAATATTTAACATATTGTGCAGTGATGTTTGGAAAAATAAGAAGACTGAGAAAATTGAAAAAAGGTTTAAACCACTCCGGCTAATCCATGCACTCACTACAAATTCGTACATGTTTGTGTCTTTGTCTCATAGAGTCAGTGGCAGGACAAGTTCTACACTATGGCCTCTCAGATCAAACTCCTTTTGGAGATTCCCGAGCGCATTTGGAGTGCCATGGAGGCCTCCCAGTACCTTCAGGCAACTCGTCTCTACCTGCTCTGTTGCCATCTGCACAATCTCCTTCAGTTGGAAGCTACTACAGGGGGTCATTACAGTCCTGCCCTGGCCCGCTTCCCGATCCTTGTCCGTCAAGTTGCCACAACTGGTCACTTCAGGTACTTGCTGCGTTTTCATTTACCTGTTATTGTGACACACAGGGTAATTTGCAGTAGTTGACATTGTGCACTATATGAACTTTCAATGTGTTTCGAATGGCAAGATAATGCATTCATTTGACAACGCAAGATAATTGTTTCTCAAAATGAATATATACAGTACTCATTAATCTGTGTACAAGCTAATAATAATTGTTTGAAATGTATTTAGTGGTACTAGTGGACCCTCTGAAATTGAATGCCCCTGAAATAGTTAAATTTCGTAATTAGACTCATCTGGAAGTACAGGTATGTTGCACAAAACATTAGTTTCCACCATCCTGCATGATACTGTGAGAGCTCAGCTAGCGTTACAAGAGTTACTCTGGGTGTGGTTTTTTTGTTTGTTTGTTTTTGGGGGTTTTTTGCTTTTAATTTTGATTATTTGTGGCTTTTTCACCCCTGATGTTTATTCAAAAGCACGAGACAAGCAATCATGCAAAATGCCAGCAAAACTTACAAATACTCCCTTCAGCAAGCAGCAATAGATTTCGTCTGCATGTTTTATTCATTTTTGATTATTGTGGACATCAATTTCAAAGGGAGACATGCTTAAAATGGATTATTGACGTAAGAATTACTTGAGAAGGCAAGACTGAAATTATGCGGTGTCCACATTTGTGTCAAGTCAATCAAAAATATTTTTGTAACACAAAGAATGTGAGGAATCTAAGTACGCATTTCCATCTGGATAATCAGGAAAATTACCTTTAAAAGCAAGTTTTGTCAAAAGCGTCCATACAGCTCGGAGAATTCAACTCAACTTTATTTATAGAGCACTTTAAAAAAGCCATTGCTACAGATGAAGTGTTGTACATGAAATAAAAATCAGTCAAACAATAACAATGACAATTAGAAACAACAAACTAATAGCACAAATACAGTAGACACACTAAAACACAGAGAAATGCAGACTGTCATGCTGAGTCAAAAGCCATCGAGTAAAAATGTTGTTTGCCAAACATTTAATGGAATGCCATTCCAAATGGAGGGATTGGCAAAAGAAAAGGTTCAATCCTGGGCCACTACTTAGTCCTCGGTACCTCCAGTAGTGTCCGGTCCGCAGACCTGAGCCACTGGGCATGTACATAGAGGTGGAGGAGCTGAAAGAGGCAAGGTGGGGCAAGACCATTTAAAAACTTGAAAACAAAAAAAACTTTTTTTAATGAACATGTACAGGGTGCTCCTGAATGGAGGCTAGAATTGGATTTATGTGGTCCCACCTACGAACAGCAGTTAGGAAGCAAGCAGCAGCGTTTCGGACCAACTGTAGACCCTTCAGGGATGACTGACTGACTCCAAAAAAAGTGCATTTCAGTAAACCAGCTGAGACGTAACATAAGGCATTGATTGCTGTTAAGTGCTGTTGGGAAAGGAGAGGCTTTTACCTTAGCCAGCTGCCTAAGATGAAAAAAGTTGAATTTAACAACAGCAACAATTTGATGATCCACTTTATAATCACTCTCCATTTTAAAACACAAATTCAGGATAACTTGTTTTCTTGTAATTGAAATTCAAGAAATTCAGGGCCATACAGGACTTGATTTCCTCCAGACAGGACAGAAGTGGCCTTAATGAGAAAGTGTCATTTTTGTTCAGCGGGACCTATGTCTGATTGCCATCTGCAAAGCAGTAGAAAGATGAAAGAAATATCACGTTTTCTTAAAATGGAACCCAGGAGCGGCAAATATAATTAAAACAGCAGTGGCCCCAAAATCGAGCCCTGTGAAACACCATGCGACAGAGGGGCAGAGCGGGATTCAGAGCAACAAAAAAACGTTCTCTCTGTCAAATCGGATTTTGGTGAGGTGTCTATTAGTTGTAAATGAATAATGGCAACTTTTTATTTTAGACATTCATGTGATGTAGGCACTTTACAACTTCCCAACTTCATTTCTAGAGCGCTTCAAAAAAGTTTGCTGCAGCTCTAACAGTGCTGTATTTGTTTACTGTTGGCTTTCAATACTGAGAAATGTGAGCAAAAGTTACGGTGTAGTTTTTACATCTCTTCCATTTTGTTTGGCAGAAAATGTAGCTCATATCATATGGGTTGTTACCAATGATGTTTTAATATTACACGATTGGACATAAAAAGTAATTTGCGTCAAACAGTAATGTGCGTCAAACATAGTTACAGTGACCCCTGCCGCAAATATAAAACAACGTAATAACGTTGATAATTGCTTTTAGTTATAATTTAAACTGTAAGTATACACAAACTATGATCCCAACAAGTTCAGTGTCATTTCAAATTTGTCTTACTTGTCTTCTCTCCAAATCTAGCTCTTCTTTGACTTACAAACCTTGTCTCTCAGTCTAGATTTGTCACTTCAACATAGTTCCTTGGCATTTAGATGCCATATCCCTGTCTAATACATAAGTGCCAAAACTGCTACATTTACTACAATAAATAGAATGATTTGTTGTATTTTGTTGTAGATGATTTGTTTGTCAAATATTCGTAATTGGATAAATTCAGGCTAAGCACACTAAATTCATGAGACTGCTAATCTTTTTTTGCCATATAACTATCATGAAGAAGGCTTTGTTACCTTTTTTTTCTTTTTTTTTTTACCAGGTCCACCATTCTTTTAGACAGCAAGTCTCTGCTGCGGGGTCGGGCAGTGTCTGACCAGGCCATCGCAGAGGCGCTCTTGTCCACGATGCTGCTGGAGGACAGCTCCCCACGCCAGGCACTTGCTGATTTCTTGTTAGCACGGAAGGCCTCCATCCATCAGTTGCTCAATCAGCCCCAACATGGTAATATACTGTATGATCTAACATGTTTTCCCCATTACTATGGTTAAATCTTAAGGGTGCAATAATATCAAACTCACAATACGATATCTTCACGGTATACAGGGTTGGTTTAGCTGGTTAAAGGGGTTGCAAAAAAAATTAATAATAATAATTAAATAAATAACATTGGGATGGATGCCATAATGTGGAAAATTAAGTGCCAGGATTGTCAAAGACAAAAATACGTAGTATCATTGAACACAAAATACATCACGCTCAAATGTTCTAATCATATTTTGCTGCCAAGTTGGTCGTCCGTAGTGCTAACAGGCATTTTCAAGTGCAAAGAGCGGTGCAGTAACACGAAGGACTGGGCGATTGATCAAAATTAAATCAGGATTTCGAGTTTGGCTTCTCACGATCACAAAAACATTCAACTGTAATCAAAGAGAAACAAAACCGGTATTATGCCGCATGATGCAGTGTGTATGGAAGTTCCTATGTTGTAAGAGCACCCTGAAGCTTGCCGCTTGCAGGAGCAAGCCTGAGACATATGGTGGTCTACTTTCCCTGAGTGTGCTTTAGATGGCTTATTGACACTCTAGTTGACAATTACCGTTTAAAACTGAACACACAACAAAAAAATGAATTGATGCATTGTATATTGAAGTGCTTTGTAAAACACAAACTTTGGTTGAGTTCGTTCCCGAAAATTGCTAGTTTATCGCTAAAACACAATGTACTATAAAACCCTACTGATGTGCTGGAAAGAATGAGCATTAGAGCTCAACAAATGTTCACACACAAATGCTGTAGTAACTGATACAGACGGGTAACATAACAACACTCACAGGCATGTATTCTTTCTACTCTGTGAAACATTTTTATATTAATAAAGTTATCATATGACATCCTATACCATGAAGAATTTTGAAACCCTTTGAGACTGTTTGTGATTAAGGGCTATACAAGTAAATGTGACTTGACTCGAAGCCACATACCACAATATTTACAATACTACTACCGGTACATACCTACTGGTTATAGTTAGATGTAAATCATCAAGAAATGACCAAATCAAAAGATTAACTACTTAATTTTAAGTTCACCCGCACCTCCCATTTTCATATGTCAGTATTAAGGAGGTACAAGACTTTCTCAAAGGTGACATCAGTGGTTCATCATTACAACTCCGTCATGGTGGCACATTTAAAAGAATCAAGATGCTCCTGAAATATGGCAGCATGAATATATGGATAACTTCGGTTTGCGGTCAACACATTGTTGAGCTTGGAGCGTTGCAATTAAAAGACTTGCCATTCATCCTTTGTAGAAGCTTCAAAAGATGTTTATTGATTTATTTATTTTTATGTCAGGAGCGGGGATTAAAGCTCAAGTGTGCAGCCTAGTGGAACTGCTGGTGACCACGTTATTTCAAGCGTATGCTGTTTTCTACATGCACCCCGAGGGGGCCCCCAGACCTGGAGAAACAACCCTGAGCTGTGGCCTGCTCTTTTCCATCCTGGAAAATGTTACCTCCTCTGCATCTGCAGGTACTAAATATCGCTGAGGTCCTGAAGTCTTGATGATAAGTAAAATACTGTATTATATATTGTCACTATGCAATGAAAATTTACAGTATACAGTGGTACCTCTACTTACGAACGTCTCTTCGTACGAAACGTTCACGTTACGAAACGCCTCAACAGGAATATACTGTATTGCCTCTTGTTATGAAATAAATTTCAAGATACGAAAGGTAAAAATACAGTATGGGCTGCTAATCGCAGCTGTGAGTTTCTTGAATGCAACATACTGAAGCTGCTCTGCCATTGGCTATTACCTAGCATCTTCTTGGCATCCCATTGGCTAAGAGTGTGTCTGTGTGTGTAGATAGATATGTGTCTATGCAGCGTCCTTGTGATTCGCCCCTCGGGCCATGAGTGTTAACCAGTCAAGCGATCGCTCACTATGCTGATGTTTGCCTTCGACATTTCCAAAGGATTGTTAAAAGCCGACAAAACCAAACGTCCTTGGATCAGTTCTGTCCAAAATGCCAGGCCAAAGCCACTTCTGACAGAGAACATGATCTAAAGAGGGCAAAAACCTATATGATGCAGTTAAAAGTTAAATCACCATCATTTTTTTTCATTCTCTTCTTTGTTTTTTACTTGACAAACAACTTATTGTGCAATAATCTAATTGTAACATGTATTTTTAGCTATTGAGATGCATTTTTATGCTTTAGAAAACATGTATGTCTGAATTTTTGGGGCCGCTTGGAACGGATTAGGGCGTTTACATGGAAAACGCGTCTCTACTAACAACATTTTCTAGTTAAGTCTACCTTTGCAAACATTTGCTAATGTTCAGCCAGATTAAGTGTGCTTCAATTTAAAATGAGGAGGTGAGACGGATAACAGCTCATCCATGAAGCATAATTGCTCTGTTGGCCACAAATTTATTTGGGTGGTGCTTTTTGATAAATGCCTTGACAGCTGAGACGGTTCACCTAACGAAACATGTATGTCACTCGCGGCAACTTTTCCACAAAAAAATTGTGTGTAATTTGAAATGTTCACAAGAAGGTTTGTTTGTGACTCTTTCTCCTGGCCAGTGTTCGGTGTTCAAATGAGTTGAAACCTGTTTCTTGAATTTGTGCTGTCCATATGAAAATATTTGAAATAATCAAGCAATTAAGATATCCTTTATTTGTCCCGCAATGGGGAAATTTACAATACAATTTACAATAGAGCACACAGACAAGAAAATCTAAAATCTTGGTAGGCAATGATGTAGCAATGCATCCTGTAAAAAAAAGAAGGAAAAAAAACACTTATGAAGGCGCCATCAATTAGCGACCGCCGTCACGGTAATATTATTAATGTCATCTGCCTTCAAATGCAGCTGCTGAATGATGAAACCCCAAATTGGGACACAGCTACAATCCTGCCCCTCAATTCTGTCTCTCTCTCTCCTTAGCGAAAGCTAAGAATGTGCTTCAGGAATACACAAGTACAGGAAGCTGGTTCAAGTATCTGCCCCCCTCTGTCACTGAGTTCCAGCCGACACTTCGAGCCCTGGCACAGCCAATCCAAAGAGAGCACCTGCGGGACGCCTTACAGCAGTGGATTGAAACGTATGCATCAGTCGTTCAAGTGCACAACAAAACACAAGCAATAAGAAATCCTGAGATCGGCAATACGCTTCTCAACATAAATCCCTACATCCCCAACGGATTCATTCGAAAACCCTTCCCATGTCTTTCTCTTTGTATATGTACTTCAAAATACTTCTTCTTCTCCTTTCGGCTTGTCCCTTTTCAGAGGTTGCCACAGCAAGTCATTAATTTCCATCTTTCCCTGTTCTCTGCATCCTCTACTCTGATTCCAACTACCTGCATGTCTTCCCTCACGGCATCCATGAATCTCCTCTCTGGCCTTCCTCTCTGTCTCCTACCTGGTAGCTCCATCTCTAACATTCTCCTACCACTGTCCCTCCTCTGTACATGTCCAAACCATCTCAGTCTGGCCTCTCTAACTTTTTCTCCAAACTTTCCTGTCTGAGTTGTCCCTCTGATGACCTCATTTCTGATCCCGTCCATCCTTGTCACTCCTAAGGAGAATCTCAGCATCTTTAACTCAGCCACCTCTAACTCTGCCTCCTGTCTTTTGCCTATTGCTAGTGTCTCTAGACCGTACATCATGGCTAGTCTTACAACTGTTCTGTCAACTTTTCCCTTCACCTTAGCTGACACCCTTCTATCACAAATCACTCCTGACACTTTTCTCCAGCTGTTCCATCCTGCCGGCATTCTATTCTTCACTTCTCTTCCACAGTCTCCGCTGCTCTGCACTGTTGATCCTAGGTACTTAAATTCCTGTCCCGTCGCCACCTCTGCTCCCTGTAACCTCACCGTTCCACTGGTCTCCCTTTCATTTATGCACATGTACTCTGTCTTACTCCGACTGACCTTCATTCCTCTTCTCTCTAGTGCAAACCTCCACCTTTCTAGGTTTTCTTGTAGCTGCTGCCTACTCTCACTACAGATCACAATATCATCTGTAAACATCATAGTCCAAGGCGACTCCTGTCTGACCTCATCTGTCAATCTATCCATCACCAAAGCAAACAAGAAGGGGCTCAGGGCCGATCCTTGATGCAGTCCTACCTCCACCTTGAAGTTTTCTGTCCGTCCAACTGCACACCTCACCACTGTTGTACTATTCTCATTCATGTCCTGTACCAACCTAACGTACTTCTCTGCAACCCCTGACTTCCTCATACAGAACCACAATTCCTCTCTTGGCACCCTGTCATAAGCCTTCTCTAAATCTACAAATACACAGTGCAGCTCCTTCCTACCTTCCCTGTACTTCTCCATCAGCATCCTCGGGGCAAATATTGCATCTGTGGTGCTCTTCCTCGACTCGAAACCATACTGCTGTTCACAAATCTCCACTTCCTGTCTCAACCTGGCTTCAACTACTCTTTCCCAAACCTTCATCGTATGGCTCATCAACTTTATCCCCCTGTAGTTGCTTCAACTCTGTACATCGCCCTTCTTCTAAATTGGTACCAGGACACTCTTCCTCCACTCATCAGGAATCTTGTTTGTGTCCAATATTCTATTAAACAACCTAGTCAGAAAATCAACTGACACCTCCTCTAAGCACTTCCATACCTCCACTGGTATGTCATCTGGACCACCTGCCTGACCACTCTTCATCCTTTTTAATGCTTTCCTGACTTCATCCTTTCTAATGTGATCGACCTTCTTCTTAATCCTCTCTGGCTCTTCATTCCTATGTTCCCTATTGTTTTCCCTCATTTAACAACATTTTTTATTTTTTTATTTTCATTTATTTATTTATTTTTCCGCATGTTCGTTTTGGCAAAAGTTTTACGCCGGATGCCATTTCTGACGCAACCCTCCCCATTTATCCGGGCTTGGGACCGGCACTAGGGAACAGTGTACCGCCAGGGGAGGGCACTGCTTTCTAGTGGCTGGGTTATGTACTTCAAAATACTAATGTGGGTATTTGATTGTGAATGTCATTTGCGCTTGAAATTTGATCTCTTACAAATGTAATGTTTTCTAAAGGCTGCACTTTAAGATTCATTATTCAAGCGAATATTCATTTATGTTGAACAAAAGAATTCACTGTGATGCCAGCTAACTGCAACACGCGTTTACTTGTGATGTCTTGCTGTCAAATCTCGCCTTCCCCAGGGACTAAAATAGCCCCTGACCGCTTGTCGAGCAGGGGTGCCCAACCAACCTTTTTTGACGGAAGAGCTACTTTTCGATCAACCAACCTCTTGCGTACGCACGCATTTACACACGCATGCCAGTATGAGCAACAGCCATAATGGCCGCTAAGATGAACGAGGCATGGGATGTACTTTTGCAGTGTTAAAAGTACCTCACATGTACCATTTAAAACTCTTCTCTCAGCCATCCGCATTCCCACTCTTTGCCAGTACCCTCGGTGAATTGTACATGAAATGCAGGGTTTTTTTTGTTTTTTTTTTTTTTTTCACAACAGCCACCAGCCTGGCATCCCATCCTGCTAATAGAAACGTGTGTCGCAGGATATGACATAAATCCTTGTTGACAGAAAAGTTGATATTTAATATTTATTCGACACATTTTTAAAGCATTGGAAAACATTAAGAATGTTTGCGTCATATTTGTTCACCTACAGAAACCATATTAATTAATTTTTTTTATTAAATGTCTTTTTTTAAATTAAAATTCATTCAGTACCAGCCAATTCTAAACCAAGTCTGAAAACACATATAAAAACGTCTTGGGAGTGAATGAGTTAAAAATATATTTCCCTCCCCCATCTTTTTCCATTTTGAAACATTTTTGAAAAAGCTCCAGGGAGCCACTAGGGCGGCTAAAAAGCCGCATGCGGCTCTGGAGCCGCGGGTTGCCGACCCCGACCCTACTCCATAGCAACGTGAAAATTGGCAGAGGACCAAAATTCTTTAAGCTGGTAACAAAAGAAGACACGCGCAGGTTCAGAATGCCTTATATCATGAGTGCCAGTCGCTATCTTGAATCAAGTTAATTTCCGTATTGAACAACCTTAGCAGAAATAAGAAATAAATCTGATCACGCCCTTTTCACAGCAACTCCTCTTCCTCAATGATTTGTTGCAATTGTAAATACCTAGATATATTTAAATATTATTGATATGATCGCAAGGACTCGTTTCACGTGAATTTAGAGCCAAAGTAATTCATCTGATTTTATCTGGCGAGTCGGATCAAGCGGGATTTACTGTCACATGATTGAAAATCCATGAGGGAAGTCTTTAATAAAAATGACAAAAATGGTGTAAAGAGAGATGAAAGATATTTAATAAGATAAGAAGCAAGACAGCAAAGTGGAAAAGAAGTTGATAACAACATGGTAAAATAAATGACAATAAAAGAAGAGATATAACTGGACTAAATGAATTCTACCCACACGCAGCTTGGGTAGAAATGGCTCAAAATTATCAATGCAGTTAAAATCCTCAAATATTTTCAATTGCTTTTTCCATAACCATGGAATGCCAATCATCATAATCAACCAAGCGAGGTTCTATTCCTGGGTACAAGAGAGAGTAAACCCTCTATGTAGGCACTGTTACGAGAAGATGGTAATGCCTCTGGCATATCCTTCTGATATTCCACTAACAAAGGGTGAAGCGCTCCGCCTCGCTTCAACACTCGGACACATTCATCCCTTTTCTGTGTTAACTAAATTCGGTACTGCAAAGTCATTTTATGACCGCTTTGGAAAACCTAAAGGCTTTGCAAAAAGGTCTGTACCGCTTGCTCTCAGATGTAAGGAGGACATCTGCCATGGTGTTGGTAGCCTTCTGATCTTTGTGAAGAACTTGAAGGGATTGGCTGCCATTCGAGATGCTATCTGGGACCTCCTCTCTGCCGACTCCATCAATCAGCACTGGGACACAGTGTGCCAGCGGCTGCTGGAGCGCCGCTTGCCCATATGGGATGACTTCCTTCAACAGCTCTTCCTTCAGCGCTTACAGGTTAGCATTCATAAAAATAAAAGTATACTGTCTTGATTTCATTCTATGTATTCGTGATCCACAAGGCGATCACCAAAGAAGAAACTGAAGGCATCTCGCTGAGCTGCGTGCAGCTCCTCACCTCTGCTGTCAAGGATCTGGAAGGACAAACCGCCAATAGCCGGGAGGCCCAGTATGAAATCGACGTGTCGTCCTATTTGTGGTCAGAGTCTCCAGGGGACCTGCCGAATGATGCGGGTTGGGTTGGTGTGGCGCAGAGGGGGGAGCGACAGCTAAAAAGTGGTCTGGCCATGAAGACGCAGGCCCTGACGCCCTGCGTTCAAAATTTTTGCTGTTCCCTGGACGCCAAGCTGAAAGCACGGCTTGATGACCTCCAGCACTACCTTCCGTCCAAGTATGCAGGTTGGCGTGGCTGAAAATCAGTCTTTGTATTCATTTATTTATTTATTTTTGAGTCAATTGTCATTTTCATATTTTATACACTCTCACGAGGAGACATTCAATTTATACTGCTCTATATATTTGTTACACACCACACAGAGGGTGGGCCTCACATACTGCGTACAATCACATGGTTACTGCCCACTGATCCAGGGAAAGCACGTAATTCAGGAAATTGGTATAGACTGTAAATATCTCGGCCCTTCAGATGGGGCTAACTCAGTGGTGGGCAAACTACGGCGCGCGGGCCGAATCCGGCCCGTTGGTCTTTTTAATCCGGCCCGCCGAAGGTTGGGCCACAATTAAGGTTCGATGTGAATGATTGCATTCATTTCAATTGGACTTGTAATGACAGGCATTTCACCGCCAGGTGGCGCATTGACTTGAAGTTGCAGAACACGGTGGGGCGGGGCAATCTTTTCGACCACCTAGTAGTACCTCTGTATTGCTCTACTTTTACTGGTCTGATCACAACCCATCTGCAGCGATGCACAGGCTAAAATAGGTCATCAACAACACTTTTGTCATTTAAAAAAAGTATATTAATACCGTACTTTCATGCTTTTGTTCTGTTGTTTGATATGGACTGTCAACAAATGCAGTTTTTTGTAATGTACCACAGCTCGTGCTGACCTGGCCCTTCTGTCAAATTTTAAAAGTCAATGCGGCCCCCGAGCCAAAGAGTTTGCCCACCCCTGGGCTAACTCAATAACAAATTGCTGGTGCTATGATAGCGTACTAATTCAGACTGCTACCATTGCACCTATTTATTAACATCCACCATTTCCTGGGAAAAAGACATAGTTAAAGTTACACTTGGATGTACGCTGTGGGTGTTTTATTTCAAATACAGTAACATTCAATCTGATCCTGTTTACACAGCACATGAGCAATTTGGGGCTTTTTGATAAAAAAGGAACATTACTATCGTAGTCTGCGATTGGCTGGCAACCGTTCAGGGTGTCCCCCACCTACTGCCCGAAGACAGCTGGGAAAGGCTCCAGCACCCCCCGCGAGGATAATGCGGATCGGAAAATGGATGGATGGATACTATCGTAGTTTTACTATACACATAACCCACTACAATTAATCGTGATGCTGAAATCTTTTAAATACATTTTTTTTTAAATGTTGTTGTTTTTCTTTCAACAGGCGCTGACTCCATATCAGTCACACTACCGGCATCAGGTCCTCCCGAGGGCTCGTCGGCATCCTCCTTCAACCGCTTCACAGACACGCCAGCGGTGGAGGAGGCTTTACGAGATGGCTGCCTGGCCTGCATTCACCACATTCTCTCCGCCGTCCGTTCCGAATTTGCGACCGTTTCGCCAGATCCCAGCCCAGCCAGCCTGAATTCAGTCCTTTTCATGGCAAGGCTGTGTCAAGCCATTGGGGAACTGTGTCCCAATCTGAGACACTGCATTTTGGGACAACAGAGCGGGTGCGAGGCCGCAGCTAAAGTGACACCGAGGCAGAGTAAGAAATTGCGCAAAGCCAAGGTGGCCCCGCAGTTCAGTGCTGCTCAGGCCAAGTGGGCGGAACTAAAGGAGGAGCTTCTCAACTGCAGCATGGAGACCTACCGTATCTGGATCTCTACTCTCTCAAAAGTCAGTCCATACCTAAAATTGTCTTTTCTAGATATTTTTCAGGTATCTACCTCTACGTCCGTTAAATATGCCGAACCGTGAGAAAACCAATACTCGTGTATTCGTTCTTGGTATGTTGTTTGTCATGTGACTGAGTTAGTGAACAGCCTACCCCAAATCAAATTGCTTCGCAGGGCCGACGTTTAAAAGGCAACAGCCTGGTACTTTTGGGCTGACAAAAAGTGTAAAGATGGGCAGCATTGAACAGATGGCGCATATGTGCACTTTGAGCTCAAATGTACTTGACTGCATTCTCATTATGAGAGAGTAACCGACCAGCTGCAACATGTGGTTGTCGTGGTTTTGAACTGGACTGCATCATAGCAGATGTTAGCACTATTTTGATTCACTTGTCCTATAGCTAGATGAAACAACAAAAATATTGAAAACAATGTCAGCATAATGCAGTACAGTTAAATAACAGTTTGCATAGCTTGTCTGCATTGATTGTCTCAAATTGTGACATTGGGATTTGAATGGTGTCCTCTGACTTTTCAGAGGTTGCTCGAGCAGTTCCGAACAGCTCTTCACGCAGATTCCGCCGGTGCCATCTTGACAAATGCTACAAACTGGGAAGATCTCGAAATCCAAGAGGAGGCTGAATCAGGAAGCAGTGTCACATCTAAAATTCGTCTTCCTGTCCAGGTTGGCCATTCGGCTTCAACCTAAATTAATTTGGGAGCATTGAAAATATGTTAGTTGATATTCTCACGGGAACTTTACACCTTCTGCAGGCATCTTTGTTCGTCCAATCGCTACTCTTCGACCTGTGTGTGGAGGTGAACCGGGTGGGTGGTCATGCACTGCCGCAACCCGCCCTGCAGGAGCTTCTGCAAGCCTGCTTGGATCAAGCCTTGCAGCACTATCAAAGCCTCACACAGCGAGTACCCCGGGTAACTCACAAAAGCACCTCATTCCCACAAAGTTCTCAAAATGATGACACTGGATTTGTAAACTTTCTAAGTCACTCATGATAAAGTGGGCGTCTGCTTTCAGGAGGGTGCATTTCCAATGACTCAAAACAGAGCATTGCAGCTGATGTTTGACCTTCGTTATCTTAACGCCACTTTGTCTGCAAATGTGGAAGAAGGCAAGACTACCAAATCCTGTCAAGATCACAGGTAATAAGAGTAAAGTAGGTGTCAAAGGAAACATCCATATCAAGATTAATTGCCGTGTGCACACAATAAAGTATTGGAACACATGTTTTAAAAAGCCTAAAGGAACATTGACAAGTAATTTAACATTGCTGGGTTCAAGTGGGAGCGGGACTGGGAGGATCCAGTCGTAGTTTTTACTTGGACTCACCTTGGAACTCACTCAAGTAGTTTGGATTTTTTGTTTAAACTGGACACTCAATTTGGATATTTCTCTCACACCAAGCATTTAGCACAGCGGGGGATACAAAGACGTGATCGGCATGTGTTACGGCAATTGGCCGGTTGGGTCCAAAACTCTACCTTTCAACAAATTCATTAATTCTTTTGACTACACAGTTGCACACTAGGGCTGATATATCATTATCCTATTGAAATTCAGATATGAACATTGGCTTGTGCAGGGTTCAATTCTCCCCGGGTCTGAGTGGGTTTTCTCCGGGTACTCCAATTTCCTCCCCCATTCCAAAATCATGCTTGGCACGTTAATGGAACACTCGAAATTGTCCTGAGGTGTGAGTGTGAGCATGAATGGTTATTTAATTGTGTGCCCTGCGATTGCCTGGCAACTAGTTCACGGTGTATTCCCCCTCCTGCCCGAAAACAACTGGGATAGGCTCCAGCACACCCACGACCCTTGTGAGAATAAGCGGATCAGATAATAGATGGATGGAAAGAAGACAGTATTATGCACCTTGGTTGTTGCTGATTGGTTAATCCTGTAAGAGCCAGTGGCAGTAGTAGAATTTTATCACTCCAAAAGGATCTAAAACCTGTGATGTCTTTCAGGATGCAGGAAGTCTGTGATTGGCTGGAGCGCCACATTGACCCTTTTGACCTGGATGTGTTCACACCGCCGCTGAATGCAAACCTCAGTCGTCTGTCCCAAAAAACATCGGTAATCTACTTAAAACTTTTATCAATAAAAAAAAAAAAAAGGGTGGACTTAATGTGATTTGTGTCCTTATTTTCTGTACAGGTGCTGTTTGGGCTGGTGACTGGCTCAGAGAAGCAGTATGCCCCGCGGAGCGGCAGTGTCAACACTCAGGAGCCTTACAACATCCTTCCGCTGGCCAACACTCAAATCAGGTCTGAGTCACGTGAACCTTCCACAGTACACTGAGTGTCAATTTAAAAATAGAGTGCTGACAAAAAAATATCTGCTGACAGAGTGAAATGTAAATGATAATCAAATTTAATATTAAACCCAATTTGATTCCACGAGGCAGTTCAAAGCACCTACAACAAACACTGATTCACAAGAAGTTTGCCTGTCGAATAAAACAAAGAACTGCAGTGCGACAAGGATGTAGAACACTGTATCTCACCGAGGATCCTCAGATTGCAAATTCTTATGTAAAATACAGAGCATGAACAAGGTCACTGGGGTCAAATGTTATCCCAGTGTTTTTTTACATATGGGTGTTCAATATTTTCATTCGTACCACGAGGTATATCGAAAAAGTAAAATATCATGAAACAGTTCAATATTTTTGTCAAGTCATGCAGAAAGTGAAGGTGCTATTTTATATTGATTGATTATAACTACAACTATAGAGTTAAGCTTTTATTTCTTTTACATTTTGATGATCCTGGCTTAAAGATAATGAAAGCCTAAAATTCAGAGTTTCGTGGGGGGGAAGAAAAGCTTATAAGACCAATTGAAACAAAAAGGATATTTTTACAACTACTGAAAAATATGCTCCTGTCTTTGTACTCAATACTGAGTTGGGCTTCCTTTTGCATGAATTACTGCATCAATGCTGGCTAGGAGATGATTAGTTTGTGGCACTGCCGAAATAATGGAAGACCGAAGACCGGTTTGCTTCGTGTGGAGTGACCTTTGTTTGGTCTGGTGCTCATCTTCCTCTTGCAACAGCCCATTGTTGCTTTTCTGTGGGGTTCGATTCATTAAGCCTTAGAAACTTGGAAGCACTGGACTTGAAGCAATGTGGATTCTGTGCCTCTCTATTCATCCTCCCGAGATCTTGATTTCGGAATTATATTCAAAATTGACTTACATCCTAAAAGAGGACTTTGGACCAACAGGCAACAGTCCAGTCTTTTTTTTATCCTGAGCCCAGGTGAGACGCTCCCAACATTGTCTCTGGTTCAGAAGTGTCTTGACACGAGGAATGTGACATTTGTAGCTCATGTCGAGTATTCGTCTCTGTGTGGTGGCTGTAGACGCACAGACTCCAGCCTCTGTGCACGCTCTGTGAATCTCCCCCAAATTCTTAAATGGATTTCACTTGACAATTCCCTCAAGACTGCTGGTGTACTTTTTCCTACCACTCTTTTCCCTTCCACAAAACGTTCTGCTTATGGCTCACACTGCAAATGCGCAGCTGTGGGTGTCAATTTTTGACAATAAAGTTGTTTTCAATTCAATTCAATTTTGTGTGTCACTTTGTGTCAGGACAGTCAACACTTGAATGAAGGGACTCTGGTGGACACTGTTGGCACTCTGCACGCTTGTGAACAGCCCGTTTCTTTAGTCATGGCATTTTGTGGATTATCTTGTGAAGATTATCGCAATATTCCAATTTTTTGGGACACAGAATTTTATTTTTCACCATGGTGATCAAAACGGCAAGAAACAAAAACGGTGTCCCACTTGCGACTTTGCGGTACGGTTCTTGCGGATTCACTCCGTTCGTTCATTTGTGACCATAACTTAATGTATTGCGGTTTCACCTCGCTATTTGAAGACTCAGACAGTTGTTCATATGTGCCGTTCAGTTCTTCTGAATGCCCCCCCCCCACACCCCCAAAAAAGGGAGCCCAGTGCGGGCACTATACAAGGAATGTAAAAAGATGTATTCATAGAATAAAAATCCCACCCAGAATAAAATTAAATTCACATTTAAAAAAAAAAAAAAAGGCCAACCTCTACATTACAGAAATTTGCCTATTATGGAACATATCACCTACAAAAAGTTAGAGAACACTATTTCAATCTGTATGTGATGAAATAATTCGATTAACTTAATGAAATGACTGACAAAAACTCGAAGTTTTTCATGATATTGTGTTTTTTTTTTATTTTTATGCACATGTCATTAAAATGTGACACTGTACCCAATCTCCCATCGATTTTGTCCTCCATAGGTTCGAGTTGCTGCCTCTCAGCATGTCTGACACGCATAAATCAAAGTCGACCAGCAAATGCTCCAGTGAACCGCACCAGTTGGTGAGGAACAGCTCTGCTCTTTGTTAAATTAGGACTGAAGTCACCGTGGAAGATTCTCAGTTATGGTTTGGTTTCATTGTTGTGTTTAATCCCGCTAAAATGTGGTCTGTTCAACTTTCCCAGACATTTTGAGTGCGAGACAACCAGGCAAGTCCATCAGTGTGGCTTTAAATCTGCGTGTTTTGGGGTTTGCTTGTTTTGTGTTTATCAAGGGGCTGTTTTTCTTTTGGTGTGTTGGCAGAATTTGATCATGTAATGACTTCAAAACTGATTGTAATTGGATGAACGGAAACTCTAGAACGCTCTTATGCTTTGCTATTATTAATCTTTTCATGCTCGTAAAGTAGCCTCATGTAATGGCAAAAACCTAAGCCGAAGCTATCAGAATATGCAGTCGGCCATAATCAACTTCTGGTTTTCAAAAAGCATTGTACCAAATGATTACCGGTACTTCCAATCCAAAAGAGCATAGTGGGCCTTGTGCCGTTAATTGGTGTCTCTATGTTCACAGTTGATGCTCATGGAATCCATTGTGTGATTATACAGTATGAGCTTTTGTTGTTGCGTTTTTGTAGCTATACAGTACATTTTAAATACTCCAACTCGAGTGCAGTTATGAGGGTAATTCAATAAAGAAGATGATTTTTTTTTTCAGGGGAAAGGACTTCTAAAACAGAAGCTTACGTAATCTCCCAGCACTGTCACTTTCAAACTTCATGCCTCTCGTGAACGCTTTTAAGGGACCAAACGGGTGAAAGTCTGAAGAGCAAGGTCGGGACTGGAAGGGAGGGATGTGGGAACAGTTCGCAGCCCAGTCTGCACCTTTTAGGCTGCTGTGTGAGGCCTTGTGTTGTCATGATGCAAGATGACCCCCCGCATTTGTTCTTCATGTCTTTCTTGACCTGCCTCGGCAGTTCACAGTAGTCGGCGCGAAGTTTGAAAGTGATGAAGTCAAAAGTGTTGCGAGCGAGTGGCTGAGACATCAGTCCAAAGATTTTCACGCTGAGGGAAGATGGAAGCTTGTGCTCAGGTAGGAAGTGTGTGACAGTGCCGGGAGACTACGTTGGTAGAGAAAAAAAAAAGTAAACTTCTATCTGTATTAGAAATCCTTATCCCAAAAGATAAAAATGACCCTTGTATGATGTGTTTTGCAACAGCAAAGGTGCTCAGTGGGCTGCCATTAGAATGAGAAAAGCAGTACTTCCCCAGAAAGGGAATTGTTTGTAACCTGTACAAAATCACAGCAATTATGGTTCGCCTGGATTTTGTTCGGTTTTCTGTCCATTTCACCAGTCAAGATGAAGAATGAGATGTTTTTGCTCCCTCTTGCAGCCTATCGCATCCTCGTCAGCCGACATTCAGGAAAGCTTCCGGCCAGGCAGCCTTTTCCGACAGATGGCAGAAGAAGACGACACCACCTCTCAATCTTTATTTAAACTCAGTTGGCTATCAGGCATGACAAAATAACGTCGCACTACACAAAACTTGTATTCTCAGAATCTGCATCATCTTTACTGGCCAATCGGGGGTGCGTTCGGAGATTCACTCTGACAGCCTGACACCACTTAGAGGGTGTTTGCGGTGCCGAGGAAGAGCGCTCTCCCCTCCTAATAATTTCTGAAAGCAGCCTGTTATAAACCAATCCATTTTCCAACTGGACCATCTGACGCACTGCACGCACCGGGTCCCCAGTTATCGTGCGCTGCATGACTCATTTTTTGAGGCGCTCTAAATAACCCAATGGCACTTTTGAACAGGACTCTGAATGTCAGAGCGGTCAGAGTGAAGCAGTGCGCTCAAAGCAACTTGTCGATCGCCCTTTGTCAGAAAAAAGCAATGAATTTATCTCTGATAGTTTGAGCCACATTTCATGCTGCACCCATAAAACATGAATCCCAAATGTGTATTATTAAGGCTAATTAACTTTTTTTTTCTCTCCCCTCTCAATGCTACACCTACAATCAGGGCCTGTTGAGCCCCTGTCTAGCCTCACGAGGACTGGACTTGGAGATCTTTGCCTAAAACTAATAATCTTGCAAATCTAAGAATTCACCGTCATAGCTAGTGCTTTTTTTATACAGCTAAAAAAGTATATTTTTAATGGAATATGATTGAGTATATTATGAATATCAATTTGACTGCTGGAAAATTCTGGCCATCACAACACCTGATTCAACCTCAAACATATGTTACCTTCAACACAAATATTGAGCAGAAGGCCATTTCCTACCACATTTTTAAATTTAAAATGTTTTTTATTTCTTACGGAGTATTCTAATTTCTAGAGGTGGTGAATTTGTTAACTTTAAGCGATAATAATCAAGATTCTATTAAAAGAAAACTCAATAAAATCATGGAATTTCACTTTGCGTGGCGTGTATTTTCATAATATGGGTTTCACAATTTCCACTGAACTGAAATAGGTTTCCACAAGATTCAAAATTATTAATTGTGTACAGTGAAAGGTTGAAAAGCCACGTTTTTGTACGTTGCACTCAATGATGTAGCGCCAAATTATATTAACTGGCATTGGTGTTCCTGAGCCGATGCGGCAACTTTGACACATTGATGTCGGTTTTTGATGCAGTGCCGTCCGAGGGATCGAAAGTCATGGGCGGGCATTCAATCTTGCTTTTCAGACTTGCTTCTTCCGTGCAGTGATTTTTTTTTTCAAATTTTCGGAACCTCTTGATATTATGAAATGCCTAAATTCCTTGCAATTGTATGTTGAGGATTAAAACTGTTGAACAGTTTTCTCACACAGTTATTCACAAAGAGGTGAACCTCACTCGATCTTTGCTTGCGAATGACTGGGGCAATTCAGGCCAGCTCCTTTTATACCCAATCATAGCACTCACTCTCATAGTTCCCAGTTAGCCTGTTCACCTGTGGGATGATCTAAACGGGTGTTTGATGAGCATTTCTCAACTTCTTTTGCCACATATCGCAGTTTTTTTGGAACGTGTTGCAGCCATAAAATTCTATGTTCATGAATATTTGTTCAAATCAATAAAGTCTTTATCAGTTGTAACATTAAATGTCTTGTATTCAAGTCAATATAGGTTGAACATAATTTGCAGATCATTGTATTCTGTTTTTATGTTTAACACAACGTCTTGGAATTTGGTTTGAACTTAATGTTGCTCTCATAAAGTATAGTGCTCCGCTGAGCTAAGTGTGAATTCACTGAAGGGTGGAGCTGTAAAAGCAGCCAAATATTCAACTGAGCAGAGCATTTGTCCATAGCAAAATGTAGGTATTATGGTCGTATACTAAACAAAATTGGCACCAAACGTAATTATAATGTTATATTTAATGTCTGTGTTTCTAATACATTTACACAAAAACAGGTCGGCTGTCTTTTTCCTCTTCATCACAGATAGAGAGCTCAATTACAAGTTTTGTAAATTTTTTTTACATTTCTGGAGCTTGAATGTGCCACATAACTGATCATATATTGATGTCATGTCCGGATTTGACTTAACTGTCAAGAATATACGTATACTGTATATTGTTTTTTAAAGCATCCAGACACACAGAGAATTGATAACATTTTGATACCAATTTCACAGTATTCCAACAAAGTATACTGTCTGCCAGCACAAGTTCAGCACCTAGAACTAAATAGGCAACTAGTGCCGTTACGAAAAACGTTATGTCATTATTTCAGAGAATAAATTATTTTTGTACTCATTGTACCCATACAGCAACACACAAGTATTCTTTTTCTTTATTTCTTTCTGTCAATTTTACTCATCATGGCCTTGACATCAACGGGGGCAGCGGCAGCAGCAGCCTTTGCCTTTTCCTCCTCTTCTTGCTTCCAAAGAATGGTTGGATGGATACCCGGGCTTCGGTTCTGAGCGTTTTGCTCTAACTGGGCTTGACTACATAGAAGTAGAAACACGATTACTCTTCCCAACTGTAAGTGACTTTTGGGACTGGATAATATTCACCATGATTTGGTTTGACATGAGTTTCTGTTCAACTGTAGATACAGTAAGAGATGCCACAATTGTGACAAGAACCGGCCCTTCTTACATATGGAATATTAGTGGTACAGGACATGTTTACATCATTCACTCACCTGAAGTTATGAGGCTGCGGGTTCAATGACTTTTTTTGGATGTCCTTGTACACTGGCGACTTGAGGTAACGGAAAAAAGTGTCCTATATGAAAGATATCGCGTGAGATAGAGAACCAATTAAAAAAGAAACTAGTTATTATTTAAGTTCAACACAACGTCCTAACTTCATTGGAATTGGGTTTGTTAAATTAAAAAAAAAAAAGTCAAATACAGTATCCACTACATTTGATTTTGGAACACGACTGCAATCATAATGACACCATGCGATGCGGTCACCTTTTTCATGAGCAAGAAAACGTGTGTCTGCGCAGCCTCCAGCACATAGCGGTGAGGATGGTCCAGGCCTTTCACAGTCAGACCCATAGTCCTGCCATCAATGTTGATCCAGCGGGGGGCGCCGGGGGCCAGAAAGGTCCTGAAACACATTGAAAATAATGCAGATGAAAATGACACTGCAGTAAGGAATATGTGGGTCTTTAGGGATTTCCATTTACAACTGGCAATTCTTCCAGGGTACACCGGCTCTCACCTATAATCCGCTGGGGCTGGGATAGGCTCCAGCTCACCCACGACCCTAATGAGGATAAGACAGTGACGTGCAAGAGGAACGAAGGGGATGGTGTTGTTAGCCTCGGTTATCCACCTGAGTGGGTGGCAACCAGAGGCCTCCCATTCACCCAAAGAACTTTAGGGGGCCAGGCAAGATGCCAGATGCATGTGCATCAACCAGCGAAATCTTCTAGCCCCATGTAATTTCTTTAGGGTTATCAAACAATTTTAAGGGGGATCAATCTTGGACACAAGCCTGTGTAAGAGTAGTTGTATATAATTTATCGCTCAGAATCAGAATCAGAATCATCTTTATTGGCCAAGTATGTAGAACACACAAGGAATTTGTCTCCGGTATAACACGCTGCATTAGTATCATCGTAAACAACAAAATCATTGAACCATTTTAGAGTAACCAGTAGCAGTATTTGTAGTACAAGAAGAGTGACTACGTCAGTGACTGTTTAAGGAGTTAATGGCTAGATGGCTTAATGGCTTAATGGTTAATCTGCTTTTAGATGCATAATCAACTTACTAGTGTGGTATTCCAAGGATTTAATTGAGGATAAGATACCAGCCTCAGGACAGCGCGGCCGTGACGCATCCACTGATGCTATCACGAACCAACCGTCAGCATGACTCCTCTGTTTTTCTAGCAATACCTGTACCTTTAGAAATTTGTGTATTTGGACACTTCCCAAGACAATCAAAGGGGGGAGACGAGCCAAGTGTTTCCAGAGCTAGTCGTAGATTGTAATGGATTACACTCGTTCACTCTCCTTGTGCACAAGTAAAAGCCAACTCTGCTTGACTCCTAGTCTCTCGTGCGTTTTAAAGTTTATCTTAAGGGTCTGATTGCCTGATAGACCTGACAGCCTATCAGGCGGCCAGGTGACAGTCACATGTTTGTTCAGCCATATCAGGTGCGCCGGACGCTTGTCAAAGGAAATGTCGGTACATTGCAGTCATCCAGAATGGTTTGATTGCTCAAATTCCCAAACATCAGCATCGAGAATTGCATGGACACAAAAATCAGGATAAGCCAAGTTTTTATGCTCAAGCGCAGCTGCCGGGTCTATCAGGCGCTTGGTTTTACTTGTGGACATGGCTGAGTTGGAAACAATGCAGCATTTTTTTTAAAGTCAGATATGACAGTAATTACGTGGACTGGTGTTTTGGGAAGGCGTGGCAGCTTTAGAACGTCTTGTTGCCGGGCATACATGCAAACACTGCACTGAGAGAAGGCGTAAAAAGTAAGAGGGAAAAAAAGACCGACTCGACAGCCAGGATGTGGACAGGGGCTTCATGTTGGCATGGATGCTTTAGAGTGCCTCATTGTCATACTGTGGAAAAGCCCTGTGATTACATGGTGGGATATAATCCCTCCACCAGAGGATTTCAGATATATTTTCGTGGCTCGAACATGTTGGGATATGTTGACATAAGAGAGATGCTAGATGTGATGGTATTTGATTGACAGCTGAGAATTGCGGTTTCAGCAAATTATCACAGTGTTTGAGAGCGGAGAGAAAATTTATATTTTCCACAATTTTGAAAACTCATTTTATATAGTTGGGGATTTTTTTTTTTAAATCAGTCAAATTTGATGCGGTTGGTAAATTTTTTCTGTGTTGCATCTTTTTTTTTTTCACTTTAAAGTGATGTGTATGTTTTACAATATCCATTTCCGATCCGCTTTAACCTCACAAGGGTCGCGTGGGGTGCTGGAGCCTATCCCAGCCGTCTTCGGGCAGTATACGGGGGACACCCTGAACCGGTTGCCAGCCAATCGCAGGGCACACAGAGACGAACAAACATCCGCTCTCACACTCACACCTAGGGACAATTTAGAGTGTTCAATCAGCCTGCCATGCATGTTTTTGGAATGTGAGAGGAAACCGGACTACCCGGAGAAAACCCACGCTGGCCCAGGGAGAACATGCAAACTCCACGCAGGGAGGCATTGTACCTTTGCACTGTGAGGTCGAAGTGCAAACCACTGGTCCGCCCTGGTTTATAATATTTTTAAACTATTTAATCGCTGGAATATTTTTAAAAAAAAAGTAAATTATTTCCTCACTCTGCTTTTATGCAGTTTTAGAGTCTCATCAGATGTCTTTCCATTTTTTTCAACTGGCTTGGTATGTGAAGATTACACTATGTTCTCTCACTTGTCTTTCAATTTTTTTTTTGTGGCTTACTTGAAGATGGTCTCAGCTTTAGTTGACATGGATGCTGCAGTTCCCCATTTAAGTTCCTCAGCTGCTTCCCAGAAGGCTAAATTCTCCCCTAGAATAAACAGAATTACAAGTAATACACTAGTGTGAAAATGTAAGCAAAAGTGCTCCCTCGAAAGCACTGGGAACAGTGAAAATGCTTAGTCATAAAGCAATATTAAGGAAATATCATGGAAAAACATACCGCTAAACTCCTTTTTGAGGAAGATCTTGAAGTCGTCCCGACCTCGCAGATCGGTCAATAACTCAAACAAGCTGAAGGACCAACGCTCGACTCGCATTTTTGTCGGGACGTCAACCCTGTTCACAAAAAACATTTAACCCATTCAGTACCAACCAATTCTAGACCAAGTCTGAAAAGACGTGTAAAAACGTCTTTGGGAGTGAATGAGTTAAGATATACTGTACATCCAAGGTAATCCTTGGGGCAGATGGTGAGCTACACTCTTTTTTTTAATTTTACATAATGTAGTATGTATCACATAATATTTGCTGTGATGCTCTCACCTTCTCATATTAAGATTCCAGTATGAGTCATTGTCAGTCTGCCAGGGATTGCTGGGTAGGCAGGGTGCCAGAAAGGGATCATGGTTTTTGTAGGTCGTGATGTACTTCACCAGTCTGTTAAGCGACAATTATTAGGAGATGCAAAAAATGTACATTTCCAAACATACATTTTATGTTAAAAGTTTCTCAATTGATCTAATTTAACTCTTTCAGGGACAGTGGTACTACAGCGGACATCTTATCATGTTATCAGATTACAGGGGGCATGAAAGGGTTAATATACAACTGTAATGATAAACTAACTCTCCTGATGGTGTTCATGGTGGTCTGTAACTTGGAATTTCCAAATAGAATTATTTCTGCAAGAACTTACGCTCCAAGCGAGACACTGGATTTGACTTTTGACCTCATGATGGCTTGTTGGTAGAACATGTTCTACAATAAAAGAAAAGAGGGAAGAAATTTCATCTGTGCTGTATGTTTCACATCCAGTACATTTGACAATAAAGTTTATCCAATCCAATCCAATCCAATTTTAGTTAGCATTTGAGAAATTATAATGGAGGCATAAAACTTCCGTTTATGTGATCCGTTCTCTGCAGACAAGATACACTGAAAGAAACTCTACACAATTATTACTATGTACCATTTCAATACTGTAATAGAAATCGTGTGCTTTTGAATCTGTTTCTGATCACTCAACTCAACTCAACTGTATTTATAGAGCACTTTCAAACAGCCACCGTTGCATACAAACTGCTGTACATGGAGCAACTAACATATACAACAAACAGTAAAGCAAATCGGTAACAAAGACGGTAGAAAGCACCGAACAGCAAAACCAAGAACAAATCTGAGTCATGCTGCACATTTGGTCTACTGTTGTTTTGTTTCTGCCCTGTTGGCGTCACTGAAAATGAGTGCTTGTCTTTATTGATCTCCTGTGACAGAATATCACACCATTACAGTATTATTATTATTATTATTATTAATGTAAAAACCCACAGCTCGACACTTACCATGCGTCTGTATTGGTCAAATGAGATTTTCTGGAAGACAAATATATTAGTTCGACAACAAATTGGAAAATTGAGTTTGAATTGGTCCACACTTACAAATAACTGATGAAAAGCTTGTTGAGGAATAACAAACACATTTTGTGATTACTTACTAAACTACTGCAATTATTTGGAATTTTATTGGATGCGTTTTGCTATGTGGTCTGCTATTGTACATAGATGGGAATTTACGCAACTGGAGTTCACCCAGAAAACTGTCACACTCTCATCATCATTATGAAAGGAAGCCTGAAAGAAAAGAGAGAGACAAAGCAAAGTGAAGGAGAAGTGTGAGCGGAAAAAGTGCGGGCACTGAAAACTTTAATCTGGAAAATTGTGGGAGCTGCAACACCCGACAGGTCTGACTCCTCTCTTTGGCCCAACTTGCCTCAATACCTGTATAGGCTGATTTAGTTTTCCCACATTAAAAACAACCCCCCCCCCCCCCAAAACAACAACAAAAAAAACTGTTGGCCTATTAGTCACATCACTTGGGTCACTTGTGTGCATTAACAACAGAAATGGAGGAAAATATACAAGTTATTTTCCCCATTTTTCAATGAACTGTAAAATCGAAACATACTCTTACAATTTAAAATTCACTTAAGAGACACAATGTCAATTACATTTAACAGCACATTATTTGACTTCTAAACACATCAAAATCTGATCTGTTACCATACATAAAAAGTATTGATTGAGTGAGTGAGTGAGTGAGTGAGTGAGTGAGTGAGCGAAAACTGACCTGTTACCTCATCTGTGGGATCAATAAGGCGGTCCGGTCCAATGTCCAAAGCGCTGTGAGTACGACGCTAGGCACATACATAGGAAAACATATTTGTAACATAAAAATGCATTTTGTAAAATGGCTTTTCTCACACACACACACACACACACACACACTTAGACACTGACCGGTGGCCTGTTCACAATCCAGTAAGCTCTCTCCTGGCAATCAAACACAACACGATCTGGCTTCTTTCTCTCTCTAGAAGCCCTAACACACATTAAAGAAAAAACAGGTGACAGTGTTAAGACCTTCAATAGTTGATAACACTTGTCAACAGCAAATATTAATCAGAAATGTGTTCCTACATGTAGATTTGACGCTGATATTGTCATGATTGTGTTCTTGTGTGTCTCCAGCCGGTGGCAGAGGAGGGTCTTCCCTCCAGCGTGCACACCTGCTACCAATGTTCATCAGTTAGCAATGTATTGAAGGACTGCCTAATTGCCAAGTCTCTGTTGGATTATTGACCTTGTTTGCCGCTCATGCTCAAGTGTTGTTTTCTAGAGCTTTCGATCTCCATCATTGTTGTTTTTGCTCTAAAGTCTCTTGTTTGTAAGTATTGATATGATTTTGTTTTTGATCTTGCTTTTGTTTTGTTTCGTGTACTCTTGTCATTTCGTTTATATTCTCGGCTTTCCTATTGCCTTGCCTTTTGAAAGCGCTTTTTGTTCAGGCCTTGTTTTTCCTGGCTCCTTGTGACCAGCAATTTCTGTCCATACTTTGTCGGTGCCTGCGATTGGCTGGCAACTGGTTCAGGGTGTCTCCTGCCTACTGCCCAAAGACAGCTGGGATAGGCTCCAGCACGCCCCGCGACCCTTGTGAGGATAAAGCGGATTGATGGATGAATACTTTGTCGGTGCGCTTTTTCATATTTTTGTTACAGATTTTGTTTGTGTCTACATTTGTGGGATCCAATCACCATTCAGTTTGTCTATGAACTGTGTCAGGTATTTTAAAAAAAATCAAAATTCTCGCATCTCAGTTTTTTCAGATATTTTCCACTAAATGCTTGCACAATATGAATTTTACAGTGCGTTGGAATTTAGAGCCTTGATGTTTCAGAAAATTAAAATTTAGAAAAAGTTTTTCCGTCCATGAAAAAAAAAAATCAAACTATGAAAATAAGATTGAATCACATACTTGTATTGCTCGGTGGCCTGCATCACAATAAAGTCCCACTTGTGGAATAGCCATTTATGCAAGCGGTTGTAATGTGCCTGTTTTGAAAATGGATGCAGGAAGTTAAAAAAGATTAGCTCTTTGTAGTGACCCATTACATGAATGGTCAACAATAGTCAAAAGTCAACAATAACAATTTTGATTATTTTAATCCAATGTATTTACAGATTAATCAAATAACATCACTCAACTCACGAAACATAACTTCTATGAGAGTAAAAATGCACAATTTGATGCCTAAATTAAGGACACTAAAGTTGCTTTCTGTACCTGTTCATAGGGTTCCAGCATGCCTTTCTTGCGAATGTTTCTCTTTGCCAGGTAAATGGCTAAAAGCCGAAAAATAATCAGAAAGTATTTTCAAAAACTGCTTGCACTGAGCTTGAAAATATAGGTAACATCAGATACTTGTATTTCATTTTAATCAAAGCCCCTCAGTGAGCTGCTGTATACTTTCAACAAAAAGTATGTGTTCACCCACCATAGTCAGTGTCATCTGCAACCCATTTCTGTGTAGGCCAAAAGTATGGAGTCTAGAATGGTAAACATTGAGAATAAAACGAGAAAGCTGTCCGTCAGTATGTTGACATACTCAGTGGCACACATAAATCTGGCTGCGACCGACATGTTGTCCCCGTTTTTATTTTTATTTTTTAAATAAACACTCCTAAGATGTCGTGATCCTGTTCTTGTGTGCCTCCAGCAGGTGGCAGAGGAGGGCTTTTCCTCCAGTGTGCACACCTGCTGCTAATTTGATAATCAGGTTAAGTCAAGTATTTAAGGACTGCCAAAATGCCATGGCTCTGTCGGATTATTGACCTTGTTGCTGCTTTTGCTCAAGTGTTTTCTAGACCTCTTGATCTTGTCATTTTTGCGCTCTAGCCTCTTGCTTTTTATTTATGTTGTCTTTGATCTTGCTCATATTTTTGTGAAATTGGACTTCCATCATTTTGTTCATATCTCGACGTTTCTTTTTCCTTGCCTTTGCAAGTGCTTTTTAAGGGATTGTTTTCCTGGTTCTTTTGACCAGCAATTTCTGTTTAGACTATCTCAGTGCATTTTTGTATTAAATATTTTTGTATGGACTTTTGTTTGTGTCTACGTTTGTGGGTTCCGATCGCCATTCAGTTTGTCCCCGAACTGTGTCATCAGTGAAGTCGCTGTTTAACGTGCACTGGGTGCAATAATTGGACCCTTGGCCAAAGGTTATTTGGCTCTTAGTTCCTTTCAGCACTTGCAAGTAGGTTTGCTGCTACAAGGTGCTTAACTGGTGAACCGGTGTACCGATTAAAGGCATAGGTGGCAAAAGTACTCTTGCGCTGTAATTTAATAGCAGTAAAGGTACCTGTGTGGGGAAAACCCCTGGTAAAATTAGGACTGATTCAACTCACTTAAAAGTGAATCTACAAAAGAAAAAGTACATTTTATTTTGATTGTTTTACCTGTTTTAAGAAGTTGGCACAATGGCTTGTTTTGGGAAGACGAAATCAATTACAGGACGCAGCTTTACAGAATTGGCGCCATTCTAACGGACTGGAACTGATCCTACAACAGGTCCTGCATGTGGATACGCTTTGTCTGTTAAATTCGCTAATGATGGCTGAAATATACATTCGACCTGAATATATTCTTTCAGACAACATACAAAAAGGCCACGAACCCTAACACTTTTACAAATACTGTAAATGGAATCGCAAAAGTTAGGCTGGCAGAGGCAAATTGGGCACTTCTAAACTGGAGCTGTCCTTGCCATCAATCAATTTTAGCCAGCAGGGCAATACTCACTCACTACTGACATCAATGCCGAACAGAGCCGGGTAATAAAACACTCTTCTTCTATTCTACTGGTTTGATTTATTGAAGTATCTTTCCAATGGCTGATTTTGGCATGCTTGCTCATATCTTGATGTTGGAAAACAATAACCCAGTATATATTTCCACCCACAGTCTGCTTCAGAAGCGCCCAAACCTCGGTGCACTCCAATCTCTCTTTGTGTCCATTTGACAAATGCAAATGATTTTGAACTACTTGATCAAGTATCATGAGGCATGTGGTGATTTACCTGGAACCGGTAAAGGCTGCTGTCATTGCACATGACAAGCTTCTTGTGGTTCTGCAGGGCATAGATGTAACCGTAGGCCACGAACATGGTGCCAAAGGCCTGGGCTTCTACAAGACCAACGGTAGTTGGACAGTTATTGATCAGTGATGGATATGGCAAACCTTTCTTAATGAGAGGCTTGTTGGCAAATTGATGTCATTTTTTTCCATGTACCTTCTACGGTGATCTTCATCTTGTTGGCAATCCATGCAATGATGTCTTGACCTGTTTGAAGAGCCGAAATACTCAACAAGAGCAAATAGACTAAACACAGTGAAACACAGAACAAAGTAAAGTCATGAAAGCTGAATTGAAGAAGACAATAATGCAACCCCGTGCACTGAAAATAAATAAATGAAAATTGATTTTCGTTTGGTCCAGCTTTGCTGAACAGGCTATCCTGAACCTTCATGAAATCTCAAGACTACTGACGCAAAACACCCAAGAATGACCGAAAGCAATATTTTGAAGCCCTGATCTGAATCTTTTTGAACATCTTTGAAAGAAGCTAAAACTGCACTGAAAATGGAGTCTGGAGAAGGGACCCTTAAATGCTGAGAATCGGCTCACGGGAAGTGGGGAGAATTTACTGTAGTGTATAGCTGCCGATATGTATAAAGGTGTCATTGAGGGTTACAGATTTGCAGTGATTACCTCAAAAGGTTGCGTGGCAAAATATTAGTTAAGGCTACCTTCAAAAAATAAAAAATAAAAAAGCCAGATTTCTTCACTTTGTCTTACCTATACTGTATGTGTGCAAATAAAATAGACCATTCATTTTATTTTGACTGGTATATGAATTTTTCTGCATGGATTTAGATCAGGGGTGTCAAACTCATTTTTGTCGCGGGCCACATTGTTGTTACGGCATCCCTTGGGGGGCCATTATGAAGGTGAATTTTGTGAAACCACATAAATGTTTAATCACCTCTACATATTACATACACAGCACACAATAAATTGATGGATAACTAGTTTTAAAATTAGACATCAAGAATAATGACTTGTTTAAACATTGTTTACATTCATGTAATAAGAGGTTTGGTCATGAGAAAATGTTTGCAATATGTTATTATGGATTACATATGACAATTTGAAATTTCATTTCAGACTTTAGCAAGAATCATGGAACTTGACATGCTGGATTTGCTTTCGCTGGCCACATAAAATGATGTGGCAGGCCAGATCTGGCCCCCGGGCCTTGACTTTGAAACCTGTGATTTAGATGGAACACAACAATAATCCAAGAATACCGAAAGCCACAATTATACAGTTTTACCTTGACGCATGTTTAAATACTTTCATCGACAGGAGGTACAAAATCCAACAATGTGCGGCCACCTGACGTGTGACGAAATTGACCTTTTCACCCCTCCAGATCTTTGCCCAGATTAAAATCCCACTTTAGTTTCTAAAGAAGAGTCCAGAGCCCATCCAATTGAAGCTTTCCTTATTTAGCCCGTTGTAGGAGCTTAGACAGCCATGACAGCTTGTGTTCGCTCTCAGCTTGGTAAAAAAACAAACATGTAAGGTAGATCATCTATTTTATTTCCCCAGAATTGCAGTTACAGTCTAAAGATTTCTCCACTTCTCGCTAAACCAGGCATGTCCAGCTCCGGGCCTGGAGGGCCGCCGTCCTGCCTGTTTTCCATCTCTCTGGGCTGCAACACACCTGATTCAGATGATCAGCTCATCAGCCAGCTCTGAAGCAGCATTAGAACGATCCTGATGATTTGAATCAGGTGTGTTGCTCCTGGAAGAGCTGGAAAACAGGCAGGACAGCGGCCCTTGAGGACCGACATTGGACACCCCTGCCCTAAACAGATGTGAATGCAAATGCTGAAGATGGTCTAATTGGCACTGAACCTGACTATTAATTCAATGGAAAGTGATCCTACCCCCTTAGAGCTCTTTCATTTCATTGGGATTTGTATTTAACACCTTTTCCTTTGGTGAAGATCATTTTCTGAGATTACAATTGCAAATATTGACAAGGAAAGACGATAACAAGAGGATTTTTATATGAAAAGTTTAGGGGGTGATCGAAAAAGTTTTAGAATACGACTGGATTTTTGGTGCTTTACCAGCAATGACATGTGGAATGGTGGTGACGTTGAGTTTCTGTTCGGAGCCTTTAAGTCCACTTTTTGGGTCTTGCATCTCAACCACAATCGTCTCCAACTGTAAATGACAGCCACAAAAATTCAGACAGTGACAATAAATCAGATTGAAGTGGGAGGTCAACACCAACTCCATCCTGAAAAGGGCCCAGCAGAGGATGTACTTCCTGAGGCTGCTGAGGAAGCATGGCCTGCCACAGGAGGTGCTACGACAATTCTACACGGCAGTCATCGAATCAATCCTGTGTTCTTCCATCACGGTTTGGTTTGGGGCCACCACAAAAAAGGACAAAATACAACTGCAACGGACAGTTAGGACGGCAGAAAAAATCATTGGCACCGCCCTACCCACTCTTGAGGACTTGCACACTGCAAGAATCAAGACAAGGGCACGGAAAATCCTCCTGGATCCCCCGCACCCTGCCCACCACCTTTTCCAGCTACTCCCCTCAGGCAGGCGCTACAGATCCATGCGCACCAAATCCAGCAGACACTTATCAGAATCAGAATCATCTTTATTGGCCAAGTATGTAGAACACACAAGGAATTTGTCTCCGGTATAACACGCTGCATTAGTATCATCGTACACAAGGACATGACAAATAGGTATGCAAGGACATTTTGTAATGTAAGTGAACCGAGTGACCAGTAGCAGTATTTGTAGTACAAGAAGAGTAAACAGCTTCTGCCCTCTAGCCATTAATTCCCTAAACAGTCACTGATGTATACTCCACTGCACCAGACAATTCAAAGCGCTCAAGGACATCTGCACAATTGCACACTTCTTGTACTACAAATACTGCTACTGGTCACTTTAAAATGGTTCAATGATTTTCTGCACCAACTGTACAACTGTCATAGTATTGTATTCTACCACTGATCACTTTAGCTCTGCTTGATACTTTGCGCATTGTCTCACAGTTGTCACTGGGTGGTACCACCGCACTACGGTTCACTTACATTACGAAATGTCCTTGCATACCTATTTGTCATGTCCTTGTTTATGATGATACTCATACAGCGTGTTATACCGGAGACAAATTCCTTGTGTGTTCTACATACTTGGCCAATAAAGATGATTCTGATTCTGATCACAATCAGACATATTTCATGAAAGAAAGGAGATCTCTTATTTTGAGGCATGAGTGGAAAAAATTTCACATCTGCGTTCCGGCTAAATACAACGAAGGATATTTTATACTTTATTGGCTCATTCACTTTCAAGGTCATTTGTTGTATTCCAGATTAATTGTAATTTTGGAAAATTGTTAAACGTAATGATATAAAAGATTGGCAGTTTTAAGAAAATAAAACACACTTTAAGCACTAAATAAGCACCAATACAACTGATAACATGAATGGTGATTCAACACCCACCTTTTTGAGACAGTGCAGACGTCGAAAATGTTGTACTCGGTCTGGACGGGCTGTTCTGATTGTCATACTTGCATTTGATGAAAAAAAACACTTGCCTTGACAACAATGTGGAAACTTCACAACAATAAATAAGAACTTTCCCTTGACGTGTATGCGTGTAGTAGATGTTAACACACTGGTCCTAAGTGGGGATTGTTAGACAGAAGGGAAGGAAGGATTTAGCCACCAATTAGCTGCAGAAAGCCTCTTCATCCCTCCACAGCCTGTTGGAGCAATTATTTTAAGAGGCGTGTAGTCACAAGAGAAACCTAATATTAGATGGTTTTGTGTTTTTGGTGGCTATGTGTAAAGGTGTATGCTACAAAACACTTATCAATTAACATTATCATTAAATTAACCCGTTCAGGGACAGCGGTTACTACAGTGGACAGCTTATCATGTTATAAGATAAGATAAGATATCCTTTATTTGTCCCGCAATGGGGAAATTACAATCAGAATTCAGAAAGGAAAAACGCTGGGTAGGGAGAGGGAAAAAAAAAACACGCTCGAACTATCCTCTTCCGAGGATAATTTAAGTCCAGGATAAAAAAGACCCTAGCACATGAATAAGCATTAGACAGTTACAACAAGTCACAAGACATAACATGTATAAGGGGGGGGATGAATGGGAAGGGGGGGAGGGGGGTAGGGTAGGGTAACCGCGACGCGGCTGACGATGACCAGCCGCACGGTCACCGTTGCGCTCCGCATCATCGAACCACGTCACGGGGGAAAAAGAATCGGAGCGATGAAGACGGTGATAACAAGGATGTGTATGCGCGTGTGGTTGTCCAGTTGTGTATGTGTATGCGTGTACAGGTCATAGCTGCTTCGTCGAGGTCTGCTCATCATGAAGACAGTCCCGGCTTATCAGTCCATGGCCGAGAAGGAGGGGGGTGGTGGTGGGGGGCCCTAGACTCCATGCGTATTTCCATCCAGGGGAAAGGCCAGATAGCGTTGTTTGTTTTGGAGAGACGGCTGCCAACAATTCCAGACAGCCTTGAGTCCTTGGTCTGTATCTCTCACTGGCGCCGATCAGCCAAACCTCAATTCCTTTTCGAAGCGAAAATTCCAACGTCTCCATGGTATTATCGATCGCGCGGAGTCGCTCCAAACCGCAACAATATTGCGGTTGAGCTCAGTCACCGCTTGAGTCTGAGTGTTGGACATTCGCGCCAAGCCATCCAGAGTGACCGGCAGCTTCTTCACTTCCAATAGAGCTGCTCCTGTCGGTTGAATTTTGCAATAGAACAGCAAGCTGCCAACACCAAACAGCAGCATACCTGTTATCAAAAGGCCAATAATGTAGATGTCTTCCACGTCCTCCACGGACAGTACTGTCAGGCACACCGGTCTCCACTTTCTCCATGGATCCAGGGCGTATCCGGCAGCAAGTGTCCCCGGAGGGCAAGCAGGCTCCCCACTGCCCGCTCTTTCCGTCGAAAAAATTTTGTCAATTACATCGAGAGACCAGCCAACTAATTCCATGGTTAGTTCTTCGGATGAAAACACGGTAGGAGGCTAGGGAAAAAAGTTGGACAAAAGACAGCACAAGAAGAGTAAGTGGCGAGCAGGGAAAAAAAAAGGTGGGGGGGGGGGCAGGGAGCAGAGCAGAAGCGTCCGCCTTCGTCGAGAGCCAAGCAGAAAAGGTTTATCAGGTTAAAGGGGGCATGAAAGGGTTAAAACCAGTGTTAGCCAAACACACACACACAAAAAAGTTTAGAGGGTAGCAGACGTATAATACTAGAATGAAAATATCAAAACAAAATCTTTTGAAACTTTACCCCCCCACACCCACACATACAAAATTGTTTTTTTACACCGGAGAAAGCCAAGTATAGGAACTACAGATGCTTCGATCAATTGGCCACCGATCATGACCGGTTGATTTCCATGGAAAATTACATGCAAAGTCCGAAAAATTATCAGCCGCAGCTCATACTTTGCAGCCTGCAGCCAACTAGAGACCAGCCTGTGTGCAATGTAGCATCCCCATCACCCTTGCCTTAACACTGCACGTTATAGACCAAACCAGCCACTGAATCATAACATATGTCAGTGCATTTCTTGCACTGCTTTTGTGTAATAAAATGATAGAAAGTTGATCATGTGATTCAGCAATCCAAAAAAGAATTTAACCCTTTCATGCACCCTGTAACCTGATAACATGTTAAGCCGTCCACTGTGGTAAGTGCCGCTCCTGAAAGGGTTAAAGATAAATCAATCATTGAAATAATAATTGGTGAACAACTCTTAAATAGAAAAGTGTACAGCTAATCGATGTGCTTGGTATCGCAATCGGTATCGGGCGATCTCATTCATGGATGAGTCGTATCAGAAATGTCAGTATAAAACCCTGGTCAGAACACCACTCGGCGGAATATTGAGGAAAAACTTGGAGAGAAACTTTTTATCATTGAAAAGAAAAAAAAGAGATTGGTTATGCAGGCTAAAAACACCAGGGTGCATCTCATGTCTTTTGTGTAATAACATTTCCATTCCCTCTCGCTCACTCAGGTCCTCATCCTCATCCTCCCTCCACCTTTCTCTACCCTTTGCCCATCTCAGTACAATGGGGTGCAGAGCCTTCAGCCGCTCTGCCCCCAAACTCTGGAACTCACTTCCACCTAATATTCGTAATATTGACTCTCTTCCTATATTCAGAACCCAGCTCAAAACCCACCTATTCGGACTTGCTTATCCACCTTAAATCTTTCTCTTCTTTGTTTATCACTTTATCTGTGGTTTTATTATTTGCTCTTGGTTGTAAAGTGTCCTTGGGTGTTGTGAAAGGCACTTGCAAATAAAATGTGTTATTATTATTATTATTATTATAAATCTTCCATGTCAGACGTAAGGCATGCAGCAAATTACAATAATATCCATCCAACCATCCATTCATTTTCCGATCCGCTTATCCTCACAAGTGTCGTAGTTGGGTGCTGGAGCCTATCCCAGCCGTCTTCGGGCAGTAGGCGGGGGACACCCTGAACCGGTTGCCAGCCAAATTACAATATTGTTCACAATATTTTGTCCTTGACATTACAGTAATGACAAATACATCATTTGATGGATTGTGGTCATGGTCCGGCTGATTGTAGATTCTAACAAGAAAACATATCTTAACTAAAGAATGTATCTCACTGAGTGGTGAAGGCTTCGTTCGCAAACGGTCGCGGAGATGTTCGCAAAAAAATTTAAGGAGGTTCCAAACTGTTTTTCTTGGTGATGGCGACAAAAAAATCTGTTTGCAACTATTAAAGCTGTTGGGAATGTCTGACGAATGTTTCCAACACTGAACAAACCCTGACAAAAAAAACAAAAAAAACATTCACCTCATGCATATACATTTGCAAACCAATGAGCCACCATGCAATGCATTCTGGGAATGAACATTTTTGTTTTTTTTGGGGGGGGGGTTGTTTGTTTTATTTACAGTTAGTCCCCGCTATTCGTGGGGAGCAGGGACCAGGCCAGCCTGTAAATCTCCATGTAACTGATGCCTACTGAAATGCTTTGGGGGAATAAATAATGTGACTTTACGCATTGTATACTTGTTCGCTAATCCGTATTTTTCTCTGTCAGGCATCAGCATCGGCCTAAAAAAAATCCATATCTGTTGGGACCTACTAATGTCATATTTTTTAATGAAAGGATGTATACCAAAGACATTTTTCAATGAATTAACTATTAAAATAATCGCCAGTTGGAGCACTACTTGCTTTTATTCATGCTGCTGACATCAGAGTGAAACAGACAATGTCAAAATGTGGTCGAATCCATATGTTTTCACAAACCAATACTTTATTTTATAATAATAAAGTATTTTAATATGTTATTTTTACAAATTATTCACCGATATAAAGTCTGGAAAATGACTTGCTCTCTTTGACAATGCAATGTTATTGACTCAACAATCGTGAGTTTTTTTTTTTCCTGAAAGTTGTTGGTTTTGGAGTTGCAAGCGTTACACCAAACATTTCTTTTACTGTAGTGTGCGTGACATGCTTGGTATTCCCTCGGAGACATATTGTCATCGTGTTCCCTTGTAAAGATAACATTCAAGACTGATTTGATTTGTAGCTAGCCAATCGGTGAATGAGATAGCAGCAGACTGAGAAAAAAAAAGCATAGCAATGAATAATAGGCAACATTTAGTAAATTAAGCTCAGCGAAACATTGCTTTTTACAAGTTTATAAGTATGTTGAGCGAGTTTCCGGATATGTGTGCATTTTATTTCATGAAACCTTGATTGTGGATGGCATGATAAACAATACCCTCTCAGTGACAGTGAAGGGGTTTCGGGACATGTGAATGCACACAAGGTGGCCCGGTGGTCCAGTGGTTAGCGCATTGGACTCAGAGTGCAGAGGTTGTGGGTTCAATCCCGGCTCCGGCCTTCCTGTGTGGAGTTTGCATGTTCTCCCCGTGCCTGCATGGGTTTTCGCCGGGTACTCCGGTTTCCTCCCACATTCCAGAAACATGCATGGCAGGCTGATTGGACACTCTGAGTCTAAATTGTCTCGAGGTGTGAGTGTGAGCGCGGATGGTTGTTCGTCTCTGTGTGCCCTGCAATTAACTGGCAACCGGTTCAGGGTGTCCCCCGCCTACTGCCTGAAGACAGCTGGGATAGGCTCCAGCACCCCACCCCCCCCGTGACCCTTGTGAGGACAAAGCGAATCAGAAAGTGGATGGAGGAATAAATGCATAAATATGCTCATCTTGTCACCTCACAGTGAGTTGTTGTGTCATCTGGCCACCACACTAAAATATTTCTGGCTAAGTCCCTGCATGCCAATGATTCACTCCTGGCAGAGCCTGGATGCTAAAACTAAATGAGTGACTCATTTTTATGTAGATAAGTCTGAAAAAAAGAAATCTAAAGATAGTTGTACCTTTTTGGATTTTACTTGAGGAGGCAAGGTGTCATCACTAAGCCGCTAATTGAGCCACTGATTAACTTGAGCAGTGGTTCATTCTCAACTGTTGTCACGCTGCGACCCACATTTTCCTATTGTTGCAAAGTTGCAACGCATTTTATAGAAGTTAAGAACAATAAGACTTTTTTAAAATGTTTAAAAATACCCTCTGTAAATAGATGAACGGTATGTTCATTTTTAAACGCATTTTCAAATTAGTGTGACATACCACCAAAACCACACTGCTATGACGTCTTCTTGCCAAAGGCTGAGAGCTGCGCTGTATTTCTTGACAGTAGTACAATTTCCTGATGTCTACCCAATGTTGGTGCATCTAAATTATTTTCCGAAAAAATACGAATACAAATACACATCGTTTTTTACGATGTGTCCACGACCCACCTAAAATGGGTCCACGACCCATTTTTGGGTCGCGCCCCACCAGTTGAGAATCTTTGAATTCCGGTGCGGTACCTCCATTTTTGTCATGTGACTTTATTTTTGTGTATTTCATATGGAAGTAAAAATAGACCTAAAAAATCCAAAGCATAAGCGGCAATAAAAATCCTGTTTACACTGAAGCATTGTCATTGAAAGTGGGGATTCCTATGGCTGTGAATGCATCAGTGGCAGCAGCTTCGGCTGCGCTCAGTCTTCCTCGTTGTGTGCATCGATGAAGTTGTTTCAAAGATGGCGGACTTCCTGCCGTCCCGCTCAGTTTTATCTGTTTGTTTCCCAAACTGTCTCCTCACTAGCGGAGAGGCAGAGCAGCTGCGGAAATCGAAAGAAATAGATAAGTGTCTTATTCGAGATAAGACGTACGTTAAAAGGCTAGTTAAAATCCTCTTACTTGGAGCAGGCGAGAGCGGCAAGTCTACTTTCCTTAAACAGATGCGCATTATCCATGGGCAGGATTTCGATCAGAGGGCCAAAGAAGAATTCAGAGCCACTATTTATAGCAATGTTATTAAAGGTAAGACTATGACAAATACATTTGATCTCTCCCGAATTGTTGTTGCTCTGTTTGCCACATGCTGTAGGCGATTTCGCGTGTAAACACTGATGGTGATGTTGGAAGCTATGCTAACTGCGCTTTGAGATGACCGGGGCCACTTTCTGTTCTCTGCTTTTTTGCTGCACGGGCGAGCAAGAAACGCCCTTGTTATTTGTGTTCGTCTCCACGGTGGGTTCGGCGGGGGACCAACCGTGACCTGAGCTCGTGCAATTGAAGAGCTCTGGAATAAAAAGCTGTCCTCGATTCGTGTTAGGCGTGTATTGTACGTTACGATGGTGGCGGACACTGACGGTTATCGTCTGCCTTTCTTTGTGGGCAGATAACGTGACAGCATCATGAATACAATGACGTATATTTACTGAAACGATCGCCACACGTCGCCATGGACGTTACTCTCCAACTAGACTCCGGACTTTGAATGGTGTAGCTCATTACTAGGGGTGGCATAAATAATTGATTCTTAGCTATAGATGGAAACATTGTAAATCAATTATTGCGTTCGAATAATAATTTAGTAAATAATGTATTGCATACGGAACAAGCAAAAACAAAATCAAAAACTTAGAATGTTTCGGATCTAATTACGATTACCCTCACCCCCACCTCAATATTGCGATGTAATATGCAATTATGTTTTTAACAAACAAGCAATTCATCTTTATCAAACAATAAAATATATATCTTAATGCCCTTCAATGGGGAAAGACAGATGCACGCAGTCGCTGATGCAATCTGTCGTTTTTTTAATAAACAAAAAGAGCAATAACACACACATTCATGGGAGTTGCTGTTAGCCACAACTCACGCCCGTGCGCTCCACACTCGGATTCACTACCGGAGCCAATATTTCCCCCAACCAGACTCCTCCCCTCTCTATGGTGTCACACAAATACAAGAAACAGATATTACAATATTATACATGACAGTGCGGCCCGTGAGTGGTTCGCGTGTCGACCTCACAGTGCAGAGGTCGTGGGTTCGATCCCAGCTCTGGCCTTCCTGTGTGGAGTTTGCATGTTCTCCCCATGCCTGCGTGGGTTTTCTCCGGGTACTCTGGTTTCCTTCCACATTCCAAAAACATGCATGGCAGGCTGATTGCCCACTTTAAATTGTCCCTTGGTGTGAGTGGGAGCGTGAATTGTTGTTCGTCTCTGTGTGCCCTGCGATTGGCTAGCAACCGATTCAGGGTGTCCCTCGCCTACTGCCCAAAGACAGCTGGGATTGGCTCCAGCCCCCCCGTGACCTTTATGAGGATAAAAGCAGATCGAAAAATAGATGCATGGATATACATTACAGTATTGTAGACACATTTACTAAATAATTTGACATGCAGTCTTGAAAGTATTGCCCAGGACACCACTTTATGACCACACAAAGTGTCGCCTTAACATATAATGCTCACTGTATTGTAAATCAATAAGAAATAACACGAATTAAAATGCAACTATAATAATGCAAATACATCTGTGGCTTTACCACTTATTGACTAAATGAAGTTCATCTGCCTTCAGTTTCTTTCATGAAATTGGGTGAAGCAACATCTGGGGCCACATGCGGAGGAATTTCTTCTTTTAATATGTGGTAACCACTGACCACTTTTACAGTGCTTTGCCATTTTCATACTATTTGACCAGAGGATACTCACTCAGTTCTTTCACAAATATGTATATTTTCAATGTTAGATATTCGCCTCAAAGTCCCATGAGATGGAAAACCCATGGAAAATTACACGCACCAAGTACCACTGGGTTTAATTTCAGCATTGACATCTAAGCGAATCACTAAATGTTATTGACTTATTTAGTCGACTAATCATCAACAGTAGTCGTTGTTAATCGACTAATCGGCTCATATGTCAATCGTGCCTTTTCACACCAGGTAGTAGCTGCTCTTATAATAACCATCACTCATTTGTGTTGATGATTCTCCAAATGTAGTCTTTTTATTTCATTTGCTTAATTTGACATTTTAATTCTGAGGCATTGTGTTCTTTTTAACTCAAAGTAAAGGTAACAAGTAATAGATGATTTTTTTCAAATCCAAATCCAAATTTTGTTATATATAACTCATAACGTTTACCACAAAGATTGGAGATTGTTTGAATAAGTGCTCTTTAAACAAGCATTTAAACTTTAAATATCATGAACACAACACTTAACAAGAAATATATTAAGACCCAGGAAAGGAGTTTTTTTCCATCAGTCATCTGAGCTTTAATGAACTTGAGTTGATAGGTGACTGTTGTGATTTTGGTGCAGCTGTGCCACAGGTTAGTGATCAGGGAATTAAATTGTAAAATGTTTCCATGGTGCAATTAAAGGGAAGTTCGCATCATATTTAGTATGTTTGGTGAAATGCACCCAAACCTTTGGATTCTGTTGCTAACACAGTTAGCCATGACACTGCTTAATTAACAGTGCTTCTGTTTACATACCCGGATGACCCGGATTACCACGACTGCACGTCACAGACAAGGCATGCAGCCAAAGCAGCAAATAAATAAATAAATACATAACTGATGAATCTTTGACTATTAAATTAACAGTCGGCCAATTTGATCGTTGACGTCATTGTGACTAGTCGACTAATCTTGGCAGCCCGAATGTTGAGACAGGCATCAAATTGGTGTCATAAGCACAATGAGGACGTGGTTAAATCTGATATCGGTATCATGCGATGTAAAATTTGCTAGGCTAGAAAATATGCCGAGATTTCTTGAAAACTTGTCTCTTGTGGTGGCTCGTAGGAAGGTGAACCTTACATGCTGGTCATGTCAAATCATGGTGTGAGCATTTGAATGTCTGCAATGTCCGCATGAAAACCTTTGTGAGATTGCTTGATTGTTGTGGATCATTTGTGAATTGTTTTGTGTGTGATAAGTAGGGCTGTGCGATATGGCCCAATTATTATTATTTTTTTAAACGCAAGAGTTTTATTTTGAGGCGGCCCGTGGTCGACTGGTTCGCGTGTCGACCTCACAGGGCAGAGGTCGTGGTTTCAATCCCAGCTCTGGCCGTCCTGTGTGGAGTTTGCATGTTCTCCCCGGGCCTGCATGGGTTTTCTCTGGGTACTCGGGTTTCCTCCCATATTCCAAAAACATGCATGGCAGGCTGATTGAACACTCCAACTTGTCCCTAGGTGTGAGTGTGAGCGCGGATGGTTGTTCGTCACTGTGTGCCCTGCGATTGGCTGGCAACCAGTTCAGGGTGTCCCCCGCCTACTGCCCGAAGACAGCTGGGATAGGCTCCAGCAACCCCCGCGACCCTTCTGAGGATAAAGCGGATCAAAAAATGAATGGATGGATTCCAAAAACATGTGTGACAGGTTAATGGAACACTCTAAATCAGGGGTGTCAAACTCATTTCACATTGTGGGCCACATACAGCCTCGGTAGATGTCAAGTGGGCCGGACCATTAAAATTATACGATACTCAATAACTGCTATCAATAACCAACATCATGTCTTTCCTTTGTTTTGGTCTAAAGAAGCACAAGAACATTAGGAAAATGTTGAAATTTAATGAACATATCTTTTACCAAACATTTCATGAAGCACCTAAGATTTCCTTAGACAAATGTGCAATTTACTTTTATCATTCACATATATGCATTGCTACTGATCCCAGTGATTGTACAAAAGCACAAAACTTTAATAAGTAATTGGTATTAAGATTAAACAAGATTCACAAAGAAAGGAATTTTGAAACAATTTACACATGTGCATATAAAATCTAAATGTAATCTGTGCCTTACAAACTAAGGAGAGTGCTATTAAATGTGTAAAGAATAAATTACTCACATATCCTTGATAGCGTCTGTTATGTTGTGTCTGTCTCAGTGACAGACTGAGACTGCTGTTGTCTTCTTTTCTGATCAAAACCATGTTGTCCTTCCTCTGATCAAAACTGTGTGTCCCCTAGTGGATACCCCATGAATTGCAACTTATAAAAAATATTCATTCTGTGTCTTTTATGCATTTTTTCACTTTTAAATGATGCTGCGGGCCTGATCGAACATCCGGTTCCGGCCAGTGGGCCATATGTTTGACACCAATACTCTAAATTGTCTCTCGTGTGAGTGTAAGTGCGGATAGTTGTTCATGTACTTGTGCCCTGCGATTGGCTGGCAACCAGTTCAGGGTATCCCCAGCCTACTGCTGCCAGAAGACAGCTGGGACAGGCTCCATCATGTGCAAGCGGCTCAAAAAATGCGTGGATGATGCATGGGGGGATGTATGTGTGTGTGTTTGTGTGTGTGTGTGTCACGCAAGTCTGAAGAAAATCAGCCACTGTTCTCATCTGCTGTGAGGTGACAAAGATAATTTTCATTTTTATTTGAGAGAAGCACTTCAAGTATTACAAGTGCAGTTAAAGCAAACCGTTTGCATTGTTTCAGATGTGTTCTGCAGTGTTTGACAGTAAAACCAAATCGGAAACTTGAGGGTCCCGCGATAAAATTTAAGTCAGGAAATTCAGCCAAATTGTTCTGGAAGTGAATTTCAATAGGTTGGCAGTTATGGGTACATCATAAACAGTTACATTTATTCCCATTCGCACAGTTTGTTGTTTGGTAAAAGTAACTTACTTTTCTGTGAAAAGGAGCAAATAGGGAAGTGTGATTTGAGAGGGTGGAAATGCGTGAAGGGGAAATGACACAGTTGATGATGTTTACACCAAATAGGAAACTTCATGTCAGTCTCCCTCCTGAATTTGGTTGCACCTCTGTTTTGACTAAGTTGTCTGACTCATGGTTAACACACAGATACCACCTTAAAAAGAGACATTTGAATAGTAATAATAAATAAATAGATGAATCTAACACTATCTTTACTTTGGCGTGTCTAGTTAGAACCTTGTGAAATGTTGGTTGCTGTTAACCAGTAAGCAATAGAAAAATGATCAAAACTCTTATGAAAGGGTGAAACAGATACAGTAAAAGCATGGCTACTTTTATTGCTATGGATTTACATCCAAGTGCTCTTGTTAACAAACTGGGCTTTTGTGCTCTTGTAGGAACTCCCAAAGTGGAACTATTTTGTGAAATTGATTCCACCAAAGTAAATAAAAGTAAATTTATATTACTGGTGATAGAGAATCCTGTTTTTTTATGAAAATGCATTACTTTGGACACAGTTATTGTTTTGCACTGAAGGAAGGTAACTATTAAGCCTTATTTGTTGTGAATAAAAGTGGTTTTGTTGTATAGATCGTTGCTATAATCACACTTATTTCCTATTGGTTCCTTTTGAAATGATTTGACGTGAAGACGTGAAGAAAAAAATAACGGAGAAGAAATTGTTTGGTTCCTGTATTTGGATGGATACTGACCAATAAACCCTGTGTAAAAGTATGACGGAGCCACAAAATGAGAAAACCCCCCCAAGTTGAATAGTTGAATAATCGGATCGTAGCACTCGGAATCGTATTCTAATCAATCGGTGAGGTGCCTTAGATTTCACACCCCTAATCAATTTATAGGTAGAACAGGGGTGGCCAACACGCAGCTCGCGAGCCGCATGCGGCTCTTTGGCTGGTTCAATGCGGCTCCCGGGCTTTCACACGACAATTGTCGAAAATGCCTCGGCGATGGCGCTGCCATTCAAACAACGGTGCTTAATACACAGAACGTACTACGTCAGCCTATCATAAATCCCGTTACTTGATAGACATGGAGGGCAACCAATCAGATGACTGAATCATCGCTCATGCGCAGACAACGGCGCTAAGTGCTAACCTAGTCAGCGAATGCGAATTACCTCTGTTTTTCTCAACTCAACTAAACTCAAATGTATTTATAGAGCACTTTCAAACAGCCATCGCTGCACACAAAGTGCTGTACATGGAGCAACTAACATATACAACAGTAAAGCAAAACAACAAATCAGTATCAAAGACGGTAGAGAGCACCAAACAGTATAACTAAGATCATAATTTGGGTCATGCTGAGTCAAACGCCAAAGAATACAAGTGAGTTTTGAGGCGGGTTTTAAAGATTTTGAAACACTTTCACAATATTTTGTTACTCCAATATTTTATTTACTCAAGCAGGATCGTTGATAATAGACACGCAGAAATGAACACAAGACACTGAACTTTGCTAGAATATGAGCGCCATTTATTCCGCCACAAAGAATCAGCACAGCAATACAATCACAAGTTGGTTCAATGCAATAAGTACAATCAAACTCTCACCGTAACACACTGGGAAGGAGAGCCAACATTCCCGGCAGAGTGTGCATCCAACCAGCTGGGCGTCCGTACGCAACCCGCAGTAGACTCTACCAGAGTTTAGCTCCCAATTCCTTTTCTACGCTCAAATGTTCATGTGCCACAGAGGGGAGGGTGGCAGGCCCAAACTCTCTGGCACCACTGAACAGCCTTCTTCTTCGATAACAGGTGTCATACACATCTGAGTCTCAAAATAATCATGTTTTGCTCAAGCAATCCCACACCTCATTCCCAAGGGACATGCACATCTGTTTCCAACAACATTGTTTTACCCAAACAATCATGCACTGCTTTCTCTCAGGGAACACTGACCACCCCTGATCGATTGGATCCATAAATCAACCGCAGCCACTATTGTAGCTTCTATTCTATACACCTTATAATCCAGTGCGCCCTATATGTGAAAACAGTTTCAAAATAGGCCATTCATTGGAAGCGCACCTTATAGTGCAGAAAAGATGGTAGCCATACCTACCATTATCTACCTTCCCTTGTATGATGCACAGAGGCACTGGCTAGGGCTGGACAATTAATCCAAATCTGATTGTGATTTTGATTTTGGCTCCTACCGATATTTAAAATAACAGCATAAATATAATAGAGACCACTATCTTGTCTTAGCTGTGTGTGTTAATGCACAGCATGTTTGCATGCATGTTTGCATTGAGGATGGAGAGGAAGAAATTTCATCTATGCTGCATGTCATACATAAAGCATATTTGACAATAAAGTTGACCTTGAGATAAGGATAATGCTTATTCTAGGTTCCAATGTGTGAAAAGATGCAGGGCATCAAATATGTGGATGTAGCAGCACGAAAACGAAAGAGGGTTGAATTTCACATGATATTTACATGGTCATGATGCTACAATGATAGGTTTGAGTAGTTGAATTGGAGTAGTTGCAAAAATCCTAAATTTTGAAAGAAATGAATTATCATTTCAATTATTATTTTAATCTCAACCAAAATAATCGTGATTGTTATTTTTTCCATAATCGTCCAGCCCTAGAGCTACACAATTGGAGAAGTAGCACAGAACAGATCTTTCTGCTCATCTATGACAAGTGCTGCCTAACTTCCCAACACTCCCTTTAGCAGTTTCCCTTTTCTTTTACTTGACTTGTTTAGCAACAATTCAACATGTTGACCTGGCTGAGGCTTACTTCTGCAGCGCAGCTGCTTCTGGCATCTGTGATTGTGTGAATATATTGTGCTTAGGTGGAACTTAGGTCTCTATTTGAGCACTGGCAACAAACAATTGTTGTCAACGTGCCCCGACCCCCAGGCAAAAACGTAGGCAAAGCACGGGACATTTAAAAGAAATAAACAAGATAAATTATGGCCAGCGGATGGCAGCCTTATTATCTCTTGTTTGGGATCGAAGAATGCGGAAGCATGTGAATATGGCAAATCTTTGATCAATCACACGCTGCTTTTAATGGTCACATTTCCAAAGTGTTTTTTTTTTAGCTAAATATGCAACAGTGAGTGTCGCAAAACACAAAAGAGAATAAAGATACATTTAGAAATGGAAGCGATGATGCAACACACACACACACACACACACACACACACACACACACACACACACACACACATACACACACACACTATCAAGTTCGTAAATTGTCAAATGCAAAAATGTTACACTCATGGCTATTTGGAAACACATTACTGCATTTTGCCATAAAAAGCACTTTTTCATTGTTGTTGTGAAGAAATGCTCCATTTCACACACTGGAAATATTATTATTATTATTTTTTTTTTTATGTAAGTGAAATGATTTTCGGATGTATTTCACCCCGTCAATCACAAATGCAGTGGCTATTAGATTTTTGTTGGTGATTGTCAATGCATGGTATGGTTAACATGCCGGCCTCACAGTGCAGAGATCCTGGGTTTGATTCTGGCTCCGGCCTTCCTGTGTGGAGCTTGCATGTTCTCCTCGTGCCTTTATGGGTTTTCTGCGGGTACTGCGGTTCCCTCCCACATTCCAAAAACATGCATGGCAGGTTAATGAACACTCTAAATTGTCGCTAGGTGTGATTGTGAGCATGGATGGTTGTTCGTCTCTGTATGCCCTGAGATTGGCTGGCAACCAGTTCAGGGCGCACCCCGCCTACTGCCCGAAGACAGCTGGGATAGGCTCCAGCACGCCCAACAACCTTTGTGAGGATAAGCGAATTAGAAAATGGATGGCTGGATGATCAATGCGATAGTCTGCCTCGCGACATGGGTACATAGATATTTTGACGTGATTACGCTGACATTAACCATTCGTTGTTTAATTACATACCCAACAATTCAATAACATGCATACTGAAGATAGTATGACTACATTTGCTTCACGTCAATCATTTGTGATTGGTTGATCGAGGATGCGGAGGCAGAACATCCGCCAACATATGCAACTGCCCTAGTCACATAAGGATACAAATAGTTTTCCGTTTACAGCCAAGAGTTCGGCACAGAGCCAGTGATGGTTACGCACTGCGAGAACAAGCACAACACAGAGTCATTCACTTGTCTGCCCAGAAAAAATATATATACTCCAGTGAAACTCCTCTACAACGAAACCTACATGTGCGAAAATACACCCTAGTGTGAAACAATCTTCATGCATTAAAGCCATTCCCTCTTTTCTGCTTCCCCCTACAACGAAAAGTCCCACCGTTGCGTAATACGAAATCCTTTTCTCCACCCTTGCCTCACAAGGTTCCCTACGATGAAAACAAGCCTCCCGCAAAAGTCTAATCCAACCTCAGCCTGCCACAGCCACTGCTACTGGTTTGCTAGGAAACGGCAACAGCAACCATCACACTGGTTTACACATGTGCAGTAGTACAGGAAGCATTTGTTATTGTTAGCACGTGGTTAGATATTTCACGAGTAGTTTCAGACACAGCACGAACGTTACATTGCTTGGTTTAAAATGGCTACAAAACGGACCTTTGCAGACCAAGGCTCATCACAAGGAGTTCACAAAAGAAAAGATTTAACACTTGAAGACAGGATAAAAGTCATAAAGATGAAAGATGGAGGAAGCAAAGTAAAAGACATTATGCAAGAAATTGATGTCAGTGTCAGTGAAAAGTGAATGCTGATCGTAATCTTTTTTCTTTCTACGTTGGCAATATGAAGTGTCAACTAAGTGTATGCTCTCATACTTATGCACTATTGGAATAAAAATAAAGAGTACACTTACCTGTATACGTTTTGTGTGTGTGTTTGTGTTTACGTCTAAGATAAAATTTGCTTTCATGAAAAGTCCCCTGTTGTGAAAAAAATCTGGGTGCAAGCATGATTTCGTTGTAGAGGAGTTCTACTGGTCATACATTTTTTGTGTAAACCGAATCGTTCATAAATAGAGCCGAGGTTTCACTGTATTTGTAATGTCCGTCAGTTTGTTATACACGCATTTTCACTGCACTACTTGTCATAGCATGTGATGCCAAATGTAATGAGAATTAAAATAAGTGTTTTCTCATTGCAGGTATTCGAGTCTTAGTGGATGCTCGAGAGAAGCTTCACATCCCATGGGGAAACTTGTCCAATCAGCGTCATGGTGATATGTTGATGGCGTTTGACACCCGGTCTATGATGGCCCACGGCCATGGTATGGTGCAGCCCAAAGTTTTTCAGCATTACCTGCCATCGATCCGGGCCCTGTGGACTGACCAGGGAATCCAGAATGCCTATGACCGCCGCAGAGAATTCCAATTGGTAAGTAGACAAAATTTACAGTTTATTCATGGGGCTGTACTGGTCCAGTCTTAAAATTTAGAAAATGCCAGATTGTAAGGAACAAAACTGTCTCGTCTTTAAAATGGCAGAGCTGCAACTTGCCCATAGGGTTTGTATTTCCGTTCCTGCTACAGCCGTATGAACTCAGTGCTGTGCTGTTAAAAAAAAAAAAACTCGGGCCTGATGGCATCACTTGAAAATGGCAGATCATCACCCAGCCAAGCTTTACATGTCATTGGCACATAAACTCAGTGTTGGAAGGTATATCATCAAGAATTGATTCTGAATGGCTTACTTTTAGATGTGCTTTGGGGGTCTTTGGAGTGTACAGACAAGCTTTGACAGTAACAGAGAAAGCCTCATCCTGACATTTGATGGAGCAGAGCTGCAGCTGCTATGCAAACAGAGATGCACACAGGAAAGCAGTTGAAAGGGAGCCTTATTTTTCTGCTTTCTGTCACTCTTCCCATACCATGACTTCATCAGGCAGAGCCACTGGTCCAAATGCTCGCTGCCACTGGAGCATATTGCTCCTCTTTTTCTGTGACTCAACTCAGCCCGTAAATGTGTCGGGTAACAAGTGCTCTCCTGTTTTGTTTCACAAATTGTACATCATAATACAACCTGGAATCAGTTTTTGCACAATAGAAAATTGAGCATCAACGCTTTATCCTCATGATGGGCGTGGGCGTGCTGGAGCCTATCCTTGCTGACTTAGGCGGTATACACCCTGAACTGGCAGTCATATCTAGGTTTAATTGAGAGTGCTCAATTTACATACCACGCATGTTTTTGGAATGCATGAGGAAACCTAAACACCCAAGAGAAAACACAGGCACGGGGGGGACCATGCAAACTCCACAAAGGAAGGCCGGTGCCCGGAATCGGACCCATGACTTCTGCACTGTGAGGCGGATGAGTTGAACATCCGCCCACTGTGCTGCACTAAACAAGACCTTTATCCTTCCATCTGTCCATCCATTTTCAACACCGCTTATCCTGTACAGAGTGGCGGGGGGTTGCTTGAGCCTATCCGAGCTGACTTCAGGCCAAAGGCCGACTACACCCTGAACTGGTCACCAGTCAGTTGCAGGGCACATATAGTGACAAAAAAACATTCACGCCACCCCCATTCACAGAATCGGAACCAACCCCACGCTCCCCACACACAACTTAGGTGAGTGTACTACACCATTAGTGACTCTAAACAAGATCTAGTTCAGTTTAACCCTTTCATCTCCCCTGTAACCTGAAAACATGATAAACTGTCCACTGTAGTAACCGGTGTCCCTGAAAGGGTTAATTGAAGTCTTGTTTGTTTCCCCACCCCTTGGAGCGGTTCAGTTGTACAGCTGTGAACAAAAGAATCTGGTGCAGACTAAATCAATCAGTACAAGATCTTGTGCTTATTCATGTTGTGCGTGCCAGTAGCACCCGACCAAATAGTATATTCACATCAATGCCTCGGCACACAATTATTTTGAAGTTGTCCCCGGCTGACTTTATTTTGAAGTTGTTGTGCGTAACAGATGACTTGACTCATCTCCTATTGACGTCAATACCACAATGTCGTATTCAGTTAAATTAAGCCCCATTAAAAAAATAATAATAATAATTATGCTGACTCTGTATTGTACAGCGCCTGTTGTCAGCGTTTAGCACCGGTGCCAACGTTGGAGACTAGCTTGCCAAGCAAGCAAATCAGCGAGTTCCGTCGGATCAAAGCCAGTTTAATAGACTTAAATAACAGTATGACAGTCACCTTTCCTGCTGATCACTTGTTGATAATCTAAAACAGGGGTGTCAAGCTCATTTTTGTCGCAGGCCACGTTAAAATGATTGTTTACCTTGGAGGGCCGTGATGACTGAAACTTTATCAAGAAGTCAACAATAATGTTTTGTTCAATTATTGTTTCAGTAACTGTAATGAGGGGTTTGGTAACAAGAAAATGGTTACAATATGTCACTGATTTATTGCATATGAAATTTGAAAATTTGGTCGAGATTTTCGAAAACATCATGGAAGTTGTCATCTTTGACTTGCTTTCGCGGGCCACTTAAAATGATGTGGCGGGCCACATCTGGCCCCCGGGCCTTGAATTTGACAAATATAATCCAAAAAATGAAAACCAGTTGGTTGTTCATTATTAAGCAGAAATATGTTTGTCTTCTGTATAACCAAGCAAATTATACTACAACAAATATATGTTGTGTGTAAATATAAAACCTGCGATTGGCTGGCAACTGATTCAGGGTGTCCCCCGCCTACTGCCCGAAGACGGCTGGGATAGGCTCCAGCACCCCCCGCGACCCTAGTAAGGATCAAGCGGTTCGGAAAATGGATGGATGGATAAATATAAAACCGATGGTAAATTGTGAAAATTTTCAGGAAAGACAATTAGTTTTTCACGCCCTCTTTTTCTCTCTGTCTCAGGGGGAGTCCGTCAGGTATTTCCTGGACAATTTGGAAAAACTCGGACAGTCGGTAAGTCTCAGAAGTCTCTCAAATGGATGCCACTTTCCAGTGCCGCCCTAACAGTAAAACCCCTCTACAAAGAAACCTACATGTGCGAAATTACCCCCTAGTGTGTAAAAATCTTCATGCATTAAAGCCATTTCCTCTTTTCTGCTTCCCCCTACAATGAAAAGCCCCCCTTTGCGTAATACGAAATCCTTTTCTCCACACTTGCCTCACAATGAGGTTCACTACAACGAAAACAAGCCTACCGCAAAAGTCTAATCCAACTTCACCCTGCTACAGCTACAGCCACAGCCACTGCTTAGCTAGGAAACGGCAACAGCAATCACCACACTGGCTTACACATGCGCAGTACTACAGGAAGTATTTGTTATTGTTCGCACGTGGTTAGAAATTTCACTAGTGTTAAACAAATACAATACATCCTGATTTATATAGCGCTTTCACAACAGCAGCAGCTGTAACAAAGCGCTTAACAAAACAGTTAACATAAAGTAAAATATTAAACAACACAGAATATAAAACATGGACAGTCGTGCAGTCCTAACCACTTTTCACCTCATACGCTTTGTTGTTTAAAGCAGTTTGAGATGAAACAGGAGAGAATCGTGTGGAGCGTTCACACGTACAAAGCCGCTGAGTGTATCAGCACCGGCACAGCGTCGGTGCAGCCCCACTTGCGTTCACACGGCAGTTTCTGCAGCGGAGCAAAATGACAGTAAACAAATGAGCTGTCGTGTTGGTTCTTTTTAAAACGTATACACAACTCAAGCGACTACTCTACAGGCACGTCCTTCTCCTTCTCGGTCTCCGTGCCTTCTGCTTGAGAGTGACCGCCCCCGAAAACGTAAATCAACGATGACTTCAATGACACTCAGAAAAGCAAACACGTAATGCGCCAAACAGAAAATCAAGAGAGGAAATCACAAAATAAATTATATGGGGTGCGGGGGGTTGTGAACACACAACAAAGGAATAAACTACACAAACAACTCCGAGACAGTCCAGTCTCCTACAAAAGGAAAGATATTACCAGCCAAGTCTTGTGTCGTTATTAAACAAACACATGACGGAAGTCCAACAGAGCACGAAAGCAACGCATTCTCGCCGTGCGTAATCAACTCTTCACAAGCATTTGCTCTGGAGCAAATTTAACCCAGTTGCGTTCACACGTGCAAATTCATATCGGTGCTGCTTCGCAAACGAGCATTTGCTCTGGAGCAAATTTTTAAACCACCTCCTTGAGGTGGATCAAATTTGCTCCGGTGTAAGCTGTTTTCCGGGGCTAGGGCGGAGCTAATTTGCACGTGTGAACACTAATGGGGCAGTCCCGGTGTAGCACCGGACCAAATCTTGCCGTGTGAACACCCCTCATGTCTCCTTTCACCAGTGGATCAGAGACGTCTTGCTCAAAATCAAATAGGTGTATGCTCATACTTATGCACTATTGGAATAAAAATAAAAAGTAGACATATGTTTTGTGTGTGTGTTTTCGTCTGAGATAAAATTTCAATGTAGAGGAGTTCTACTGTAATATAAAACAAATGTATGTTAATGTTAAACAAAATCAAATAAATGTATGCTCATACTTATGCACGATTGGAATAAAAATAAAGAGTACACATATATGTTTTGTGTGTGTGCGTGTGCGTGTGTGCTTATGTCTGAGATCAAATTTGCTGTAGTGAAAAGTCCCCTGTTGTGAAATATTTCTGGCTGCAAACATGATTTCATTGTAGAGGAGTTCTACTGTACACAGTAACACAGATTCTGAAAAATAGCATGATAATGTTCGGGAAAAAAATGCACTTGTATCGTTGTCATGACATTGGCTCTTAAATCACCCAAAGATGGCGCTCAAACCAAACGGAAGTGCAGAACAAATGCTTTTTGATTTTCAATCACACTCAAAAACGTGTGGTTGTGGTCAGTCACAAATTACCTCAAAGTAAAGAAGAGGCCATTTTTATTGATTACACTTTATTGCTTATTTCTGAGGTTGTTATAAGTCAATTGGCTGTCAAATTATATCTATCAGTTATTTAATCAACCAAAAGAAAGTGACATTTGCACTAAGCACTAGGTTTTTGTGCAGTTCATCACAATTTTTTTGGGCCAAGAAATTTCCAGTCATGCTTTCTTTTCGACCAATGTTGTGTTTAGCTTCTCTGTGTTACACAGAATATCACAGAACAAAAGCGACTGTTATTTGTCATCAAATCCAAAGACATGTCATGATCCATTGCAGCGTGCTAAAACCAGTTAAATGTCTTTGAATCCTCCTTCCATCATAATTCAGTCTTAAAATTTGATTTCTTCACATTCTGTTCACTAATTGGGCTGCAGTGTTTCCTGACCCCCACCCCGCAGGTGTACCGACATGTACCAATGTGACCGGAACCTCAACATTGGAAAAATGGGACTGCTGGGATTGAATTGTATTGTACTTATTATTCTTTAGTGACATTTTCAACATACAAAAACAAAGAAACCTGGATTTGCAATATATATATATATATATATATATATATATATATATCAGTGAACAATTAAAGCTCACACAGAAGAGTAGAATGTTGCCCTACTGTGAGATTCTTTGTGACTAATCCTGTCTCCATCTAGTTGTACTTCACCTTCTTGGAAACTTGGTGGGGTGGGGCTAAAAATAGTACTGTAAATAGGGCTCGATATGCATTGGAATCCACAAAAGCCGCATTGTGTCAAATCAAGGCCTCATGATGGAAATGTACTAAAGGGGTGTTCACACGGCAACTTTTACTCTGGTGTAGCACCGGTGCTGCCCCCGTAGAGCGTTCACACGTACAAAGTTATACTGCTGTAGCCCCTGAAAACAGCTTAAGCTGGAGCAAATTTAACCCTGCTTAGGGGGTGGTTTAAAAATTTACTCCGGAGTAAATGCAAGTTTGCGGGGCAGCACCGATATAAAATGGGAGGTGTGAACGCTCCACGGGTAGACTCACTACGCGTGAGAAGAGTTGATTACATACGGGTATTCTCGGCGTTTGGTGACGCCATGGCGACCGTCCACATGGCCATGAATGACACGATGTCGTCGATTTGTTGCCCGAATGAATCGTAGAATGCGTTGCTTTCATGCTCTGTTGTACTTCAGTCATCTTTCCATTCTCTCTCTCATCCCTTTACGGTGTCTGATAGACCACAGCCATCTCGTTACCTCTGCGTCCCGCGTCCTAGACGCACAATTTTCCCGCGGGACGCACAGTTCCAAATAATGTGCGTTTTTGGGACGCAAGGAAATTTCTCAGTCAAAACAAAACAAAACAAAAAATCTACGACACACACACACACACGCAGGCTAGCGATCCCTCGGCTGTGCAGCAGACAACAGCCGTGTTTATGATTCGTCAATTAAAGATGATTAGACAATTAAGGATGGAAGAGACCTGCTTTTGTTCTTATAAGCCTCCTCTCTGTCTGTCTCTCGCTCTCTCTCTCTCTCTCTCTACCACGGCATGCCACATGCACGCACATGCGCGTGCACACACACACACACACAAAAGCACACACTAGCACGCATCGTAAACAACACTTAGCCACCGATTAAAGATCAAAGAGTAACCCACATAAAACAGAAAGAAGATGCACAGCCAATCAAAATTGCTTTGCATCTTCTCAGTCCCCCCCCCCCCCCCCTCACCCCACATGTACCGTATTTTCACGACCATTCGGCGCACTGTATTGTTGGGCGCAGTCTCAGTAAAGGGTGCTATTTCTGTATTTGACACATACACAAAACGCACTATTATTGGGCGCAGCCAGGCATGGTAAAACAGACGCCATCTTAAACATACGGCATGTTAGGGGCGTGCCTTTAGCGTCCTCTTACTCGCTCACCCTTCACTCATTGGCGACTGGCACCTGCTAGGGGCGTGCCTTTAGCGTCCTCTTACATGCTCACCCTTCACTCATTGGCGACTGGTACCTGCTAGGGACGTGCCTTTTGCGTCCTCTTACACGCTCACCCTTCGCTCATTGGCGACTGGCACCTGCTAGGGGCGTGCCTTTAGCGTCCTCTTACACGCCCACCCTTCACTCATTGGCGACTGGTACCTGCTAGGGACGTGCCTTTTGCGTCCTCTTACACACTCACCCTTCACTCATTGGCGACTGGCACCTGCTAGGGGCGTGCCTTTAGCATCCTCTTACATGCTCACCCTTCACTCATTGGCGACTGGTACCTGCTAGGGACGTGCCTTTTGCGTCCTCTTACACGCCCACCCTTCACTCATTGGCGACTGGTACCTGCTAGGGATGTGCCTTTAGCGTCCTCGTACACGCCCACCCTTCACTCATTGGCGACTGGTACCTGCAAGGGGCGTGCCTTTAGCGTCCTCTTACACGCCCACCCTTCACTCATTGGCGGACTTCCACATGCCTGTCTCCTTTTCTCTGTATAAACAGCGTGTCGGCCAGAAGTGCTCTCAGTCAGGCTTTGGAACTCGGCGCATACACTAGACGCTCCTGTCCATTATGTAGAAAATTTAAGGCTTTTAATGGCGCCTTTTAGTCGTGAAAATACGGAACTGTATATGTTGCTCTATGTGACTCACGGTTGTTTTGCTGACTTTCACTGCTTCTCACGGACCGTTTACGGACTTTTTGCGGACTTCAAAAAAAATTGTTTTAAAATATTTTTTTTAGGAATATGTTTGAAAAAAATCTGTGATGCATTGAAGCCGTGATAAACGAACCGCGAAATAGCGAGGGATCACTGTATAGGCTAATCGCTATGAAAAATATTATGAAACAGGATTGGTTATTCTGTAATTTACTGGTTGTACCATGGTAACTTTAGGAATAAAACATTTGTCACAACGTGTAGTAATGCTAATGTTAACTGTTGGTAGAACTCATGATGACGTGTGTTAGAGTCTTTCGTCAAATTGATAGTAGATTACACATGGCATCATTTTGGGAAGAGGATGTCAAGCCACATCAATACTTACCTGTATTAATGATTACCAGTAAATTAATCTTTGCAGTGTGAGATTGGAAAAAAATACTCAGATTTTGTTGTATGTTGTATTCATGATGCCATATGAGTACAACATATTTTGATCCATTTATTTAATTGAATAAACCTGGAGTGCACAGCTACTGATGGAATGTTCATTGTTAATGCATAGTTTTCAAACATTTATAATAATAATAATTTACCCTTGAAACATTATACTTTTGAGTTTCAGAATTTTTGATTATGAATATCAGTCAAAATAGAAAAATGTGTTCCCATGATGAACGTTTACGGAACCCAAAATTAGTTACCGTGGTATCCCATTGGGTAATCCGACGGAACCGAAAAACGGTTACCGTGAATTTCCGAAATCCTCAGGCCTGCTCCTGAATTATTTAAATTTTTGCAGCATTTGTTTATAATTGTATGTATATGTTGTTGTTTGTGTTATTCATATGCAATTGAATAAGTAGACCGTTTCAGAATTCGAAATTTGGGACTCTCTCAATGCATAATGGGACTCATACTTTTCTGATCAGCGAGTCCCTGGGACTCACTGGTGGTAAACTGTAAAATTATCACTGGACCACAGCGTTGATTTGTCTGGAGAAGTATAAACCCTGGTTTTTCGATATGTCACAAACAAGGCGGGGAAAAGGAAGTACACTTTACACATACACGTTTTATTTCCATATTATTCCATTCATCGTATTGCACGGCCGCAGAAGCGGCCGTGTGAATGCAAGTGGGGCTGCACCAGGGTTAACACGCTTCTCTTTCGTCAGCAGCTTTATACATGCGAACGCTCCATAAAATTTACACCGGTGTAAGATATTTTGCAACAAAATACATCGGTGCAGCACCGATGCAAATGTGTGCCGTGTGAACACCCCTAAAGACAGTTAGCCAAAAAGAAGAGCAATTCAAAATGCTGACTTCAAAATGTGGCTTCATATTTGATTATTAATCACTCCTTCCATTTCCTTTCCAGTTGGCAGCTCGGTTTCTGATGAATGACCAGTTGAACGTGAACTTAACATATAACTTAAGCGAACGATACCATGATGCAAACTTGAACAGTCAGAAACAATGGAGTAATAGCACACAGCTTAACAACTTGAAATTCATAATTTTTATGACTTCAAACACTTGCTACAAGCACCGTACATTCCCGACGTAAAGAAAAGACCCTGACGTGAAAAAAATGCATAAGGTAAAATGACTTCGATTTAAATTTGTCACAGGTTAAAGGTAACGATTGAAGAGGCCTCATCAAAAGCTCCAACCATAGCTTCCATAATGCAATGGTGGCTTATGTTGACCAGTGCGTGCCGTGATGCACTGTGAAAGTGGGTTTGGAAAGCAAGAATCGATGTGGAATTGGTCTGGCTCACACATACGCGCGCACACACACACACACACACACACACACACACACACACACACACACACACACACACACACACACACACACACACACACACACACACACCGCACATCAGTATGATCTTGGCCAATGCTGTGTCGTGTCCGGAATGCAATACACACACGCACTCTCCAAAAGCCCGTCATTTGTTTATGTTCTGTGGTATTCCAGGAATGCTGAGTTTTAAATGGGGACATGAACAAAGCAACACAAGAAGTGAAGGCACCGCATTTATCTCGACTACACAGCAACTGACGGGCACGGAAATGTGAATTTGGTTTTCTCCTTTCCAGGACTACCTCCCCAGCCAGCAGGATATCCTCTTGGCCCGAAAGCCCACCAAGGGCATCCACGAGTACGACTTTGAGATTAAAAATGTGCCTTTCAAAATGGTGGATGTAGGGGGTCAGCGTTCAGAGAGGCGGCGCTGGTTTGAATGCTTCGACTCAGTCACTTCCATCCTTTTCCTTGTGTCCTCCTCTGAATATGATCAGGTGAGTGACATTCACAGCCTTGAAAGATTCAGATTCAGGTAGTTACAGCTTTGGATAAAATTGAAGTTCTTTTGTCGACTACAATATCATCCGGGATACTGGTCCAACTCCAATTTTTCTGTACCGTATTTTCCGCATTATAAGGCACACCTAAAAGCATTCAATTTTCTCAAAAGCCGACAGTGCGCCCTATATTCCGATGGGCCTAATATAAAGAGACTGTAACCCTCTTTCTATTCCCCATTAAGTTGTTTCCCTGTTAGTGTTCCGATGCCATCTAGTGGTGATTATTAGCAGGAACCAATTGTAACCTAAAGGGGTTCTGCCGAACACTAATTGACAGGTGCTTTCGCCAACACTCAGACTACTACTTTGTGAGCTATAGGCAGCCATTATGAAACAAAGATAATACCAAAAGCATAGTTAATTACTGACTAAACGAAGGAAGAAGGAGACAAGCAAGCCTTATTATAGTTATACTATTTAGCTCCTTATGGATGTGAGCCTATGAGGTTTGTATGCCTTTTTGTTGAATCGATTGTCTTCATAACTTTTGTCTTTTCATTTATTGTTTTGTAATTCCATTTATGTTTCATTTCCGTGTTTGTGACCAGTTCTCATTGTTACAGCTACAGCGGTTGTGAAGGCTCTATATAAATAAAGCTATATTGTATGGTTTTCCCTTTAGCGTAGCACCACAAAATGGAACCACAGCCACTTTTATCACTTCTATGCGCCTTATAATGCAGTTTTAAAATAGGCCTTTCATGGAAGGAGCATTTTATAATCCGTAGCGCCTTATGGTGCAGAAAATACGGGGTTTTTTTTTTCAAAATTAGAGATATGTTACAGAGTCAAGCTCAGTCAAACATTTTACTGTAGTCATTATCAACTGCCAGGTTTAATATGAAGTTAACTATTTTTGAGAGACAAAAACAAATAACTGCAGAATGTGAGATACAAGTTTAATTTGTTCCTTGACCATGCTTGTAACTCAAAATACTAGTATCTCAACTCATCTATCCCAGCTTCCCAAAAACATAATTTCTAAAGAATAAAAATTGCTTTGTATTTGTGTGTTGCTGTTTATAATAACTTCAGTAACTTATAAAAATCTGTCGATGTTTAGCCAGCATCGACAGAAAACAAGTCCAGCACTCGTCAATGTAGTTGGCTCGCGGGGCAGGCACATCGATTAAATAGATTTATCATTACACCCCTTTTTATGAATTGTAAAATGCTATGCCTTTATTTAGATTCCACCCACTTTGGCTCATTAGTTTTCAATGTATTTCTTTGTAATTTTTTGAAAAATGATTGTTCAATTGAACAATTATTAGTTTTTTGATGCATCAAATTATGTAACAAATACATTAGATTAGTTAGATTATTGCAAAATCAATGAGAGTTGTGCATAATGTAAAAAACAAAGAATAAATGATGGTCATTTAACTTTTAACTGCGTCCTCATTGTTTTTTGCACTCTTTAGTTCATGTTCTCTCTCCTTTTGCCTGGCGTTTTGGAAAGAACTGATCCAAGGACGTTTGCTTTTGTCGGCTTTTAGCAGTCCTTCAAAAATGTCCAAACATCAGCATAGTGAGCGATCTCCCAACTGATGAACACTTGTTCTGGGTGATTCACATTTACGTAAAAATATCGGAACGCCTCATGGCCCGAGGGGCAAATGACGAGGGCGCTGCATAGACACGTCTATCTATTTATCTATCTACACATAGACGCATACGGTAGAGGTCCCTCTTAGCCAATGGGATGCCAGGAAGATGCTCTGTAATAGCCGATGGCAAAACAGCTATAAGTATGTTGCGTTCAGAAAAAAGAATGAAGCAAAGTCATCGCTCCCACTGTGCTCCAAAATCATTTTGGTGACCTAACTATTGGTGGGCTCACTGATTGTGTTGGAGTCGCGGCTCACTCACCTGCCTTCCTTGCATGCAGTATGACTATGTTAATGCAAGTGTGAATGATTGCCTGTCTCTTGTCAGCTCGGATAGGCTCCAAGCTCCCCCTCAGCGCTCAAGTGAATAGTTGGTATCCAAATAGAAAAATAGATGACCTCACGTTCAACATCTCAACTGAGAGGTTCCTATGTATCTTCCACTCAAAGAGCCAAAAATATACAGAACAGCATTAAAATTCAAGGCTGCATTCTCACAGCTCCACACATAAAAAAAGCTGAGTTAGAGACTTGTCGTTCCAGGAACTTGTCTTTAGTGTGTGAACAGAACAGTCGAAACAAAAGGCTGTGGCAAAGGATGCATGCCAAATTACAGCCTTGTTCTGTTTTGCTGTGGTTTAAGCTAAGCAAAAACAGAGTCATTTTCCTGATATCTGATTGGTTTGAATAAGCCTGCCGTTTTCTAAAAATTAGGTCGAAACATATGTACTTGTACTCACATGTTGCATTAAACTGACTATGCTGGCCCTTGGTGGCACAGTTTATATGTATCAAGAGTCTAAAGTTCCAATGGAACATGTACATGTATAGTCTGAATGTTTTGATGTAACGCATATCTCTCTATGTTCATTTATACTGAATTTACTGCAACAGTAACCCCCACCCCCCAAAAATCAATCTTAATTAGTCATTGGCCAACATTTCACACTTGGGTCACATTTTGAATCAATAACAAATTACCAAAAGAAGGTGAGCATGAAATGTGCTGTTGCTCATGTCAAGTCAACATCTGCTTTTTCTTGCAAGCTGGCATCAGCAAATCTTAATCACTCTCTCTCTTTTTATCATTGATTTTCCCTTGGGATGGATGCATGCAAAAGTTTCGAGTAGAGAGAAAAGATAATGGAAATTAGAATCTGCGTTATTATGAAAAGGGTTAAGGTCTCAGAGAGAAGACCACACAGAATTGACTTAAGACCTTCTCAAACTCACAACAGTCGCGCTGTGCGACGACCAGATTAGATCGTTCTGTGTCTTGGACCGGGCAAGACGTCACACTACAAGTCCATCACTGACCATTCCCTGCCCAATCATTGCGTGCCTCAGTCAGTAATCAACTCATCGGCGCAGGTCTCTCAGGGAGGCAGGACAATAGCGAGGTCGAGATGTCCCTCGAACAACTGCCACGGAACCCGCCATCTCTTCCTCACCTGCCCACCCCGACCACGAAACAGAATGCCCAACGAGCCTACAACAGGACTTAAACCGATCACCGCGTTGCTTGTCACAAAGATGAAATCATGCAAGTTTAAGTGCAGACTGCCTGTAAACAAAACTTATCACCTTTCCCAAGTCTTTGTATGACCGCAAGGACTCACCATTTTAGTTCTCCCCATCTGCCGTTGTGGTAGTCGTCAAAAACACGTGTTTGGGATCTGGAATATCCAACCTGTCCAGTTTGCATCTGTATCTCCTTTCATTAAAGTGAGATGTGACTTCACTTGGACGAAATGTTGACTGATGTTGCTAATTTTATCACCTCTCTGCACTGTAAATCCTTCGCCTGCCGTTGGTACTATGTTGGCAGGATGGCTGCGAAAACATGCACACAGGTATCAGTCACGTGATGTCTCTCGTTGGTTTTCAAAGAAGTGGGGTTGGAATGGGAGTAAATTCTCAGCACACTTTTTCTACACACTATACTGCAGTGGTTCTTAAACCTGGGTTCGATCGAACCCCAGGGGATCGGTGAATCGGTCTCAGGGGTTCGACGGAGCTTCTGCCATAGAGGTTAAGACACACCCGACTCAACATGTCAATTAGTTATGACACGGCCGCTTGACCATCATTGGCTGCAGATGATCACGTTACATTGCTTGTCCAATCAGTGCCGCGGGAAATGTAGTTCGCTCAGTAGTCAACGTGTGACTGTCATGATAGTCCGTCGTGTGATTTTTGTTTGTTTGTTTGTTTTAGAATGTTTTAATACATGCTATGTTGAGCAAAAAACAACAACAAAAAAACCAAAACAAAACAAAGTGGTCAGACGAATATGTACCACTTAGGTTCGGTACTTCTAATAAGGTTAAGAACCATTGCTATAGAGACAATATAAGGAAGATTTTTAATAAAAATTTCAATTTAGTATTGAGAGATTCATTGCCAACGGGGTGGCAAAACATTCGATAAACAAAAGGTGGCAGCTGCCATCCTGTAAAACCGCCTATGCATGCTTTGGATTGAACACAAAAACAGCAACTACTGTCTGTGAGTTTTTCAGCGACCCCTTGGGGATATGTTACAAGAAGAAAAAATCTTCAAATATTCAGGGGAAAGCTGTACATAGTTTTTTTTTCTCTTAAATTAAGCATGATATTGAACACATTTGAGGTGTGGCCCGGAACAGCTGTTCCAGTTTCTCGCGTGGCCTCTTGGGACAATGAATTGTCCACTTCTGTCGCACACCAACATCATCACAATAACCCGCTAACCTCAATAACCATGTACGCGTGTTTGCATCTCCAGGTTTTGATGGAAGACCGGCAAACCAACCGACTGAGCGAGTCCCTCAACATCTTCGAGACCATCGTCAACAACCGAGTGTTCATCAACGTCTCCATCATCTTGTTCCTGAACAAGACGGACCTGCTGGAAGAAAAGGTGAAACAGGTATCCATCAAAGACTACTTTGGCGAGTTCTCTGGCGACCCCAAAAGCCTGGCAGACGTCCAGGCCTTCTTGGTGGAATGTTTTCGCAAAAAGCGGCGAGAGCACCAGCAAAAGCCTTTATACCACCATTTCACCACCGCGATCAACACTGAGAACATCCGCCTGGTCTTTCGCGACGTTAAGGACACCATCCTGCATGACAACCTCAAGCAGCTGATGCTGCAGTGAGGGGAGGAGGAGGAGAAGGAGGATATACGGGTGTGCCACACTTAACATGGACCACAGGAAGACAGACAGATGCGGGGTTTTAGGGTGCCGTCTTCCTTACCCCGCCCGTCGGCCTTTAAGGGGAAACAGACATTGTTCCCCCCACCCCCCCTTTCTTATAGACTGAATCAAAGCCACCACTACTACCAACACCCCCCCCCCCCCCCTTTTTGCTTATTCATCATAGTCATTCTGACTTGTAACAGTTGCCATTCGCCAGTCTGGACCCTTCCAACCACTGTAAATGACCTTGACCCCCCCCCCCCCCCCCCCACCACCCAATTGCCGCTCTCCAATGGATCTCCTCACTCTCCTTATTAGTCGTGCAAATTGTCACACTGCTTTTATTTTTCCTTTAGCTTTTTTTTTCCCAATGCTGCTTTGAGCACTGTTGAAAGGGTGCGTAGTGGGAGGGTCCTGTTTTGACTTGGTGTTGTCGTTATGGCTGCCGAAGGGCATCTTTCCCCCAAGGTCTCGCTTTGCCTTTTCAAAACCACTTTTTTTTTTTACCTGCTCTCTGACGCACTTGCTTGCATCACAGGGGCTGTCCTTAGGTTTTTGGGTGAACGGGAAAAGATGAGGGCCTTATGTACAGACACACACTGTCAGCCTCATCTGTTGCGTAGTTTCGAATCATGTAATTCCTTTTCCTAACACCAAACAAATTTATATGTATACCTATTCATTTTTGGTTAACTTATATTTTATAGGGTTTCTACTTTTTGGATTTGTAACTGCTGTTGGGCTGTGTATAATCAATGGAGTGGGGTGGAATAAGGGGGGCTGTTGAAACATCACAGACACAACCACTTGTCAAACTGTCCAGTACAGCTTTTTTTTTTCTTTCCTGATTTGCTGTTTCTCAGGGCACTTTGTGAACCACTTAATTCTGATTTGAAGCCAACTGTCTCTTATGTTCGGCCTTTGCATTCACCCGTTCTGCATCTGGCCACTTAATATGCACATATGACTTGGAAACAAGCATGTCTCATGGCTTGTGACTTTTTTTTTTTTTTTAGGGACCAATGACATGAGTTTTAAGAACCAAGACCTTGTTTTTTTTCTGGGCTGTCTGTATCGTACACAAGGTAAACATGGCTTGAGGAAAAACTTGCTCGCTGCAGCTCTGGCTCAGTCGCATCCCTTTGGGTCACGTGTGCTCTTGTTCCTTAAATGAGCTCAATTGTAGCTTTTCAACATCTGTCTGACCTTTTCAAAATGTCGGCCACAATGTTAAACGAGATGCGAGATGAAAGTGACCCCGCGGTGTTCTTCAACTGGATGAAGATGAAGTTTCCACATGTGGTGTGAACAGCCAAGCCTAAAGTGTGCAGCTTTGTCAGTTTGAAATAAAGTGGACCCTCCAAAGTCAAATGCCCTCCATTCGAATTTGTTTAAATGTTAAAAATCCAATCCGACTGAATCTACCGCTATCATAAAATCTTTATCAAACGATCCATTTCTGCAACCTTGAACGCAATTTGACTGATTTTTGGAGGTCCATCTGCGACGAGTTAACCTTGTGATCCAAACTATGAATGTGATGTAGTGAATATAAGATGCTTTATTTTAAATTTAGGGGTTAACTAATGTCAATTTGTGCTTCCCTTTGACTCTTGGGCGAAACAAAGCCAATCCTTGTGTGAATGTTACCATCGAAAGATGTTTGTGAAAATACAATGCACAAGACACAGCTTGGAGCATTGGATTGTGTTGTATTTGGTACTGAGAATTAAGGTCATGTAATCTTGTGTGAAGAACTAATTATTTAAAAACGGAGTGAAATTGCAGAGGGCCTGTCATTGATTGTTTTTTTTTTTTTGGGGGGGGGGGGGCTGATCGTTTTTCATTTTAGCCCTTTTAAATCTTGGTTCCCTTGCATGCATCCGAAGTTGGAAACCAAAGGCTGAAAGCCAGGATATGTGTTCCCAAATGAGCAGTTTATCTGTCTGGTCAGGATTTTTTTCACCCCCATCTCTCGCTGCCAACGTTTCGAGAAGCCCATACAAGCATCCACATTGTAAATATGTTTGGTCATGTCTTAACAAATATTGGCACCTGAGGTTTAGTTTTGAGGTGCCATTTGATGATGATGATGTTGAGGGTGAGTCTTTAACAGTTCCGTTAGGATTAAAATGACGTGTCTTATATTTCATTGTGAACCGAGGTTCCGCTGTTTTACCGTTAAATGTTATCTCATCCTGCGTCAGCGTCTCTGTTGTGTCATCATTCTCTCATCCAAACGGTCGTCTTTCGCAAGAACGGTAAATTAACATACATGACAGCACACACTATGAGATACGTAACACCGTTTAACATTTGTATCCACGCATCAACAAACGTGGCTGCACATCGTCCAGTAACTCCGCATTACTTGTGAAAGAATTTATTGCAAGTTATTATTATTATTATTTTTTAATAATTCAAGGATCCAGTTTAGTCCTTTCCGTTTGTTCTCTTCAGCCGTTGTTGTTGACGACCATGCACGTTAGCTGACGTACAAAATGTTGTTTTCAACCGGAGCGCTTCCATGAGGATATTAGAAGAGCCAAGCAAATAGTTCGCTTGACGGTACAACTTGGCCCAGAAGACGCGATGAAAAGATTGGAGTCTTCAAAATGCTTGGAAGCCAGAAATAAAGTGGCATTTGTGAGGAAAATGCTAACACGTCTTAAAAGCTAGGTGTATTGTTTGTAACGCTCGCTAGGACCCGCACTTTTTATTGTCACTTGTGATCGGAATCTCATCTTTGGGTCCAATTTGGTAGGATTTGAAGTTGTAAACAGATTCAACCACGTTTACATTTCTTGTATAGGACAATGAAGGAACTATGATAAAACTAGTCCAATAAAAACTAGGAAAGGGCATTTGATTAGTTTTCTTTGACTGATTTTGAGGAAAATGAAGCATAAACTCATTGTAAAGCGGGAAAAAAAAATGATAGAGTACCGTTCATGTTCACGTGTGGGCCATCATAAACACGATTTCCTTGGTAGCCGTCAGTTCGTTTTTTCTCAACTGCTTGAAGGTGTAAGTTCGCCGTATCCTGAATGGGACTGCGTCTTTTCAAAACACGTTGGCCCACATCCATGGGATGAGGGCTCATATGAAAGTGCCAGGAATCGTATGCTTAGGCCTTCACCAGACAGATAGATTTTTCTGATTGTTTCCGTTTACTCTATGGCATTCCTCATATTGCCTGGCTAACTAACTTATTGGGGACCAGATCCACAAGATACGCACGAACGTTAAGTGTGCGTTAGTTAAATCGCATGACTGTTTTGATTCCAGGCATCTAAAAGAATGAAGTTCTGTTCAATAGCATCAATACTGTATAATCATGCCTGTCCTAACATATGGCCGACCACTTCGTCGGCGTCAAGACAAGCACGGAAGAAACTTGTCGTTTTGCCAACACTTGACACAAAGGATGACATCATACCAGAACAGGCCAACACGCTCAGACAGCAATTGTTCATGCGGAACAAACTTTAAGGGGAAACATTTGACTGGGGGAAAACTAATATTATAATTATAATATATTTCCCTTGACCAAAGTCTAAACAAGAACCGGTGGCGGTGCTAGGAGCAGCATAGTATTTCGCTTGTGCTCATGAGTGTATGCTCTCAACTTGAATCATGGATGAAATCGGAATTTTGAGAGGCGCAACATGCTTTTCTTGAAGCACGTCGAGGCCTCGGGCGGCCTCGAACCCACACCACGGCACGTACGCATAACCCCATATGACATAGCTGGAAGCCAGAGAAGTGGTCTTGCCTTCCAACATTGCGCATTTCTCATGGTGACTCGTGCCAAATCTGTCTCGGAGTCTCATGTAATTCCAGATTAAGTCGAAGATGCTGGTCTGTTTTGGTTTTTCAGCTCTTGTGAGAGCAAAGTGTAACAGTGTCAACAAAGAAATGTAACTTGCCCAAATACTCATGTTTTGTGCCTCTTTTGCTAATTCAGATTTTCACAAAGCTTTTGTAGTTTTTCTAAAATGTTACACTGGCCGTCTGATGTCCTCATATATCAAATAATTGTAATAAGCTTCTCCTGTGATGTTTTTTTTCCATAAAGCTTTCATTGTACAGTCTAACTTATGCTGTCTCACCACTTTGCTCCTCAATAAATCAAATTGTTTTGTTTGTTTTTAATTATCATTGTAAACTGTCTTTATTTCTTAACTTGCTACATTAACTGGCCACCAAACCTCATGAGGAAAGCCTGACATTTAGAATGATCTGCTCCACTTAAAAGTTCTCAGGTGTCTTCGATTGGATTGACACTGCAAGTGTCCATTTCCGATTTCATGCAATCGGATCCTATTTTTTTGAATGATCAAGTTACAAGTACCGGTAGTTTGTTTCACGTATCGGATATGGTTGTGTTTACACTGGTGGAACATAAGCAAGCACCTTGCTTAGTGAAAACCGCATGTGCAGATATGAGAGGCTGTCACGGACACGTACACACTGCTAAAATACTCACACATAAGACAGTTTTTTACACATCAGTGAAATCCGTTAGAATATTTTACTGAAAAATGCATTCCACGAGTAGTTTGCGTGACAGGTAAACCTGAATCATGTCCCTGACGGCCCCATCATATGCAGATGCCTATATTACACTTTCAGAAATTCACAAGCAACAACTCGGACATTAACATCCATCCGTCCATTTTCTGATCCGCTTATCCTCACAAGGGTTGCAGGACTGCTGGAGAATCCGAGCCGTCTCCGGTCAGTAGACGGGGGACACCCTGAACTGGTTGCTAGCCAATCACAGGCCACACATAGCCAACAACCATTTGTGCTCACAATCACACTCAAAGAGAATTTAAAGTGTTCCATTAACCTGCGACACATGTTTTTGGAATGTAGGAGGAAACGAATACCCGGAGAAAACCCATGCGGGCCCGGGGAGAACGTGCAAACACCACAGAGGAAGGGCCAGGCTGGAATTGAACCTTGCACTTCTGCACCGTGAGGCTGACGCACTAACCACTGGCCTACCGGGCCACCCTTGGACGTAAACAGTAATGAATAAATCATACAAATATTAAACGTTGAAAACAGTTTAGTTGGCCAAGGCAACCTCTTCCCCACCATTGATTCAAATTACGGCAACCTGAGCATCACATGACTGTTTTTTCTCTCTAGTGTACCATATTTACATGTTTAACTCATTCACTCCCAAAGACGTTTTTAAACGTCTTTTCAGACTTGGTCCAGAATTGTCTGGTACTGAATGAGTTAAACTCCCATCATTCAGCCGGCCATTTTCAGACCCTGCCTACCCTTTGCCGACGTCTAATATGAACATATTGAACATGCTCAAAATTTCTTTGCAAGGAGAAACTGTTTGCAACCTTTGACAACTGTTTGTGACTCAAGATCACAAAGACGTATAATATTTTAATATTTAGAAGTCTGAAAAAAAAGTCAAGCCCCTGAGACCGATTCACTGAACCCCTGGGGTTCGATCGAACCCAGGTTAAGAACCACTGCTCTAATGGTATCGCAAAATATTGCTTCAGTTTGGTTTGAAGTCTTTTTAATAACTTTTTAATAACTGACTAAAGTCAGATGCATATGAAAAAGCAAGAACATGATTAAAAAATAAATGCCTTTACATTATTATTATTAAAATGACTTTAAACTGTAAGTGAGCTGGACAATTATGTAGCACTTGACTCAGTCTCACTCGTCGTTGGTTTGTCCTCGTCGACGTAACCGAAACTCAATAGCTTCGACATGTTGACTGGAGAGGTGTTCTTGGTAGATACACTGTGAGGGGGGGAAAAAATTACTTAGGGTATAGCAATTATATTTTCTGACAAGAGCACTGGAGCCGATTCTGTGAAATGTCACGACTAAAGAGAGTGACAGACAGTCTGCAGACTAAAGGTGCACAGAGTCAGTAGGTCGTTTTTACATCATTCCATTTTTCGATCAACTTCAAATCTGTTTTTCGTGATGGTGATTTCCTACTGGATCATTTGTGGATTTTATGTCGAATGTCATTGTCATGATCTTGTTCCTGTGTGTCTCCAGCAGGTGGCAGAGGAGGGATTTCCCTGCAGCGTGCACACCTGCTGCCACTGCGTTGATCAAGTTAGCCATGTATTTAATGACTTCGTAATTGCCAAATCTGTCGCATTATTGACCTTGTTGCTGCTCTTGCTCAAGTGTTGCTTTCTAGACCTCTCGATCTCGTCATTTGTCGTTTTTGTGCTCAAGCTTCTTGCTTTGTCTGTATTTATGTGTTTTGTCTTTGATCTTGCTCATGTTTTGGATTTCGTGAATTCGGACTAGTCATATCCTTTGTATCTCGGATTTTTTTTCTTTTTTTGTTAATGTATTGTTTTCCTGGTTGTTTTGACCAGCGATTTCTGATTGTCGGTGCGCTTTTGTAAAAAATATATTTTTTTGTATGGACTTTTGTTTGTGTCTACGTTTGTGGGATTGGACCGCCATTCAGTTTGTTCCTGAACTGTGTCAAGTCTTCAGCCTGTCTGCATCAACTGTGTGTCATGTTTTAAAAATCGAATTTGCTGGTTGAGCGATACAGAACTCAACTACAAAACGTCCACCTTTTTGAGCAATAACCTTTTATCACTTGTCTTCCTGATGGCAGGTGTCAGACTGCCTTCTGGGCATCTGTCATGTCAGCAGTCTTTGATTGCTACTAAACCAAATTTAGGGACAACTTAAGGCCCAGGAGGCCTTTGCAGACCGTTTAAGTTAATGCTTGATTAGAATGTGACACTCAAAATTTGCAATATTTCAGTTTTGGACTATTCAAGTGCCTTTATTATCCATAGATAGGACCGCTCTGTTCTTGTAACAATAAATTCAGTTATAATATAACAGCGCCCTCTTGTGAGAAAAAAATACCTACGTCCTCCTGAATTTGCTTCCTCCATTGTTTTGACTAGACGCCTGCCATTGCACAAATTGTTTCTCAGGAACGGGTTTCTGCAAAACATTAAGTCACAATGTCTTAATGGCTCATTGTTAGGAAAAATTATTGTATTTGGTCATGATCAAGCTCCATCCATTACCCCCCCCCCCCCTGCCCAATTCTAACTGCTGTTTGTGGTACCTGCTTATGATATTATTGAAATAATTTCTCTTTTGACTTCCAGTGTCTTTCCAATGTGGCGCAAACAAAACATGCTTGAAATCTGATGTTGATTTGCCTCTGTCATTATGGACAATTGCTAATTTATTCCTGGTCACCAACTGCCTCATGAATGACATCACCACTGTACAGTGTATTTACTTGATTGCTGTTCTCTATAGTTTCTTATGGTGTGTGTGCAACGATATTTACCTTCTCCTTGCGAGGGCTGCCATCATCCCGCTCCCATGCAGACATATTGTCTGTCCAAAAAGGAGGTAGTGGCCTTTGTGAGAAGGCTTTCGGGCTCTTCCTCTCTTTTGTGCAAATGACACTAATGGGTTAAAAGCAGAATAAGCTATTGATATTAAAACTATCAGACCCAAAATGAACAGGGTAATTCCTGGTGGTTGAAAGTATCTTCACGTGTCAACATGCACCTTTGGTTACCAAGAGCGTCTATTGGACCGTCCAACAGGGAATCTGCGGCGTCGAACGAGTTGGGCTTGGATGTAGGTGTTTCATCAAAGTACAGAAGCCCTGTGGAATACGTGTTACTAGTGAGACAAAATTGTGCTCAAGTTCACAACTACATGCAAATAGTACGGCCCCTGACTGTCCACATGCTCATAGTACGACCACGACGAGTTAAAAGCTAGCGCTTGACTAATTGTACTAATCGTGCAGAAATCTGCCATCCATCCATCCATTTGCAAGACCGCTTATCCTCACAAGGCTCGTGGGCGTGCTTAAGCCTATCCCAGCAGTCTTCAGGGTACACCTTGGACTGCTTGCCAGCTAATTGCACCGCACACATAAATGGGCAACTATCCGCGCTCACACTCACACCTAGGGGCAATTTTGAGTGCTTTATTAGCCGATCGTGCATGTTTTTGGAATGTGGGAGGAAACTGGAGTACCCGCAGAAAACCCACGCAGGCACAGACGAACATGCAACTCCACACAGGAAGGCAGGAGCCGGAATCGAACCCTGCACCTCGGTACTGTGAGGCTGGTGTGCTCAGTAGTCATGCCGCCCGAAATCTGCCATATAAGTCTGTAATACAGCAAGATGGCAGTACCTTTGTGGCCCCCTTGTTTTGCAAGCTTGACGTATTCCGAATCTGTGTCAACAACTCCAACCCTTTTCCCTATCTTCGTCACATCACCGACTGTGCTGATAACTGGGGACAGTCCAGGGATTTGTGAGATCTGGCCTGTTGTTCCATGGAATCCTTTTTTACCACCTGCGATGTTAAAACACACACGTACACATATGCAAACTTACGACAAAGAGTTGATTGAAAACATTGCTACCTATCAAGTAATGCCAGATGGCAAATCGCGGCATTTTCCCACTGGGTAAAGGGTGTCCCTGAAGGCAATACACGCAACGGATGTTCGTGCGTGACGTATGCTAAACTCGTATCAATCGTTGTACTTGCCAGATTTCTCCGGTTGAACGTCGGGACTCTTAAGACCTTTGAGATTTCTAGTAGAGATGGAAACAAAACCCAGCACATCAACCTTTCCGACGTTAGCTAGGGTGAGCTCATTTAGCATCAATTGGAATAATGACGTTCAATGGCTCTTTTCAATCCCAACAGAAGTGAAAAAAAAAACATGCACTTGCACTTCAAATCACCAAAAGGAAATGAACACCAAGCTGTTGGTCTGGGTTCGTTTTCTTACTTAGAATTCATTTTGGACGCAAAGGAAAAGGGCTTCGCACTGATTCGCTGAATCGTTTGGCGTCTCGTTGCCGTGGAAACGTGGTATTCTTGCGCCTGCTCACTTGTCTCAACTCTAACATATGTTTGTCACGAATAAGGCAGCGTTTCCACCGATAGTTATAGACGGCATCTTCCTGACGGGTCCGCTGCCGCATGTGACAGCTGAGCAATCGTTTACTTTAATTGTTCTCGCTCAAGGACGCATGCGGCAGACAAATGACAGCGATGAGACAACATGAAAGCCGCGTCCTCGGGTTCGGTGCCTTGATTTCCGCATCGTATTCTGACGTCGGCACACGTGATCGCGCACTCGCGGCCGAGGTTTTCAGTTACGTGGGTTCACGGCTGAAATCGATGACGTTGCTTTTTCTTGATTACTTTTGTCAGTGCTGAAAATGTGTACACGCCAATGTTATTACATTCAACGAAATAAAATAGAAGAAGAAAACTAATGAAACGACATCTTACGTTAATAAAATGAACTTAAAAACTACTGTGCAACTACAGTGAAAATGCCCTTCATTTTTGTCTGTCAACTGATATCATTCATAAGCGTTCAGGGTTCATTTTAAATGTATTCATTATTGTATTGCAGTGCTTCTGTCCAGAAGAAGACTTGTTTGTAGTGTACTTTATTCCATAACATTTTTGACCTTTCCTTTTTTTTAAATCTTGCACTCAGCAAATACTGCATATATTAAAAAATAATACAAATAATTGAAAAAAGATCAACTAAAACTAATGAAAGCATAAGTAAAATGAAGCATTTCTGAAAAATAAAAAATAAAACAAAAATGAACAAATCAAACAAACTCATTGAAACTACATTTTAAAAGTCAAAACAAAATAAAAACTAACAATAATGAAAAATCCAAAATTATTAGTACCCTGGTACACACTATTGAAACACATTCAACTTTTGAAATCTTCTCATCCATGCAACGAAAACATACTCATGCACACTACAAAAACATCAATGTTAATATATTACATGAACATATTTCAGAATATTCCATGATAATATTTCTGAGGTTGTGTGTGAGGATTTCAGTTGCAAAAGTGTGTGTGTGTGTGTGTGTGTGTGTGTGTGTGTGTGTGTGTGTGTGTGTGTGTGTTGGGGGGTGGGGGGGGATGAAGGAACCCGGACCTTAGCCTTCCTTGGATGTTGACACAGGAGGAAAATTGAGATGGGCACGATGAATTGTAAGAATAAAGCCCAGGATAACCTCCAAAGAAATTGAAGGTGAACTCCACGGCGAAGGTACATCAGTGTGAGATCGCACTACCCATTGTTGTTTGAGGCAAAGCGGACTTTGTGGGGGACAACCAAGGAGGGCACCACTGATGGGGAAAAAAAAGATTTTAAAAAATTGCCAAACTTCATGATGAGTTGAACACGCTGTCTGGAGAATGCACCCTTTCACTCTGAGACAACTGGAATGGGTCAAAATACCTGCCGACAATTGTAAAAGTTGCAAGAAAGATTTATTTGATAGCAAGGTTGTTTTTTGGGCCTGTTAATTTTTTGTTATAATATTTTTTTAACCACATCAAAGCAATGTCTGTTTTTCAGTGGTTAATTCCCATTAATTCCCTACTTGTTACTACTTTTGTGAGATTCAAGGTATTTTTGTGACGCCTGTGGGTTTTTGTTTTAATCGCAAAGGGGTATCAACAAATTTGTCCCTGTGTAAACCTGGCACAGTGACGCCACAGTAGCATGATTTGGCTCACTTTTATGAGTTAACCTTTTTCCCCCGCACATGCAGTTATTTGAAGTCCAAATAGCATTCCATCATGACCGATGATCATTTGGGCGTGTATACAAACATCCTTTTGAGATCGTATCATTAGTGTGATAATTTGTGTTTAGCGCTTGTTTCATGTGGTGTATGGGTGGGTTGAACACGCCCACCCACCACTGCTGTTCCAAAAATAATTTATTTTAATCGCAATTCCAATTAATCTGATAACTATAAATGTAAGATTTGTTGGGAAGTCAACTGCTCCCCAAAATTAGGAATCCATGAAGACCAGCAAACAAAAATGTCTGCATGTGATACCGTGCCATGACTTTATGACGATGTCCTCGAGTCACTTGTTTGTTCCAAGTCGATGTCCTGAACTCCGTTTTGGCTTGAATCAGTGGATCTTAAATGGAACTCATTCAGGCACAGTGGTTACGACAGCGGACAGCCATTCAAACATTGTTTTCCCTTATGGGAATGAATCTTAATGTCACAGTTGTGCAATGCACATCAGCCAGACAATATACTGTCATCCACTGGTCAGGTTTGCATTAAAACATTTTTTTTTTCTGAAACAAGATGGCACACGGAAGTGCAGATGTGCCGTGCAGGGAAGGAATAACTATATTCCTTTCATTCTAGGAGACCATTGCAGATAGACATATTGGATCACCGGGCGACAACTAAGGAGTAATATAATTGTTTAAATATCCAAGTATTGATTTTGTGATTTGAGGAAATTGCGATTGATCATGTGTCCACTAAATTGGACATTGTGCATCATTAGCTACAGTTTGACTACTGTTTATAGTATTACTGCAACTTCGTTGCTTTTGAAAATACTTTATCTGCAGTCACTTCCATCCATCCATCCATCCATTTTCCGATCTGCTTTATCCTCACAAGGGCCATGGGTGCGCTGGAGCCTATCCCAGCTGTCTTCGGGCAGTAGGCGGAATACACTGTGAACCGGTTGCCAGTCGCAGGGCACACAGAGATGAACAACCATCCGTGGTCACACTCACACCCGGACAATTCCGAGTGTTCAATCTGCCTGCCATGCATGTTTTTGGAATGTGGAAGGAAACCAGAGTACCCGGAGAAAACCCACACAGGAGATCATGCAAATCAGAGTCGCGATCGAACCCACGACCTCTGCACTGTGAAGCCGATGCGCTTAGCACTGGTGCACCGGGCCGCCTCTGCGGTTACTCACACACTGGAAATAATTTAGATTTTTACTGTCGCAATATTTTATGGATTTTAATCTTCATATGAGTGTAGTGATCAGTGTCTTTATGTTTTGTCGTGGTCAGGTGCAGAGCATGCAAGCAAAGCCTACAGGATAGTCCACCATCTGACTCAAGTGAGGATGATGTCAGCAGCGTTGATGATGAATGGTTACCAAAAATAAAAGAGAAGTCGCAAATGGCAGCAGTAGTGACTGTGAAGATGAGGATGCTGAGAAAAATGAGGCTTTTGAAGCTTAGTCCTCGCATGGTGGGATGCCTTCCAAGTGGCGCGAGGGGGGACGCCGGGGCTCCCGAGCCCCTGCTGCGGCTGAGTGCCCACTAGCCGACGGGGAAGGAGGAGGGACCTCACCAGAAGGAGAGACACCCAACGCTCGCCCCGCCGGAACGGAGGGAAGTGGGAGTAGCCGCCCCACAACCCTCCTTAAAGACATTACACCCCAATTATGCTGATAAACTGCTTGAGTTTTTTTCAGCGAAAATGTGCAGAATATTGCCAACAATCATGCCGCTTTGTGACTGCTAGTTCAGTTACCTAAAATACAGTACAGGTCCCGGCTACACATTGAGCAGGAGCCGAGAGTTGCTGTGTCCTGCTTCAAACCTCGCTTCGAAAAGCTGTGCATTGTGCTCATCGTAGCCATCTTTGATTAAAAAAAAAAAAAAAAGCACAAATTCTTTTATATATTTTGGTTTTGCTGGTTAAAGTTTTTTTAAAATATTATGCTCCTGAGATAATGTTGATTAGTTTGAATGCATTACTAGTTATTGATTTTATATAATTTTATTTTTCAATATCGTATGGTTTGACATGGTCAGTCAAAAAATATTTATTGTTAAATTAAGGATTTAATGTTATTTTTGAAATTCAGATGCACTTTAAATCTTTTCTGTTCCAGTTACTAAAGCTATTCTTTGTTATAAGTTGGTCCGTATTTCTTTCTTTTTTTTATTCTCCTATACATTAATAAGGATACAGTGTTATGCCAAGGTGTACTTATAACCATTTTATAGGCAAATTATACAATTTATAGTCGTGCGGGGAGAGGGGGGACGAGATGCTTTCCTCTTCCTTGGGGGGGGGGCATGACAGAAAATAATTGAGAACCACTGATCTAAGGGAAGACAAAAGAGCGAGCGAAGCAAATAATATTACGAATGAGGTGCCTGAGAGGGAGGAAATAATGGAGGCTATGAGTGAGATACGAGAGTCGGCACCGGGAGAAGATGGGGTGAGAAATGGATATGTACGGAGTGCGTGTGAGGAAGTGATAGAAAGAGTGATCGAGATCGTGAGGAAGATGTTTGAGCATAGAGCGGACCAGTGGGATGGAAGCGTAAAAGTGGGACTGATGGTACCGTTACACAAGAAGGGGGATAGGAACGATAGAAGCAACTACAGAGGAGTGTGCCTGCTGAGTATGTGTAGCAGAGTGTTAGGAAGAGTGTTAGCGAAGCGATTGAGTTGGTGGGCCGAACACCTGAGGCTCCTTGACGAAAATCAAGCGGGCTTTAGGAAAGGGAGGTCCACAGCTGACGTGATGCAAATGATGGTACGAATACAGGAGGATGTTGAAGATTGTAAGAGGAGAGTTAATCAGGAAGGGGTGAAGGAAATGAATGATGATGACTGGCCATGTGCAAGACTGCTAGATTTGCGAAAGGCATATCCGAGAGTGAGTAAACCGGCGTTGTGGATGCTGCTGGAACGGTATGGTCTGAAAGGCAGATGTCTGGAGACTATTATGGACCTGCATGAGACGAGAGAGTACAAGGTGAGGGGAAGGGAGGGAGTGAGTGGAGGATGGATGCCAGCGAGAGGGTTGCGAGAGGGATGCTCCACATCACTGATCCTCTTTAACATCTACCATCGGGCGGTGATGAGGTGGGCGTTGGCGGCGAGGAGCCAAGATGATAGAGACGCTGCATTAGTATCATCGTAAACAACAAAATCATTGAACCATTTTAGAGTGACCAGTAGCAGTATTTGTAGTACAAGAAGAGTGACTACGTCAGTGACTGTTTAGGGAGTTAATGGCTAGAGGGAAGAAGCTGTTTAAGTGTCTGCTGGATTTGGTGCGCATGGATCTGTAGCGTCTGCCTGAGAGGAGTAGCTGGAAAAGGTGGTGGGCAGGGTGCGGGGGATCCAGGAGGATTTTCCGTGCCCTTGTCTTGATTCTTGCAGTGTGCAAGTCCTCAAGAGTGGGTAGGGCGGTGCCAATGATTTTTTCCGCCGTCCTAACTGTCCGTTGAAGTCGAATTTTGTCCTTTTTTGTGGCGGCCCCAAACCAAACCGTGATAGAAGAACACAGGATTGATTCGATGACTGCCGTGTAGAACTGTCATAGCACCTCCTGTGGCAGGCCATGCTTCCTCAGCAGCCTCAGGAAGTACATCCTCTGCCGGGCCCTTTTCAGGATGGAGATGGTGTTGACTTCCCACTTCATGTCCTGGGAGACTGTGATTCCCAGGAACTTGAAGGTCTCGACGGTTGACACAGGGCAGTTGGATAGTGTGAGGGGCAACTGTGGAGAAGGATGTTTCCTGAAGTCCACGATCATCTCTACAGTCTTGAGCGTGTTCAGCCCGAGGTTGTGTCGGCTGCTCCACTTGTTGTCGGTACGCAGACTCGTCGCCGTCTTTGATGAGACCGATGACCGCGGTGTCGTCTGCGAACTTTATGAGTTTGACAGCTGGATTTGTTGAGGTGCAATCGTTTGTGTAGAGGGAGAAGAGCAGTGGAGAGAGGACACATCCCTGTGGGGCTCCAGTGCTGGTGGTGCGTATTGATGTTGTTGTTGCTCCCAGTCTCACCTGTTGTGTCCGTCCCATCAGGAAGCTGAGGATCCACTGGCAGATCGTAGGGGACACACCGAGGTGGAGAAGTTTGGGGGTGAGGAGTTCCGGGATGATGGTGTTGAACGCAGAGCTGAAATCCACAAAAAGGAAGGTTGAAGCTTAGGGACCGGAGTATTGATAGAATAAATTTACAGAAGGTTATCCCATATTTACTCTTACATTACTACAAAGCGGGTGGTCCGTAAGTCCGGTGGTTAGCGCGTCGACCTCACAGTGCAAAGGTACCAGGTTCAATTCCAGCTGCGGCCTCCCTGTGTGGAGTTTGCATGTTCTCCCCGGGCCTGCATGGGTCTTCTCTGGGTCCTCCGGTTTCCGCCAACATTTCAAATAAAACAAGCATGTAGCAAGCTGATTGAACACTCTAAATTGTCCCCAGGTGTGAGTGTGAGCGTGGATGGTCTTTTGTCTGTCTGTGTGTGCCTTGCGATTGGCTGGTAACCGGTTCAGGGTGTCCCCCCGCCTACCGCCCGAAGACGGCTCCAGCACCCCCCGCGACCCTTGTGAGGACAAGCGGATCGGAAAATGGATGGGTGGATTACTACGAAGCATTTATTCAGCAGTATGGCCTTGCAATGTTTAACTGAGAGAGACACTGAGAGAGACAGCCGGTTCCCAAGCTTGGACGAGATAAGCCATTATTAAGGAGTGGAGGTGCCGACTGAGAAATGTGGAGCCCCATGTTGTGTTCTGGATTTGGAGGCTTCACCAGCATTCTCAGGCTGAAATCAGATAACAACCTATGAGGAGTGGAAGTGGCTACCTTGAGACGGCGCGTTCGTGACGTGCTCACGCAAATGAGCTTGTGAACTCCTCTAAGCACGGGAGTTCATTGTGTTCCGACCAGACATCTTTGTGTGACCTTCATCAATGTTTCTGACGTATGTGTGTTGCCCTATTCCTTCCTTTTAGAAGATCGTGTATCATATGTATACGTTTGTCTTTGGGGTCTGACAAGTATATCCCACCAAACAAAGCACCCAAGAACCCCAAAAAACAGACTTGTCTGGGAAAGCAAAGACAATGATTTGGAGTGACATGTACCTCCTTTTTTCAGGGAGTGGAGAGTGAATATTGAGATTCAGGCAACCCTGAACCGGTTGCCAGCCAGTCGCAGAGCACACAGAGACGAACAACCATCCGCGCTCACACTCACACCGAGGGACAATTTAGAGCGTCCAATCAGCCTGCCATGCATGTTTTTGGAATGTGGGAGGAAACCGGGGTACCCAAAGAAAACCCACGCAGGCATGGGGGAGAACATGCAAACTCCACACAGGGAGGCCGTAGCTGGAATTGAACCCTTTTCACTGTGAGGTCAACGCGCTAACCATTGGACCACCCGGGCCGCAATATGTAGTCGTAGGCCTGTTTATTTGTTATGCTTGGAGATAATTTTTCTTTGGTTAAATGTTTTTGCAATATATTCGCCAGTATTGACACATGTTAAAAATACGTGAACACAGTGTTAAAGATGAAAAAAAAAACATGTTTTGTAGTGTTGTCATTGTTTTCAGACAAACATCTTTAAACATTAGTTAAAATGCACATTGTCCACCCTAGTGGACATGTCAGCAACTCCTTGAAAAATCGATGTTAAAAAGATTGTTTCCTTGCCCTCAGCGTAACAAAACAAAATCCTGCTGTTGGTAATCATTATTTGTGAATGAAAGGTTGAATATCAAATTTGTTTGACATTGCATATGGTTGTGCCTTCAGATCTCTTCTCAAAACTCTTGTGTCTTGTATTATGACTTACTTTTTGTTCTTCTACTTCCTTCCTTTCATAACTTGCTGCTGTAAATTGGGAATTTCTACATTGTGAGACGAATAAAGGTTTTCTTATTCTTATCTCAAATCATCTTTTACCAATGAAACTAATGTAAAATGCCCTTGATCCATTCCAGCCGTACCCCCTCAAACAATTGTAATGTGTACTTAAATGAGGAAAAATAGCAATAATACGTTATAAAAAACACACCATATGTCATGATAGCTTGCCCCCTTTTGACTCAGCATATAGCCAGCCCTGCATCACGGTACACCGTTACAACAATAAATCATGTCAAAACAAAAACCAAAAAAAACAACAAATCACCCTCCACAAAACTCTTAAGACTTGTTTTTAATTGAAAAACCACAACTATGCAATCAACACATAACAGGCAGCTGGCTGCAAAGTGTTTGTTAAAAAAAGACTGGCACTGAAAATAAACAAATGATCATTCGAAACAGTATGAATAAAAGGTAAACAGCAACTACAGAAGGGTTTGGGAACTAAACTTCAGGTGAGGGTGTGCACTGTCATGAGAGGGGAGGGGCAACATCTTTGTCCTGACAAACATTTCATTCACACATATTGCATAATGAAACATACATGCCCATCTCGTTCAACGTGTACCAGTGCATTTAGGTCTGTATTAGGTCCCCCACTATTTGTAGGGGAAATATCGGACCAGTCCAACAATAGTCAAAATCCGTGTATGAATGACAGCCATTGAAATGCATTCAAAAAAGATAAAATACAATAAAATAAAAATGAACCCCCCCCCCCCAAAAGTGTTGTAAAGCGGTGATATACCACCGACAAGCTTTCTGTACAAAAGCAAAAGGTTGCCTCTCACCCGAAATCTTATTTTTTAATCCTGAACCCCACCCCCCCCCAAAAAAAAACAGGTATGTGCGTATGCAGGGCTCCACTGTATTCTGAACGCTGATATTTCAGATCTTCATCGCTTTTCCAACACGTATGCTGTTGTGTAACAAGGTCATTCTAATGGCAATGAATACGAACAGAGTAACAAGGTACAAATAAAATCAATGCCTTCGAGTGAAAACAAGAACTAACGTGCTGAAGTTTGTAAGGCTTGTGCGAAATCTTGAAATGAACACTCGCTGCCTTTGGGATCCCCTAACACAAGTTAGCAGGAGCTCCCTGATTTAGTCAACGATTGCAAATATTGCTGTGACTTGAAGACGTGAAATACATTTTAACACAGAAGTCAGACAGGCTGTGTGTTTCGACGACATTACAGTTGACTTTCTTTTAAAATTCTCATTGCATCATATGCACTCAGGTAGCAAAAATCGCACAAGAACTGATGTGCTGTTTTATCTTTCGGTCTTTTTCTGCGCCGACATCTAAATCTTGATGATCACGGACATGCAGACGGGTTGCACGCCTTAACATGAGCAGGGTTCTTGCGTGCACTGCATAATTTCAGTCTTGCGTTGTGCTTGCTCATGCGGGGTCTTCATGAGTGAGGAGTGTGGCTCTAGACCTGCTCCGTGCGGAAAGTGCCCTGACACAACCTCTGTTGTGATTTGGCGCTTATATAAATAAAATGGAATGGATCTGGTGGCAGTTACAGAAGCCTGTGAAAAGTGTTTATAAGCAGACCGTGTGTCAGAGTCGACAAAGATTTGAAACCATATGCTCAGCATGGCTGTCTTTGGTCTCCTTTAGATTGAGCTTCAAGCTTGTCAGAGTGAGCGACACCTGAGATTGGAAAACGAGCAGCAGCTGTAGATAGGTGATGGAAATTTGGCGGCCTCCTCCTCCGTCTTGGATTTGTTGTTGTTTTTTTCATCTGCCGAGGCTCTTCCGGGCTCATATTACACAAGCGTTGTCTCCGGACATAGACTTTTTCACGGGGCTGTCCTCGACTGCCATATCCACCTCCAAAAAGTCCGGCAGGTCGTTGTCCTGGAAAGTTTTCTCTCCCTCCTCCGCAAATTCACCTTTCCGCTTCCGGCACATGCCAGACTTGACTGGACCGACCAGAGCGAGACAGACGGCGCTGAGCCCCATCCCGACGGCACAGGAGTAAAAAGCAGCACCGTAATTATTGGTGATGTCCACCAACACACCTGGGGAGAAAGGGAACAACATTTTAGGATGGAAATCCAGCCGAGCGATGAAGGTCAACATAATTTGCCATCTGACAAAGCCAAACAATGTTCTACCTCCTAGAGGTGGTCCGGCAAGTCCAGCAAAGCTCTGAATAAAAACGTAGACTCCCACAGATGTGGCCATTTTGTCAATGCCCACCACGTCCTCCTCTGCCAGCATGGGGATGTGCGTGGAGCCCACGGTGCCCAGGAAGTAGCCGTAGATGGCACAGCAGACCACCAGGCCCCAGAAGTCCCGTACGATGGTGAAAGCCACCAGCACCAGACACAAAAAAACAACACACCAGAGCAACACCAGGGTCTTTCTGCAAGTGACTTTGTTCAGCAACACGCCAATGGACAGACGGCCAAAGATCTCGGCCACCGCCATCACGGAGAGCATATAGGACGCCATGCTGGGCTCCACGCCGTGGCTTTTACTCAGTTCGACGATGTAGAGCTGAGGGGCAAAAAAGCCCAGAGTGGCAAAGAGGCCGAAGAGCGAGTAGCAAATGAAGGCACCGTCTTTCAGGACAGAGAAATCCAGCAGTTTGGATTGGGGTGACACGTTCGACTCAGAATACACCTTGAATGGGGAGGGAGGTGTGGACGATGACAGTTCCTGGTTCTCTTGGCCCTGCAGCTCCCACTCCACCTCGATTTCCGCTCCTGCCATCCCCAAATCCACATTTGAGGCAGAAAGGGACGTGACGCCTGAGTCCTGTGAACTCTGGGAACCTCCTGAACTGATGGAGGTTCTGGTTTGCTCATTTTCCAACTCATAAACCTCCTGCAGCTGTTCCAGAGGGAGTTGCTCGACCATTTCATTGTCCTCCTTTTCAAGCTCCGGCCGGATGAGGATTGGACGAAGAAGAAGGCCACAGGCAATAATACAAGATTGAAAAACTCCAAGGACAATGAGACAGCGCCGCCATCCGATGTGCTGCTTCAACTTCGTGAAGGCTGTGGGGAAACAAAACAAGTTTTGAGTTTCGTGTGTGTCAAGCATTCATATTGAGGTTTTACATCCTCAGTAGACATTTTTGTTTCGGATGGGTGTGTTATGATTGTACTCAGTCCAAAGTCATTATTTGGTCTTATTTCCCTCAAGGCAAGAAAGTAAGTGAACATGAAAAACAATGACGCAGCAAAGTTTAAAAGGGCAACACCGTGAGATCGTGGAAAGTGGACATATCGCCAGCCTCGGAGGTCACTCTCCATTCTCTCATCTATGAGAGCACTGTTATAATAGTAATTCATCATTTTGAGTGGCTGTGGTGTTTCCTGCTGACTGAGAGGCAGAAATGCTGTCAACAACTGCATTGTGCAGCCGTAGCGTTTCATCAGAAAACGCCCGACCCCAATTTTCCACTGGTAGCACTGGTGCGACCAAATTTCTCAGTACAGTGGTACCTCTACTTACGAACGTCTCTTCATATCAAATTTAGGAAGAAAAAAAGTTAGGAAACGCCTCAAAAGGAAAATATTGCCTCTTGTTACCAAATGAATTTCAAGATACGAAAGGTAAAAATACAGTCTGGGCTGCTACTCGCAGCTCAGAGTTTCCTGAATGCAACATACACATAGCTGCTCTGCCATTGGCTACTACGAGTGTCTTAGCAGCGTCCTCGTCATTCGCCCCTCGGGCCATTAGGCGGTCCGATAGTTTTACGTAAATGTGAATCACCCAGAAAAAGTGTTCACCAGTCCGGCAATCGCTCACTATGCTGATGTTTGCTGTTGGCCATTTTTGAAGGGTTGTTAAAAGCCGACAAAAGATCAGTTCTAGACAAAATGCGAGGCAAAAACCACTTTGGAGAGAGAACATGAACTAAAGAGGGCAAAAAATGATGAGGACGTAGTTAAAAGTTAAATGACCATCATTTTTATTCTTTACTCCATTCTTTGTTTTTTACATTGTGCACAACTTTCATTTATTGTGCAATAATCCAATTGTAACATGTATTTGTAAGATATTTTGATGCAATTTTATGCTTTAGAAAACATTTATGTTTGAATTTTGGGGGGGTCTTGGAACGGATTAGGGCATTTACATGGAAAATGCGTCTCTACTTACAAAATTTTCTAGTTAAGAAATTTCTTCCAGAACAAATTAATTTCGTAAATTGACCGACCACTGTATACAACAAATTCTCAACATGCCTACCATTATCGATTTTGAGCTGATTTTTCATTAACATGCACTAGAGAGGCATGCACTACCATTTGCCTGGGCATGCTTCAAACTGCACTAAACTGTTGAGATGTCAGTGTCATAAATTATATGTTGGTTGAGTGTGTGGTTTTGTCACCAGTTTTCAGCAGGCTTATAAAATATTTGTTATGTTAACTGGTTTGTCGCGCTTTGTTACAGCTGCAGCTGTTGTGAAAGCGCTATATAAATCAGGATGTATTGTATTGTATTTTTTTTATCATCCCTTTCAGGGATAGCGGTTACTACACTGGACAGCTTATCATGTTATCAGGTTACAGGGTGCATGAAAGGGTTACATTGTTTTTTGGATTGCTGAATCATATGATCAATTTCTTATCCCTATGAAAGGGTTAAAGTTTTTATTACGTTTGACTTTTGTTTTTCAAATCCAGTTTATTTCGATTTGTTTTTAGAGCTGGTTTGTTAGTATATAAAGTAAAGTGCAGTTGTGCCGTAAAGTAATACGGAAATAAATGAATGTAATATAAAATCAATGCCAAATGCTCATGAATGAAATAATGAAATTAATTGTCAAAAATGAAAACAATGGACATTTTTGCTATAATTACAGATAGTTTTATAAACTTAAAATGTAGTTTCAGTTTGTTGTAATAAAAAAAAAACAACAACAAAAAACGCCATCAACCACACATGCAAACAGCGCTTATAAGAAAAGATATGCTAGTATACCAGTCCATTATATTTGTTATAAAAACTACAGAAACTCTGTTTATTTTCACTTTTCATTCCATTTCAATCATACTGCAAATGTGCTTGCATGCAGCGTGTTTATCAATGGGCTTGCGTGGATGAGTGCGTATGTATGGAGCCATGTCGATATGACTCACATGTTGCTGTACAAATGGAATAACCTCTGTATCCGTAGTCCACATGCAAGTCCAAAGTGTATGCACAATGTGGAAACTATGAAGGACTGAAAAAGGTGACTTTAACCACAAGGTCTAATACAATGCCCGTGTTGGAGGGACCATTAAAAAATATGCACTTGCACAAACATGACCAGATAAGATGAAATTCTTATTCGCACACACTTAGAGGCAAAAAGGATCGCATATTGTGGTCTCAATTGGATTATAGAAGGAACACAACAAATGTCAATATTTTTGATACAATTGTTTCTGTCTTCTGAAAGTGTATGACCTACTGAATCCTCACCTGGTGCAAATGCAAAGATGGCGAAAGATTCCCCAGAAGACGCAGCAGAGGTGACGAGGGCCCGACACCTGGAGAAGTACTGGGCAAGAATTGTGACAGTGGGGAGGAAGGTAAGGCAGTAGCCAAAGCCTGTAAACAAAGAGGAGACAAGAAAAAGGGGACATGACAGCCACTGGCCCGCATGGTAGGAACACAGCACGGCTAGGGGGTTGGGTCAAAGGTCAAGGTGTCAGGTCACTCCTGTGTCAGAGCTGGTGGGTTGCTTGGGAGGGTTCAGCTTTACTACAGCAGCAGCTGAAAGACAAATGCATGTAAAGACAAAAAAAAAAAAAAAGAGACGGGGAGAGAAGAGAAAAGGGATTGTCGAGTTAGTTGTGGTCAGTTAAAAGGGAGACACGGCAGTCAGGGTGGGAGAGCTAGCAGTGCTTTCTGTCCAGAAAACAAAAAAAAGAAAAAAAACAAAACAAGTTCACATCCACATCTGATTTCACGAATTAGCTCATCATCTGCAAAGGAATTTAGAATCTATTACTTTCATACAGTCAATGTACAGTACTACGTCTGAAAATGTTTGTTGTCGTAATTTGCAGCAGAAGTTGTGTCCGTCTTTCATAGACAGCGAGGTACGCGTTCACTGGACAGTTCTGGAAGAAACGGATTTGGCTGTTGACACTGCTAGAAGTCCCTTTGGTTCAAAATAAATAAGGTGTCAGACGAGACATGTCTGCAACAGTACGGCCCTGTAAATGTCACAAAGCCGCAGGACAGACAGGCATACGACACACAGCTGGATGCAGAGATAGCTGCAGAGAAACGAGGCTCATATGAACTACCTGAGACTATGCCAATGGTGATGTACATCTCGTTGATGGAGTTGGTGAAAGCAGAGGTGATGGTACCCAAGCTGATGAGGACGCCCCCGAGCATTACGATGATGCGATGGCCAAAGCGATTGCTCAACATGGTGGACAGGGGGGCTGCGGGGAAGAAACAGCATGGGGATCAATAACTTCATCGTGGCTGAGACCACAACAAAGTATTTGTTTCCAGATGTATCAAGTCCATGTATCATCCATCCATCCATCCATTTCATCTTTTATCTTCACAAAGGTCGCAGGGGGCGCTGGAGCCTATCCCAGCTGTCTTCGGGCAGTAGGCGGGGGACACCTTGAACCAGCTGCCAGCCAATCGTAGGGCACACAGAGATGAACAACCATCACTCACACTCACACCTCGGGACAATTTGGAGTGTTCAATCAGCCTGCCATGCATGTTTTTGGAATGTGGGAGGAAACCGGAGTACCCGGAGAAAACCCACACAGGCCCAGAGAGAACATGCAAACTCCACACAGGAAGGCCAGAGCCGGGATCGAACCCACAATCTCAGCACTGTGAGGTCGATGCGCAAACCACTCGACCACCAGGTAGGTATCAAATCATGAAGCATAAAATACTTTTACTCCTACATTTTCACACAAATGTCAGTTTTTTTCTTATATTTAAAATTTCGGATTGTGTTCATTGCAGCTAGTCATTGTTAAAAAAAAAAAAAATCAACATAAAGAAAAAATAAAGGATATGGAGAAATAACGCCAGGAGAGTAATTTGATAGCATTTGGAAGAAAAGTATACACATTCCGACACAATTCTGGTTTGTACGCGATTCATCACACCTGCCCTCGGTATGCTGATGACTTTTGGCCATTCATCTGCAGCCTTCACAGATTCCTGCAGCGTAGTTTGGATGCAAACTTACCTTGCAATAAAAGTTATTCATAAGATGCCACTGAAGTTTGACTTTATGCACTCTTGGAATATTTAAGGTAACAAGTCATCATATGTTCCGCTACATGAAACACACGTAAATGCTCAGTTGTACATTTGGTTCTTTAATGCATTTCAACTGTAGGCCGACTAAATGTGATCATTTTCAATGGGTATCCACAATACAGAATATACAGTTGAAACAGGGAGCAATGAACATTTTTACTCTTTTGGGGGCAGGGGTTACTACAGTGGACAGCTTATCATGTGATCAGGTTATCATTATTGGTGCATGAAAGGCTAAATATAATATTATTGTCATTATGGCCTTTGGGTGTCCCACTTCAAGATATACTTTTTGTGAGCTTGTGATGTTGGTTGGTTAGTCCCCCCCCCCCCCAAAAAAACATTGCGAAAATAGCATTCCACAGCATTGCAATGTGGATTTGAATTTGATGACTTGTTCAACCCCCCTCCGTGAGTCGTCACCTTACCGTGGTGGAGGGGTTTGTGTGTCCCAATTATCCTAGGAGCTAAGTTGTCTGGGGCTTTATGCCCCTGGCAGGGTCACCCATGGCAAACAGGTTCTAGGTGAGGGGCCAGACAAAGCACGGCTCAAAGACCCCTTATGATGACAAAAATATATGGACCAAGGTTTCCCTTGCCCGGACGCGGGTCACCGGGGCCCCCCTCTGGAGCCAGGCCTGCAGGTGGGGCTCGTTGGCAAGCGCCTGGTGGTCGGGCCTACACCCATGGGGCCCGGCCGGGCACAGCCGGAAGAGGCAACGTGGGTCCCCCTTCCAATGGGCTCACCACCCATGAGAGGGGCCAAAGGGGTCGGGTGCAATGTGAGCTGGGCGGCAGCCAAAGGCGGGGACCCTGGCGGTCCAATCCTCGGCTGCAGAAGCTAGCTCTTGGGACATGGAATGTCACCTCTCTGGCAGGGAAGGAGCCCGAGCTGGTGTGTGAGGCAGAGAATTTCCGACTGGATATAGTCGGACTTGCCTCCACACACAGCCTGGGTTCTGGTACCAGTTCTCTCGAGAGGGGTTGGACTCTCTTCCACTCTGGAGTTGCTCAAGGTGAGAGGCGCAGAGCAGGTGTGGGCATACTCATTGCCCCCCGGCTCAGTGCCTGTACATTGGGGTTCACACCGGTAGACGAGAGGGTTGCCTCCCTCCGCCTTCGGGTGGGTGGACGGGTCCTGACTGTTGTTTGTGCATATGCACCAAACAGCAGCTCAGCATACCCACCCTTTTTGGAGTCCTTGGAAGGTGTGCTGGAGAGTACTCCTGCTGGGGACTCCCTTGTTCTGCTGGGGGACTTCAATGCTCACGTGGGCAATGACAGTGAGACCTGGAGGGGCGTGATTGGGAGGAACGGCCCCCCCGATCAGAACTCGAGTGGTGTTTTGTTATTGGACTTCTGTGCTCGCCACGGATTGTCCATAACGAACACCTTGTTCAAACATAAGGGTGTCCATATGTGCACTTGGCACCAGGACACCCTAGGCCGCAGTTCGATGATCGACTTTGTAGTTGTATCATCGGATTTGCGGCCGCATGTTCTGGACACTTGGGTGAAGAGAGGGGCGGAGCTGTCAACTGATCACCACCTGGTGGTGAGTAGGCTCCGATGGTGGGGGAAGATGCCGGTCCGTCCTGGCAGACCCAAACGTATTGTGAGGGTTTGTTGGGAGCGTCTGGCGGAATCCCCTGTCAGAAGGAGTTTCAACTCCCACCTCCGACAGAGCTTTTCCCATGTTCCGGGGGAGGCGGGGGACATTGAGCCCGAGTGGACCATGTTCCGTGCCTCTATTGTTGAGGGGGCCAATCTGAGTTGTGGCCGTAAGGTGGTTGGTGCCTGTCGTGGCGGCAACCCCCGTACTCGATGGTGGACACCAGCAGTAAGGGATGCCGTCAAGCTGAAGAAGGAGTCCTATCGGGCCTTTATGGCCTGTGGGACCCCAGAGGCAGCTGACGGGTATCGACTGGCCAAGCGGAACGCAGCTTCGGTGGTCGCCGAGGCAAAAACCCGAGCGTGGGAAGAGTTCGGTGAGGCCATGGAAGCCGACTTCCGGACGGCTTCGAGGAGATTCTGGTCCACCATCCGACGTCTCAGGAGGGGGAAGCAGTGCACCACTAACACTGTGTACAGTGGGGATGGGGCGCTGCTGACTTCGACTCGGGACGTTGTGAACCGGTGGGCAGAGTACTTCGAAGACCTCCTCAACTCCACCAACACGCCTTCCTTGAAGGAAGCAGAGCCTGGGGACTCTGAGGTGGGCTCTCCTATCTCTGTGGTTGAAGTCACCGATGTGGTTAAAAAGCTCCTCGGTGGCAAGGCCCCAGGGGTGGATGAGATCCGCCCGGAGTTCCTCAAGGCTCTGGATGTTGTGGGGCTGTCCTGGTTGACACGCCTCTGCAACATCGCGTGGTCAACAGGGAGAGTGCCTCTGGATTGGCAGACCGGGGTGGTAGTCCCTCTTTTTAAAAAGGGGGACCGGAGGGTGTGTTCCAACTACAGAGGGATCACACTCCTCAGCCTCCCTGGTAAGGTCTATTCAGGGGTGCTGGAGAGGAGGGTCCGTCAGGAAGTCGAGCCTCAGATTGAGGAGCAGCAGTGTGGTTTTCGTCCTGGCCGTGGAACAGTGGACCAGCTCTACACCCTTAGCAGGGTCCTCGAGGGTATGTGGGAATTCGCCCAACCAGTCTACATGTGTTTTGTGGACTTGGAGAAGGCGTTTGACCGTGTCCCTCGGGGAGTTCTGTGGGGGGTGCTTCGTGGGTATGGGGTACCGAACCCCCTGATACGGGCTGTTCGGTCACGATACCACCGATGTCAGAGTTTGGTTCGCATTGCCGGCAGTAAGTCGGAATCGTTTCCAGTGGGGGTAGGACTCCGCCAAGGCTGCCCTTTGTCGCCGATTCTGTTCATAACCTTTATGGACAGAATTTCTAGGCGCAGCCGAAGCGTTGAGGGGGTCCGTTTTGGGGGCCTCAGTATTGCATCCCTGCTTTTTGCAGATGATGTGGTGCTGTTGGGTCCTTCAAACAGGGCTCTCCAACTCTCACTGGAGCGTTTCGCAGCCGAGTGTGAAGCGGTTGGGATGAAGATCAGCACCTCCAAATCTGAAACCATGGTCCTCAGTCGGAAAAGGGTGGAGTGTCCCCTCCGGGTCGGGGAGGAGATCTTGCCCCAAGTGGAGGAGTTCAAGTATCTTGGGGTCTTGTTCACGAGTGGGGGCAGGAGGGAGCGGGAGATCGACAGGCGGATCGGTGCAGCGTCTGCTGTGATGCGGACGTTGTATCGGTCTGTCGTGGTGAAGAAGGAGCTGAGCCAAAGGGCGAAGCTCTCAATTTACCGGTCGATCTACGTTCCAACCCTCATCTATGGTCACGAGCTATGGGTCGTGACCGAAAGAACGAGATCCCGGTTACAGGTTTTCTCCGCAGGGTGTCCGGGCTCTCCCTTAGAGATAAGGTGAGAAGCTCGGTCATCCGGGAGGGGCTCAGAGTCGAGCCGCTTCTCCTCCACATCGAGAGGAGCCAGATGAGGTGGCTTGGGCATCTGATTCGGATGCCCCGTGAGCGCCTCCCTGGTGAGGTGTTCCGGGCATGTCCCACCGGGAGGAGACCCCGAGGAAGACCCAGGACACGCTGGAGAGACTATGTCACCCAGCTGGCCTGGGAACGTCTCGGGATCCCCCGGGGAGAGCTGGAAGAAGTAGCTAGGGAGAGGGAAGTCTGGGCTTCCCTGCTAAAGCTGTTGCCCCCGCGACCCGGCCCCGGATAAGCGGTAGATGATGGATGGATGGATGGTTGGATGGACTTGTTCAACCCCTAAGTCTTTGTCAAACTAATCAGCATTTATGTACAAAGTTACTTAGAATTGGTAAACACGCTTAAGTACCCCCAGACCTTTGTATACTTTTATAAACATCAGTTTGCTCTTTCGTCATGACACACACCCGAAACAGGCTTTTGGATTTTTGATGAATACTGTTTAACGCTTTCAGGGACAGTGGTTACGACAATAGTTTATCATGTCATCGGGTTACAGGTTATCATTATTGGTGCATGAAAGGGTGAATATGAGAAGAGAGCGACCAAAAATACCACTCTAAAACAACTCACCGGTAAAAGTGAAGATGAAGATGCAGATGGAGATGACCCATGAAACCCGACTGTTACTCTCCTCAAATTCCTCCATCAAATCCTGGAGAAAGATCCCCAGGCTTTTGAGAGCCCCATAGGTGCAGATCTCCACGATGAAGAAGGTGGCAGCTACAGCCCAGCCCCAGCCACCTTCGGGCACCTCCGTGTAGACATTTGGACCCAGGCAACCACGGGAAATGGAAGCCTTCATGACTGCGACAAGAAAAGAATACATTAGCACTATAAGGCCCGTGTAACGGATTTTGACAAGGCGAATTTCAACGGGTGGGTTTGCTATGGTGGAGTGTGTCATTGTACTGTGTCACGACGGTTGAACCATGTGTTTGGCATGTTATACATGGCAAGAGTTGTACTTTTTGGTTCTGTCTTTAATTTTCTATGATTGTGTCTTCTTTTTCTGGAGTTGTGCGCCAGTATCTTTTACCAACAATGACAATAAAGGCTTTCCATACTGTCCTATGCTGTCACGTTGCGAGGTGGTGGTGGACCCCAAAAAGCAGGCAAGAGTGAGGAGCAGGGTGTACTTGACAGATTGTGTTAAAACACAGAGAAAACAAAATCCTAAACAAACAAAGTCCTGAAAACAAAAAGAATCCAAAGTAGCAAACAAAACCATGACTGAAGCAAAAACTAACCATGACCGAAACATGACTGAGACTTGACAAACAAACAAACAATGACCCGACAATGAGTGGTCGGGCGGGAGTCCTTTTAAAGCCATAATGACCTAACGACCAACAGGTGTGCAGCTGCAGGGAGAGCCCTACAGTGCCATCTGTTGGTCACAAACCGAATCATGACATATGCTAGTCATAGCGAATAGAATTTCATGATGCATGACTATTTCACATACATTTGATGTGACATTTTGGGCAAGGTATGGCCATTCAAATGTACTGTGACATGGTCAATACAAACCAACCCAAATCCTCCATCCTCAAATCTACGAGCACTGGTAGCAGTGGCGGGCCGTGCATTTCAACCTTAGGCCTTCAGTGACGTCACATACATACACAATATCGGCTCGTTAAGCAGCACTTAATTTCAGGAGCATTTAAAACCATGTATTCACAATTAAGAGCAGGAAACAAAACTTACAGATATTGTCAAAAATAAAAAGTGTAAAAAAATAATATTTGGTGTTGTGTGAAAAATGAAATACAAATTCAAATCTACCCAAGGCTGGGCAAGACTAGCTAATAATGTTTCATTGAAAACAAGAAACAAAACCCAACTTAGTTTCTTTCTCTGATTTGACAAAAGACCATCATGGGACGAGACATAAGTGAGCCTTAACTAACCAGTGGAACATCTGATAAACACCAATTGATGGGATCGGCTTTGATTACTGACCTATTCATTCATTTTTATAAAATCTAGCAATTTATTTCCTTATCACGCAAGACAATCATGGGGCACCAAAGCACACTTAAAAAACACAGGACAACGTTGTTGGAATATGCGTGAAAAATTGGCTTAAAATGTCACATGAAAGCCAAATGTATTCCGTGCTCAGCAGCACTTCATTAACCTCTACTGCAAAAATGTCCCCAAATAAAATCGAATCATCCAAAACATGGTCGAGTTGAATCTCAACCACTGTATGCCAAACTACGGAAAGCTACGCCTATTAATAATGATTGGACCTTTAACTTGGGAAGCTAAACTTGATAGCATGACTGAGAAGCAGAACTTGGCAGAAATTACTGTACAAGACACGTAGATTTTATCAAGCGGAGGCTGGTGATACCTTGAAGAATTTGACAAATCAGATTTAATTTCCTTTCAGAATACACTTCTGTTACAGTAGCTTAAAAGTTTATTTTGTTGTTTCGCTCCTTTTTTGGGCCTTTTTAAAACTATTTTGTATATTTGCCTGGTATAAGATCGCAAAAGCTACACTGCTGATTTTTGAAGAGAAGCTAAAGTTTATTTAGGGTTGGGGACGAAATCGTTTCCGATTGACCGTGAACCGCAATAACATTTGAAACTGTTAGTGTGACCGTATTTTGCGTCTGTTGTGGTGGTAGTCAGCTTTTGGCTTCTATCAGGTGTGTGCCGCAACAGAAAACATGGAAGAAGCGAATCACAAATTCTGATAATGAGTCTGACTTATTTTGTAAGGAAGATGTTGCAGACAAAAAAAAAAAAGGCAGGACATTTATGTGGATGAGCAAGATAAACTGGTTGAGGTATTTCCATGGGACATAGTCAATGAACTGCAATACTTTGCTGTTGATAACCACAAACTTGCGGGGAATGACATTTTCTGATAATCTTGAAACTGTCTGCCGAAACATTAGCTTTACCTTTTTAGTAGGGGTGGGACAGTAATCGGGTATGCGTGGGCTGCTGCACGATAGAATGTGCCTTTATGGACTGTGCTTTTTTGGTTTTGGACGACGGCGACAAATTTGAGGCAAGATACTGAAAAAAAAACATGGTTTTAATGTGTTTGGTGAGTCCCCCCCAAATTCTAAAAAGTGATTAGTTTCTTTCCTGTATTTCAATCATGTTTAGTTGCCTCCTCCACTCACAAAGCGCAAAACCGTCTTTTAAATTTGGGTACGAGTTGTCAGGCTGTTTTGCAGGCTTATTGCCGGTCATTCCAAACAGTCCAGGGTTCTTTATTCTTTACACATGGTAATTGGTAAATTGTCCAGGTGTAGCTCTTTTCTACCTTTGAGCTTCTCAAAGGTTTTTATTACTGTCTTCCATTCACCGACTGATGATGCAGCATCAGGAGCAACTGCCAAGATCTGAAGTGCGCCATTGATCTGGTGTATGTAATCTACTATCAAGTGGATGTCTTTATTTAACATCAACTGTGACCAACACGAGGGGCTAAAATCCGAGCAGCTCGCTTCGAGGGGAAGTCAAGTCAAACATTCTCTTTCCAGTTTGTTCTGTGTCCAGTCCAAACACTGAATTCTGATTAATATGAACCCTTTCATGCACCCTGTAACCCAGGAGTCGGCAACCCAAAATGTTGAATTTATTGTGTGATTTTCTCGCTTGATTTTTTTGTTTTGGTGCATTATTTTTGCTTTTCTTAGTGTCAGTTAAGTAATCATGAATTTCCGTTTTTCGGAGGCTGTCTTTGAACGCCTCTCGAGTTGAACAAGAAGAGAGAAGGCACGGAGTCAGACACAGACGTTTCTGTGTTTGTCGAGACTGTTAACAGCATAAATAAAGTGTACGTCTTAAAAAACTAACACCACAGCTCTCCTTTTTCGGAGCTGCAATATATATCTATATCTATTTGAGCTATATTAGCCTCCTATCAAAATCATTTTCCATTCTCAAACATTTCTTATAAAGCTCCAGGGAGCCACTAGATGTCGATAAAGAGCCGCATGGAGCTCTGGATGCCGAGTGTTGCCGACCCCCACTGTAACCTGATAACATGATAAGCTGTCCACTGTAATAACCGCTGTCCCTGAAACGGTTACATTTGTGAAATATGACTTAAGCAGAAACATCCACTTGTTTTTTATCCATCTGAGTTTGTGTGTGTGGGGGGGGGGGGGGGGGTTGACTTGACTGTTCTACTTTAGGCCAGGGGTCTACTTCGGTCCTTGTGAGCCACTATCCAGCCTGCTTTATATGATAACCTGATTCAAATGATCAAGATGATCCTATAAAGCAGGCTGGATAGGGGTACACAAGGACCAGACTTGGAGACTCCTCTTTGAAGCAGAGGGAGAGAGATGGGCAGAAAAAAGTTGAATAATCTATCTATCTATCTAGCCATCCATCCATCCATGTCTGTTTGCTGAAGTAAGTCACCTTTTTGGAAATGGATGTACTGTGATGCATCCCACTTGGCACATAGTGGGTGTCGAGGTGGGATTTCTTCGCAATCTAGGCTTCCACAAGCTTAATATTTTGTTCTTTTATTTTGTGTCTTTATAGTTTGCAAATGCGGCCATTAAAGCAATGCGTGCTATGTGGTTCAGGACATCCGCAGTGCAGAAGGGATGGTGATGCAAGTATGCGGCATCTCAGTGGTTTGTGACCATGCAATGCAGGCTACAGGATGACTCGAAACAGCCCGCAGCACTTACTGTCCTCTGCTGTTTGTATGGAGTGACAGACATTCCGACATTTACCTTCATTTTACACCCACAATTCACTTAAATGTGAACCTCGACGCGGGCACTGGTGTGTGTGTAATTGTGCTCTGTTCTATACGTTGAACCTATGTAATAGACAAAGCGCATCCACACGAACACTAGTAACAAAGCAATCCGCCGAGCGAGAGCAGCCGACTGAGACCAGACAGCATCCAGCAGCGGCGGTCGCGAATATAACTAGTGACTTACCGGCAGAGCGGTGACCGGAGAATAGCTCTTGAACAGAGGAAGTGTTGCCAGCTGGTGGAACTAACACAAATCCTTCCTCATTGCTTTGCTGCTCTACTCGATCGTGAGGAGTCGTACTCGAGCCTGCCCATAAAACATCTGATTGCCAACGAGGTTACTTGTCGCTGCGGCTGAGATATGGACAGTCGCTAACAATTTGGTTTAAATGACAAATGTGGCGGCGGAAGCGGCGGCATCTTCTCATCCGCGCCTCTTGTAGCCGGTCTGGCAGTCAACGTACTCCTGCCTGTTTTGACAGCTCTTTACCGGCTCAAGCTGGTATTCAAACGCGGACGCGCAAACTTGTCCGTCATGAACGCGCAGAGCTCAGAAAGCGGTTGCGTGCAGCTCAGAGAAGCACGCAAGACCTTCCTCATGCAACGTGGGACAAATTTTGTAGCGTCCAGCTTTCTTAAAAATTATTATTCTTATATATGATGTGGTAAAACCACTACAATTCTTTTGTATTGGTCTTATTAGTTCGGTATTGCGTTCTTTTGAATATGGCGTGCTCTTTTGTATTGTTTGTTCAGTCGTCGATTTCGTTTAAAAATATATATATTCTATGTACTGTAGGTAATACTGAGATGCAGAGGAGTATCTAATTGAAACAAAAGTCCTATTCTTGCGACTAGCCGAGTGCAGTATTTCGCGATTTCAAAACTCGCCTCTTTTGTGTTTTGATGCTGGTTAGCTGAACCATACAGCAAAATGTAGTACGTACACGGCAACATCAAATTGAGGCGTTTGATCTATTTCTATAGCGCATTGAAATATGAATCCATGCCAAACTCCGTTTTCCCGGGTAAAATAATTAAGCGCACAAGGAGACCGAGGGTGCACTGGTCGAACAACTAAGACGCACTCGACGATTGACTTAGAGTGCATTATTCGAATGACCACTAAGCTGCACTAATACGCCGACTATGTTTTACGAGTGACGTTTTTCCACTGCTGTTATGCATAAAGTATGGCATTTCTGTGCACTCGTACAGTTGTATCAACCTTTTTTCAATGATGCCCCCCCGCGAAAGATTTTTATTTTTAAGCCAAGTACCAACTAACCGCCGCAAAGCATTTTGGGATGGGGAATAAAGAGTGCAGTGCCATCAGGGTCTGATTTATTAACTTAAAACATGAACTTAATTTTAAATAAAGGTCAGAAACTGCTTAAAACAGTTATACGGATGTTTCTTGAGACGTTTTATTGTATTTGGCCATTAAAATGTAATTTTTGGAATATAATTCGTATGTGCACAATATCGACTCAAAACCAGACTCCCAACAAAACTTCTCATTGAAATTGTTCCGACCTACCCTAAATGGTGTTAGTTGCTTAGCTCAAAGGGAGTAGGAAGATGTACAAAATACCAAAACCTACCTAGTCCTCCACCTTGTTCTGTATATCTTATCCATCCATCCATTTTCCGAGCCGCTTAATCCTAAATAGGGTCGCGGGGGGTGCTGAAGCCTATCCCAGCCATCTTCGGGCAGTACTTACTCAGCTCAAATTATTAGGCTAGTAGGTTTTTATTTACAATAATGTATTCCAAAATAAAAACAAAACAAATAAAATGAAATACGCTACTCTTAACATATATACAAATAATTTTACATATAAGTGCGACTTGTAACCCCATATATCGTTAATGTGAAAAACATGCCTGTCCATTTTGGTCATGTTTAAATTTTTTACTTTGATGGGCGGCGGCACGGTGAACGACTGGTTAGCAAGTCCCCTCGCCCCACAGTGCAGAGGGGTGGGGTTCGAGTCAGACTCCGGCCTTCCTGTGTGGAGTTTGCATGTTGTCCCCGTGCCTGCATGGGTTTTCTCCGGGTACTCCGGTTTCCTCCCACATTCCAAAAACACGCTTTGTAAGTTAATGGAACACTCGAAATTACCTAGGTGTGATTGTGAGCGTGAATGGATGTTCATCTGTATGTGCCCTGCGATTGGCTGGCAACCAGTTCAGGGTGTACCCTGCCTTCAGCCCGTAGACAGCTGGGATAGGTTCCAGCACACCTGCGACCCTTGTGAGGATAAACGGATTAGAAAATTGATGGATGGATGGACGTTGATGGGATGTCTGAAATGCAGACACCCCACTACCATAAAACTTTTTAAAAAATGACAAAAATAGCCATACATGTTTTTCACAGGATAGCCACAATTTGAAAACAAAATAAAAGCCCTTTATACACATGGACTGCTAATATTATCAATGGAGAGCACGTGTATAACAAATTTTGCATCTAATTCTACATGTTCCATTTTTAGTCATATTTGTACCCGATGAACATATTTTGTAACACTATTTTTTTAAACTCTTTTAAAATATGTGTGTGTCTGAGTGGGGCAATGAGAACCACTAACTTTGTACACTTTGTCGCTTTATAAAGTTCAGTCCACTGACTTGCACATAGTTTACGGGCAGAGTTGCCACATTTAATATGGCGGATGCGTTTACGTAAATTTGTACAGGGATCATTCCACACAAGGCGGGGTCTACCTATGTTGACGTCTATGAACTAAACAGGTTTGCTCCAGTTGAGAAGCAATAAACCGGCTCACGCCGGCTTTCGACGTTCGCTGGAGGAAGCCAGATCCGAGAATTAAATGAGTCATCACGTGTGAAGTGGTGTAGTTGGAACAAAACGTTATCCTCTTTGAAATTCATTTCCCCAAACGTGAGTCAGAGTCTGACACTGACGCACAATTACAACGATGCGCTGATGTGTGGGATGAAAAACAGCACCAGATGTTGTTCAGCGTAAAAACCCATCCGTGGTCCATTCATTGTAAGGTCCAACCAACAACGTTGCGCAGACACAATCAAACCAGGTTGCTGGCGAGTGTCTTCTTCACACATTTGGTAAAATAGTTCGTCAGACAAGTTTTAGAAAATTTTAAAGAAACTAAGATGCATTTTTACTCAGTTTGACACTTGATTAATATATTTACAGCGCCAGAAGCCCCCCCCCCCCCAACAATACCTTGTTAAAATATACAATTAAAACTCATTAAAAAATATACACCAACTCCACAACCATCTAAAAGTGTGTGTAAACTTCTGCTTTTTCAAATTAGGACATTTTTCAATAATTTCTCAAGTACATATTGTATGCAATTACTTTACAGTATATGTATTATTACTATTAACAGTGTATACAGTACGAATCACTCACCTGCTATTGGCTGAGGCTAATTCTTCTGGTATGTGACCCAAAAGAGCCCTAAACTACGCTATTGCTTCAGTTTAAGTCAAAAGAGAGCGATGAGAAGTGGGCATGTATTGAAATGTCGGCCAGCCCTCAAATCCGATTGGACCTCGAAATACCCATTCAAAACCACTGACAAATGCCCAAATTAGGTTGGGGATTAGGAGGAGTCTTTGAATGTGTGTGTGTGTGTGTGTGTGCGCGTGTGTGTGCGCGCGTGTGTGTGCGTGTGCGTGTGTGTGTGTGCGCGCGCGTGTGCCCGCGCGCACCTGGGCGGGGGGAGGGGGCGGAATCAAACCTTGATTCCAATGAAGTTGGGCAGTTGTGTAAAACGTAAATAAAACTGACTTCAATGGTTTGCAAATCATTTTCAACATACAGTATATTCAGTTGGATTTGCTAAAAACACAAGATAGTTAATGGTCAAACTGTTAAACTCTTTGGGGTTTTTTGTTGGGTTTTTTTGGGGTTGCAAATACCAATTTTGAACTTGATGCCTGCAAAACATTCCCAAAAAGATGGAACAAGGGCATGTTAATCACTGTGTTATATCACCTTCCCTTTAAAAACACTCAAATAAGCATTTGGGAACTGAGGACACTCATTGTTCCATTCTTGCTTGAGTACAACTCCATTGTCGTATTTTGTGTTGATAATGTGCCACGCATTTATCAATACTGTACAGTGAAACTCCTCTACAACGAAATCATGCTTGCAGCAAGAAATTTTTGACAACAGGGGGTTTTTCATTGCAGCAAATTTGATCTCAGATGTAAACAGACACGCACACACGCACGCGCACACAAACGTATGTGTACTCTTTATTTTTATTCCAATAGTGCATAAGTATGAGCATAAACTTATTTGACACTTCATATAGTCAGTGTAGAAAGAAAAAAAGGGAAATAAATTGTGAAATTTACGATCAGCATTCACTTTTACTTACATCAATTTCTGAGATAATGTATTTTATTTTGCTTCCTCCGTCTTTCATTTTGATCACTTTTACCCTCTCTTCCAGCGTCAGAGCTCTTCTTGTCTTAGCTGCTTGACATCCAAAGGTCCGTTTTGTGGCCATTTTAGCAATACAACGTTCTTGCTGCGTCTGAAATTAACAATAATAAATACTTCCTGGACTACTGCGCATGTGTAAACCAGTGTGGTGGTTGCTCTTGCTGTTTCCGAACGAAGCAGTAGAGGTCGCTGTTAGATAAGACTTTGTTGTAGTGAATTTCGTCGCGAGGCAAGAGCAGAGAAAAAGATTCAGTATAACGCAACATGGTTTTTTTTCGTTGTATGGGGGGCAGGAGAGTGGGAATGGTGTTAATGCATGAAGATTTTTTCACACTAGGGTATTTTCGCCCATGTAGGTTTCGTTCTAGAGGAGTTTCACTGTATGAGACATGTCTGGACTGCTGGCAGCCCAGGCTGTAACTCACACTCTTTTACCACAAAGCCATCCTGTTTGGATAGTCGCATCTGTTGCTTCAAAGCCTGTATGTATCTTTCGGTATTAATGGTGCCTTCAAATCTGTAAACGTTCCCCATATGTTAGACGCTCATAACACCTCCCTTTACCATCACAGATTCTAGTCTTTGAACTTTCCGCTAACATTCCTGATGATCCTTTTTCCTCTTTGGCCTGGGGCAGGGGTGCCCATTACGTCGATCCTGATCTACCGGTAGATCTAAGACTGGTCCCAGGTAGATCCGAGGAGTGTCGAGGAGAAAAAAACAAACAACCATTTGTGTGTCTTTGTACATGTTACTAATATATTTTTTGTGTTAATGTACGCTGCACCCTAATCATCCTATCAGTCTCATTTTCACAAAGAATATAAATAAATAAATAAAAAATAAAATAAAGCAGGTAAATCTTGAATTTACAGTGGCGCGTGATTACATTACCGGAAGTTGTTCGCGCTCAGCAGTCTGCAATTGCAGTTTGTGATTAGAGCGGTTGCGCTCTATCTTTTATCGTCATTATTCTCATTCAGAGTTTGCTTCGTGTACAATTCACAGAGGGCATGGGCAAAGAATAGGAACCTAGGAGGGCCCAGGGAAGCACTTTAAAACGGTACGTGTGAGCTACGTGTGAACTACGATAATTAACAGGCTGCAAAAGTGCATTGCATGCCTCAGTTTCAGGCTGTTTCTGTGTGTGTGTGTGTGCGCGTGCGTGTGTGTGTGTGTGTGTGCGTGCACGTGCCAGTAAGGGTAGATCCCGGGAGGTTAGTTGATCGAAAAGTAGATCTTCGGTCCAAAAAGTTTGGGCACCCCTGGCCTGGGGGGATACGACAGCCATGATTGTGATATACTGTAGCGACTAACTGTTACCTGCGAACGTCTTTTCGAAGTGTTCCTGAACCCATGTGGTATCCTTTCCATAATCATGCCAGTTTGTCATGCAATGCTGCCGAGGATTGAAAATCACGGGTATTTGATGTTGATTTTGGGTCTTGCTTCTGAAGTTCATGTCTTGTCTTTGTCATGTGTTCAGTTGTGTTTTGAAAATGATTTTCATATCATTATGTGTTTCACGCAACGTCTCGATCACTGTAATTGTGGTTTGTACTTCTGAATGGAAAACTATTCCAACCAATGCACTGTCGTTTCGATTATTTTAATCGCAAATAAACTCATCGACCTAAGTGACAGTTTGTGTGTTTGGCTTATATAAGATAAGATAAGATAAGATCTCCTTTATTTGTCCCACACTGGGGAAATTTACAGCCTGCAGCAGCAAGAATGTGGGTAGAAAGAAGAAAGAAGAAAAAACAAACAAACACCGTTCAATTAAGTGCAATATAAATACAAAATGGATAAATCGCAGTGCTATTTACAATTGTTTTTCACATCATTTAATTATTATTATTGTTGTTATTTTTATTCAGCAGCCTGACAGCAGTCGGTAAGAACGAGCGTCGGTATCTCTCCTTCTTGCAGCGCGGGTGTAACAGTCTCTGGCTGGAGGAGCTACCTAGTGCTGTCAGGGCGGGCTGGAGAGGGTATTAGAGGGATATAGAAGTCGATCAAGTACATTGCTGTCTCAGCGCAGATGGAAGTGACTGCTGTTACGCAGTCCAAGTTCAATGAGTGAAAGGTTCACACAGGCAACTGTCCTATAACTCCGGTGCGTTGTTATGTCAGAGCTTTGTGATTGTTTATGTAAGTGCATTACAAGGCTGACGAAAGACCTGTCAATGTACGGTGACATGATAGAATATTTTTTCATCAGTCATTTGAGTGTTTTCTTTATCCTAAGAATTTGCCCTCTCTCAGCAGTCTGTCTCTCATGTGTTGCCTAAGTTGCATTATGCAAGACCAAGCACACGCTGATAACCAAAATGCTTTCTGTTGAGGCCTAATCTATACAGCCAAAAGAAAAAATGAGAGCATACCTCTCATAAATGTAGAGAGGACTATTGGACTTGAATGTGGATGAAATGTGATAGGTAATAAGGACATAGTGTTATGTCATGGTTACCATCTTTTGAAAACAATAGTCAAAAGTGCAATACTTACTGTGATTTCTAAGGTGTTTTGATTTAAAAACACATTTTACGAGAGGAAATAATATAAAGTGAATCAGTTCTGTCCAAATTGGTGCCATCATTAAAACTGTAATGTTCATAAAGTAATGTTTTTAAACCAGTGTTTTTCAAACCCTGTGCCGCGGGAAATTATACAATACATATGTATGCCTGTGCAGTCAATCGCCTGGAAGAGTAACCATGTAGTACTCTTCCATACAGGTAGGGAGCAGCGGCAGCTAGGAAATTACCTTATGCTTCGAGACAAGCAAAGTTTCCGATGCGAGGCAATACAATGAAAGGTATCTTTCATTTAGATTTACGTTTACCGGAGATGCAACTGCAACGATGTTCCCTCTAAGCCAGGGATGTCAAACATACGGCCCGCGGGCCGGAACCGGCCCGCAAGGAGGTTTGATCCGGCCCGCAGGATAATTTAAAAGTGAAGAAAATGCATAAAAGACACGGAATGAATATTTGTAATAAGGTGCAATTCATGGAATATCAGAGAAGAAGACAACAGCAACCTCAGTCTGTCACTGAGACAGACCCAACACAGCAGACGCTATCAAGGACATGTGAATACTTTATTCTTTACACATATTATAGCACTCTCCCTAGTTTGTAAGGTGTAGGCAGGGATTACATTTAGATTTTATATGCTTGTGTAAATGGTTTAAAAATGCCTTTCTTTATAAATCTCATTTAATCTTAAAAGTGCATTACTATATTTTTCAATACCAATTACTTGTTAAGGTTTCGTGCCTTTGTACAGTCAGTGGGATCAGTTGCAATGCATATATGTGAATGATAAAAGTAAATTGCACATTTGTCTCAGGAAATCTTAGGTGCTTCATGAAATGTTTTGCAAAAGATATGTTCATTAAATTTCAACATTTTCCTAGTGTTCTTGTGCTTCTTTAGACCAAAACAAAGGAAAGACATTATTTTGGTTATTTATAGCAGAGTATGGTCTAATTTTTAATGGTCCGGCCCACTTAACATCTACCGAGGCCGTATGTGGCCCACAATGTGAAATGAGTTTCACACCTCTGCTCTAAGCTACGCAACTGCGCACTGGTCGCACACTCTCAGCGCACAAGAAAACCTATCCAGCGCAGTGGACGCACTGCAAATGAATTACATATGTCACCTTTTTTGTATCTATTTGCTGTGTAATTCAGTGAGTGACAGGTGTCCAGCCAATCACACGATACGATGCAATGACACTATGCAGCCAATCACGGCATTGACAGTACTTACGCATGTTCTCTGCTCCATAACAATAACAGTGCGTCGGTGATAAGTGACGTTAATGCTAATCCTTTATCATAGCGAAACGACCGGGCAGTGAAATTCACTGAGTGAATGTGATACGTCGACTCCCCAAACCAAAATAAGAATGAACTGCGGTTCTTTTAAGTTGGAATGGCTGTCGGAGTATGTGAAAATAGAAGAACAAGAAGTGAAACTGCGTGAGATATTGTCTTTTTCGAGTGAGAAAGGTATGCTCTGCAAAATACGCAGCAATGCTAAAGTTGAAAGCGAAAACTATGGATTAAATGGAAGATGGACTACCTTAAGCGACACATTCAGCATAAAAGTCATTTGAATGAATTATACAGACTCAAGATGGGAAAAGGGATCGGTACAATATTGCGGGAGAGCGCAAACGACCGGGAGAAAAAGACCGGCTCACACAGAAAAAAATCGGACCCTGAGCGAGTTAAAGTTCCAATTGACTATATTTTATTTGCCATTAAAACGAATGCACCAAATATTGGATTTATGTTGATTTGATTCCTATTCAATGTGTTATAATATTGCTTTAATTTTCAATGTTAAAAAAACAAAACACTAATAGTAACAATATAACACTTAATTGTTAAAATACGCCTTTTTCATATTTTCAGGTAGTGGTGTGCCGCGGGATTTTTTCAATGAAAGAAATGGGCCTTGGCTCGCAAAAAGATTGAAAAAACTGTTTTACACAACCATACAAGTACAATAATAACAAAAGCTACGTATAAAATCTTACCGATGCAAACACCCGATATTACATGAAATGGAGAAGGCAGAGGTGTTTGTAGAGTGACACCACCCAATGGCTTTTGACACAGTACAGTATGTATTACCGCAATGAATACGTCTTGTGAACTGTCTAATGCATGCATTTGTTCATTTGAAATCATTGATTGTAAGGGTCATCTTGTAAAGGTCAAGTTCAGGTTCTTTGGAGTTGCTGTTTGAATCCATTGTGTCTGTCCCCAGTGTTCCACTGTGTGACTCCTCCCTCCCATTCGGTTTGTAGTTGCCTCTCTCTAAATTCATTTTGGGCAGGGCATCTCCCCAATCAATGCACCTGTCTCACCCACACACCTGCCGGTCTTCACCTCGTCAGCCACAGTCTCCTCGTCAGCATAAAGGCCAGTTTGTCAGCTATCTTCCCTGTCGTACTCACTGCTGCCTAGCTTTCAAGCCTTCCTATACACCTTCGTTTGGTTTCTCTGCCTGCCTTTGGTTCCTGCCTCCTTGATCTGGCCCCCTGCCCTGACAATAAACCTGTACTGAGTTCATTGTGTCTGCCCGTGGGTCCTGTGCTCATCTTAAACCAGGGGTGTCCAAAGTCGGTCCTGGAGGGCCGCTGTCCTGTCTGTTTTCCAGCTCTCCCAGCTGTAACACACCTGATTCAAATGATCAGCTCATCAACCAGCTCTGGAGCAGCATTAGAACAATCCTGATGATGTGAATCAGGTGTGTTACAGCTGGGAGAGCTGGAAAACAGACAGGACAGCGGCCCTCCAGGACCGACTTTGGACACCCCTGTCTTAAGCTAAGTTTAACAGTTGCAGCCTTATTCCATCTGACAACGGCGAGAGGTGGAGTACACTCTGGACTGCTTGCCAATCAGTTACTGGGCATTCATACAGAGATGAACAACCTTCCACACTTCCAATTCACATGCCACCAATTACACAGAAGTCACACAGGCGAACAGTGACTCCATACAAGTGTATTTTTTTCTGACCATTTTGGCTTGTTAATGAAGGTTTATTTTATTGAATGGGTAGATATTACAAATCCAATGAAGTCCAAGATGGCGCCCGAGTAGGCAGCCGTCGGCAAGTGCTCTCATGAGCCTTGCTTTTTTTTTTTTTTTTTTTGTGTTTGTTTTGTCACTTTGTGTTTGTTGTTGCGTCGTGTGGACCGGATGTGGATTGTTCATCAGCAGTTTATGGCTCCGACATTCATCAAAGAGGAGACTCGGTGCTTGGTCGTTGCGCCTTCTCGGCAGCATGCCATTTGACTGTCATTGCTGGACTGCTCTGGGACGCTTGTGTTTTTTTGCGCCTGTAATTGGCAGCATTTTACACAGCCCCGTTTGTTCAGCGGAGAGATCGGTGCTGTTGGACGGTCTGCAGCTGGATGGATGCAAGGCTTGAGGAGCCGACGATGAGAAGAAAGGAGCGTCAGCGAGGAGCCCCGATGCGGATGTTGTACTGGGAGTCACGGCTTGGAGTTGAAGTGGATTACGTGGGACAGGAGATGTGAGCCAATCTCTTTTCGTCAATGGACGCTACAGCTTCGTGTTGGCTTTAAAAACTTAGCCTGCAGCAGACGTGTGCACATTATCAGCATGACGTCTCTGATCCACTGGCGAAAGGACACTTTGATCCTCTCCTCTTTCATCTATAACTGCTTCAAACAACAAATTGTATGCAGGAAAAGTGATTAAGATTGCACGACTGTCTGTGTCTTATGTGTTTTGTTGTGTTATTTTGACGTCAAGATGGCACCGCGAGAGTGGCTGCCTTTCCAGCAGCTCCTATTTATTTTGTTCTTCTACTTCTTCCTCTCATAACTTTGCTGCTGTGAAGTGGGAATTTCTCCATTGTGAGACCATTAAAGGTTTTCTGATCTTATCTTATGCTGAATAGAATGCAGGGTTTTTAAGCAGGTTGGCTGCTATATGTGGACGATGACTGCCGCTGCACTCCGAGCTTTTCGGTCTGAAGATGGACAGGAGACTGGCGCAGTGGTCCGGGACGCCCGGTGTTAATATGAACAACTTGTTGCCTCAGCTTTTTGCTTTGTGCTGACACTGCTATTTCCAACTGTTTCAAACTCCTCCCACCTTATGTAAGGCCCCAAGCTGGGGGGGGGGGGGGGGGGGGGGGGGAACAGCACCAAAGCATAAAGCATTATGCTGCCATGCTCGTTATGTTTGGGGTACACACCCTTTGAAATTATGCCTCAACATTTTAACATTGCTTCATCGGACCATTCATTGTGCAGTTTTACACGTGTTTGGGAGATGTTTATTTTTGACACGGTGTAAGAAATAAGAACAGTTTGATATGTCAGATCTAAAAGTAAAAGAAAGGAAAAGCCTCAACAGGCATCATAAACAATGGCAATCGACATCTTTTGTTTGCGGAATTGATTCACCTTTGTGACTGGAAACAAAAAGGATATATGTATGTTCCCAATGACCTCTGTTGAAAAAGACCAAACTCATGTTCAACTTTGGACTGTAAATTGGATTTTTTTTTTTTTTTGCTGACAGCTAAACATACTTCTGCAACAATGGTTAACACCTTTATGTAAGCACTAAATCTTTTGAAATTGGACCTGTGACGGATCTTGTTTAATTCACTAAATAAACCCACAGCCGTTTTCATACAATACTGTTTTGGCTTGTTTTTACAAAAAAAAACATTTACCAATTATATGCCACTTTGTTTATTTGTTTTGGTCTTGTGCAATCAGCAAAATACTTTGCTTTGTTATATAAATGATAATAGTCACATACAACATACAGTACAGACACATTTCCTGACCTGTTTTCAGGACACCAGCACTTGACCCATGTCAACACGGTAAAATAAAATACAGATAAAAATGAGATATGTGATGAAGACGAACCAAAGATATTATTTAAACATGTTGCTACTATAATACACCTTAATAAAATATTTGTCAAGTAGTTGAGCTTTGCAAATTATGGTTAACGGGATATTGCTGTCCCAACATGCACCTCAAATATTCATAAAATATCTAAGCATAAACTCCCTGATTTCCTTTTAAGTTGCCATTATTGAAAAAAAATTAAACCTCCAACCTCACAGGTGATATTTTGAGTATGCTTGGAGAAGGTTTGAAACCACTTTGACAAAATCTGATTCATATCATTGTGGTATTGTTTTGGAACATATTACCAAATTGGCACATTTCTCAAACTACAATTGTACAGGAAATCTTTAAAATTGTTAGTGCCTTGTTTCAAAGGGTTAAGTCTTCTATTTTTTTTCATCACAGACAGACAAAGTAGCTTGGCACCATGAAAATGATATTCCTGCTCATCTCCCTTGCTTGGCTTGTATGTGACCTCTAGAACCTCATGAGCTGGCCAACTTCAGTCCCATCCCGGCACCAACTAATCTACCAAAACACATGAACAGATTTATTAGTTTTGTTTCCACAAGATAGGAAATACACTTTTCTCATGATGGACAAACCTAAAAATGTAACTAAAAAAATCTTAAATAATTGCACAAAACTATAGGTTTGCTTTCCCTCTTTTTTTTGGTTTGTTATTACAACCTTTTTTTTCCCCAAAAACAAGATGACCACGCATGACATATTGCTGGGGTTTTCAGTGTATCTCACAAGACCTTGGTTGAGCAAGTCTCAAAGGATTAACACTTTACAGTAGTTAACACCCTTTTATGGTTGTGTAATATTGTTTAAAAAAAACTGAGGCATGAGGCATCTGACTCTCATTTAAGACTATTAAAAACATTTTCAAACAAATTTGATTACCGGTTAACTAGTTTTAGACTTGTATCACAGTCAAGGATGTTAAAATGTTTTTACGTTTTATTGAAGCTTTATGGTGACAGTTTGACCCTAATAGGATTATTACCATTTGCAATTTTTTAAAAAACGATTTGAAATGGCAAAATCTGAAAAAATGATAGCTCGTTTTTGAATCAGTCTGGGTTGAACTACTTTTGTGTTTTTAGGTTAAGTTAAAGAGTACTGTGTAAAATTAGAAAGTTAATAAACTGATAATGTAATATTGCTGCAGATTAGCATGCACCATGTTTGGAATATAGATGTACAACAGTATTTATAGAACAGCTATAAAAAAATGTGAGCGTCTGCTTTTACTGAAACTACAAATATTTGTGAGTACTTGAGTACCAACTAATATATACAGTGGGGCAAGTAAGTATTTAGTCAACTACCAATTGTGCAGGTTCTCCGACTTGAAAAGATTAGAGAGGCCTGTAATTGTCAACATGGGTAAAGCTCAACCATGAGAGACAGAATGTGGGGGAAAAACCCAGAAAATTACATTGTTTGATTTTTAAAGAATTTATTTGCAAATTAGAGTGGAAAATAAGTACTTGGTCAGCTACAAAGAAGCAAGATTTCTGGCTGTCAAAGAGGTTTAACTTCTTCTTATGAGGTCTAACGAGGCTCCACTCGTTACCTGTATTAATGGCGCCTGTTTTAACTCATTATTGGTATAAAAGACACCTGTCTACAACCTCAGTCAGTCACACTCCAAACTCCACTATGGCCAAGACCAAAGAGCTGTCGAAGGACACCAGAGACAAAATTGTAGACCTGCACCAGGCTGGGAAGACTGAATCTGTAATAGGTAAAACGCTTGGTTTAAATAAATCAACTGTGGGAGCAATTATTCGAAAATGGAAGACATACAAGACCACTGATAATCTCCCTCGATCTGGGGCTCCATGCAAGATCTCACCCCGTGGCGTCAAAATGATAACAAGAACGGTGAGCAAAAATCCCAGAACCACATGGGGGGACCTAGTGAATGACCTACAAAGAGCTGGGACCACAGTAACAAAGGCTACAATCAGTAACACAATGCGTCGCCAGGGACTCAAATCCTGCACTGCCAGACGTGTCCCCCTGCTGACGCCAGTACACGTCCAGGCCCATCTTCGGTTCGCTAGAGAGCATTTGGATGCTCCAGAAGAGGACTGGGAGAATGTGTTATGGTCAGATGAAACCAAAATAGAACTTTTTGGTGGAAACACAGGTTCTCGTGTTTGGAGGAGAAAGAATACTGACTTGCATCCGAAGAATACCATACCCACTGTGAAGCATGGGGGTGGAAACATCATGCTTTGGGGCTGTTTTTCTGCAAAGGGACCAGGACGACTGATCTGTGTAAAGCAGAGGTGGGCAAACTTTTTGGCTCGGGGGCCACATTGATTTCTAAATTTGACAAGTGAGCCGGGTCAGCACAAGATACGGTACATATAAAAAAACTGTATATGTTGACAGTCTACACCAAACATCAACAGAACAAAAGCATTAAAGTATTCCCACACTTTTTTTTTAAATGAGAACAGTGAAACAACTATGGTCTATGTCCTGTATGAACGTCCAAGTATGTTAACAACATACATGTGAGAACACAAGCAACAAAGTGCAACAATATATTGCCCAACAACTGCAGCACACAGTACAGGTATATGCCAAAATATAACAAAGTTAGGACTATTTGCTACAAAATGAGACGTGTAAGAGACCTCGTGGCTTTTCTTTCCACTCACTCATTGTCTCTGACTTGACCTCCCCTCGATCACCACACATGACAGTGTTGCTCAGCTGATGTCGTGCAATGAACTTTTGAAGCCAGCCACGGGACGCTTCGAAGTCTTCGATGCTCCTAGTTAGCGCTCTGGAACTCGCTTCCTCTCTTATTAGCGGTCCAGTTTGCGGAAAATTTTTAGCACGATAACAGTCAAACCATTCCAGGAAACGTTTATTTACTCGACTGTCCGTCGAGCCACAAGCAATTCACTCTGAGCATGGAAATAGCCAGAATCGGACTGACGTTTTTCAAAGTCTCGTAGATTTGAGTCTTTCAGACTCCAAGCGTCTCCTGAATGTTTCGTACTTTGTAACCCGCTTCTTTTAATCAGATACACTTCACTTTCTCTTCCGCGGCCATGACTGTTCCTTTTCGTTTGGATGCCAAGATCTACAGGACGTAAAAAAATTCACAATTCCAGTAAAACTCACTGCAATAAAGAGTCACTTGCATGTCACTGTTTTGGATCCAAAGATAGAAAATAGCGGCACGGACACAGTTATTCCGTTGTATCGAGCGGGAGTTGCTTGAGTTGGCGCTACTGCGGGCTTCCGTAAGGTCTCCCCCTCCCTCGCTGTGCTCTGCAACTTCAAGTAACTGCGCCACCTGGCATTGAAATGCCTGTCATTACATGTCCAAATGAAATGAATGCAATCCTTTACATCGAACCTTAATAGTGTACCAACCTTCGGCGGGCCGGATTAAAAAGACCAATGGGCCGGATCCAGCCCGCGGGCCGCAGTTTGCCCACCTCTGGTGTAAAGGAAAGAATGAATGGGGCCATGTATCGAGAGATTTTGAGTGAAAATCTAACTTCCATCAGCAAGGGCATTGAAGATGAGACGTGGCTGGGTCTTTCAGCATGACAATGATCCCAAACACAGCCAGGGCAACAAAGGAGTGGCATTTCAAGGTCCTGGAGTGGCCGAGCCAGTCTCCAGATCTCAACCCCATAGAAAATCTGTGGAGGGAGTTGAAAGTCCATGTTGCCCAACGACAGCCCCAAAACATCATTGCTCTAGAGGAGATCTGCATGGAGGAATGGGCCAAAATACCAGCAACAGTGTGTGAAAAGCTTGTGAAGAGTTACAGAAAACGTTTGGCCTCCGTTATTGCCAACAAAGGGTACATTTTTTTTTCCCTCTCCCTACCCAGCGTTTTTCCTTTCTGAATTCTGATTGTCATTTCCCCATTGCGGGACAAATAAAGGATATCTTAAAAACAAAGTATTGAGATGAACTTTTGGTATTGACCAAATACTTATTTTCCACCATGATTTGCAAATAAATTCTTTAAAAATCAAACAATGTACCGGTAATTTTCTGAGTTTTTTTCCCCACATTCTGTCTCTCATGGTTGAGGTTTACCCATGTTGACAATTACATGCCTCTCTAATCTTTTCAAGTAGGAGAAATTGCACAATTGGTGGTTGAGTAAATACTTATTTGCCCCACTGTATATATCAGTGGTCCCCAACCGCCGGTCCGCGGACCGGTACCGGTCCGCAGGGCATTTGGTACCAGGCCGCACAGAAAGAATTTACCTTAATTCCATTTTATTTATTTCGGAATACGAAAGATGTTTTATTTTGAAAAATTACCGGATTCTCCGTTACATCCGTCTGTGTCACGCTTGACACGCGTCAAACCACGCTTCTGCGTCACGTGACTGACTACGCAAAAAAAAAAAAAATGGAATTGAAAAACTGCTGGAGATCGCAAATGACGGCGGCCTAAAAAGGACACTTGAGACAACTGGATTAAAGTTATGGCTGAATATTCTGAGATCGCCACACATGTTGTTATTTCCGACATGCTACCTGTGTGAGGCGGGGGTTTTCTGCAGCAACGGCGACTAAAACAAAATTACGAAGTAGACTGGACATAAAACAAACACTTGAGGTGTCATTGTCTCCTATTACCACGAGATGGGACCGTCTGGTTGCAGAAAATCAAGCTCGGGGCTGTGGTGAGTCGTCATTTTCACACACTTTGAATTTGCATTGTATCGTATTTTGAAGGCATTAAACATTACCATCGCGATCAGAGTGTTGCGGCCAGATTATACGCTCCTTGTGTTTATTGTTATTATATTTTGAAAACGCCACAGTTTTCATGCAGCTCATACCATATTATTTTGTTGTATTATTTCCGCCACACCTTAAATGCCGGTCCCTGAAAATATTGTCTGACATAAACCGGTCCGTGGGGCAAAAAAGGTTGGGGACCCCTGGTATATATAATAACATTAAGCTTATTTCCCCATCTGAGCCGTCATTTTACAGTGGTGGAGGGGTTTGTCTGACCCAATGATCCTCGGAGCAGAGAAGTTTTCTGGGGCTTTATGCACCCCGTATGGTCACCCATGCCAAACAGGCTCGAGGTGAGAGACCAGACACAGCACGTTTCAGATGAATAACCCAAATTAACAGAGTTTGTCCTTGCTCGGACGCGGGTCAACGTGGCCCCGCTCTGGAGCCGGGCCCGGATGTGTGGCGTGTTGGCAAGCACCTAGTGGCCAGGCCTGCACCCATTGGGTCCAGCTGGTCTCAACCTTTAGAGCCCACATGGGCCCCTCTTCCCCTGGGCTCACAATGTGTGGGAGAGGCCATAAGGGTTGGGTGCTTTATGAGCTGGGTGGTGGCCAAAGGCGGTCTAATCCCTGGCGACAGAAGCTTGCTCTACGGACATGGAATGCCACATCTCTGGCAGGGAAGGAGCCCAAGCTGGTGTGCGAGCAAGAGAAGTTTCAGCATGATATGTCCTTTTTCGCCTCCATACACAGCTTGGGGCTCTGGTACTAGTTTTCGAGAGAGGGGTTGACTCTCTTCCAGTCTGGAGTTGACCATGGTGAGGCGCAGAGCAGGTTTGGGCATGCTTACGGGTCCGGCCTGTTTGCGCCTATGCACAAAGAGGACCCGCCCTTTTGGAGCCCTTGGAGGGTGTGCTAAGGAGTCTTCCCCCTGGGGACTCTCTTGTTCTGATGGTATTTCAATTTTCAGGTGGGGTGGGGGTGGGGCGGCAGATGGAAGATGTGGCTATGAGGTAGTCAGAGACTGTCATGGCGGCAATCCCCGAACCTGCTGGTGGACACCAGCATTAGGATACCATCAGGCTCAAGGAGGAGTCTTATCAAGCCTTTTTGGCCTGTGCGACTCCGGAAGAAGCTGACGGGTACTGGCTGACCAAGTGGAACGCAGCTTTGGGGATCACTGAGGCAAAAATTTGGGCAAGTGAGGAGTTCGGGGAGGCCATGGAAAACGACTTCCGGATGGCTTCGAGGAAATTCTGGTCCACAGTCTGGTGTCTCAGGAGAGGGAAGTAGTTCACCAGTTTTGCTATGTATACTGTAGATGGAGCACTGCTGACATCGACTCAGGATGCTACGAGTCGGTGGGGAGAATTCTTCCTCAATCCCACCGACAGGACTTCTTTTGAGGAAGTATAGTCTGGGGACTCTGAGGTGGACTCTCCTGGAGTTTAAGTCACTGAGGTGGATAAAAAGCTCCTTGGTGTCAAAGACCCAGGGATCAGGATGTTGGGGGTTTGTCTTGGTCGTCATGCCTCTACAACAGGGGTGTCCAAAGTCGGTCCTCAAGGGCCACTGTTCTGCCTGTTCTCCAGCTCATCAGGATCGTACTCATGCTGCTTCAGAGCTGGCTGATGAGCTGATCACCTGAATGAGGTGTTTTGCAGCCGGGAGAGATGGAAAACAGGCAGGACAGGGGCCCTCCAGGCCCGGAGCTGGACATGCCTGCTCTACAACATCAGGTGGACATCGGGGAAAGTGCCTCTGAAGCAGCTGACCAGGGAAGTGGTCTCCAGAGTGTGTGTTTCAACTACAGAGGGATCATACTCAGCCTCCCCGGTAAGGGGTGCTGGAAAGGAGAGTCCGTCGGGAAGTCGTATGTCAGATTCAGGAGAAGCGGTGCGGTTTTCATCCTGGCTGCGGAAAAATGGACCAGGCATTCAACTGTGTGACTCGGGGACTTCTGTGAAGGTGCTTCAGGTGTACATGGTCATGCCCACCATAATACGGGCTGCTCCGTCCATGTAGCATCAATGTCAGAGTTTGGTTACCCACAGTGAGTTAGATTATTTTCCATTGAGAGTTGGAGTGCGCCCAAGATTGCCATTTGTCACTGTTCATAACCTTTCTGGACAGAATTTCTAGTTGCAGCCAAGGCGTTGATGGGGTCCAGTTTGATGGCCTCAGTATTACATCTCTGCTTTTTGCAGATGATTTGACACTGTTGGCTTCTTCAAGCCGTGATCTTTGACTCTCACTGGAGCGGTTGACAGCCGAGTGTAAAGCGGCTGCGATGAAAATCAGCACCTCCAAATCTGATACCACGGTTCTTAGCCGGAAATGGGTGGTGTACCCTCTCCAGGTTGGGGATGGCACCCTGCCCTAAGTGGTTTTGTTCATGAATGAGGGCAGAATGGAGCGGTAGATCGACAGGGGGATTGGTGCAGTGTCTCCTGTTATGCAGATTCTGTATTGATCTGTAGTGTTGAAGAAAGAGCTGAGCCGAAAGGTGAAGCTCTTGGTTTATTGCTTTATGTATATCCTAACCCTTAGCTATGTTCATGAGCTGTGGTTCATGACTGAAAGAACAAGATCCTAGATACAAGCAGTCAAAAAGAATTTCTTCTGCAGGGTTCCCATGCTCTCCCTCAGAGATAGGGTGAGAAACTCTGCCATACGCGAGGGACTCAAGAGCCAAGCCGCTGCTCCTCCACATTGAGAGGAGCTAGATGAGGTGGCATCTACTTTGGATGCCTTCCCGGTGAGTTTTACCGAGCATTTCCCACTGGAAAGGGGTCCCAGGGACGACCCAGGATACGGTGAAGAGATTGGAGAGTCTCCAGGCTGCCCTGAGAACGCCTTTGGATCCTTCAGGACGAGTAGAAAGAAGTGGCTGGAGAGGGAGAAGTCCAGACTTCCCTGTTAAAGCTGTCGCCCCCGCGACCTGACTATGGATAAATGATATAAGATGGATGGATGGATCTTATTTCTTCTTACATCAAAATTGTTAACTCCTTCAAAACAGTAACATGAAGAAGCCTGAAAATTTGGCAAAACTTGTATTGCCCCTGCATGTTTCTCACCAGTTCATCTTATGGTGGGGCACTATGATTAAGCCCCAAATTCACTTGAAACTTCTCACACAGCTTTAGGTCAATGAAGAATGAAATACAAAATTTGAATGGTTGGTTCTGCAGATGAATTTAGAATACTGTAAATGTATGTATTGATAAAACAATTCCTTTTGACCCTTTTTTTTATTGTCACACAATCGAATCCAAAGGTTTAGGGGAATAACCCCAACAGTCTAAGGTCGGAGCAGGATTTGTTTAAAAAACATGTCTTTAGTAAAATATCTTAGAAGATTCCACAAATTGGCCATAACTCATTAACCCTTGAACCATTCTCAACATCTTGAGAACATTTTGAGCATTTCTTTCAAAGCATTTTGATCCTAACCCACACCAAGGATGATTCGTTTATGAGCTACCCTAACTACTTCTGTTGCATTACATTTTTCACCAAAAAATAACTTAGTTACGATTCCAACACAACCTGCTTTATGATTACATTGTGTAAGAAGATTGACAAGTCAAAGAATATCAATACTGTTTTTGTTCAAACAGTACACGAAGGCAGTTGAATTTGGTAGCTGTGCTGTTTTTTGTTTTTTGCTTTTTTTAAAATTCAGTCGTTATTCTTGGATGCGGGCGGCCCGGTGTTCCAGTAGTTAGCGCGTAGACCTAACAGTGCAGAGGTCGTGGGTTCGATCCCGGCTCCGGCCTTCCTGTGTGGAGTTTGCATGTTCTCCCCGGGCCTGCGTGGGTTTTCTCCGGGTACTCCGGTTTCCTCCCACATTCCAAAAACATTCATTGCATGCTGATTGAACACTCTAAATTGTCCCTAGGTGTGAGTGTGAGCATGGATGGTCATTCGTCTCTGTGTGCCCTGCAATTAGCGGGCAACCGGTTCAGGGTGTTCCCCGCCTACTGCCCAAAGACTGCTGGGATAGGCTCCAGCACCCCCCGCGACCCTTGTGAGGTTAAGGCGGATCGGAAAAAATGGATGGATTCATGAATGTGATTTTACTGGGCTTTTGCATAACTCCTGGATCCTAGACCTAGGTCTTGTTTTATATCATTTCTACTCCATTGCTGTTTCTTAAGACTGTTGAAACTATTGGTTGGAGAAAACATGATAAATAAATACATTCTTGTCATTTTTACAAAGTAGATTGTTACCGGCTTTACCACAACAGGAACTTGCTTAGTTAGCACTTCTGGATGCTCACAGGAGGAAACTCGTTCTCATCATCCAGACACACGGGTCCATCGGCCAACTCGTGTTCTGGGATGACTTCACCGTTCTTTGCTCCACCATCTTCAGAGTAGCCTGGAGTGGAGAACAAATGATGGAAAACAGAAACGACTCAAGAACATTTTAAAAATGACTTCTACAACTCTTCAATCCATCCAGCCATTAGTAGATATTTTAAGGTGATCATTTACTGTAGGCACACCAGGCCGCAAAGGTAAAGCAAACAAGAAATCATACAACAAAAGGATTACACTGAACTGGAGTACAGTCAATAGTTTTCTTATCAGTGTGAGTCAAACTCGTTGTATATTGGACAAACTAATTGGCAGACATTGTATGGCTACTAACCAGTGAGAGTTGCTGTGATAGGACTAGAAGCTGGTAAGGCAACAGTTGCAGCATATGAGGGACATGCCTGTGCTACCATCGGATCGTCAACACCAAAAAGCCTAAAAGAGAGAGAGCAAATTTCTTGATGAACAACTCATTGTCTCTGTACATAGACCGAGAGTATTTATATAGGTCTGTTTCATGAACTGGTGGGGTTTTTTTTCTGGTTGCAAATGCTAAGATTATCTCAATGAATGTCCTCCAATAGAGAGCAGTACAAATCTGACCACAATTCAATCTGAGACGCTTGATTCAAATTTTAATGTGGTCATCTTCCAAAACAACATTCCCCAATGAGATAAATTATATTTGTTCCACAGCCCAAATTTACACTATAAAACCTTTATTTACTGTGCAGGCAATGTGTATGTCAAAATTTCAAAATAAATAATTGTCACATACATATAAGTAGACTGTCATGATAAATGATGAGGCGTAATAAACTTTATTCTGTGAATGTACCTGACCTAGGGCTAGGCAATAATTCAATATCAATATATATCGCGATGGACACCTGATCAGTATCAATATAATAGCGCTGAATATAATAATTGTTGTGACTACAATGGTACCTCTACTTAAGAACGTCTCTTCATATGAAATTTTCAAGTTACAAAACGCCTCAACAGGAAAATATTGCCTCTTGTTACGAAATGAATTTCAAGATACGAAAGGTAAAAATACAGTCTGGGCTGCTACTCGCAACTCCGAGTTTCCTGAACGCAACATACTTGCTGCTGTTTGGTGTTGGCAGCTTTCTGTTCTATCGCAAAATTCAACCGACGGGAGCGGCTTAATTGGAAGTGAAGAAGCTGCCGGTCATTCTGGATGGTTTGGCGCGAATGTCAAACACTCAGACTCAAGCGGTGACTGAGCTCAACCGCAATATTGATGCGGTTTTGGAGCGACTCCGTACGATCGACAACAACATGGAGAAGTTGGAATCCGCGCTGCGGAAAGAGATTGAGGATTTGGCTGATCGGCGCCAGTGAAGAGATACAGGCCACGGACTCAAGGCCACCTGAAATTGTTGGCGGCCGTCCCTCCAAAACAAACAACGCTATCTGGCCCTTTCCCCTGGATGGAAGTATGCATGGAATCTCGGGCCCCCACCATCAACCCCCCCCCCCCTCCTTCTCGGCCATGGACTGATAAGCCGGGACTGTCCTCATGAGCAGACCTCGACGAAGCAGCTATGACCTGTACAAGCATACACATACACAACTGGACAACCACACGCGCATACACATCCTTATTATCACCGTCTTCATTGCTCCGATTCTTTTCCCCTGTGACGTGGTTGGACCTGCAGAGCGCACGTCCGTGCAGCTGGTCAGGAATGCCGCGTCGCGGTCACCCCCCCCCCCCCCCCTTCCCATTCATCCTCCCCCTTATTACATGTTATGTCTTGAGACTTGTTGTAACTGTCTAATGCTTATTCATGTGCTAGGGTCTTTTTTATCCTGGACTTAAATTATCCTCAGAAGAGGATAGTTCGAGCGTGTTTTTTTTTTCCCTCTCCCTACCCAGCATTTTCCTTTCTGAATTCTGACTGTAATTTCCCCATTGCGGGACAAATAAAGGGATATCTTATAGCTGCTCTGCCATTGGCTACTACCGAGCATCATCTTGGCAGCCCATTGGTTAAGAGGGACCTCTGCCGTATGTGTATATGTGTGTAGATCAGTGGTTCTTAACCTTGTTAGAGGTACCGAACCCAACCAGTTCATATGCACGTGCACTGAACCTTTCATTAGTGAAAAATGAAAAATGTTTTTTTTTTTTTTTTTTTTACAAATTGAAGACATTAAAAAACACATTTATTAAAAACAGAAAAAAAAGTAAATAAGATTACATGGCCTAAGTATAGTTTTTAAAAAATTGTATGACGTACTATCACGACAGTCACACGGTGACTACTCAGCGAACTGAATTTCCCGCAGCACTGATTGGACAAGCAATGTAAAGTGATCATCTGCAGCCAGTGATGGCCAAGCGGGCGTGTCATAACTAATTGACATGTTGAGGCAGGTGTGTCTTAACCTCCATGGCAGAGGCTGCGTCGAACCCCTGAGACCGATTCACTGAACCCCTGGGGTTAGATCGAACCTAGGTTAAGAACCACTGGTGTAGACAGATAAATAGATGTGTGTCTATGCAGCGTCCTCGTCAATGACCTCACCGGCCATGAGGTGTTCTGATAGTTTCAGGTAAATGTGAATCACTCAGAAAAAGTGTTCACCAGTCGGGCGATTACTCACTCTGCTGATGCTTGCCTTGGACATTTTCAAAGGATTGTTAAAAGCTGACAAAAGCAAACATCCTTGGATCAGTTCTTTACAAAATGCCAGGCAAAAACCACAGACAGAAGATGAACTAAAGAGGGGACAAAACGATGAGGACGCAGTTAAAAGTTAAATGACCATTTTTATTCTTTACTTTATCTTTTGTTTTTTTTACATTATGCCCAACTCCCGTTTATTGTGCAATAATCTAATTGTAACATGTACTTGTTACATGTTTTGATGCATTTTATGCTTTAGAAAACATTTATGTCTGAATTTTGGGGGGACTTGGAACGGATTAGGGCATTTTCATGGAAAACACGTCTCAACTTACAACATTTTCTAGTTCAGAAATTTCTTCCAGAACCAATTAATTTCTAAGTAGAGGTACCACTGTATTGCCTTCTGCTTGCTACTTCTGTAATTATTGGCGGATTCTGTTTATCTGGGTCTGTCTCGGTGTGGCCCGGTCCCAAATGAGTGGGCCATGGGCCGGTGATTTGGGACCAGTGTAGTTTGCCACAAGCTGCAAACTTATATTGGTACAGAATTGGTAGATGTATACAAGTTACATGGCAAGATGACACAGGTTGATCTGGTGTTCACTCAAAATAACAAAATAACAAACTAAAATTGGAAAAAAAAACTAAAAATTATGCTGAAACTAACAAAACAAAATAAAACGGGCATTTGCAAAAACTAATAAAAACTAACATTAATGAAAATTCCATAAACTATTATAGACGCAACCCTATGGCCTGACCTGTGATTGTACGCCAAGATGCATTCGCCTCCGTCCTGTGGGTTCACATTGTAGATGAAAAGTTGGCCATCAGCTGTAGCCACCAGCAAACGTGGATGCTTCTGGATCCTGCAAAAATGAACTGGATTTTGAAACAGTTATGCCCATCCAGGGGTTAACCCAAATAGTCAATTGTTTGACAATTTTAGGTCAGCATGCAGGGAGTGTCGGTCTGTCTGAATGAGACTAGAGTTTTGAGAAAAACAACAATGACGATGACCCGATTATCTTTACCTGAAACTTGCCGACAATTTTGAAGTTGTTCAAACCTGATAGCCACTTAATACAGCTTGTCATGTGAACCAGGGAAAGGTAGGTAGAAATGTCTTAAAATTTTTAAAAATCACATCATTACAGCATGAACTATGAGGCTTACATGGCAAGAGCACAAACATTCTTCTGGCCTGACGTGACGAGATGAACTGTGGCAAAGGCGCGGTCCTGGCTCATCATACCAGATACCTGAACAGGTAGGTAGCTGCTGGCTGCTGTGAACATCTTCCCCACATAGGCTGACCAAGTCTCATCTCCACTGTATGCGGGAAAAAAGTTTGCTTCAGATACAAAGAGAGGAAATTGGCATGTGTTTTTGTGTATTCTGGGTGTCTACCAATAACACAAAGACCGAGCGCCCTATTTCACATGCACGGCCGACATCATCCGCAAGGGGAGAGTTTGCAGTTTACCTGCCAATGTCATGCATAAACTCCAACGATTCTATTTCTGTTTCCACAACGTCAAACACGGCGTACTCGGATGTGCTGCACTCCGACCGCCCTGAATTTGATGCTCATGGGGGCTGCCACGTGGATTGGCCAGGAAAATATGATTTCCATCCTGCAACCGCGGACAAAGGCACAAACGCCCCGTTCCGAACAATTTTACCAAAGTTGAGCAAAATACCCAAACCAATGAAAAGTCCACCCATGCATACAGTTAGACTGCGCTTTGCACGAGACCTGCGCTGGGCACAAAATTACCGACCCAAAGGCACAAAAGTACCGACCCAAATGTGTTTTTTATAATTTCGTGATAAGTGGCAGAATGCACGCATCTCGGTGCATCTGTTCCGCTCTCGAGAGAAGATAAAAGAACATGTGATCTTGAAAACACAGTTGCTTCTCAAATTCTGAAAGGCAGTGGCGTAGTTTCCCATTAGGCAAGGTCGGCAATTTGCTTGGGCCACCCAAGGCAGCAGGGGCCACCCTGAAGGGCAGAGAGAGAGAGAGAGAGAGAGAGCCACGTGTGCTGCTGTTGGCTCTTCTTACATGAATAAATAATGAGCGGCAGATTATCAGACAAGATGAAGAAAAACTTTCCCTCTGGGAGGATAAAATGAAAGAAGAAAAGAGAAAAGACTACAAGACAGTGCTGACTAGTGAGTGTAATAAGTTGGAGTTGTTTCTGACTGTCTGTGTTACTGTGTACCTGCCACAGCATCCATTGCCACCACAGGCTTATGTGCAGGAGCATACAGAACCCCATTCGTCAGTTTTCCAGGCCATGTTGACTTGCCTTTCGCAGCTGCCTCAGCAAATTGGCACAGTAATCTCCAATGATAGTACGACTATCTGAAGGTAGTCAATGGACACAAAGACCTTTGCATCCCACAAGTAATCTGATTATGTGGGGCTTTTTTTTGTAAGTGTAACAGAATACAGTCACATCTTTTTGTATTCTGAATATTACTGGTACATAAATACAAAGGATGGAAGAAACAATACAATTAGATGACTAATGAACAGACTGTAGCCGACTTGAAATTTTTCGCTTTCAGTGTTTTTAATGTGTCGAGTCTCACACAGGGACGTGCGGTCAGGTGAGGCAGATGTGAAGAGCAACAAAAAACATACTACCAAAAATATTCAAGAAAATGATTTCCCATTTTAGTTCTTGGACTGTGCTTTCTTTTCAAATCAACATTCATTCAGAATAGGACAGATCAAGACTTTCGTTATTGGGAATAATAGATGGAGAGACTTTTGAAGTTCAAAGAAGAAAATCAGAGAAAAGTAACAAAAATAAAGGTTAAGACAATTTATTGTTTTATATTTGCAAATTGCAAAGGCTAATAAGATCACTCGAAATCCCGGAAACTTTTCTTTGTGGCTGGCAAATATTAAGAGTAAAAAGAATGCACATTTTTAATGTTTGGGTGCTAATTTTAGGGCAAATATGCCATTCTGTTTGGGTCAGGAGTATGCAAAATTTGATGTGGTTTACCGACAGTATGTGATTTTAATTACCGGTACAACTACGTGTGTGCTTGTGTAATTTTAATCACTGTGTGTGTGTGTGTGTGTGTTTGCGTGTGTGTGCATGCATGTGCGCACGCATACCTTGGTCCCACTTGCTCCAGTTTAAAGATATGTACTGTTTCAGTGTTGCTGGAAGCACAGAGGAACTGGGCGTCAGGGCTGAAGGACAAAGAGCTGATGTTGACGTACCTGCAGACAAAACACAAAACATAGACACGTAACGGTATACAAAATTTTAAAGCTAGTTTCATCAGAGTGATGACTTTAAATTGTTTTTTTATTTTAACTCATGTGCGTATATGTCATGCAGTGATTTTACAAAGTGATGCAGTATGTAGATGCAAAATGCGGTAGATGTCTGACCTCTTCATGCCACGACGGAACTCAAATAGACGGAAGCCCTCAGGAATGGAAAACACTCGGATTACAGTGCCCTAAAAGACAGTGAGGATGATCTTTACCCTCCTTAAACAAAGAACAACACACATTATGCCACATGCTGAGGAAAACGAAACAGGGACTTGCAACTGTAAATACTGCTGTCACCGGGTGTGTAAATTGCAGTACTGTACACATATGTACATGTAGCCTTGGTATAATGGTAAAGGGGCTTTCACTTGTATAGCGCTTTCCCACCGACAAGGCATTCAAAGCGGTCCTCATTAGCCTATTGATGACCCAGCATCAGGAGCAACTGGGGGTTCAGTATCTTTCTCAACGACACTCAACATGATCACAGGGGCTGGGGGATCAAATCCGCAACCTCTGGGCTGGAAACTGAAAACCATTGAACCATGCCACACCCACATTTGCAGTGGAACCTCAAAGTAGGTACGATCCTTTTTACAGGTTATGCACAATTATTATTATTTTTTTAGAAGAACTGTCTCTCATTTCATACGTTTCGTTATGTGAACTATCACAGCATAGATGAGCAGACAGATCTGTGTTGTACTTCTCGTAGGTTCTGTGCATAGCTCATTGTCGTTTTTTGTTTTTTGTTTTTTTAAAACTTTTTATTAGATCTCAGAAAGACTTAAAGGTTACTTTTGGGTGTATAAGCCACAAAAATGAATAAATAAATAAATAAATAACAACTCTACGTCTGCTCCTCGGCAGTAAATGTGACAAATGTGTGGGCAGCCAGAAGTTCCGGCTCGCTACCCACATGCTTCTTCCAATCACAATTCAACAGTACAATGCGTTCGCTTGTGTGGATACACTTTGGATTTTGAAAGAAAGGAGATTGTCTTGACCAGGCAGTTGCAATGTAAAGCCATTGCAAATGGCGAGTGAAATGTAATGGGGACACCACAATTTGTCAACGCATCTCGACCGACACAATGGCATCATACATAGGAACAAACCTGAATGAATAAACAGTGGTGGCTGCATGGTTTAGTAAATGAAGTCCGTTGAGAGCATGCAGAGAAGTGTCTTAGTGCCAGAAAATATAAGTTCTATGTATATCGTTTGTATGTTTGTATGTTCTCCCTGGGCCTGCGTGGGTTTTCTCCAGGTACTCCGGTTTCCTCCCACATTCCAAAAACATGCATGGAAGGTTAATGGAACACTCTAAATTGTCCCTAAGTGTGATTGTGAGTGTGAATGGTCATTCGTCTATGTGTGCCATGCAATTGACTGGCAACCGGTTCAGGGTGTCCCCCACCTTCTGCCACGCCTGTGACCTTCGTGAGGATAAACCGGTTAGAAAATAGATGGATAGAGAGGTGTGTGTGTGCGCGTGTGTGCGCGCGCGAATTCATATACTAAGTACAGTACTGTATATGTCAGTAAAATTAAATTATAGAAAAAGAATCTATTTTTACAGACTGACTTTTTTTGTGGTTAGTATTTACATATAGTAGACCTCTAACCCCCCCCCCCCACCCCACCCCCCATTAAGACTCATCAATTTTAACACAACACATATCAGATTTGACTTGACCAGATATTGCGTCTATCGGTCGGAATTACCCGCTCCGAGGCGCTGGCAAGTTTGGTGGCTGACGCATTGAAGCAAAGAGCTGCCAAAGGACTGTCGTGCGCCGGGACCATCGTCACTGTGCTCTGAAATGAACAACAGGATTTTACAAAAGATATATATTATAAATCACACTGGCATGCATTTATAAAAACTCTACTTAATTCGGGCCCGAGTAGTGACCGCTGCGAGGTCCCCATTGTTTTTATAGGAATTATTCCTCTTCTTATTCTTAAGCTGAAGACTTACACTTTTTAGGAGCAAAACATGCACGAAAACTCACCAAAATTTGTACAGTCATCAGGCCTCAGGAAAAATGTGATATTTTAAATTCATCATGCGTTACAAAAAAATAGCTCTTACAAAAAATAGCTCTGTACCGCCGCCGAGAGTGGAAAAACAAAATCCAATCGCAGTACATTTCACCTAGGGCTATGAAAATTGGGATGCACATGCAGCACCCGCTGGATGAATGGAAATCCTGCCGTGCTATAGTGAATTTGGTGGCTCCATTAAAAACCATGCAGTCAAAAGGTAGACCCAAGCCATGGTTTAATGACAGAATTCACATAGTTTAACAAGAGTGTTCCGTGTTCAGCTGTGTTAAATTCTTTTTAAGTTGCTTCCTTGATGTTTTTAGAGGATGTGGTTTGCCAGACTAAGCCATCTGGTTTCCTCTTAAGACTATTCCTCAGCATTTCTTTAAGGAAATTCTCCCGAGTATTGGTAAATCGGTCTTGACCATTATCATTAGCAGTATGTCTGAAGAAAACCCGGCCTTGATCAAGATGTACCGTCAAATTTTAGACCTATTTCCAAGTTGCCTTTTATTTTTAAAAAATCTGGACAAAGTGCTTCACATGCAGTTAAAACATTTAGATAAACATAACATCATGGAGGTCTTCCTGTCAGGTTTTAAAAAGATGCACAGCATAAAGTCAGGCCTGTTGTGAGTTTTTAATGACTTGCTCATGCCAAATGACACGGCGACTATGTTTGTGTGGTTTTGTTGGATTTAACTGCAGCGTTTGATATGGCTGATAACAATATTCTATTGGCTCGTTTGCAGCACCTGGTGGGCATGAGTGTTAGCGTCCTTGAGTGGTTCAGATCCTATTTGACTGACAGAACTTTTTGTGTTGCCTTCTTTGCTCTGAGTCCTGCCCTGCTCCACTGTCATACGGTGTTCCACAGGGTTCAATTCTGGGGTGTCTACTGTTTTCATTGTATCTGTCACCTTTGGGTTCCATCTTAAAGAAGCATGGCATTTCCTTCCACTGCTATTCAGATGGCTGTCCAATGTATGTCGCGCAAAGCAAAAATCACACTTTCTTATTGTGGCCACATTTTTATCTGGATGGAGGAAATCAAGACCTGGAAGGCACTGAATTTTTTAAATTTCAGTAAAAAGACAACTGAAGTTATGGTGTTCGCTCCCAGTCGTCCTTGTACATCCCATTCTGGTTGTTTTCAAGTCTATAAATATAGTTGAGTTGAGTTCGGTGCAATACAGTCTGGAATTACAGCTTGCGACCAGAGCCGTTGAAAAATATCAATTTTTTGTTTATTATCATTCAAACTTTGTTTGTTCTGCAATGCACCGAAGGCATTGTCAAAGAAAGGGAATCTGGACTTCCAGAAGCAGCATTTTAAAAGGGTACATGCGAGCTACTATAGTGATGATTCTGCACTAAAATGCTACAAAAGTGTCTCTGCCTCCATGTGTCAGGTCTCCCACTGAGGTAGGCAGTGATTTCCTTAGTAAAAACTCAGTCTCGTCTTGTATCCACTTTATTTTTCAGTTTTGTTGATGATAGCGTCCGTCGTTATGGCTGTTGCTCATAATGGCATGTGTGTGTACATGTGTATGTGTGCACGTGCAGTCACGGGTCGGCCGCGGGAGGTTGGCTGCTGGAAAAGTAGATCTTTGGTCAAAAAAAGTTGGGCACCCCTGAGATAAGGTTTGTATTCATCCTATTTGGTCACACCCCTCTAGACGTTGTTGTCTCACACAGTATTTAATAAAAAATAATAAAATAACTTTCACAAGGTGGTATATTTGTTTTCTGTCTTCAGATTTTTTTCTTACCATATTTTTGGCATCATAAACTAATATTTCTCCCATCGTAGCGCTGCCGGGGTATGCCAGGTAGGAGTTGGAATGATTGGTAGATAGAGCACAGAGGCCTGAAAAGAAGGGATTTTAGTGCAAAAGTGTACATAAGAAGCTAGAAGAAAAGAGCTTTTGTGTTTTTGCATTTTACACAGAGAACAACAGTGTCAAAACAATAACTGTTCACACGGAAACACTGACATGTATATGCCAAGCCAGTACCAGGTGTAAGCGCTGCAACTTCTTGTTGTCATGTGTTATCCAAAGTTATCCATATGTCATTAACAATTTGAGCTCCCTGGGTGTCTCCAATGGCCATCGCAAGTTGGGCACTTATTATCCTGAGTAGCAGACAAGCAACAATATTGGCTAACAAATTTGTTATTAAAGACAATTTGCGAAATAGCAAAACAGCGAATCCAAAATGCACGCTGGATGGGGGGGCTTACTTTATTTGAGTTATGCAAGTCTCCACCATCCAAAAAAATATAACTATCATTTTAACAATGCGCCAAAACGCCAATTTTTCTTCTTGGAAAAATAGCTCTGAAGTAACCCATGTAATATCACTTGAAACTATTTTTTAAAAACTTTTTCGACATGTGGCAGTCTTTGTTTCTGATGATCCAAAGCACCTAATACATTTTTTTTGTGCAACAAAATGGTGACAGGTAAACTTTTGAATTAGGACCCAACAGATTAAAAGCACAGTGTTTGCTGTTTCGGGCATTGTTTTTGTTTGAGTCCCCTTCCTTCCTCAATGTGTGCAGATTGTCCAGCAATAAATTACACAGGTTATGTCTCAGTGGACCCATCATTGATGTACCCGTTTGTTGAAAATTTTGTCAGAAAAGTGAAATACATCAATATAGAGGTGTATTTTTCAATTCTTATCTGTTTTTCCAAGCAAAACTAATTCATTATTACCAATCGGGCCACAAATGTAAAATTAAGGAAGCCTTCCTTGAAATAATCCATCCATTTTCAACACCGCTTATCCTGAACAGGGTCGCCGGCTGCAGCCTATCTTCCATTTTCAACGCCGCTTATCCTGAACAGGGTCGCTGGCTGGAGCCTATCTCACTTTATTTTGGACACGAGGGAAGCAACACCCTGAACTGGTCACCAGTCAGTCGCAGGGCACGTACAGAGACAAACAACCTTTCACACACACATGCACACCGTCAGTGAGCGGGAACCGATCCCACAAGTCAGACGAGGGTACCACTACACCATTAGCGACTTTGCTTCAAATATATAGAATGAAATTTGCTGCTAAAGGTATTCTATGGACTTGTCAATCAAAACAAAACCGATCTTAATTTGTCCAAGCAATGCTTGGGTGAACTATGCAAGTTGTGCAAGGAATTAACCTGGATGTCACTATTTTACACACAACCTTAAGTAATGGGTTTGTTTAAAATGAATAAATAAATAAATACAACAAAAACATAGTCCAACATAAATCCAACATAACTGTGTTACATAACTAGTACACATTCAACTAGCGGTAACACAAACGCATATTTGAAAGGATTAATGTCCTTATGTCTTGAAAGGCGCTTATAAATAAAATCTATTATTATTATTATTATTATTATTATAACTTCATTAATTAAATGCATGACACCACACAATGCATTCTGGGAACCGAAAAGAATAGTGTTTTTTTTTTAAACAGTACTGTAAATTCCGGGCTACAGACCGCACCTGATTAAGAGCCGCATGTTCAGATTTATGAAGAAAAATCAATTTTGTAATTATACTGTATGCGCCGCACCCTAAGATAAACCGCTGGCCAATGAGTGGGCAGGGGTTTGCTTCTGCGTCCCTGCCGCCGTGGAGCGCCTCCAGGTGCGGTCCCCTGCTGAACCCCCACAGAAAAAAACCCGCAAAATTTCTTCAGGTGAAAATAATCTCCATATTTTTATGAGCATGATAAATGCATTTGCACAACGAAATTACGCTGAAACACATAATAAGAGGCCAGACAAAGAGAGATCTTGATGTGCATTTGCGTAATTACGAGGAGAAATACTGCAGCCCACTAGGCTTTAAATAGAATAATGCAAATCATATAAATGGGAAAAGATATATGAAATTATTTCTATAGTCAGCCGCTTAAAAATGATCATCGGTGGCAGCTTTAGGCCTGATGCTGCGCGGCACAAAACACAGGTCAAATGTGTTCTCTCGTGGCCGCTTGTTTTCATTATGACGGAGGAGTCACCTTTTTTATTTACAGTCCGAGTGAGGGGCAAATCAAATGTCAGAGGGTCTTCGTCCATATTTATGATTTCATCTGGGCTGATGGAACTCTCCGCTATCTTTGTTTGTGTGAATGTGCGGAACGAAGCAAGTTTGTCCTCGTAATTGGGAGGGAGCTGCTGACATAACGTCGTGCGTGCCCTCATAGACAGGCTTCCATTTCATGAATCTATAACACCACGACGGCCCACCTTTAAAACCTTTAAAAGCTTTGGTTGTCTTTTTACACTGGCTCAGTTCTTGCCGGAGCCTCCACCTTCGCACCATTGACTCGTCTATGCCAAGATTACGGGCAGCAGCTTGATTTCCTTCTTTAACTGCCAGAGTGATCACTTTTAGTTTAAAAGCTGCATCATATGCTTTTCGTCTGGTATTCTCCATGTTGATCAGGGTTAGAAGAAAGATTGAAATAAGGAAGTCGTGATTACCGGTAATCATACAATTTCATTGGACCCCTGTGTACTACTCATTCATTTTATTGGTCGACTGTTGCCGGGTAACACATTTTTCCCCCGCTACAGCAAAAAGAGCGGAAGTTGTGATTAGTCATACAATCTCATTGGACCTCAGTGAAAGACTCATTCATTTTATTGGTCCATGTTTTTCCCGCGATGGAAAAAAAAAATTAAAAAGCCGCTTCATATTACACGCCGCAGTGTTGAAAGTGTGGAAAAAAAGTAGCGGCTTGTAATCCGGAATTTACGGTATATTTAAAGTTGACCCCCTGTATTCATGGGAATAGGGACCAGGCCAGCCCGCAAATATCAAAAATCTGCATGTGATTGACGCCCACTGAAATGTATTGAGGGTGAAATTTTTATTTTATGCATTATATATAAGGCGGCCTGGTGTTCAAGTGGTTAGTGAGTAGAGGTCCAGGGTTCAATTCCAGCTCCGGCCTTCCTGTGTGGAGTTTGCATGTTCTACCCGTGCCTGTGTGGGTTTTCTCCGGGTACTCCGGTTTCCTTCCACATTCCAAAAACATGCGTGGCAGGTTAATGGAACACTCTAAATTGTCCCTAGGTGTGAGTGTGAGCATGCATGGTTGTTCGTCTCTGCTATTGGCCGGCAACCAGTTCAGGGTGTCCCCCACCTTCTGCCTGAAGACAGCTGGGATAGGCTCCAGCGCGCCCGCGACCATTGTGAGGATAAAGCAGTTCAGAAAATGGATGGTTGAATGGATAGATGCATCTTTTTTTTTTTAATTAATGAGCCGATTCGTCAGTAATCTATACTTTTTCCCGCCTAAAATCTGCATCGGCTTAAAAAATATACATATCGGACCCTACTATGAATGCAACTGATGGATGTTCAGGGATAGTATGTTTTGTCCCTAAGTTTCAGTGGTGGTTATAGTGCTGAAACAGTCAGCGTTTACACCACGTACGTGCCTATAAGTCTTACCTGAAGGGTTGGACGGAATGTTGAGCAGAGTCTTGAGCAGCTTCATGTCTTTGATGTTGTGGATATAAATGGATTCTTCAAGGCACACAACAAGCCTCTGCAAAATAAAAACAATGACATTCTCCATGGTTATACTACATAAGCGGTGGTTTCTGTGTATTCCGGACCTCCATTACCCCTTCCCACAAAACTGGACCCGATAAAGACATTGTGTATTAGCAACATACAAGATAAAACCTCTTTTTGGACAACATTTACATAAATGGGATGACACAATATTGCTATCTGAGTAATCTGAGCTACTCGAATGATGGAACATCTGATTTTAGATGGTTGGTTTGCTTTAATGCTGATGCTGAGTAAAGCAGCCTGTTTAGCTCATTCACACCAAGAAGCATTAGCGAATGCAATTTTGGTACTTCTCTGTTCCCACATTCAAGGAGCAATTGGGCATCAAACCAGTAACCTTCTCGTTGTGAGACAGCCAGCTTTGATGTCACCCTGTTTTACACACCTTATGATAACATGCACATGACTCCACTGGAGTCAATTTCACTGGAGTTAATTAAAAAAAAAAAAGGAACATGCATGTTTTTTTAAATGTCATTTAATCTGGTTAATCACAATCCATCCAGCCATCTTCTATAGTGCTACCGCCTAGTTGAGTAAGAATTACCGGTAAGTAAAAACTCCTCTCGATTACAAAATATCAATCACCAATCAATTTTCATTTTTGAATATTTTAAACAGTAACAGAGCATTTCATACAAACGGAAAAGCCAATGTTTCCTTGAATGGTTCAAACAATTATAATACAATAAATTAAGAAGTAGGGAAATTTTCAAATTCAAAACTAGACAAAACAACTCAAAACATTAGCATATATACATTTTCCTAGAAGCACGCTTTCACAACGAAACATGCCACTTGCTGTCTGTGTACAGTGGTACCTCTATTTACGAAATTAAACGGCTCTGGAAGAAATTAATTTTGTCAGTAGAGATGCGTTTTCATACATAAATGTTTTCTGAAACATAAAAATGCATCAAAATATGTAACAATACATGTCACAATTAGATTATTGCACAAATGAATGAGAGTTGTGCACAATGTAAAAAACAAAGAATAAAGAATTAAAAATGAAGGCCATTTAACTTTTAACTGCATCCTCATTGTTTTTTGCCATCTTTAGTCCCATGTTCTCTCTCAGAAGTGGTTTTTGCCTGGTGTTTTGTAAAGAACTGATCCAAGGACATTTGCTTTTGTCGGCTTTTAACAATCCTTCGAAAATGTCAAAGGCAAACATCAGCATAGTGAGCGATTGCCGGACTGGTGAACACTTTTTCTGGGTGATTCACATTTACGTAAAACTATCGGAACGCCTCATGGCCCGAGGGGCGAATGACGAGGACGCTGCATAGACACATATCTAACTATCTACACACATGGGCAGATGTGGTAGAAGTCCCTCTTAGCATCCAATGGGATGCGAGGATGACACTTAGTAATAGCCAACGGCAGAGCAGCTACAAATGTTACGTTCAGGAAACTCGGAGTTGCGAGTCGCAGCCCACACTGTATTTTTACCTTGCGTATCTTGAAATTTCTTTCGGAACAAGAGGCAATATTTTTCTGTTGACGCGTTTCGTAAATTGAAAATTTCGTATGAAGAGACGTTCGTATGTAGAGGTACCATTGTATTTGAATTGCGACTTCTTCAATCTAAGGAGTGGAATGGGAAGAGAACAACAACGCTAGATCATGGCATTGAACCAGTTCACAGCAAGAGAAAGCTGACAAGGTGTGGTGATTCATTAGTGGTAAAACGTTTTGACACCACCCCCATCTTACATGTCTGTTGAGCTTGACAGCCAGTATGTTGTTGGGGTAGCTGTAGTTACAAATCTCTGTGCCTTTCTTGAAGTGGTAGATATTCATGCGTTGCGGCGAGGTGGTGCTTACAACAACGACCAGACTGCTAGAGAAGAGACGCTCCACGATGTAGACATCGGAAGCCTCTGCTGGGACAACAAGAAGCAGACATATGGGCAGCAATGAGGACGATTAATAAAGTAGTGCTTACCCTACAACAACACAAGCCAATGAGATCCAAAGATTTGATGAATAGCTCTAATTTGTTTTACATATGCTCTACATACAGTAATTATAAAGAAGTGCCCAGTGAGCACATATCCCAATGTGAGATATAGCCCCTTGTGAAGACAAGCGGTTTGGGTAATAAATGAATAGTATGGTGATTTGTGGATATCACATCAGGACTCGTTACTACTGTATGTTGTCATTCCATATGCATCCATCCATTATCTGAACCGCTTCTTATCCTCATGAGGGTCGCGGGCGTGCTGGAGCCTAAGCCAGTTGTCTTCAGGCAGTAGGCGGGGTACATCCTGAACTGGTCACCAGCTAATCGCAGGTCATTACATATTAACTGTTAAAACTTGACTATTAAATCTCACTTCTGTTCATTCAACTTCAATTATTCTCCTTCCAGTCAATCCCAGTCAGCACAGGTGTGCCCCTGGGCTCTGTTCTGGATCCTTCCTGTTCATCATATCTCTTGTTTTGATCAGTAATATTTTCCACAAATACAACATCCACTTTCAGTGTGCTTTGGGTGACAGCTATTTCTACTTCTCCAACAAGCACATCTCTTCTTTTCCCCTCTCTTACCTTACTGAACTTCTGTACTGGTTAGTGCAAACTTCCTAAAACTCAACAGACAAAATCTACACCAAAAACCCCCCAAATCAAAACAAAAAAAAAAACGTAACTGCTTATCTGTTACTATAGACCAGGGGTCCCCAACCGCCGGTATGCGGACTGGTACCGGTCCATAGGGCATTTGGTACCAGGCCGCACAGAAAGAACTTGCCTTAATTCCGTTTTATTTATTTCGGAATACGAACAATGTTTTATTTTGAAAAATGACCGGATTCTCCGTTACATCCGTCTGTGTCACGCTTGACTCACGTCAAGCCACGCTTCTCCGTCACGTGACCGATTATGCTAAAAACAAAACGCAAAATGAGTTAAAAAAACTGCTGGATATTGCAAATGACGGCGGCCTTAAAAGTACGTTCGAGACAACTGGATTAAAGTTATGGCTGAATACTCTGAGATCGCCACAATAGCACTGTTGCTATTTCCGACATGGTACCTGTGTGAGGCGGGGGTTTTCTGCAGCAACGGCGACTAAAACAAAATTACGAAGTAGACTGGACATAAACCACACACTTGAGGTGTCATTGTCTCCTATTACCCCGAGATGGGACCGTCTAATTGCAGAAAATCAAGCTCGGGGCTGTGGTGAGTCACCATTTTCATGCACTTTGAATTTGCGTTGTATCGTATTTTGAAGGCATTAAACATTACCATAGCAATCAGTGTTGCGGCCAGATTAGACGCTCCTTGTGTTTATTATTATATTTCGGAAACACCACAGTTTTCATGCAGCTCATACCATATTATTTTGTTGTATTAATCCGCCACATTTTAAATGCCGGTCCCTGAAAATATTGTCTGACATAAACCGGTCCTCCGGCCTCCCTGTGTGGAGTTTGCATGTTCTCCCCGGGCCTGCGTGGGTTTTCTCCGGGTACTCCGGTTTCCTCCCACATTCCAAAAACATGCATGGCAGGCTGATTGGACGCTCTAAATTGTCCCTAGGTGTGAGTGTGGGCGTGGATGGTTGTTCGTCTCTGTGTGCCCTGCGATTGGCTGGCAACTGATTCAGGGTGTCCCCCGCCTACTGCCCGGAGACGGCTGGGATAGGCTCCAGCACCCCCCGCGACCCTAGTGAGGATCAAGCGGTTCGGAAAATGGATGGATGGATAAACCGGTCCGTGGGGCAAAAAAGGTTGGGGACCCCTACTATAGACCATGGGTAGGGAACTGCGATTCCTCAAAAGCCATGTTTTAGATCCTGCTTGACTTCAACACACCTGATTCGAATGATCAGCTCATCAGCAAGTTGTGTAGAGGTCTAAAATGATCATTAACAATTGAATCAGGTGAGTTGGAGTCGGGAGGGATCGAAAACAGTCAGGATATGGCTCTCAAGGAACCGGAGTTCCCTACCCCTGCTATAGAAAATTCTTCCATTTTACCCTCTGCAGAAGCTAAGTCTGGCTGCACCTTATTATTTGTAATGTAAGTACAAATAATAAGGTGTAATAATGTAAGTAATGTTGCGCCAGGTACTACTACCAATATAGTACTATGCATTTTCGCCTTCGAAAATGACAATACGAACATTTCCAAATACTGGTACTTGGGGAAAAAAAAATAGCAATTATATGTCAAGCAGCGCTGGCGCACAGCACAACCCTTCCATCCAAGACACACAAATACATAAATAAAGGGTGGAGGTCTTAGGGCTTCAAGTTGTTGGGCCACGTAGTTAGACATTTCTTGGACTAGGCCAGTACAAATATATCCACTTCAATCGATCATGCCAAGGAGTTGCTTAACACAATAAATATGTATCTAAGTCTGAATGTGTACTAGGCTACGTGCACGGCAATCTAACTTTACTAGCAATTTACTTTTCGTATAGGACGGTGAATGCAGTGAACCCTCACTATCATGCCGTTCACCTGGGTCGGAGGTTTAAGACCCATACTCACCACTCTCATGAATGCAGTCCAGTTTATCCACTGTGGTCAAAGAAAACAGCTTGTACCCAGTCTTTGTTCCCAACGCCAATGACCTGCAAAACACACACATGCACGGAAGGGCTCACACACACACACACACACACACACACACACACACACACACACACACACACACACACACGCACGCACACACACACGCACACACAACAATTAGTGCACAGAATCAAATCTTTCTCAATATATTATCCATCCATCGATCCATTATCTGAACCATTTTATCCTCACGAGGGTCGCGGGCACGCTAAAGCCTATCTATCCCAACTGTGCACTCACACCAGAGACGTTGCTATTTTCTCAAACATGAATCACATGCTGACATTCTGTAAATATTTTTTATGAATGTTTGTGACATATTTAGTCACTCTTTGTTAGTCCAAAAAAGCGACTCCAAATGCACACTGCAGCCCAGAAAGTACTGTGCCACTGCTAGCATGTGGCGTGGCAGTGCTGCTCTCTATTGGCGCATGATGTAGAGGAACCCATAGACAACAACCACGTGAGGACACCTCGGATTTTTGTGAATGAGCAGACCAAGCCGTCATCTTTAACTGGGCGTCCCTAACGAGATCTTCCATTCACTTGAATTGAGGTTAGCTGTTTGGCTCTGATAAGTCAAGTCATGTCAAGTACAACTTTATTGTCAAATGTGCTGTATGTATGTATAACATAAATTCAGCACAACTTGTCAAATTCTTTACCGAGTTTGACACGGATTGGTTTGTTAAAAACATCAGACATGCAGTTATGATAGCAGGCACCTAGGCAATGTTATAATTGCCCCTTCCATATGATATTAACCCTTTCATGTACCCTGTAACCTGATAACATGATAAGCTGCCCACTGTAGTAAGCGCTGTCCCTGAAAGGGTTAAATATAAAGGGAAGACCAAATGCATTTTTTTAAAAGCGAGATTTGAAAAAAATTAACAAAAATGAACTTGTTTTGATTTTTTGTTATGTTTGCTTTTCTTCCTATCACATTGTTAAACATTATGGAATTGATTGAAACATTATTAAAAACTGAAAACTTTATTTGAAATGTATGTTTCAGTGAAAGTCAAAACTAAAATGTAGACTAATCTTACATTTTGGGCTCATATTTTTATATCCGACTATAGAAGGGTAGTGCCTCAACAGTCATGAACCTCACCGCACGCGCATCACTGATCTAATGTGACATGATGAGATAATCCTGTAATTGTAGCCAATATGTGACCTGACATGAGGGGAATTTGTGTGGCTTAAAATAAAGTGCGATGGGAGAAGTCTAGAAGTATGTGACATGATACGATGACACACAAGGCACTGTTTATTGACTAACTTGCTTGTTTTCTAGGTTGGGCGGGAATTTAAATAACACTTGCCATTACTAATCATTAAGCTCATTGTGAAGTAATGACTCCTTGGTAGAACTGCCCCATGATTAAATGTCAGTCCTGGAATTCACACATACTGACGATGTGGATCTCTTCTAGAACAGGGGGAACAGATTTATGGTAAAAAAGTTCAGCCTTGGTTTAACTGCAACACAGCACATTTTCCGACGTATTTGAGAAATTTGTGTTGAAAATTTTAGGCATACAGGGATCCCTGGCTATTTCGCGGTTCGTTTATCGCGGCTTCAGTGCATCGCGGATTTTTTCAAACCTATTCATAAAAAATAATAAAAAATCATATACATGGAGTACAGTACTGTATATGTTGTCTATGTGACTCGCTGTTGTTTTGCAGCTTCTCGCGGACCGTTTGTGGACTTTATTTTATTTTAATTTTTTTTTATTTTAAAACATTTTATTTTATTTTATTTTTTTAACCTGTATATGTTTATTGGTCGCTACTTTGCGTATTTTCGTTTATCGCGGGTGGTTTTGGTCCGCATTAACCGCGATAAACGAGGGATTACTGTAGTTCCAAAATCCATGTTTGCCCCAAACACATCATTGATCATCACCAAAATAACACGATACCCACGATGAAGAATAGCAATGGCATTGATCATGCTTTCGGACTGTTTTTCTTCAGCATGGCCCGGTTCCTTAGACAAAGTGGCGGGAATTATCAACGTTTCAAAATAACAGTCAGTGTTAGCACAACACCTTAAAGGCTTCTGCTCCAAAGCAAAAAAAATAAAATGAAATGAAACAAATCAGAGGCACTTTAAATGGTGGCAGGTATGTGCTGACTGAACAAATTTGAATGTGAGTTGTTTATTTTGAACATTGCCGCATCCTCAATTATAAGAGGGTGTGCACACTTTTGCAACCACAGTATCTCAGTTGCTTACCTTTACGTCCCCTGTCCATAACATGTTTTAAATTGAACTATACAGGTTACAGAACACAGAAATGATAGAAGAGGTTGTGAAATTATTTACAATTTATATTGATCCTGTTTTGTTGTGTATTTTGTTACAGTCACCAGCTGGAGAGTCGATGTTCCCTCACAAGTCGCACCTGTCTCGAAGCTGATTGTCACAACTGACTATTGGATTATTAGCCTTGTTCACGACTCTGTTTCCAAGAGCCTAATTTTCGAGACATTCTTGACAGTTTTGCCCCATAGCCCCGAAAATATTATGAAATAACCATAATATTTTCGTTCTTGTAATGTTCTTCGTATATTGTAATTTCTTGTCCTTTAAATTGACAAGCAATTTACGTTGATCTCGGTCCTTGCCTTTTGCAAGTGCTTTTGGTTTGTTCTCGCCTTTTCCCGGTTCTTTGTTACCAGCGTCCTTCGTTGTACTTTGTTGGTTTTGCGTTTTAGTTAATATTTTTGTGACCAAAACCTCTTATCTGTGTGTATGCTTTTGGAATCCTCATTCTTTATGGACTTTGTCCGGATATTTTACACTTTTTTTTTTAATATCACACCAGTGTAAGCTGTCTAGACTTTTAGCTAACACACTGTAGACTGTCAATACAACACTGCCTTCAGCGCCCATCAATGTTCTGCCTATCCACCTTATTGGCCAGCATTGTGTTACCTACCCTGCTAATATTCATGTTTGCATAACATCTGTGGATTTAGCAAACATAAACATGACTGTATTTGACTGACATCAGTTCCTTTTATGCATTTGCTTAATGGCTTCACTCTTGAAGAGTGCAAGATATGTACAGTACATTCCTGTCCTGCCTCATCCCGTTCACATCAAGTCTTCTGCAGAAATGCAGAAAATAGAAGGCGGAAAGTAGGGGCAGTGTGGTGTTTTTAATTTGACTACTGTATACATCAAGTGTCAGATAAAAACATCCATCCTCCCATTGTATAGTCTGTTAACTGCCTACAGACAACCATTCACACCTAATAAAGGACAATTTGGTGTCTTCAACGAACCTAACAGTCGTGTTTTGGGAACCCATGAAGGCATTTGGACACATCTATATGCTGTGAGGCAGCATTGCTAACCACTCACCACTGTGCTGCCACAGGGCATGATGCAATCTTCCGATTTAAAGGACTGCTCTTTAAAAACAGGTTGCTGTTTTTGTCTATGACCAGATGGACTGGATATGAGTAGGCTTGACCAGACAAACAGCTTGGAAATAGTACTCGTATTTTTCAATGACTCAAGTCGTTGAGCTCACTGCTTTTTTTTCATGCAAGAGGCACCAGTGGAGCTTATAGCTGTTGCCGAATGCTCTGGGGTTGAAGAGGAAAAACACACTCATAGGGGAGTCATTAATGATTATCATGTCAAAATTGCTTTATTTCTTGATTGTAAAAAGTGCTTTTTTCCTTGATCATTCCAAAAAAGGGATGAAAATTGACAACAAGAGTAAAACAAATCCAGGTATGTTAGCGTGGTTGTGAGGAAAATTAAGCGGCAACCGCAGTCAGTGCTTTTGAAAATTCATTCATTCATTCATTCATTTTCCGAACCGCTTAATCTTCACTAGGGTCACGGGGGGTGCCGGAGCCTATCCCAGCTGTCTTCGAGCAGTAGGCGGGGGACACCCTGAATCAGTTGCCGGCCAATTGCAGGGCACACAGAGCCGAACAACCACCCACGCCCACACTCACACCTAGGGACAATTTAGAGTGTTCAATCAGCCTACCATGCATGTCTTTGGAATGTGGGAGGAAACCGGAGTACCCAGATTTAATCCACGGAGGCCCGGGGAGAACATGCAAACTCCACACAGGGAGGCCGGAGCCGTAATTGAACCCGGTACCTCCGCACTGTGAAGTCAACGTGCTAACCACTGGACTACCGGGCTGCCTCGCTTTTGAAAAATTTGCTCCAAATTAAAGCCAAACATGGACCATACGACAGTATATCTTACCTTAAAGATGTTTAAAAACTGGAACTATACCACTCTCAAACAGGATCTAATTACTTAGACAGACATCAAAGATTAAAGATACCCATTTACAACGGTATAATGTGGTCCTAATTTAATGGTATATATACCACTCTGTTTGGCTCACAAATGTGTACGTCTGACTAAAATGTCAGATGTCAGTGCCCCACCAGCTTTGGACCTTACAGAATGAACTCAAAATCACTTTTGGAAAATGTAGCTAAACTGATCCCAGCTCTTCTGAACATGTAGCCCTGCCTCTGCCACCTGTGTTTTGTTTGGACTCACAATAGCATTAAATTTGTTCAAGACATAGAGGTGACATGTAAAATGTATTTTTTTTTTTTACAAAGGACAGATGTGAGAAGGTATGAGTTTCCCACCCCTACTCAGCACTTCTGGGGGAACAAGGACATTATGTCATCATGTTTAATATGTGATGAGTAAAAGCATTTACACAATTTAATGTCTCCAGTTGTATCCGCCCATTACGAGTTATATATGCACATGTTACACCCAAGCATTTTTGGTAGCCTGCCATCACCGAGCAAGGAAATTAGACCTGCAGTTTGTGTGTGATTATATTTCACACACAAATGATTACGGATTAATGGGTAATTACTGAAATCCTCTTAGTGAAATGTAGCTTTCATCTTTAAAGATAGCATACCCGAGGAAGCACAGGCCCTTTTAAAGTGCAGAATCACATCATAAATGCATGTACTGTATGTATCGAGAACCCTTCTCGTTGTAATATAGGTTTTGCTTAATTCACAAGCAAACATAACGATATACGGTAGGCGAATATGTGACATCAGTCATTTTCACAGGCTTGAATGTTGTACCAGCATCATGCAGGTGTTTTTATAGAGGATGGCCCGCTGCAGCAGGTATGGTGTAAAAACAGAAATGCAATGACATGTGTACCGTGGGGGGGAAAAACACTAATCAGCTGGAATTTCGGTGTTTCTGAAGCGCCTATACTGTCTAAGCATCAGACTACGTGTAGGATGAATTTTAAGACGGAAGCCCTAAAACAAAGTCACCCATTCGTGTCTGCTTCCTTACGTGGCGTCTTGGTTGAACGAGGCGCATCCAAAAGGGACGGCCGGTCCGTCCGGTCCACCAGGCCCGCTGGCACCCACTGCTGACTCCATCCCGATTCCCAGCGACCTCCTTCCCTCCCTCCGCCGTGGATTGGAGGCCTGGGATCGGCAGCACCTCTTCGCTCGATGTTGGCGGAAGACGACTCCAATGTGGCAGAAAAGTGAACCAGGAATTGTGCGTGTAAGTTCCGAAACGAAGTGGAAAGTTTTCTCCGTTGGAAAAATGCTGAAATTCTGTTTCAGTCCCGATGTTATCCGAGGACGGTTTTCGGACCTTCCAGAAAAAGAAGGGCGGAAAAGAAGCAAAACAAGAACAGCTGGCTGCCAACGTCACAAGCCCGCCTTTTCGGATTGGTTTGTCGTGGAACATGTTCTTATTGGCTAGGATTATGATTGGGCAGACGTGAAGGAGTGTGTTTTCATAGGCTACCTAGCGGTAGAAGGCATGTGTTTTTGTCAACCCATTCACTTAATGCAGCTGCATTTCTCCAGCACAGGCAAGACGTTCTGGCAAATTTTGTTTTCCAAAACGAGAATCATATTCCTATAAACGAAACGTCATTTAAATGTTTGGACGCACGCCTTATCATTTGTTTGTGGCAGGGTCCGGTGTTTGGGTGTTGTGACGTCATTAAAGTCGAAAGATCAAACAAACGATGACTGTCCAAATTCACCGCATGACGTCACCGTCGGCGCGTCTCAACCGCACGAGAAATTCCAATTCTCGAAAGACAATTCGCAGGCTAGGTCCTTCGATACCTTCAAAGGTACCCCCTTATGTGACCCCAGTGGCGAATTTGGACAGGCTTAACCTGAATTTGGACACCACTTGCGGTCAAGTCGCGCCAGAAGTGACGTCATGTAGCCGAAAATGCTGTCTTCTTCGGACCCAGGCTGTGAATTTGGAAACAACAATGTGTTTGCCAATTAAAACACAGTGATCTGTATGGATTAATGAACCGCCATTTACAGTAACATCTCCATTTCAGTGTTCAATGTAACATTTGGCCTTTACCTGAAAATTCCAGGAGATCTCTCTATCCCAAACAAAAATTGGTACCAGATTGGACAGAATAAAACGACAGTGTTTGTCGGAGGTGGGGCCCAACTACCAGCGCAGCTCAGCACAGCACAGAAAAAGCGGGGGAATGGAAGGGAGAGATTAGAGGAGGAGGGCAGTTGAAAGGAGTGTCAGTGGTGAGCAGGTCGCAAAATTAATGAATGGAGAGAAACAGCGTGAGTGGTTGCAAAATAACAACAACTGCACAACATTTTTCTTTTCTTTTCACCCCAGCCGTACTGGACAGTGCGTGCCTGATACTGGCGCACAGCTCATTAATACTGAGGCACTTGCCCTTATAAAAGGGGTCCGGCAATGCCCCTGGCTTGAAGACTGCAATCCTACTGCAGACCTTTTTTTCCGAACCGCTTGATCCTCACTAGGGTCGCGGGGGGTGCTGGAGCCTATCCCAGCTGTCTTCGGGCAGTAGGCGGGGGACACCCTGAATCAGTTGCCAGCCAATCACAGGGCACACAGAGACGAACAACCATCCACGCCCACACTCACACCTAGGGACAATTTAGCGCGTCCAATCAGCCTGCCATGCATATTTTTGGAATGAGGGAGGAAACCGGAGCACCCGGAGAAAACCCACGCAGGCCCGGGGAGAACATGCAAACTCCACACAGGGAGGCCGGAGCTGGAATCAAACCCGGTACCTCTGCACTGTGAAGCCGACGTGCTAACCACTGGACTACCGGGCCGCCTACTGCAGACCTAAATATGGAAATTGGATGCTCATAAGATTCCTGTGTGCTGTTCAAGTGCTCTTAAGTTGGAAAAAGAACCCCCCACCCACCCACACCCACACCCACACACATACAAGCTGGTGCCTCCCCTACAGTACCCCAGGTCATTTGGGGGCCCGAGCAAAATAATGCCAAGGGGCCCATATTTTTAGTGCGCCATTTAGTCACAGAGTACTGTGCAACCCATACACCCAGATTTCTCTTATTTGTCAGATATTTCTGCACTGTAAAATAATTCAAACCTTTCATCCCAACAGATTGTCACTAGTTACAGTAGATGGTCAGTGGTGTAATGGGGATTTTTTTAAGTGGGTGTACGCGATTCTGGGATGTTCTATATATACATACAGAACATCAATCATAGGCTACAACACCAGTTGAACTAACGTTAAATTTAATGTTTTACTACTCCAAAATAATCACAGGCCAACGTTATTAAGCATAACTCGCATTAGGGCTAAAACTGAAATAAAAATTGAATGTGGCGTTGGGAGAAGTGGGTGGACGGCGTACCCCCGTGTACCACGCCCACTACACCCCTGTAGATGGTGCTAAAACTCATTCTAAAATATGAAAAGAAAGTTGTTGTGCTTTTGCTTTTTTTTAAATCAGTTTTTGGTTATAAGTATCAAAACTCACATAAATATAAAAGTCAAATAATGGACGCTGTAAAAAAAAAGGAATATAATTAGAACTACGGTTCACAACCTACTCTATAATCACAATCACCAGAACAACAGTGCGAGGTGAATAAGGTGAAAGAATTGAAATAAATATCACGACAGTCATACAGTAAAAAAAGAAAATTACGGACTGTAAACTAAAACCAAAAAAGTGCTTAAGAATTTTACATTGTTTGGTGGTTAGCGACTGAAACAAATGTATTGTTGAACAAGAAATCAAGACTAAGCATACAGGTGAGAGCAGTTTCAAATCCAAACAAATGTCAAAAAATGCGGAAAGTATAATCCTGCAGTACTTGAAGTCTCTGATGGTGTAGTGGTACACTTGCCTAACTTATGAGCAGGCAGCGTTGGATCGGTTCCAAATCAGTGATGGTTTGGATGTGGGTGTGAATGGTTGTATATGCCCTGCGACTGACTGGCGACCAGTTTAGGGTGTAGTCTGCACGAAGTGAGCTGAGATTGCCTCCAGGACCCCTGCGTCCGTGTTCAGAATAAGCGGTGTTGTGAATGGATGGATGGATGCAATAATTACAGCTACAGTGTGTGGAGTTTAGTGTCATCTAGTGGTGAATTAATAGAATGCAACGACCATAGCTCCAAGCGCGTGTTTTGAAGCATGCCCACTACTGTGCCCCGTAATAGAGCAGGGGTGGCCAACCAGTCAGATACGAAGAGCCAATTTTTTTACTGAGTTACTGCAAAGAGCCACATCACACCTCATTTCCTTAAATCATTCACATTTAACACTCATGTCGTTGAACGACCCACGCCTACCCCCCACTCCCCCCCGCGCCCTTCCCCCCGCCCAGGTGCGTGCAGGTACACGCGTGCGCGCGCGCGCGCACACACACACACACACACACACACGCAAACCTTTTTGGCCAAATGTTGCAGCTCCGAAACAAACAGAGCTGTCATGTTGGTTTTTAGAATATGCACTTTATGAATTAGTTTCACACTGAAACGAAAACAGACACGTCGATGTTGGACTACGCGCCATCAATAGGCTGACGGAGTACGTTCTGAGAAGTTGGCGCCTTGTTTGAAGGGCATCGCCGCTGCCGAGGCGTTTTCGACTCTTGTCATGTGAGAGCCTGGTAGCCGCATTGAACCAGCCAAAGAGCCGCAGGCAGCTCGCGAGCCACGGGTTGGCCATCCCTGTAATAGAGAGTAAACTTCGCAAGCCTGCCACGAATATCTTCAGTAGTTGTGCAAGCAAAATGTCATCCCAAACAACTTCTATTTTTCCCTCAAGTGACAAAGGAGGTTAATGGCATTTGTTACACATGCTGTTGGTATCATGTTGAGGAACTACGTACGCAAATTTTTTCTGCTTTGGGTATTCATAGCAGAAAGATAGTTTGAATACATGCCAGCCTACTGTAGGGGAGGCACCCTATGTAATATAATTAGCGATTACTTCACATACAATGACATTAAAAAATAATAATAAATGATGTGATAGAATAAAATTCCTCGTCTCACCCCCCTCGGGTGGTGTCCGTCCCTCATTAAGCTCGGGTCCTCTACCAGAGGCCAGGAAGCTTGAGGGTTCTGCGCAGTATCCTTGCTGTTCCCAGCACTGCGCTTTTCTGGACTGAGATGTCCGATGTTGTTCCCGGGATCTGTTGCAACCATTCATCTAGTTTGGGGGTCACTGCCCCGAGTGCTCCGACCACCACAGGCACGACTGTCACCTTTACCTTCCAGGCTCTCTCCAGCTCCTCTCTGAGCCCTTGGTATTTCTCGAGTTTCTCGTGTTCCTTCTTTCTGATGTTTCCATCACTTGGGACCGCTAAATCCACTACAACGGCTTTCCTCTGCCCTTTATCTATGATCACGATATCTGGTTGGTTCGCCATTACCATCTTGTCAGTCTGGATCTGGAAGTCCCACAGGATCTTCGCTCTGTCATTCTCCACCACCTTCTGAGGTGTTTCCCATTTTGACCTTGGGGTTTCCAGTCCATATTCCACACAGATGTTTCGGTAGACTATGCCAGCCACCTGGTTATGGCGTTCCATGTAGGCTTTCTCTGCCAGCATCTTACACCCTGCAGTTATGTGTTGGATCGTCTCAGGTGCCTCTTTGCACAACCTAAACCTTGGGTCTTGTCTGGTGTGGTATATCTGGGCCTCAATGGCTCTGGTGCTCAGGGCCTGCTCCTGAGCAGCCAGGATTAGTGCCTCTGTGCTGTCCTACAGCCACTGATAGGACTTCTTGAGATCAGCCACTTCAGTTATGGTCCGGTGGTACATCCCGTGTAGGGGCTTGTCCTCCCATGATGGTCCCTCTTCTAGCGCCTCATCTTCTGTTCCCCATTGTCTGAGACATTCTCTGAGTACGTCATCCGTTGGAGCCTTCTCCTTGATGTATTCATGGAGCTTGGATGTTTCATCCTGGACAGTGGCTCTCACACTCACTAGTCCCCGGCCTCCTTCCTTTCGGCTTGCGTACAGTCTCAGGGTGCTGGATTTGGGATGGAACCCTCCATGCATGGTTAGGAGCTTTCGGGTCTTAACGTCCGTGGTCTGAATCTCTTCCTTTGGCCACCTTATTATTCCTGCAGGGTATCTGATCACTGGCAGGGCATAGCTGTTTATTGCCCGGGTCTTATTCTTGCCATTGAGCTGGCTTCTTAGGACTTGCCTCACTCGCTGGAGGTATTTGGCCGTAGCCGCTTTCCTTGTTGTCAGTTCGAGGTTGCCATATGCTTGTGGTATACCGAGGTACTTGTAGCTGTCCTCAATGTCTGCTATTGTTCCTTCAGGGAGTGAGACCCCTTCAGTGCGGACTACCTTTCCTCTCTTAGTCACCATCCGACTACATTTCTCAAGCCCGAATGACATCCCGATGTCGCTGCTGTAGATCCTGGTTGTGTGGATCAGGGAGTCTATGTCCCTTTCGCTCTAAAATCTATTATTATTATTAACATACAGCTTTATGTCATCCATGTAGAGGAGGTGACTGATTGTAGCTCCATTTCTGAGGCGGTATCCATAGCCTGTCTTGGTGATTACTTGGCTGAGGGGGTTCAGTCCTATGCAGAACAGCAGTGGGGAGAGTGCATCACCTTGGTATATGCCACATTTGATGGACACTTGGGTAAGTGGCTTGCCATTGGCTTCAAGTGTGGTTTTCCACATCCTCATCGAGTTCGCAACGAAGGCTCTTAGGGTCCTGTTCACCTTATACAACTCCAAGCATTCAGTGATCCATGTATGTGGCATCGAGTCATAGGCTTTTGTAATCAATCCAGGCTGTACACAGGTTGGTACGTCGGGACCTGCAGTCTTGTGCGACTGTTCTGTCAACCAGGAGCTGATGTTTGGCTCCTCTGGTATCTCTTCCAATGCCCTTCTGTGCTTCGCTCATGTATTGATCCATGTGTCCACTTATCTTAGCCGCAATGATGCCTGACATGAGCTTCCATGTTGTGGATAGACAGGTTATTGGCCGATAGTTGGATGGGACTGCACCCTTTGAAGGATCCTTCATGATCAGGATCGTTCGCCCTTCGGTTAGCCATCCTGGGTGAGTCCCATCCCTCAGCAGCTGGTTCATTTGTGCTGCTAGGCGCTCATGGAGTGCTATATATGTATATATATATTACAGCTGTCAAACGATTAAAATATTTAATTAAAAATGGAACTGTCATAATTAACTCAAATTAACTCATAATTAATCGTGATTACTCACACATTTTTTATCGTTTCTGAATTTTTATATATATATTTTTGTCCTATTTTTTCCCGTTTTAATGCTCTCATCAACATGGGCTCATGACTCAGTTTTCTATGTGCAAAATGCAAATATTTACTGAAATAACAATTTCGATTTTCAATTTTACATGAACATTTTTCACTTGGAGCAGTTATTCACACATTATCTCTCACACAATATTACTGTCCATCAACAACAGTGAAAAAATATTTTGTCACAAAATAGCTGCTTTAACAGCTCTTTTTATGGAATCAAAACAGAGCAATATAAAATTATAAAGTGCACATCTAAGGTAAACTAGTACTCAGTTTATAGTGGATTTAAGCCACCGTCTCCCGAATATATATATGTATATTCTATCACATCATTTTAATTATATATATATATATATATTTTTTGCATACTTGAGCCTTCTCCATTTGGACTTGAATGGTCCAAATGGAGTAGGTGCCCGACCTGGAGAGAGCACTCTACCCTTTTCTGACGACCATGGTCTCAAATTTGGAAGTGCTGATTTCCACCCCAACCGCAAAAGCAGAGCTGCAATACTGAGGTCACCAAACTGGACCCCCTCAACCCCTCGGCTGCAGCAAGAAATTTGGTCAGGTTTTGTCAGACTCGGGTAAGGGGGGGAACAAAGCCATTTACCAAAAAAAAAGTGAGGTTGACACTTTATTGCTTTTATTTGCTTGTAAACTCCAGGCCTGCCCACAGGCCTGGAGTTTGACACCTCTGCATTCACAGTAATTAATAACATTTAAGGCAGGGGTGTCAAACTCATTTCATATTGTGGCCACATACGGCCTCGGTAGATGTCAAGTGGACAATTAAAATTACACCATACTCTGCTATAAATAACCAAAATATCATGTACTTCCTTTGTTTTGGTATAAAGAAGCAGAAGAATATTGGGAAAATGTTGAAATTTAACGAACATATCTTTTACAAAACATTTGACAAAATGACTTGACTCTGTTTCAATTGGCTGTCTAAATCTGTTGATAGGTCTGAAATCCTCTCTGGTATAGTTTTCCTCGTAAGGCAAATATTGGCAAAAGCTTGTCGCTTCTCAGGATTAACAAATTCAGCTGCCTTCATCAGTGTTCAACAAAGTCTCTGTCAGAATACGGCTTTGATGCTAATGCTATTGCGCTCGCAATTAGGTAGTTGGCTTTTACTGCTATGTTGGGTCTGTCTCAGTGACAGACTGAGACTGCTGTCATCTTCTCTGATCAAAACTGGGATAATCCATGAATTGCATCTTATTAAAAATATTGATATTCTTGTATGCATTTTTTCACTTTTAAATTACCCCGCGGGTCTGATTGAACCTCCTTGCGGGCCGCTTCCGGCCCGCGGGCCGTATATTTGACACCACTGATTTAAGGCCTGCTTACATGTAAGACTGCAGACTTGGCAGAGTGCTGAAGCCATGATGTGTGCGCCTCATTTGTGTGACCATTAAAGAAATATTCTGTCACGAACTGAGGCACAAGTTGAGGTTAAATCCAAACTGGGGGGAATAGGTTTTATGAAATCAACTTATTTCAAAGGTATTTTATTGAACAATGATGATACAGATCATTCTGGCAGTATTATCCAATATTCAAAATCAGTGACAGTAGTATATCACTTTAATGTTGGTTATTTGCAGACGCAGTACAGTCAACAGCAGAGGAGTCTCACACGTATTCAGTGGTGGAACGAGACCCATCACCAGCAGCCTGCTTTTTTGCCTCAGTGCTGCAAAACAAAAATACATGTTAAAATTCATCTCATTTGCTAATCGGGTGATGGCAGTAGTTAAATAACTTGATGTTGTTGTTGACACTAGCTGCAGGCATTCAAACAAAACATCAACTGTACATTCCTGAAAAAAAACAATCATTCAACAAACAATAGAAAAAGTCGGATAGAAATGGGTGATGGGTATTTTTGTCTCCCCAAAATTTCAATTTTCCTAATAGTAGCAAAACTATACCATCATTAAAATAAAAAAAATTGTGTGTATATATATATATATATATATATATATACACACAATTTTTTACTGTATATCTACAGTATATATTCCAGACACTTTCAGAACCGAGTGCATACAATGCTCAAACACATTCTTGGAAAGCATTGGAAGTTTCACTGGTCTTGGCAAAGTCATTTAACTACACACGACTCATCTACAGTGTGTACACATTACCGATTGACATCACTTGTTTCATTTGACCTGGTTTTCTATTGTCATTTTGTCTATATTTTGTCCTTTTTCCAATGTGGTGCATAATGACTATTGCGTTATGTAATCAAGAGAAAACTGTGGCGACAGGTTATGTCCTGTTTGAATGCATACAAAACATTTGACTTCTCTTTATTCTTTAATTTTCAATGATATTTTGCCACATAGAGTATACCCTACCTTAAAATCCCACATAACCATGCTTCCATCCAGTCCCACACTGCTGTACACCTCCACTCTACCTTTTCCCTTAACAGCACATAACTGCCTGCAAGATATAACAGATGTGCACAAAAGACATGTGAATGGGGATTTTATTTATGATTCCAAACAAGTAATGTGTGGTAATGATAATTATAACTGTACACATACATGTGGATGAACATAAGCATATTCATACACTGTGTTAAAATCCAGATAAAAAATGTTTTTTTTTGTATTGGTTTTTTTTTTAAGTCAAGGTTAATGAAATGGGAAACAGCAGTTCCTCTTACGTGATGCTGTTCTGGTGAAGGGTGTGAAACTCGTTTCTGTCTTCCTCTGTAGCCCTCTTATCCAGGTTACGGAAATGCTGCATGGCTGAAATGCCACTTTTGGATGATTGCTTGGGAATGTCTAGCTTCTTGACAAATCCCAGAGAGCCTGGTCCCTTATAGGTGAACTGGTAGGGACAGCAGTCATGCCCCTGAGAGACATAAATGGGTGTTAAAAAATCCCATATCACAACAATATTGTGTTTAAACAACAGCCATTGTGTTAATGACGTAGTTAATAAGAAAACGGTGAGTGTCTATTCGCAGGAGCTGAGCCATGAGTGTGGAAAAAAAAAAACGTATAGCTGATAAAAGCATTTTAACTTGTGATGGCAACATTTAGTGTGCTGATCTGTGCATGTGATGCAAACAAATGGACTATCGCCTTATTGAGACAAACTCCCTACTAAAATCCAGGGAGGTGAATTTTTTTTTGACTGGAATTAGCTGAAAGAAGCAAACATAAAAAGCTCAACAAAGCTGGAAGCAACAGTACAGTGGGAGTCCTCGGTCGGCGTTCTCTCATCAACCAACTTTTAGTCAAGTATGACACACACACATGCCCGCGTGCGTGCACACACACACACACACACACACACACACACACACACACACACACACACACACACACTTGCACTCATAGCAAGTCACTAATTACCGCGGCAACAATTTCCGTGGGGCTGACATATAGGATGCTCAGCAGTGGAAGACTGTCAATGGTCAGCTGTGTTGCCCTGGACAAACAAAGTGATCAACAAATAACAGTATGTCAACAGACAAATATGTTTACTGCACATTACTGCCACCAGCTGTTTACCAGCGGAATAGCATAAAACACACATTTCTGGTTAGGCTACAAGAAAATGTCGCACGCTGATAGTTCCTGTCCTGTATTGAAAGTGAATCTTTTATCTCAGTGGTACTTACTCCTTTCCCCGGGTAGCATCTGCCACAGTGATGCTGCTGTTGTGGGCCACCCAGGACAGCTGGTCTCCACTGGGGGAGAAGGAGACACTGTGAACCCAACCGCCACATTCCTTATTCTCAAACATCACCTCCCCAAAAGGCATTTTGGCCCCCCAAGCAGTGGGTCCAGGCTTGTCCTCGATGTCCTTTATGTAGGCTGAGAAAATCCTAAAAACATCCAAGTAGAGTTTTGAGTTAAATTCAATTTTAATTTGGTAAATTGGAAATAATTTCAAGGGTAATGCGGTTCGGAAAATGGATGGAAATACTTTCATTTAAAAAATATATATATTTTCTCTACATTTTCCAGTACATAGAAAAAGTTCCATGCCCAAAATTATACATATCATTTCTTAATACGGGTACTGTTTATCCATTGTTCTAAATTTTAAGTCGATCAGAAAGCTATCTGTCTGTACAATGTCTATGTATGTCATATTAAGTTTGTACAGAATGGTGTAAAAATTTGCCCCCTTGAAATAGGCATGGTCATTAACAGTTAAATTTAAAAAAACATTCTCTACTCTAACAAACACATTTTTTGCTTTGATTGAGGGTATGAATTAGTTTGCTCTTAACCGTATGTTCGAGATATTTACATTTTAAAATGCAATATCCACACTCAAAATACTACACACGAATAATGCACACTCTTCATACTACTGAGAACCATATCTGGTTGATATTTTGTCAAAAACAACTGGTGTATTATTTCACTTGGGCATTTAGTCATACTTGAAATCTTGGGAGTGTACTTAGCCGATCCAATAAAAGCACTTTCCTCTCCTACACAGTTCAATATGGGATAACAAATACCTGCAGTGGAGGTCTGCAGACCCAGCTGCCAGAAGAATGTTGTTGGGATGCCAATCCAGGCTCAGAATGGTGGAGCGAATGGGCTTTTTGATGTGCTTACTGAGCCACCTGTGGGTAATAAGGGAAAAAAATTCAAAAAGCTGTCGTGACACACTTAAAGGAAACTGTAAAAGGTGAAATGTGCTGAGCTGTAGCAATCTGGAGCTGTGTCAGTGTATCTATCAGAAGTATTTAACGGCCTGCACGTGATGTCTGTGTTTGACTTGTGCTGAAATTAATCACACAACACCATCAGTTACTATCTTATGGACCAAGAAGCAGTATTCAAATGTGTACTGTAAAGCAACGTGGAAACTGTGCATTTCGTAACAGACTACTGTGTGGTTATGGTGTGGTAGTTATAAACCTGTAAAATCTGGTTGGTGGGGATTTAATTTCCACAGTAAATTTCTGTGCCGGTGGGGCCTTCTATTGGACCCAAGCAGTAAATGTAGCATCAAATTTGTGCAAAATTATAAGAGTACCATTTTGAAATCAGAATTTTGTGAATTATTGTTTGTCATTTTCTTCCAAGAGAAAAGGTACAGTATGTATACTGTAGCAAAGAAGGGCTGTGTGTTTCCAATTTGTTATTACCAATCATTTTCCTTCTCAAAATAGCAGACAGAGATGAGTCGAGCTCCACTGCCCAAGGCAAACTTGTTCTCCAGGGGTGACCACTTTACACAGGTGGCTGCACGGTTGATTCGTACAAGGACCAGAGTGGGCTTCCACGAGCCATCCTTTAGAGTCCACACGTAGGCGTTGCGGTCAGAGGCACAGGTGACGATGCGATTGGACTCAGGAGCCCAGTCAATGCCTGTGAACATGACGATGAGGTTCCATTAAAGAATAATTAATGATGTGAAGCTCAAATACACAAATGCTTGATTCACTTTCAATGTACATAATACCGTATTTTCCGCACCCAAAGGCGCACCTAAAAGCATTCCATTTTCTCAAAAGCTGACACTGCGCCCTATAACTCGAGGCGCCAAATCTAAAGAAACTGTCACTCTCTATACCAGTGTTTTTCAAACCCTGTGCTGCGGCACACTGGTGTGCTGCAAGACATTGTCAGGTGCGCCGCGGGAAAATATCCAATTTGTATGCCTGTGCGGTCTATCGCCCAGAAAGTAATCATGTAGTACCCTCCCATACCACGAGGGAGCAGCAACAGCTAGCCAATTGCCTTGTGTTTCTCGACTACTCGAGACAAGCGAATTTGTGCTGCATGAATGCAGGACGACAGTGAACCAATACATATGAAAGATACTTTATTCTTTGTGTTCATTTGATTCCAATTCAAGCTGTTATAACGTCATTCTTAAATGTTAAAAACGGTTATAGTAACAATATAACACGTTAATTGTTCAAATAAGCGTTTTTTTCTCACATTTTCAGCTAGTGGTGTGCCGTGAGATTTTTCAATGAAAGAAGTGTGCCTTGGCTCAAAAAAGTTTGAAAAACACTGCTCTATACATTCCCCATTGAGTTGTTTCCCTGTTAGTGTACCTATGCCATCTCGTGGTGATTATTAGCAGGAACCAATTGTAACCTTAAAGCAGACATGTCCAGCTCTGGTCCTGGAGGGCCACCGTCCTGCCTGTTTTCAAGTTCTCCCGCCTGCAACACACCTGATTCAGATGATCAGCTCATCAGCCAGCTCTGAAGCAGCATTAGAATGATCCTGATGATTTGAATCAGGTGTGTTGCTCCTGGAAGAGCTGGAAAACAGGCAGGACAGCGGCCCTTGAGGACCGACATTGGACACCCCTGCCTTAAAGGCTTCTGCCCAACATTAATTGACAAGTGCATTCGCCAACACACAACTACTTTGTGAGCTCTGCGTAGCCATGATGAACCAAAGATAATACCAAAAGCATCGTTAGCTACTGACGAAAACGAAGGAAGAAGGAGACACACAAGGTGTGTGCCTTTTTGTTGAATCAGTTGTCTTCATAACTTTTGTCTTTCATTTATTGTTTTGTAATGCCGTTTGTATCTGTGTTTCATGTCTGTGGTTGTGACCAGTTCTCATTGTTGGAGCTGCAGCGGTTGTGAAGGCACTGTATGAATAAAGATGTATTGTATTGCCTTTAGCATAGCACCATCTAGTGGGTGCATACTGCAACCGCAACCACTACAGTAGCTTCTATTCACTGAAGGTGAGCCTTATAGAGCAGGAAATATAGTAAATATTACATTCATTATGTGGCTTTCCTCTGTTTCTTTCAGCCATGGGAACACATAGATTGCCTGCCTGATTTGCTGATGTTACCTGACCTTGTCTCACTAAAGACTTTTCCTGATCATCTGAAACTTACCTCTGCCAGCCTGTCTGATCTGCTGATACTACTTCACACTACCCATTGCATTAACGAACGTGGCTTTCTGCCATTTGGGCCCAAAAACTGTGTCGGACCTTAACATTTGCACTTTTAAAATCCCACCTCCAAAGCCAATCATTTTTAGCATGGAGTTGATATTCTGCCGTGCAATTATTACACATTATTGCTGTAAGTCAATTTAAGTTGACAGATGCCACAGCTGGATACAACGGTAGGTTGTGGTAATGTATGGCCTTCGGGATTGAGCATCAGAGTTTTTGTCACACAATGAACTTGGGAGAGGTAATAAATGTAACTGAAAAAATAAAAAGAAGACACGGTTAAATATTTGAAGTGGAAGCCACCCTTCCCTCAGGCACTCTCAAGCGATACAAGCTGTTATACCTGTGATACGTCCACTGTGCTCAGTAAGCTCATGGATCTTGATCCAGTCTCGGCCTTTCTTTTCATAAATGTTCACCACATTGTTGTTGGGGCTTACTGCAATTTCTGTAGGGAAACAAGTATTCACAACATTTTTGTATAGGATGTACAGGTATTTCCAAATGCATTTATGGAAGGACTTCATTTCATGGAACAAAGCAGGACAAATTAAGAGTCTAAAATCTTGTCATGGCTAAACCTGGCAACGTAATGGGATCATACAGTACAATCTTACTGGTATATCTTTTCATCTATAAACCCATTTAATATTTGATACATATTATATACCTCATATATTTGTTTTGAAAAAGACTGTTTGCTCCTGTCATCTCACCATCAAGTCGGGATCTTCCCTCTCTTTTGAACTTTCTCGGTATTAACAAAACACTGACACACCACAGTTAAGACAATTTATGTGTCAGTGTTTGGTTTAGTTTTAGTCAAACCAACTCAATTACAATGCATCATTAAAGGTGCAAGTCTGTGCTTTGTAGTTCAAGCCTTTGGTCAGAGCTGTCATTTACTGTGTCTGTCTGTCCATCTGTCCATCACTGACAGTTGAGCAAAATTTGTTTAACGCACACTTCATACACCGTTATTTTCACATCAAACATAGACAGTAAAAGTGTTGTATTGGGAACATTGTAGTCAGTTAGCTAGTCTGTCTTTTATCACTGTAAGGCATGATGAACATTGTGTACAAGAAAAAGCAACAATACACTCTGCAGTGCTCAGTGGTATCTTCAGCTGTGATCCCATCAGTGAACCTCTTTAGTCCATTTGCTGTTTTGGTAATCAGATTCCTTGTGGTTCCACAGGCAGCATTAATGCAATTACGGGATAGAGAAAAAGCATCTGCAATACACCAGTGACGTCTCTGCAGTTGGGGCCAGTGGGGCCTGGTCCCATCAGACAGCGCTGTTGAGCACTACGCACGCTCAAAATAACTGTGAACAGAATTGGTCTTTATAGATCATAATTTATTAAATATTTTAGCATGAATAACAATATTCAATAAATACCAGTTTTGTTACAAAGACAATTTCGTTACAAACAATTATGCATAACACAAACGCTTTACCAAAGTCAATTTCAATGGTCTAACTTCTTAAAATACGACTGGAATAGGGCCGGTCCATGAGTGCTTGTTTGAGTGACGAGCCACTCAAATCATATCGCACACATCCAAAACTGCTCTCAGTAGACGGTCATGGGGCTACATTAACTGGGCCCATCATCCAATTAAAATTGATACAGTATATGTGACGTGTCGCTAAGACGCAATCAGCACATGCTCAGTTTTGGCGGATGGCAGTATAAAGGAGTAGGCTTGGTTTTCATCGGGAGCAAAAGTACAATAATAGTAATTTTATAAGGGGGAATTTTAGAACTTTGCCACTTACGCAAAAAAAATAATTATATATATATATATATATACATATATATATATTAGAGCTGTCAAACGATTCAAATATTTAATCGTATTAAAAATGCAACTGTCATAATTAACTCAAATTCACAAAAAATTAATCGGGATTTCTCACGCATTTTTTATCGTTTCTGAATTTCCTTTTATAGTTTTTTGTCCTATTTTTCCCTATTTTAATGCTCTCATCAACATGGAACCATGAATCAGTTTTCTAAGTGCAAAATGCAAATATTTACTGAAATAATTTCGATTTTCAATTTTACATGAACATTTTTCACTTGGAGCAGTTATTCATACATAATCTCTCACACAATATTACTGTCTATCAACAACAGTGAAAAAAATATTTTGTCACACAACAGCTGCTTTAACAGCTCTTTTTATGGAATCAAAAGAGAGCACTATAACATTATAAAGTGCACATCTAACGTAAACTAGGACTCAGCCTATAGTGGATTTAAGCCATGGTTGCATACTTTGTTTTTCTAAAGTTTGCTTTGAACACAGCAGTCAGGCTATGTTGATTCTGTTGGTCCTTCTTGTGAGGAAGTTTCTCTATGGTTTTGTGTAGACATCATTTCGGATGACTACACTTGGTTCGATGACAACACTGGAGACGTTTTATTTTCAGTGTGTTCGCTAGGTCGCTACCACTGCACCGCTGAACTCTCGCCGTGCCTCAGCGCACCGTCACTGTCAGACGAACACAGAGATGCTCCACCCGCTTTATTTATATGGACATGGAACACTGTAACCTTCCACACAAAATAGTTCCAGACAAGTAACAATCGCGTCAGTGGCATACATCGTATTCGACAGGCTACCTGCACTTTAAAAAATAGTTCCAGACAAGTAACAATCGCATCAGTGGCATACATCGTATTCGACAGGCTACCTGCACTTTATTCACCAGAGTCTCATCAACCTAGTCTCTTATTTCTCTCCCGAAACAGTGTCTTCTCCCACTTGGTGTACCTTAGTCTTCTCCGCGACATACAATCTCTGTACACAGCTTGTAATGGAGGCTCTCGCTGGCAATCCGTAGTGGAGTTGTTAGATGCAATGCGAATTATTTCAGCTTGAGTCGAGCTGTGGACAATGTTGACAGGCTTGCATGCAGTAGCCATACATTTAGCTATGGCTTAAGCAAATTTGTTCTTCGTCACTTCATCCTTTTTCTTCGCTTTGAAATGATCCATAGCTGTCTGTCTGAGACGAGGGGGCGGAGTACTCGCGTCAGCTTTGTGCTTGGCTATTAAGTGGTATTTCAGACTCGACGTGCTATGATGATAGCTCAGTTTACGACTGCAAAACATACAGGTAACTTTGGTCTTGTCAGTGGAACAATCTGGCAACTTTTTAAAAGTAAACTTTCCATTCATAAACTCTTTAAGTATCCGTTTTCGGTGTCTCGCGCTGCCGTGTTTGGCAAAACAAACGTGCGTGGACCTGTGCAGCGCGGTTGTTGTTTTGTTTCTGGTTTATTTATAGAGAAACGTAACATCCGCTGTAACGTGTGCCGCGTTAATCTCGCGAGAAAAAATTTAATCCCATTAAAACTCATTTAAATGAAGGCCAATAAAAACGCGCCAAACTGACAGCTCTTATATATACAGTATATATACACACACATATATGAGAGAGAGAGAGAAATTAAACGTCTGGAAACGCATCAGCCGGTGTATTAACATTGTTCAAACAGGAAAGGACAAAACCCGCTCTTTCAACCTGCGTGTGCGATGTGAAAATCGCTTTTTTGCTTTCCCTGCCTGCTGTTCGGCGAAGACACTACACGGTCTAGAGTTGGATTCCAAGATTTGAACACTTCAAAGCTTTTATTCATGGCCTTAATTTGGCTTTGAATTAAATGGATCGTGGTCTTGATTACGACTTTATTGTGTAGGCTTTACTGCTTGTGGATGTCAAGTACCCACTGTGGTGCCCCACTCAACTTTTCATGCCAGAGACTCACTGATTACCACAGTTGTGCATATCCACAAAGGTTTACCTCAGGTGTTACTCCAAAAGAAAGTACGCCGGTACAAGTGGTTGACAGTGTTTCACCTACGTGTCCTGTCTTTATTCCAGGTGTGGCAAGAAAGTGGCTCCAGACCAAAACTGTAGCGTGACATGTCTGAACAAAGATGGGAGAAGCTGTTGGAATGTGGCTGCCAGACCAGATGGTCTCCTGAGACTGAGATCAAGGAGGAGCACAGGGAGATACTTTGTCATAAAAGAGACAAAAGAGCAACAACATCCACTAAATGTCTTGATCAATATCTGTTAGCACTCTTTCATATTTATTCTGGTGTACACACACATTTTTTGGTCCTTCATGAGCAGACTTGTTTGAGAAAATAATACACACCTTTTGAGGAGTGGTGCATACTATGCAAACAGGATTTGTCTTTGCCCTTACTGTACTATCTGTGCACCCTCATCCCCTGGAACAAGAAAACGTTTACTATTTGTACTTATCTTGATTGTCCAAGTGCTACTATAAAGCGGGGGTATTCATTTTCAGCCTTCCTCAAGCAGGTAGAGGCAGCAATAATAATACATGTAGTCACAAGCTCCAGGCAGACTAAACGTTTTTCAGCTTCATGTATCAAATAGCAGAAATGGAATTCGCTGACTCGATGCGACGAAAAAATGTAACAACCACTTACCTTTTGTGTAGTTCAGATGAGTAGTACACTAGTTAGTGGCTGTAGTGTATATTCGTGGACTCTGGACAGTCGACACGAATGGAGCTGAGCAGTCGTACTACAAGGAAGTCAGTATGTTATTACCCAAAGGAGTGAAGGAAAAGTGGGTGTGTCTAAGTGTCAGGGTTGAGGATTGGGTTAGCATCTCATTTGGACGGAGCAACATACAGTACAGTACACTCTTACTAATAATGTAGCAATCATTTCAGATGTGAATGTATGGGGGGTACGTTTATTTATTAGTGAGAGTTGGCAGGTCAATTTAGTCCGCACTGAAGGTCCAGGTCCAAAATGCACCACCCACCACTGGTTGCCAGAATGTGGGGAAGAAGCCAGAATAACCACTCCGCCACCCACTTTATTGAATGATTGAACAACTCTGAAATGGTTGCCAGTCAATTGCAGGTTAATTGACTGTGGGTGTGAATGTGAACGTTTGTTTTTTTCTATATATGCGCTGATATTGGCTGGCGACCATTTTAGGGTTACACTCATCCTTGCCCAGTCAGTTGGGATAGATGGTAATAATGTATTAAGCAATAAATACATACGCAAACAAATAAATTTTAAAAAACTAAAAGAAAGAAAGAAATGAAAAACGAAAGAAAAAAGTTGCAGTCATATTTATGATCAGAATCCTGAAGAATACTCCGTCCATTTTCAGAAGACGGTCCACGGCGGCTTGAACTCGGATCGCTTGAACGTTACGTAACTGAGCACATCACACAGAAAGCGAACAGACGCTGTGCAGTACTTCTGAAAACAGGAAGTTAGCGTGAAACCGTGTTAGCGGAAGTAGTTCTCTACGGCCCGAAAAGAAAACAAACAGGGAACGCTCCGAGCGGGACTTGGTAAGGACTTTTGTCAAGTTTGCATTTTGAGCTGCAACGTGTAAAAGTTTTTGAATAAAAGAAGTGGATATTATAGATGTCTGCACTTACCACTTCCCGTCGTCTTTGGTGTTAGCTTATGTGGTTTAAAAGTTAGCTTTGCTCGGAAAATAAACATTACAATATTTTATGTCGATTATATGACTTACTTTCAGACTTGCATCATTGTAATTTTGTTATCATCTCATAGACATAGTTTATAACCCCCAAAACACCGACAGTGGTTTGTACTGATAATAAACTTTATTATAAGTATGCAAAGAGTTAGCCTGAAGAAAGTTAGCGATACCAGATCAGTTCAGTTACTCTGTGAGCGACCGCTTAACACTTGGTTTTCTTCGCGTTAGTTTTTAAAACGCGTAACGTACAATTAATTCAAAATGCGTAAATTCAATCAATCACTAATATTCAATAATAGTCATAAAGAAATGTATATGTAATGCAAATAAATCATTCTTGTTAAATTTAAAGCACTGGTGCTGGGACGTGAAATTGGAAAACTAGCATAATGACCGTAGAATGGTATGACTTGATGGGAAAATACAATACAGTAATACTATTAATTTGCTACCATTTAAGATGTTGTTACAGTTCCATACTATTGTGCAGAGATAGGCACTTTACCCTGTTTTGCCGGTCCGTCCTCCGTCCGTGACCTGGGCACCCTTCCGTCATCGTCCCTCCGCCCTTATTAATAAAATAATCGTCTTCTGTTGCCGTACATCCTCGTCCTTTCAAAGAGCTTCTGTCCTTTAAATTCACCAGTCCCCCACGCCCCTCGCCAATAAAAAGCGTCTGTGCATGACACCGTGGGAGAGAGGCTAACGGCAAAGATTTCAGAATTCATGAACATTATTTAAAGACCATTAGCTGGCTCATTTCCTATTCACATCCATTTACCGGACGGACAGGCCGTTTGCCACACGTATGTGCACTCTTCCTCCACATAGATACACAGTACAGCAGTATGTCTTGAACTCTTTTAATTAATGGGCCAGTGCACGCAAGAGCATTGCAAAATATCATTCTGTTCCGAATGCAAATATTTAAATTCCATATTTGAATGCTTTTCCACTCACACGCGAATCCCTATTCGAGTCACCACCATTTTAAGACCGGCAGTAAAAAAGTGTACAAGAGGCTAGCACACAATTGTTTGAACCAGTGTGGACCACTTTACACATCAATGATATAAATTATGAACAGTGTGGACAATTTAACACACACAAAAACATACTTTATTATTTTCAGTTCGTATTCGGCCTCCTGTTGCTTCTTCTCAAACTGCCTTTTGAAGGTGCGGTACCCCAATAAGGGACATGTTCTGTTGAGGAAGACCAGCTTGTCAAAGCTGGCACTGACCCTGACGGTCCTCTTTGGCCAGCGGATGTCGCTGGCTGTGGAAAAAACCCTCTCCACAGATGTTGTATTTAATAGATAAGTCCACCCACGCCTCCCTGTGCTCCGCTGGCACGTTCCCTATGCAGTACGTGTGTTGTGTGAGCAGTGGTGTGCTTGAAGCATTCCAAGGCAATTCGAATTTTTGTCCTTGGCACATTTCACCCGAGTAAGTTGAAATGAACTTTTGGCCACCTCCCCACGGGGTCGAAAGCATACGTCACACGCATACACATGAATAAGCAGACGCAGCTGAATAAATTTAAACAAAGGGAAAAAAAACCCTAACACACTTATGGTGTGCACAGGACAGAGAGGCAAACAACACAGACAGCTTTCTTAACCGGCTTGATTGAATTGTTCACAACTGTGTAAGTGCCAACCAAGATAGCTCCCAACACAACCACCGTCAGCCACTCGACTCATTGGTGATGTGTAAACCTTTTTTGAACGGAGGATGAGTGGTCCTTCTCTTGTCCGCTTGGAGCAAAGCGAAGTCACTCCCTCACACATACAAACACGAGACAAGGTGCATGTCGTGATGTTTCACATTCGGGTTGAAGTCGTGTATTAGCGGATAAAACGCGCAAATCAGGCTGGACGTGTTTCTGTCAGTCGTTAGTGAAATGGGCATCTGTGGGTACATGACCTGGTTAGGAATGATTACGAGGATGGACGAAAGCCCACTTCCGTCCTTGCTTAATCCATCTTAAAAAAAACAACAAAAACTTCTTGTTCTCCATCCCCAAAATGGGCGTCTGTCCGTCTGGGACGGATGCAGGGACCGTTTCGTCCCAGGGATGGAATGCCCATCTCTGATTTTGTGTGATCATGGATAATGTTTCCATGTTGTTGTTTTTTAATTGCAGTTATAGTAAGAACATTGACACAATACATAGAACACTTCCTGCACACCTGATAATGGTTGTATGATCAGGACAGTATTCCTCTTGACTCTTATTTCTATTCACATGGTTTCCTCCGAAAATCTAGTTTCGAACTTTAAACAAATTGAAAGAACACATTGTTTTTGCCCTTCCAGGTGCAATATGCAATATTGACACTAACAACCCTTGAAGCATTGTAAGCTAGTTCTTTTAACAGGGTTCGTACGGGTCCTTAAAGTTCATAAAATTCCATAAAAAAAGAAGTTGTAAAATTATGTTCTTAATTGTCATAAAATTTCAGGGAAAGCTTCTAAAATCAACAAAAATCCATAAAAATGAACCTGTGGTGTTCATTTCATTTGTGTATGTCATTTTCTCCACCCTTTCAATTTATAGTTTTGTCTGAAAATGCAGGACCTGGTACCCTCTCTGCTTTTCCCGCCGTCGCCCATTAGTTCCGACGATGATCACATGATCACTTTGGGTCATTTCGGGTAACAACAATAGATCGACGCCATGCTGGGGCAGTGAATGGATGGTTTGGTTGCCAGCTCTGCGAACAATTACCGTATTTTCTGGAAAAATGTATTCATCGAAGTTATTGATCTCAACAAGTGACAGACAAATATGTAGCGATGCCACTCGAACGAGCGCACCTCAGCAGTCGATAGTCCGCTGCTCTGTGCTGTGTGTGCGTCAGCTAAGCTTCGCTGTTGTCTCGGCTAGGCTAGCTTATCTGTTGTCGTAGATCAAAGCGTCTTTGAGCTGTGACGTCGGTTGCGTCGGCGCTGATTGGTTGAAACCAAAAGACGTACGCGTGAGTACATGTTCGCGCGGACGCACACAGCAGAGAGCAGTGGACTTTCGACTCCTGAGGCGCGCTTTGCTCGAGGGGCGTCGCTACAAATATTCCAGGACAACGCTATTTTCAAGTGGCTTGGCTGGACAAGGAGTTCCATGATTGGGTCCCGTGATTGGGTCGGAAAAATTGCTGACGATAATACGTCGGCCTCCTGCGAGTGTGCAAGAAGGGCATCTCCTTGAGAGGTAAAACTTGTCATAGCCTCCTAGGCAAATCAAATGCATTGAGGCACACAGCAAAACAGAAGAAAATTGATCTCCAAGAACTTGCAAAAGAGATTGAGGAGAAAACTAAGTCACTGTCTGCGATTCCCTAATTGTCATATCAGTTTCATATTTGTCATTATAAAACATGTCTGATCATTGAAAGTGGTATGAGGGAAAATAATAGGGTTGTACCATTTGGGATTTAGACTTCTGACATGCATTTCAGTTGTTCAGGTATACTGGATAATTCTAAGTTGGGCACGCAGTACTACTGTGACTGAAACCAGATTTTTCTAAACCCTGTACAGGTGACCCATATGACCATTAGCTCTGTTCTTAGTGTTGTGTTTATTCGAAAATAAATTGAAGTTTTATATTTTGTAAGTTTAAATTTTTCTTTGTGTGCTTTATTTGAGAATTAATTCAAAGTTTTTTTTCATTTTCCTACCTGTGATACAGGTAGCAAAGTGAACATTTGACATATAGTATGTCAAATAAAGGGTTAAGTTATTGCCCCTAAAAATAAAGATGTGCCCTTCCTTTGGCAGCAATGATTTGAACACCAACTCAGTGATAAGTGGCTTTTTGTTCAGCCCGCGTATTGCTGAGCAGGCATTAAATCCACCGTGAATCCCCTGCTGAATGGAGAAAAGTCCTTAAAAAGGGCTAAATTGGTCCTCAAAAGTCATTAAAAGGCCCATAAATAAAAAGCAAGTGGAAGAGTGGGAACCCTATTTAAGCTTTTGTCGTTTCTACTACCACGAATTGTAATTTCTCTCTGCTCCTGTTGTAGATCACAAGAGAAGGATGGCTTCCTGTAGTACAAACAAAGAGGATGAGCGTAAGCTGCGGGAGTGCGAAGTCTATGTTCAAAAGCACAACATTCAGCGGGTGCTGAAAGACTGCATTGTCCAGCTGTGCACAGCCCAGCCCGAACGACCCATGGCGTTCCTCAAGGACCTCTTTGAAAAACTGGCAAAGGTTGTTTCTTATGCAAAATACATCTATTAAAAGCTGAGATAGACTTCATCTTACCTGTGACCTTCAAAACTGGTAAAAGAAATGTAGGGGTGAATGAAATTTTGAAAACAAAAAAAATATTTGATTTAGATTTTATTAGCGTTGTGTTGTTTCTCCAATCACAGTGGGACAATGTGTGTGATGACACCTTTGACTGTGAAAAATGTGTGTAACCGCTTTTCCATCCCATATGCTGGCTTGTTTTGTATAGTCTATTGTTTAAATTGTTGTATGTCATGCCACATATTGTTAATCATTCGCGTGTTGTAATGAATAAGGTGCAATCACAGCAGCATTTTGATAGCTGCCATCCCTCCTGAGCAATGGTGCTGTGTCCAATTGTGTAAAGTAAAATAGCTGTCAAGAAAATGAACCCCCGTGACACTGTTGATGCTCTTTCCACCAACAGGAGGAGGTCCAGCAGATGGTGTTACAGCAGAAGTCCACGGACTCGCGTGAAGATGAAGTTTCACCACCTATGAATCCTGTGGTGAGGGGCAGGAGCAGGAGGGGCGCTATCAGTGCTGAGGTGTACACGGAGGAAGACGCTGCCTCGTATGTCAGAAAGGTCAGTGCTAAAATGCACCGCTGCAAATCTGCACATAGAAGTGAATGCTGGACTAGCTTACCTTGCATTGGGCATTGAATGTTTTTGGTCTTTTCTGTTTTATTTTGAGAATGTTCTCATTTGTGTGTCATGTAAAAATGTCACATGGATGTTTGAGTTGGGCACCTTTTGTCATGTTTGCAGTGTAAACTGCTTCACAGCAAAGTGTACATCTGATAACCAAACACTGGCAGTAATGCGCAGGATGAATTGGTCACCGACCAAGAAAATAATCCTTCTGTCTGCCATATATTTTGCAATTTATCTTCACTGGTTAAACTGAAAGAACCGTAAATCTCTCCAGTGAGAATACAACACACATCCCTGTTTTACACAAGAGTTGGTCAAGGTAGATACTTTGCAGGTCAAAATTTGCATGTTGTGCATCATTAATAAACATTGAATAGCAAAACTGAGAATCACAGAATTTGGACGCACTCATGTTAATGCTGCCGCGACGCCCTAATGTCACCTAGGCACGGGACGTAGGCCGTCGAGGCAAGCTCGGGGCTGCTTCGGCCACAACCAGCTAGATAGCAACAAGTTTTACTGGCTACTAATTGTCAATAATCTTCACCTCCATGGTGGTGAATTAGCTACAGATCTGACAAATATCATACTGAAGGGATGATGAGGAAAAACTGAGAAGCCACGCTAATTGCTAGGCTAACCTAACACTGACACAAGTAGTGTGTTTTTAATGTCAGAATTAGGTGTTTGTAATGTTTGAGTCCACTTTAAACAGATGTCTGTCTGGAACCTTGTTAAAGGCTGTGTTTGTGAATGTGGAGGTTTTTTTTTTTTTAGACTAAATTGTAGACTGAAATTGGCCAACATTGAGTAACAAACTAGCAGGACAATTAATACCGGTAAGTGTCTCGAGATAAAACCTACTTGCTGAACAGAACTGGAACTGAAAATGTGTTACGATATGCTACGCCATATGTCAAACAGGAGGAGTTGCCTATAAATGTCAAAGTATATGACTGTACAAGTAGTATAACATATTTATAATATCAGTTGCAATGTTTGTTTGTTTTCACAATAGAATATAAGGTGCTTCGAATAATGGCCCATTTTAAAACTGTTTTCATATATAGGGCGCACTGCATTCATTATAAGGTGCAGCTACAATTAGTGGCTGCGGTTGTGCTATGCATCCACTAGATGGTGCTATGCTAAAGGGAATACAACACAATACAGCTTTATGTAGATATAGCCTTCACAACCAACAAAGCCATGAGAACTGGTCACAAACACGGACATGAAACATATAAATACAAATGGCATTACAAAACAATAAATGAAAGACCAAAGTAATGAATACCATTGATTCAACAAAAAGCCACACAAATCTTGTGGCATCACGTCCACAAGGGCTAAATATCCTGAGAAGTCTTACTTGTCTCCTTCCTTCGTTTAGTCAGCAATTAACTATGCTTTTGGTATTATCTTCGGTTCATCATGGTTGCGCAGAGCGAACCAAGTAGTTGTTGGTTTGAGTGCGTGTTGGCAAATGCGCATGTCAATTAGTGTCGGGCAGAACCCTTTTAGGTTACAATTGGTTCCTGCTAATAATCACCACTAGATGGCGTCGGAACACTAACAGGGAAACAACTCAATGGGGAATAGAAAGAGAGTTACAGTCTCTTTATATTAGGCCCATCCGATTATAGGGCTCACTGACGGCTTTTGAGAAAGTTGAATGGTTTTAGGTGTGCCTTGTAGTGCAGTAAATACAGTTAATACATTCTGGATTATCCTGACAAAATTTGTCATGAATTTCCACACTTGACATCACTCATCTCTCCCTCTTGCAGTCTCTTTCAGTCACACTCTGTCTTTGCTTTCTCTCTTTCTCGACCAGGTTATTCCAAAAGACTACAAGACGATGGCAGCTCTGGGCAAAGCCATGGAAAAAAACATCCTATTTGCCCACTTAGACAGCAACGAGAGAAGGTATCACATCATTCTAGTCGGTGCGCCGCGAACAATCCTTGACGAACATTTCTTGCTCATCAAACAATTGTTTTTGGTCTTTCAGTGACATATTTGATGCCATGTTTTCTGTCAACTACATTGCTGGAGAAACAGTCATCATTCAAGGTAGGGCTGGGCGATACGGCTGAAAACTATTTCATATGAGTCAGTTCATAAGATAAGATATGCTTTATTTGTCCCACATCTAATTAATATTTTTAACTTAATGAAAATAAGAAAACATAAATAAATACAATAAAAGACCATCTCTAGAGGAAAAAAAGCTAGTTATCAAGGAATGTACACTCTTGTGTATATTTTAATATAGTGTAAGGTGCAGTGTTGTTTACATCTCTGCTTTCCGAGCAGTGCCGTCAATATGTATTTACGAATAAGGTAAAGGTGTTTCCCCAAAAATAGCGTTGATTCGGTTATATTAAAATCCACTCTCTGTTCATACAGTCTAAGTGTCGTGCCTAAAAATCACTCGTCACACAAAAACTCACAATCACCTATTATTTTTTTCCTGTTTCAGGTGATGAGGGAGACAACTTCTATGTTATCGACTTGGGAGAAATGGATGTAAGATTACTTTCATATTTTTGGGTGCAACTGTTTACAGCATACATTTGTTAGGCTTTTCATAAGGCGGCATGTCAGAACAGTTTGGTGTGTGACTCTTGTCCAAATTCCAACCTCATCTTTCCAGCTTTCGTAGGGGTTTCCTTCTTAAAAAGGTGGCAGAACTCTGTGTTTGCTCACCATCCTCTGCTACCGGCGTTACCTTGAAAACGAACTTGTATTTCAACTCAAGACCTCTTTATTTAGCAACTGCTCTCCTCAGATTCATTACAACCACCGAACTCCCTCCAAACCCCGTGCTCTCTCTCTGCATCACCGAAGTAGCACTGCCTCCTAGTAGTGTCGCATGTGAAGGTTATTACTTAAAATAAAACAACACCAGACGCTATCATGCAAACAGAGTAGTGAGGTGCAAGGACATAGTTAATTGCAGATAGCAAAATGCGACAAGCCCTCTCTCCTCCAGTCTTAGTTTGTACTGCTGACTTTTGTGTGTGTGTGTGTGTGTGCGTGTGTGTTTGTGTGTGTGATGCTGGCTTAAACTAAATTTTTGCATAGGTGACGTCACTCTCTGCAACTAGATCTCCCAACTATTTATTCAGAATAAAAAAAATATATTTTAAACAATTTTCTTTCCTTTATTGTACATATTTCCAATTAAATAAAATTCATTGTCATGGTGTTCTCATGCTTTTAGGTGTGCCTTATAGGGCGGAAAATACGGTACATGTCAAATAAGCTGTTTTTTTCGCAACACACTACCATGATTCAACGTATGAAACATAAAGAATGACGTCAAAAAAGATACTCCAATGCAGTAGCGACCAACCCTTTTGAAACTGAGTGCTTATTTTAGGAGTGGATAGGTCTGACTCAGAATTGCATTTTAAACAGTAACAGGCAGATCTTCTGAGAAACCCACTCTAACAGATACGTTTGAATGTATAGTGCTCTATAACTGGGTAACATTTTCAAAAATGCCAAAAACAACTGTACCCAACAAGATCATGTACATTTACACATGGATTTAATATAACACTTAATTGTGGTGGATAATAATGACTGCAAGCTTGGTGCATCTCCTTGCAGGTATATGTGAACAACGAGTGGGTGACCAGCATTGGTGAGGGTGGAAGTTTTGGGGAGCTTGCTCTGATCTATGGGACCCCACGGGCAGCTACTGTTCGCGCGAGGTCCGATGTCAAGTTGTGGGGCATTGACAGAGACAGTTACAGGAGAATACTTATGGTAAGCAGTGCTTTTTCACAATGCATGCTAATATTAATAACTGCATTGTTGATTAAATTTTATACACGCATGTACACATGCATACGGTACATACATACACTAGGCCTTGGGTGTCAAAGTCAAGGCCCGGGGGCCAAATCTGGCCCGCCACATCATTTTATGTGGCTTGCGAAAGCAAATCAAGCATGTCAAGTTCCATGATGCTTGCTAAAGTCTGAACCAAAATTTCAAATTGTCGTATGTAATCCACAATAACAGTCATTATTCTTGACTTCTGATTTTAAAACTAGTTATCCACCAATTTCTTGTGCGCTATGTATGCAATATGTGGAGGTGATTAAACATTTATAGGGTTTCCCAAAATTTATAATGGCCCTCCAAGGGAAACCGTAACTACAATGTGGTCCGCGACAAAAATTTGACACCCCTGCACCAGGCCCATTATGTACACGAACATATTATACATATATACACATATACAATATGTACACATCAACTGTACATATCAAAGATGTTTTGTATTTGATTTGTAGGGAAGCACTTTAAGGAAGCGGAAGATGTATGAGGAGTTCCTGAGCAAAGTTTCAATTTTAGGTGAGTGTAAATATTTGTTTTGCATTTAGACATTAAGTTTCCCGTTTTTAGTGCATGCTTCATATTTCCTGACCATGTTAACAGAGTCTTTGGACAAATGGGAGCGCCTGACTGTGGCCGATGCCTTGGAGACGGTGCAGTTTGAGGATGATCAGAAAATTGTTGTGCAAGGAGAGCCCGGTGATGAGTTTTTCATCATCTTGGAGGTAAACACCATCTTCTGAGGCTGATTTTGCACTGCATATCCCAGTTCACAATTCTGATTCAATATTCACCCAGCTAAAGTGAGAGGGATGACCGGCAGCTATTGCAGAAATCAGCATTCATGCCAGACACCCTTCATACACCGTAATGTAATGATACATGTATAGATTGCGTTTACATTACATCAAGAGGTTGCGATTATACCCTCCACCTATTATATTTTCACATTACATTTATTTGAAATGTAATTCAAGTAATGATTGATGTGGTATTAGGGGACAGCAGCAGTGCTGCAAAGGCGGTCCGAGGATCAGGAGTTTGTGGAAGTTGGCAAACTTGGACCATCAGATTACTTTGGTAAGTTCCAGTCAAGCAGAAAACCTTTACCTCTACCAAACCCTGTCATTAATCATCTATTCTACAAGGGAATCAATACAGTTTATAATTTTGAACTATCGAGTATCTTAAATACATCACTTGAAAACATCCCTAACACAGTGTGTCTCAATACATTTATACATACTTTGACACATCTTCCCATCCAGGCACCCTGCCACAGCAAGTTTAATGACACAAAGACACAAACTCATGTTGCCTGCCACATCACTGAGGGCCGCAATAGGACATTCTTGTTTATAAAAGCAGTTTCGAGACCCACATTTTGAATTTAGCTTTGAAGTTATGTTTATTTTATTTACAATTTTTAACTTACCGTAAATTCCGGATTACAAGCCGCTACTTTTTTCCACACTTTCAACACTGCGGCGTGTAATATAAAGCGGCTTTTTAATTTTTTTTTTCCATCGCGGGAAAAACATGGATCAATAAAATGAATGAGTCTTTCACTGAGGCCCGATGAGATTGTATGACTAATCACAACTTCCGCTCTTTTTGCCGTAGGGGGAAAAAAATGTGTTACCCGGCAACAGTCGACCAATAAAATGAATGAGTAATACACAGGGGTCCAATCAGTGGCGTTCCGTCAGGGCCAGCAAGGCCTTCTCTGCTGGCCTAAACATTCTCAGAAAAGTACATTTAATACATTTACTTTTCTGAGAATAACAAATTTAATTTGTTATTTTATTTTCATAAATATGGAAACAAAATTATTCTTTGTATTCTCTACGTCATATTATTTCCACTTAGTCGAGTGGCTTTCAATGTTATTTTAAATAACATTGAAAGCCACTCGATAAATAATTTATTTATTATGGTAGAGTTTTTAACCAATCATATTTCAGCCAGCTTGTGTTGCGAGGTAAATTAAACTTGCTCGGGGCCTTCAGATTGAACAGAGCAGTGTGCGCTGTAAGTGAACGGACACAGTCAGGTTGCAATAGCCAATCAGATCACGAGTCTGCGTACCAGGGCCAGCTAGAAGGCCTTACGTCGAGACTGGACGTACGCATTCGGTGATTGGATTAGCTCCTGCTAGAGCTATCCCTGCATTTTAACCCAAAATGGCCGACGGAGAAGATGTTGATCTTGTTGCAGAACTACTTTCCACACAATTTTCAAGACAGACCTTCCACGAAAAGCTGGATATTGTGCGAAGAGGTCGCCCAACTCCTGCGCTAGCTAGCCTGTCCCAGCAAGGAAAAGGGTTTGTCCGTCATTTTCAGACGAGCAATTATGAACGGTACCCGTGGCTCACAGCCTCTGAGAAACGCTGCAAATTGTACTGCTGGGAATACCTATTGCTTGCAACGGACCGATTTGGTGTTTGGAGCCACACTGGATTTACCCATTTAAATTGTTTTACCAAGGCAGCAAGGAAACATCAGAGCACGGCTGGGCACTTACAAACTACGGTGTGTTTAAAAACGTTTGGGGACACTCGCGTAGATGTGCAGCTCAGTGAACAGACACTACATTGGTGAGTAAATGAATTTTACATTTCTTGTCATTTTATTTCATTAGTATTAAATTAATGGCAACGAAATAAAATGACAAAGATACAGAAATGTATCAAATAAATCTGCTCACCTGCCATTTATAATGGCTCATTGTAGTCACCTTCATGCACAAAAGTTCGTTCAATCCCAGCTGCTCAACATTTTATTTGCTGTTGTACAGCCGATTCTCAAAATGCAAATGATCTGTTTACTTTATTTTCAAAGAATAGTTTGTTATTGTTTGGTTGGTGTCTTATATGAAACTGCGACATTGCGCAATTTATTGGACAGACTTGTTTCAGATCACAGCGTAATTTGGGTGGCATTTTATTTCGTATTTTTAAATCATCTTTTTATTTTTAACAATATCTGTAAATTTAGTTTTCTGCTCTTAATTGTGAATGCATACTTGATGGTTTTAAATGCTCCTGAAATTAAGTGCTGCTTGACGAGCCTGTATTGTGTTAATGTAAGTGACGTCACTGAAGGCCTAAGGTTGAAATGCACGGCCCGCCACTGGGTCCAATGAAATTGTATGATTACCGGTAATCACAACTTCCTTATTTCAGTCTTTCTTCTAAATCTGATCAACATGGAGAATACCAGACGAAAAGCATATGATGCAGCTTTTAAACTAAAAGCGATCACTCTGGCAGTTAAAGAAGGAAATCGAGCTGTTGTCCGTAATCTTGGTATAGACGAGTCAATGGTGCGAAGGTGGAGGCTCCGGCAAGAACTGAGCCAGTGTAAAAAGACAACCAAAGCTTTTAAAGGTTTTAAAGGTGGGCCGTCGTGGTGTTATAGATTCATGAAATGGAAGCCTGTCTATTAGGGCACGCACGACGTTGTGTCAGCATCTCCCTCCCAATTACGAGGACAAACTTGCTTCGTTCCGCACATTCACACAAACAAAGATAGCGGAGAATTCCATCAGCCCAGATGAAATCATAAATATGGACGAAGGCCCTCTGACATTTGATTTGCCTCTCACTCGGACTGTAAATAAAAAAGGTGACTCCCCCGTCATAGTGAAAACAAGCGGCCACGAGAGAACACATTTGACCTGTGTTTTGTGCCGCGCAGCATCAGGCCTAAAGCTGCCACCGATGATCATTTTTAAGCGGCTGACTATAGAAATAATTTCATATATCCTTTCCCATTTATATGATTTGCATTATTCTATTTAAAGCCTAGTGGGCTGCAGTATTTCTCCTCGTAATTACGCAAATGCACATCAAGATCTCTCTTTGTCTGGCCTCTTATGTGTTTCAGCGCAATTTCGTTGTGCAAATGCATTTATCATGCTCATAAAAATATGGAGATTATTTTAACCTTGAGAAGTTTTGCGTTTTTTTTTTTGCGGGGGTTCAACGGGGGACCGCGTCAGCGGCCTCACCCGGAGGCGCTCCAGGCGGCAGGGACGCAGAAGCAAACCCCCGCCTACTCATTGGGCAGCGGTTTATAATATGGTGCGGCGCATATAATTACAAAATTGATTTTTCTTCATAAATCTGAGCATGCGGCTCTTAATCAGGTGCGGTCTGTAGCCCGGAATTTACGGTACTTTGATTTTCATCATTTTATTTTAGTTTTATTTCATCTTCATTCTGTTCTTATAATTACAGTCAAACCTCGGTTTTCGAACGTCTCTGTTTTCGACTGTTTATATTGCAAGTTTTGCAATATTCTTTCATGTGATGAGGCCCAACTATATCTAATCTCTCACACCAATTCATTTTATTGCTGTGATTCAAAATTTCTGTTTCAAAAATAACGTTTTCATTTACCAAGCAAGGTCCAGTGGGCTCCCTGCAAGCTATACCAAAACGGTGTATATATTGTGTTTTACAATAATACATAACGATATTTATCATGTCATTTTTAACTCTGGCAAACAAATTGAAAGTGTAGAGAGTATCTTGCCCAAGCACAGTAAATGAATGGGTCTTTTATTGTCAACAACCTTTCAAATATCCACACTCTCTAATTTATTCCTGTTCGTTTGTTCTTATTGTATTTTTACTATGTAGCTGCAGTGGCCAGAGCAAGCCACTTTTCCCCCCTTGACAATTGTGTCTTGTTTGTTGTTCAATAATGTAATGCTGTGTGTGGCACATCCAAACTTTGTTTCTCCATAAGAACACCAGGGGTCGCAGTTTAGCCATTGCAGCAAGTCACCTGGGTACAGGGGCCCTGAAGTGCAAATCACAAAAACAAATCATGTCTGTGCTTAGGCTACCAACCTATGTGCTGAAACCTTTCACAATCAGTCACACTTTTTCCAAGTATCCACTGTGTGGCAGGTCGGTAGTACTTTGACTACTTTTGTGTCTGACCGTGATTTGTGGCCGATGACATCTGCTTTCAAGGTTCTCATTTTGCATTTACGTGTTTGACTGTTTGTTTTCCCTGCTAAAAAAAAAAAAAAAAAATTGGCCAAGACCACCATGGTTTTGTTGTGTTCCTGTCCTGGTCCTGCTGGTGTCAGCAGCAAAATGAAAAAAAAGTCTACCCTGTTTGACATTGAGATTTTAACACGAACAGTGCTACTGGTAATTAATTAGAAATCACAGTACAGTCCAAACACAGTTAAAGAATTTTTGATTTTAAAAAATTGCTGATCATAAGTATTTAAAATAGCATAACAACATTTTATGTACCAGTGTTAAAGTGTGTCTATCTTATTTTCAGGAGAGATTGCCCTACTGATGAACCGGCCTCGTGCCGCCACTGTTGTTGCATGTGGACCCCTCAAGTGTGTCAAATTGGATCGGCCACGGTTTGAGAGAGTCCTCGGCCCCTGCTCCGACATCCTAAAGAGAAACATACAGCAGTACAACAGCTTTGTTTCCCTCTCTGTCTGAATGGCTTTCCTCTAGTTTCAGATCCACTGACACAGGTTCGGTTTATTTTGTATTCTACCCCTCTCTCCTCTTTTTTGTCTTTTTTTCAGAGTGCACTTTGAATACCTTTCAGAGCTTTGAAGTAGTTGCTGTGAATTACTATTTTCGATATGGCATTGGGTGGAATCCTCATATCTCCAAAAATAGCTCTTTTAAGGAATTATCAAAATAAAGAGGGCAAGTTTGTAAAAAGAACAGATACACTAGGGTGCTGATAGAATTGTGAAAAAAAAAATTAAATTGACAACATTTGGCCATTGGTGGTGTCTGCCCGACCTGCACATACGCATGCACTCATGAATCCACACACCACACCAGATTTTTCGGACTTTTAAATCACCCCAGAGCATAAGTCGCACTTGGCAAAAAATGTGTCATGAAGAAGAAAAAAAACCATAAGTCGCTCCGAAATATAAGTAGCGTTTTGGGGGGGATTTGTTTAAAAAAAAAAAAAAACCAAGACCAAAAACAGGTGAACTGTAACTTGCACCCAAAATCCCTGTACCCTAGTTATGGGTGCATTTGGAAATATACTCTGGAGTGCTATTTGGTCATTCAGAGTGCCCCAATAAGCCTGAGCCCAGCATATCAGGCAGTATAAGGAAATGAAACAGTTCAAGCACGAGCTGCTGATTGCTTTATAACATGGACTGCATTCAGAAATTAATGGGAGGGGAGCGAGCTCAGCCTCTCAGAACACACGCACTCTGTCTTGTTAGGGCGTCAGAGTGAATTTCCGAATTCAACCGTATTGATGGTCGAAAACTTATAAACATGGAAAGGTTTTTCTTTTTAGTTTAAAATGGCTGATCTTAACAAGAATCCAGAGTCACATTGTGGCCAAAAGTAGAAGCCTGTTCAAGTGATTATGCCTTTTAGTGTTGTAAATCCTTGTTGTGGCATTGGGAAACGCTGAATGAGCTATATGTCACACATTTGTTGCCATGACTACTCTTCTTCAGCTTCCTTCTCTTCTTCGACACTCTTTTGGTGCTTGGCATATACTGTTAGTGCATTACCATGCTATAAAGAAGGTGGCCACCGGCAGTCATCCAATATTACTTTGACGATGACTACTACTATTACTACTACCTCTCCTTCTTCCTTGTTTCCCCTCTTTATTTATTTTTATTTTTTTTTTCTGTCTTTTGGTAGTTGGCAAATACTTTGAGTGCATTACCACCAATGAAAAGAAGGTGCTGGTAATGCACAGAAAGTGAACATGATGAGGGAACGGGAATTTTGGGTGCCAGTCTGAGCTCAATTTTAATATATATACAAGTTGTGCTTCAAACATAAGGATATAAAGTTAGAAATGTACTTTTTTTGGTGAAGAAGCAACACCAAATTGGACACAGTTATGAAGTGGAATGAAATTCATGGGATATTTTAAACTTTCTTCAAAAAAACGGAAAAGTGGCACGTGTTATATTATTCGGCTCTTTTACTGTTATTGCAGTCAACACACTCCAGAAGGTCCTTAAGGATTTCTGAATGAGCCAATGTTGACCTAAATGACTGATGGAGTCCAACTGTGTAATTAATTTCAGGATAAATGCACCTGCTCGATGATAGTTTCAGAGGTTTAAAACACACCAAGTACAAAAAAGACTTAAGGGACACACCAAGGTGGTTTAAGTTACGGTTGTGGATAAGTTTAATGCAGGATTGGGATATAAAAAGCTTACACAAGCTTTAAACATCTTGCAAAGCACTCTTTGAACATGTATTTTGAAATGTATATTCTTGGCTGCTGATTAAATCGGAGGGCTCCCACTTTGATAGTATGCACTTTTGAAATTAATTTGCTCAAACTCCCTTTGTTATAATTAATGATGAATGATATTCATTTCTGAGAAAACACTGCTCACATTTGCGATTTCTCACAATAATGAGAAAAATGAAACAATTGGCCACACCTTATGATAAATGTCTGCTAATATTCACATCTTGAAATGATCGCTTCCACAATATCCCTGGAGAGTCACAGTGTCTAATCCAGTGGTTCTTAACCTTTTTAGAAGTACTGAACCCAACCAGTTAATATATACATTCACCAAACCTTTCATGAGTGAAAAATACTTTTTTTTTTTTTTTTTTTTACAAATTCAAGATATTTTTTTAAAAAACGCATTTATTAAAAACATAAAAAAGTTAATAACATTTCAAGACATACGTATACTTTTTTTTTTGGATTGTACGATGTACTATCACGACAGTCACACGTTGACGATTAACCGAACTTAATTTCCCACAGCACTGATTGGACAAGCAATGTAATGTGATCATCTGCAGCCAGTGATGGCCAAGCGGGGGTGCCATAACTGATTGATATGTTGAGTCGCGTGTGTCTTACCCTCCATGGCAGAGGCTCCGTCGAACCCCTGAGACCGACTCACCGAATCTCTGGGGTTCGATCGAACCCAGGTTAAGAACCACTGGTCTAATCACTGGTGAGCTATTTTTGGAATAGGCCCGCGGGCGACTCATGTAGTCCTTCAGGGCTCCTTGGTGCCCACGGGCACCATGTTGGTCACCCCTGCTCTAAAAGTTCAGCCCAGACAAGGAGAGCACTGCTTAGAGATGCAGCCAAGAGCCCCATGATCACTTTGAATGAACTGCTGCGATCTACTACAGAGGAGGGGTAATCTGTCCATAGGACAACTATTTGTTGTATACTGCACAAATCTGGTCTTTATGGAAGAGTGTCAAGAAGAAAGCCATGACTCAAATGCTACAATAAAAAGTCCAATTTGAAGTCTGCCATAAGCCACCGGGAGACAAAACAAGCGTGCTCTGGTCAGACAAAACCAAAATGGAACTTTTTGGGCAAAATGCTCAACTTTTTTTTGGTGACCACATCACCTTCAATGTCAAACATGGTTGTAGCATCATGGTCTGGAGCTGCTTTTCTTCAGCAAGGACTATCAGAAGATGGTTAAAATTAATGGGTAGATAGATTGGTCCTGTATTTGGCTCTTTTTGGAAGAAAACTTGTTGGAGTCTGCAAAAGACCTGAGACTTGGGCAGACGTTTATCTTCAAACAAGACAATGATCCTAAACATAAAGCTAAATGTACAATATAATGTTTCAAAACTGAACAAATCCAGGTTTTAGAATGGCCAAGTCCAAGTCCAGACCTGAATCCCATTGAGACTCTGTGGTAAGATCTGAAAACTGCTGATCACAAACGCTCTCATCTCTTGCAGCTGTAAATGTAGAAAAAGTAGATCTGCAACGTATTAAGGGGGCTGAATAATTTTGCACTCCCAAATTTTCAGTTTTTCATTTCTAAAAAAGTGCAAAGATTGTGAATTTTGCTCCACTTCATTAATGCCTCCCACTTGAGGTTCATTCTTTTCAAAAAAAATCCAACTTGATGTCTTTACGTTTGAAGCATGACATGTCGCACAAGGACAAAAAGTTCAAGGGGGCCAAATACTTTTGTAAGCCACTGTACATACAACATAGTTTTTTTGTTCCTCTGTTCATTCATTCATGCTTTAAAGTAAGTATAGGTCAAGAAGAAGCTCATTCAAGAAGCACATTTCAAGTCAAGTTTATTTATATAACCTTTTAATCACACAGCATTCGAAAAGGGGATTCACAAACCAATGCTGAGAGATCCAACAACATCCCCTGATCTAAACCCCCATTTTTGGGCCAAGGAAAATTCCCCAAATCTATTTTGGATAAAGGAAAAAAAACCTTAAGAAGGGAAAACAGGGGAAATAATGCTATTCACTGATAGATGAAACAGCCAATGAGTTTGCTTAAGGATATGAAACGTAGATAGCCGATGCCTCTGAGGAAGTGGTCCGCCTCAGGTCCCGTCCTGGTTGTTAGATGCTGAACCCTCCACAGCACTAGCGACAGCCTCACTTTGCTCATTGCCACCTCTCTTGGTGGTGTTACAAAATAAATCATGAAAACCCCCTGAATCTAAATATATAGATTATGATGGACAGTGAAAAGAAAGCATGATTCATTAGCTCAAAGTAAGGTCATAATCACCAATGTGCGACACTCACTGGCAAGTATGACCACAGATGGCCTTTCCGGTTCATCAAGATAGAGCCCACCTTGATTTGGGGATTCGGGTGTCAACATGGCAGCGACTGGATGTGGCAAAGTGGAGCTAGTTGTGAACGTGTCTCATTCATTTGTCACTTTGCAATGCAAAAACGGTTTTACGCTCAATTACAGAACAAATGTGATTACGACTCAAGTTTTGATTTGTATTTAGCCATTGTAACATCATTTTTGGGAATACAACCTAGTGAAGATGAGCGGTTAGGAAATTGAATGCAAAAATAATTTGCACATTTTCCAGCGAATGCTATGGCCACATTCAAAATGGTGGACGCGCTGAATGAGATATCAAAAGGGTTTTGTGGCTCCCGTGTTGTCTTATCTGGGGGAAATGGGTCCAAATGACTCTGTAATCATTTATGGTTGACGACCCCCTGCCCAAGATCAACCGGAAGGCAAATATCAAAATCAAGGTGATGTTCTTTTAGTACATGTATACTTCCTGTGTGAGGAGTTACGTTTTCATTGATCCCGATGCTGTTAACATTTCTCAAGTTCAGGTTTCTTCCGTGACTTTATTTAATTCCACATTTTAATGTTTGTGTCATTTTTAAACATCACATGTATTATTTTTCATTGTTACATTCCCCTTTTCTTTATTTCACTTGTTTTGAATAGTAGTGAATAAACAATGTAATCCTCATATAGCTGAAGCATCTTTCCTTTTATTCCTTGCATCTGAATTTGTTTAGATGTGTTCTAAGAAGTGACATCTCAACTGTATTTATAGAGCACTTTCAGACAGCCATCGCTGCATACAAAGTGCTGTACATGGCACAACTAACATATACAACAGTAAAGCAAATCGGTAACAAGACGGTATAAAGGACCGAACAGTAAAACCAAGAACAAATCTGAGTCATGCTGAGTCAAATGCCAAAGAATACAAGTGAGTTTTGAGGCAGGTTTTAAAGATGGGCTGCGAGGAGGCTTGCTGAAAGTTCAGTGGGAGGTCATTCCAGAGAGAGGGACCAGCAACAGAAAAGGCTCGATCCCCTCTGAGCCTCAGCCTAGTTCTCGGTATCTCCAATAATGTCTGGTCCGCAGACCTGAGGCGCTGGGCAGGTGTGTAGGGGCGGATGAGCTCAGAGAGGTAAGGTGGTGCGAGGTCATTTAGAGATTTGAAGACAAATAATAGGATCTTGAAAATAACTCAAAAATGTATAGGGAGCCAGTGAAGGGATGCCAGAGTAGGAGTTATGCGCTCCCTCTTACGAGTACCAGTCAAGAGGCGGGCAGCGGCATTCTGGACCAGCTGAAGGCGCTTAATGGAGGACTGGCTGACTCCAAAGTAAAGGGCATTGCTGTAATCGAGCCGGGATGTGACGAAGGCATGAATTATTGCCTCAAAGTGTTCATGAGAGAGGAGAGGTTTTACTTTGGCCAGCTGTCTAAGGTGAAAGAAGTTGGATTTAACAATAGCACCAATTTGCCGGTCAAGTTTGAAATCACTGTCCAGAGTGATTAAGACCCAAGTTTGAGACTGTTGACTTAAGATAAGGGGACAAGGGGGCCCAAGTCTACAGGATCTCTACAATATATCCTCCTCCATGCAAATCTTAATTTATTTTAAGATTTAATGTAAAAAAACTGAACAGCAAAGGCTAGGAGATCCTGTCTTAGCAAATGGACCTTTTGCTAAAATTCACCCTGGGCCACGCTTATGTCTTAGCGAAATTATTTTAAAAATACATTCATGTCCCTACATTTTTATCCAGATTCTCACCAAGTTTTCTTACTCATGCATCTTTCTGCAAAGTTTTTTTGAAATTAGGTTTGTTATTTTTTCTTAATCGTGCTAAATTGATCTGTCTTACCATCCATTCATCCATCCAATTTTCGGATCCGCTCTATCCTCACAAGGGTCGCAGGGCGTGCTGGAGTCTATCGCAGTTGTCTTCGGGCAGTAGGCGGGGGACACCCTGAACCAGTTGCCAGCCAAACACAGGACACAAAGAGATGAACAACCATCCGCGCTCACACTCACACCTAGGGACAATTTATTGTGTTCAATCAGCCTGCCTATGCATGTTTTTGGAATGTGGGAGGAAACCGGAGTACCTGGAGAAAATCCACGCAGGCATGGGGAGAACATGCAAACTCCACACAGTAAGGCCAGAGCTGGAATCGAACCCGGTTCCTCTGCTCTGTGAGGTCGACACGCTAACCACTGGCCCACCAGGCCGTCATCTGTCTTACTGTTTTCTGATTTACATTCAATTACATGGCGTGATTAAGGTTACCGGTAATTACAAAACAATGTTAGTGGCAACCGAAGACTAGCACAGTGCTGTATATCAGATGAATAGCAGTTGAACTAATTGAAGGCAGTCAGTCCTTTGAATATCAATGAAATGTCTCTGCGGTCAATAGTGCACAAAGCTACTCAAAGACATAAACGTGAGCAATTAAGTGATTTACTGGAACGACCGTACCGGTAGGTTTAATGTAATGTAAAGACATCAAAGGGCACCTACCAACACCAAAGCTCTCGTCACTCACCAGTGCAAAGGATGTGAAAAATAAGTTCGCTTGGGAATGACTATAGATCAGCCATGCATTGACCCTGCAGTCACTCAAAGGTCATTGATCATATGTTCAAGTCATTGATTTGCTATTCACAGTTGACTGTGGAGTGATCGATGGTTCCATCCAAAATGAATGCCTCACTCTTGCTGGCTATTTAAAATCGACAATCAAATGAAGGACTTCCCTCATCAATAGAGACCGGGGTTGGGCACGCACTGCATCAGGGTTAATCTTTGCATTTCATCACTATGTACCGGTAATTAAACTGCGGGAAACATGGAATGTCATTGTCACACTTAACAGGATGTTTATTGTTGTTGTAGTTTGCTGTGGCGTTGATGCAAATTTTGGTGTACCTTGAAGTCTGTATTCTGCTCATATTTGGTCTGTACTCTGCACTAGAGGTAAGATCGGGCCGCCTTTCCGGTCGGGCCTTAAAATGTCAATCATTGCTTCGGATTCGGGTCGGGTCGGGCTTCTCTCTCGCTGACTTTTTTTTTTTCGAGGCCGTCAATAGTTTTGGCCACGAGAGACCGTGGTTCGCAAAAAAACAGAAGTCGCCTCATCACAACATGTACTGTACTAAATTCTTGCAATGACAATTCAAAGAACTCCTTCCTGTCTCTGTCTATGATCCACCCATCATTATTATTTTTTGTCTTTCTGCTTCTCTCTCTTATAGTGCCGCGCTAGATTCTTAAGGACGTACTGCTGTGGTGGTTTACGGCCCAATTTTCAACACGTCAAAATGACGGATGGCCTTAAACTTTCCCCGTCCACTCTTAAAAAAAATCTGTAAATGATAGAAAATTGTCGGTTAATGTAACCTCTTCGGAAACAGAAATATAAAAGATGTAAATGTTTATACAGTCTTGTTTAACTTAGATTTCGTTCCAAAAGACAGGCTTTGTTATCAGAAATCACCCCTCCTCCTCCCGAGTCCTCACAAATAAAATATGAAATGTCGGGTTTGCTTCGGGCTCGGGCCTGCAAATCAAGCTAAGTGATTGGGCTCGGGCCGGGTCGGGCTTAAATACCCTCGGGCCGGTTCGGGTCGGGCTAGATTTTTTAGGACCGATCTTAGCTCTTCTCTGCACATACTTCGCCATGCTGGATAACTTTCCCATGCCCACAGTGTAGCTTGGCGTCCTTGTAACAATCATCACCTAGAATTGGAATACAGTAATCCCTCGTTTATCGAGGTTAATGGGGACCAAACCCACCCGCGATAAACGAAAATCCGCGAAGTCGCGTCCAATTAACATAAACTGGTAAAGAAATATATATATACCTGTATATATATATTTTTAAAGTCCGCAAACGGTCCGCGAGAAGCTGCAAAACAACAGCGAGTCACATAGAGCAACATATACAGTACTGTACTCCATGTATATGTGCAAAAATATATATATATTTTTTTAATATGTTTGAAAAAATCCGTGATGCACTGAACCCGCGATAAACGAACCGCGAAGTAGCGAGGGATCACTGTACTCCCTGCTGAAGACGCACAAACTTTGGAATGCGCCAAGCTGAGAATCGGTTTTGGAGAAACGAAAGTTATGAGATCACACCTTGCGTCCCGGTACCGCCCTTCTGATGATATAAAAATGCTGTGATTCTCTTCCTGCTTCGCACTCGTGACCATCGCAGCCATTGTCTGTAACCGCGGGTGCCCGGAATATTCTGTCATTAAAAGTTTGAGGAAACTGTTCATCAATTCCAGCCTTTATTTGAAGAACCAACATTCTCCTCATCCGAATTTCAACGAACACGCGGGGAAGAAGAGGCCGCTCTTCCCTCAACAACCTATCCTGTACTTGTTCAGCAAACAATTATAATTATTATTGCTAGAGCATCTTTAAAAATGAGTCAAGTGATATCCAATCCGCAGTAAGAAAAATCGTAACAAATGCATTATTCATGAAATAATATAAAATAGTGCAGCCCGGTGGTCGACTGGTTAGCCTGTCGGCATCATAGTGCAGAGGTGCAGGGTTCGATTCAGGCTCTGGCCTCCCTGTGTGTTGTTTGCATGTTTGCACATCTGATGTAAAAACTGGAACCACAATATTGTTGCGTTTTGTGAAATGAATATCAATTGGACAGTTTCAATCAAAATTAAATTTGCATCGGCAGAATATTTGAATACAAGTAGGTCTTGTAGGTCTGGTATTGAATTCATTTAGACTGTGCAAGTGGACCAGCAGAAGCATCTAGCGAATGTACATTAACAACCTGTACCATCCCGCAACCCCCATGCTTTACTTATGTAAGTCCCAAGACAGTCACGGAAAGGAGGCCACAAGTTATCATCTCATCTCTTGGGACATACTGTATAGTACTTCATAATGTATGTGTGCCTGCGTGCAAGTCATTCCCATCAATGCCAGATGAGCTTTTCTTCACACAGGCACTGAAAAGAAAAGCCTCTCTTCCTGAATCCAATTAACATCAAATGCTGATCCAGTGTGTAGCTGCAGCTAAAGGCTGAGTTCGACTGATGACTCAGGACAACTCATGAAAACTGGGAAGTTTTTGCTCAATATTTTGATGAACAAAAGAAATTGCAGTTGAATTGCACTTAAATTTGATTTTTGAAACATGTTGAACTTGGAAATTGACGTGTATGCCATGATGTAGTATCATTTGACAACATACGTATTTACTAGTTTTTGATATTACTCACCATGGTTGTGTTTGGTTTTGACTGGAACACTTTGATGTTAGCTGTTGGTCCAGGATGTCAGGGAGTTCATTGCCACCTGTCTCATCTGTTGTCGAGCCCCATGGGTCTCCTGCAACCTCGACCCCTCCCCAGCTATCTCAGGTCCCACCCGTCAGTCGATTTCGTCTCTGGTCTGCCTCACTCCATGCACGCACGGGGAGAACATGCAAACTCCACACAGGAAGGACAGAGCCAGTATCGAACCCACAACCTCTGCACTGTGAGGTCAGTGCCCTAACCACTGGACCACCGAGCCGCTTGATTTCAAATGAATTCAAAATTAAAATTACATCAACTCAGAATTGTAGATGTTTCATTGCGCCACACATTGCAGACAAAACGCAAAGCAAAGATTCAAATAAGATCCCATGTCATTTGAGTGTCATTATATAAGGTTGGTTGTCAGTCCTCAGGCAAGAAGCAGTGTGGGTTTCAGTTTCCCCTATCACTTATACTCCACAGACCACTCACTTTCACCCGTGTTCATTGGCCCATGTTCCTTTTTTTTCTCTTCTTCACTTCAAATTTGTCTAATCTCGTCTCACTGTTAATTTATTTCTCCACAATGACTCTGATCGTCGTCCTGTCAGCTTTCATTAAACTCTGTTAAACTCAGGAGTCTAATAGGGGCATGGAGTTGTGTAAATGTCAATGATAAAAGAATGGGAAGAGGCAGTTGACCTGTCTTCTGAGGACAACACACTGTAGAAAAGAATATATATATTTTTTGTGCCTCATTAATTTTCAAATTCAAGATCTCCCTCATCACTACAGATCCACGAACAGGACGTGAGACGGCTCTTCAAGCAGCAGAAGATCAAGAAAGCTGCGGGGCCCGACAAAGTGTCCCCCTCCTGCCTGAAAGTCTGCGCTGACCAGCTGGCTCCGGTCTTCACACAAATCTTCAACAGATCCCTGGAGCTGTGTGAGGTCCCATCCTGCTTCAAACAGTCTACCATCATCCCAGTTCCCAAGAAATCAGCAACATCGGAACTGAAGGACTATAGGCCTGTCGCCCTGACGTCTGTGGTCATGAAGTCCTTTGAACGCCTTGTGCTGAACCACCTAAAGAACGTCACTGGACCCTCTCCAGTTTGCCTACCGGGCAAACAGGTCTGTGGAAGACGCAGTCAACATAGGTCTGCACTACATCCTCGAGCACCTCGACAGCACAGGGACCTATGCAAGGATTCTGTTTGTGGATTTCAGCTCTGCGTTCAACACTATCATCCCGGAACTCCTCACCCACAAACCTCTCCACCTCGGTGTGTCCCCTACGATCTGCCAGTGGATCCTCAGCTTCCTGACGGGACGGACACAACAGGTGAGACTGGGAGCAACAACATCATCAATACGCACCACCAGCACTGGAGCCCCACAGGGATGTGTCCTCTCTCCACTGCTCTTCTCCCTCTACACAAACGATTGCACCTCAACAGATCTAGCTGTCAAACTCATAAAGTTCGCAGACGACACCACGGTCATCGGTCTCATCAAAGACGGCGACGAGTCTGCGTACCGCCTACAAGTGGAGCAGCTGGAGCTCTGGTGCAGCCGACACAACCTCGGGCTGAACACGCTCAAGACTGTAGAGATGATCGTGGACTTCAGGAAACATTCTTCTCCACAGTTGCCCCTCACACTATCCAACTGCCCTGTGTCAACCGTCGAGACCTTCAAGTTCCTGGGAATCACAGTCTCCCAGGACATGAAGTGGGAAGTCAACACCATCTCCATCCTGAAAAGGGCCCAGCAGAGGATGTACTTCCTGAGGCTGCTGAGGAAGCATGGCCTGCCACAGGAGGTGCTACGACAGTTCTACACGGCAGTCATCGAATCAATCCTGTGTTCTTCCATCGCAGTTTGGTTTGGGGCCGCCACAAAAAAGGACAAAATCCGACTTCAAAGGACAGTTAGGACGGCAGAAAAAATCATTGGCACCGCCCTACCCACTCTTGAGGACTTGCACACTGCAAGAATCAAGACAAGGGCACGGAAAATCCTCCTGGATCCCCCGCACCCTGCCCACCACCTTTTCCAGCTACTCCCCTCAGGCAGGCGCTACAGATCCATGCGCACCAAATCCAGTAGACACTTAAACAGCTTCTTCCCTCTAGCCATTAACTCCCTAAACAGTCACTGACATAGTCACTCTTCTTGTACTACAAATACTGCTACTGGTCACTCTAAAATGGTTCAATGATTTTCTGCACCAACTGTACAAACTGTCATAGTATTGTATTCTACCACTGTTCACTTTTGCTCTGCTTGATACTTTGCACATTGCCTCACAGTTGTCACTGGGTGGTACCACCGCACTACGGTTCACTTACATTACGAAATGTCCTTCCATACCTATTTGTCATGTCCTTGTTTACGATAATACTAATGCAGCGTGTTATACCGGAGACAAATTCCTTGTGTGTTTCTACATACTTGGCCAAAAAGATGATTCTGATTCTGATTCTGATTCTCATACTGTATGTATCTCAGTATCCCTCTCTCTTCTCACAAGTGTCCTGTTACAACTTGACTACGTGAATTCTGCAACTCATTCAATTACTGAAGTGTATCCAACTTTCCGCACAAGGATGAGAATCTTGCCAAATGCGTGCCACTTTTGACCGGCGCAGAAGAAGATGACAGTACATCCTGTGGTGGGTGGAGTGGGTGATGTTGGACAGAAGAACATCAGTGGTATTTTTGGTTCTGTTGCACTCATTCTGAGTAAAACAATTACAGTTAGACAGCATCAGGCGGTCCGCTGGTCGACTGGTTAGCGCCTTGGCCTCACAGTACCGAGGTGCAGGGTTCAATTCCGGTTCCAGCTTCCTGTGTGGAGTTTGCATGCTCTCCCTGTGCCTGGATGGGTTTTCTCCGGGTACTCCGGTTTCCTCCCACATCCTAAAAACATGCATGGCAGGGTAATGGAACACTCTAAATTGTCCCAAGGTGTGAGTGGGAGTGCGAATGGTTATTTGTCTTAACTGGATATTCATGTGTGCAACACGAAGAACATTTTAAGAACTGAAGAAACACAAAGTGTTTCGGCCAATTCAGCACAACCACGTTTGTTGGCACATCCAATCGGCCTAATTTCCAAATCTGATATTTCAAAGTCAAAGCAATAACTTACTCATATAAAATGTATTATTATTATTATGTTGAATTTTACCATGTGATGTTTTTTGAAGTTGCATTCCTGTTCTACATGACCTCCCATAAAGTAGGCATGTATGCCATGAAGAATGTTGCAGACAGTTAGTTCTCTAACACAATAAAATAAAGCCATGCATGGGAATCCACTGAAAATGATAACCACCCCAATGACAAGGAGAACCGTGTGCCAACCACACACTTTACCTCAAATGCAGCTCCAACTTTAAAACGAACAATGCCATTAAAAAATATATGTTAACGAAGTGTCTCTTCAGCGCACAAGGGTTCATGTCAAGCACCAGCACGAAGCCCACGCAGAAAGCCACTTACTGGCGCATTCTGCCTCAGCCCACTTCTCACTAAACCAATGTGTGAAAAAAATTAAAAATCCCGTCCATCTCAATACATGTGCTCACGTGGATGATTCTGTGCAGGAAGAAAGCGGAAAGAGCTTGTCCGTGCATGTATGTACAGTATATGAGTTCTATGAGTGAAATTCCAAAGCTTAGTCATTCTAGTACGAATGCAATGGTTTGACTTAACATGCAAAGGGGGACATTGACACTGCAGAAGCACTGGCAAGAATGGAACGATTGCACAGTGAGGAAGTGGAAACTCCCTGCTCTGTTTCATCTTTCTGACAAATTGTGTGTGTGTGGTTTGTTTTGTTTTGTTTTTTTAACCCTTTCACGCACCCTGCAACCTGATAACATGACAAGCTATCCACTGGAGTAACCGCTGTCCCTGAAAGGGTTAATAAAGCAAAGCTATCTTTTGTCGCAACCCAGCAAGCCAGTTCTATTTTTTTTCTTGCCTGCTCCCTGACTAACCCTGCATTTCATGTCATGCAGAGGCTCAAAACCAGCATTTACCAGGGCGGAAAATTACATTCTTCTTAAAATAAACAAAATGGAATCACAATATCATCCAAATAATGTGAACACTGAATATAACAAAGACAGAGGCCAACAGAGAAGGAGAGCTTAACATACTGTGGTGTGAAAAAGTGTTTTCCCCTTTTCTTATTTCTTTTTATTTTTTTATTCATCACCCTTAATTGTTAGCAGTCATCACACAAACCTAAATATTCGTCAAAGACAACACAAGGAAACACAAAATCTAGTTTTTGAATGGTTTGAATTATTAACCCTTTCATGCACCAATAATAACCTGAGTAGGTGTCCACTGTAGTGACCGCTGTCCCTGAAAGGGTTGAGAGCGAGAAAAGAAATTCACACTTTGCCCTACACTGAATAACTGGTTGAGCCTCCTCTTCAGCAACGACCAAAATCTGCATTTTCTATAACTGGCAATGAGTCTTTCACATCTCGGTGGAGATATTTTGGTCCATTCTTCCTTTTGCAGAATTAGTTTTTTCAGAAATTCAGCAACACTGGGAGATTTTCTAGCATGAACAGCATTTCAAGTCTGGACTCGAACTAGGCCACTCCAAAACCTTGGGTTATTTATTTATATATATATATATATAGCCATTCGAAAGTTGACTTGGTGATGTGTTTTCGATCATTGCCATCATGCAGAACCCAAATGCACTTCAGCTTAAGGTCACCTCAGGATTTTCTATTAACGAGCAGAATTCACAGTTCCATCTATCACAGCGAGGCATTCGGGTCCTGAAGTAGAATTCATGATTTAACAAGAGGGTTGATACTTTTTCAGAGAGGGCCAGGTCCATCCAGCCATCCGTTTTCCGATCCGCTTTATCCTCGCGGAGGGTGCTGGAGCCTATCCCAGTCGTCTTGGGGCAGTAGGCGGTGGACACCCTGAATCGGTTGCCAGCCAATCGCAGGGCACACAGAGACGAACAATCATCCACGCTCACACTCACACCTAGGGACAATTTAGAGCGTTCAATCCGCCTGCCATGCATGTTTTTGGAATGTGGGAGGAAACCGGAGTACCCGGAGAAAACCCACACAAGCCCGCGGAGAACATGCAAACTCCACACAGGGAGGCCAGAGCCCGGTACCTCTGCACTGTGATGTCGACACGCTAACCACTGGACCACCGGGGAAGGCCAAGTCGCTTAGAATATGTTTTCCCCTTAAATAAATCAAATCGCCATTTAAAATTTGTATTTTATGTTTACTGAGGTTATCTTTGTCAGAGCTTTACATTTGTTGCCAACACCCCCTGCACCCCCCACCAAAAAAAACCCCTGGATATTAGAAGAATCAGACCATGATACAATAGAAGAGTGGAAAATGATTGAAAAATGTACCAATTCACTCATTTATTGGAGATGAAATTGTTAGGAAGGGGCCAGCCAGGCAGCCTCCTCAGCCAGGGTGCTCTGCACCTCACACCTGATACTTGCCAGCTCATCACCCACCTGTAGCCCATCTGCTTCTTTAGACTGGTATAAGTTGGCTCCCAAACCATTCCTCAATGCAAGTTTGTGCCGTCACCACCTTAGTGAGCTCTGTTGGCATCACCTGCAGTTTCTCGTTTCCTGTGTGGACATTCCCCTGTGGGCTCCTCGTGCTTCTCCCTGAGCGTTTTAAGTCAGTCCCAGTTTTCTCCCTGAGTGAGGTTTCGTTTCCTGTCTGGACATTTTCCCTGTGGCTTCTTCGTGCTTCTCCCTGAGTGAATTTGCAAAGATTCTAATAGACATCGCCAAGTATTGGCTTCCACTATACCTGTCTGTTGTCGTGCAATTGGGGTCACATACAAACCCTCACAGAAATGATTTCTCAGCACAAAACGAGTGACACAAAGTATCTTTGAGGATCTCCCACAATAACAGTTAACTTGTGGTGTCTTAAGTACAGTTCAGGACAGGATATTTCTAGAGAATCATGAATCACAGCCTACATATTTAAATGGATGCTGGAAGGTGACCACTAAACATCTACCATGCACACGACAAATAATAGTTTGAAAAAAAAACCTGTGATAGTGACCACGACGCATTTGCTCAAGAGTATATGAGAAACTGCTTGTGTTTAAATTGGAAGATGACAGATCATTTCTTAATTTGCAATTGCCAGTCCCATGAATCATTTTTAAAATCTGATTGCTGTGCACTGCACATTTGTCTTGGATTACAATCGAGATGGTCAGAGCATCACATTTACGGACAATTCTTTACCAAATCACTTTTACGGGAACATTATAGAATAGATTGGATTTTTTTTTTCATTCTTTGCAGAATTTCGAAAGAGGGATTTCTTCTTCACGCTCAAATAAAGTATGTATACACACACATCGGACACATCTGTGTCAGTAGGGGTCCCAGAGGATCTCAGTTCATCTCATGGCCCATAAACTGAAGCTCATTAGCCCCCCACCCCTGGCAACCCCCAAAAAATCATTTTAGCTGTGCAAGACACCATATGGGTAATGAGGAATTTTAATGTATATTTCATCTCAGTTCCATCAGATCATGAATTAAAAACGAGTTATATATGCTGATGTCCAGCAAGGATGGCATGAAATATCAATTCTGGAAATCGAAATTGTCTGTCGTACAATGTTAACCCTTTCGGGGACAGCGGTTACTACAGTGGACAGCTTATGTTATCAGGTTGCAGGGTGCATGAAAGGGTTAAAGTCATGTTAGGCAGCAAAAGTACCGTATTGGCCCGAATATAAGACGGTGTTTTTTGCATTGAAATAAGACTGAAAAAGTGCTGGTCGTCTTATATTCGGGGTCTGGACATTATACCCATTCATGACGCTAGATAGCGCCAGATATCATTGAAGCGAATGCTGAAGTTGACTCTCAGGCCAAAGCGAACCTCTGTCACGAAGAATAAAAATAAAAATAGCGGTAGCACGAAGAAGAAAAATAAAAAATAGCAGTAAGAAAGAAAAGAGAAGAAAATAATAGAAGAGATAACAGAAAATGGAGAAATGCAGCGACAATCTGGAGAAAAGTGGGTCGAAGATCGGCCAGGTTAACCGGCAGCTGAGGAGAAGTTATGATGTAATTTACATTTCAAAAACCAGAAGCCATTCATTTATGAATGTGATTGCACTTTAGTTTACATATTTAAATGTTCAGATATTAAGATTTGAATGAGGCACAATAACATGCTTTTTCTCTCAAATATATTGTTCATTTCATCATCAATCAATCATTTGTTTCAGATGTACTGTAATTATTTTCTGTATAAATATTAATTTGGTTTTTTCAAACTTGAGTCTTGAAAAAGAAGGGGTCGTCTTATATTCGGGCCAATACGTTAGGTCATTGAGCAGGTAAAATAAACAACCATGCCATTGTGTTCATATTGCTTTTTTTTAAACTGTGGAATCTGTAGTCTCCCTCTCCACTGAACCCTATTCCCATTCTCCTTATACTCTCATCGATCTCATTATCATGAAGCCGATTGAGAGAAGGAGGATTTCCTGCTCTCGTGAAGTGGATTAGCGTCCCAGGGGGAAAAATATGATGCAATATATGATGCCATGCTTTTGCCTGGTCTAGTGAATGCATTTGAAGACAAGATGAATGATAAGGGAAGACAACCTCACTCAATCGAGAGGGAAATAAACCAGATCATTAAGCTGTGCCTCTGGGTAATAGCAATGACATCACATGGAGGCAACACAGAGGAAAATAGAACCCTTGAACAGAAACAGATGGCAAGTTGATGGGAAAGTACTTTGAAGATGTGTGGAAGTAATTAAATACAGTACTGTATATGGGTAAGGGATGTGGTAGAGCGCAAACAGAAGCAGGGAAACACAGCTGGTGAGATGTGTCAGAAAAGTTCCAGGATTGGCGTCATCCAAAAGATTTCTTTCAAATCCAACTTTTTTCTTTGCAAAGGCGTCGTTCACTCCTGAAAGGATTCTTCTGGGATCCTCCACAGCTCACAGACACTTTGATGTTGTTCACGTCTTCAAAACAATCCCTCTTTGATGACCCCCCCCCCTCTCTCTCTCGCCCCCTGGATCTTGGGGATAAAGGAGGAAAAAAACAAAGGAGCCAGGCTGAGGAGGAAGATTGCCCCATCAAGACTTTGTTCTTCTCAGCCAGGACGTGTCAGACACTCTTGTAATTGTGCGCAGGCGCACTGAACAAATCAAACGTACTTGTCCCTGCGTCACTTTGCAGGTAGCGTGGGTTTCATTTCTGCCAGCCTCAAAATACCCATTTATTGAAAACCTCACATGTGGATGAATGGGGGGGCGGGGGGGGGGGGGGGGGCTGCGGCGGGAAAAGCATCTCAACATGTGACAATAATAACCAATATTTAAGACCGATATGTGAGAAGACAGTGTGAATTCAATGAGCTCCCTGTACTTTGATAAAGTAAAAATAATAATAACACAGTAATCCCTTGTTTGTCGCGGTTAATGGGGACCAAAACCACCCGCGATAAACAAAAATCCGCGAAGTAGCGTCCAATTAACAGACAGGTAAAAAAAAACGTTTTTTTTAAAAGAAGTCCGCAAACGGTCCACGAGAAGCTGCAAAACAACAGCGAGTCACATGGAGCAACATATACAGTACTGTACTCCATGTATATTTAAAATATATACTGTATATATATATTTTTAGTTTTTTTATGTTTGAAAAGATCCGCGATGCACTGAACCCGCGATAAACGAACCGCGAAGTAGCGAGGGATCACTGTACATTTTATTTAAAAGCCTTTCATGCCACCTAAGGACACTGTACAGACAATAAGGAAATACAATGTAAAAATAGATAGGAGAAATATATATATATATATAAAAACAGGACATAAAATCACAAAACATAGTACTGAAAGTACTCAATCAACACGAAAATGACAAAACCCAGAATGTTGTTTTTCACTGACATTAGCTTAAATTGAACCACTTGGGGTCTGATTTACCAAGATCTCACAAAACAAGCACTAAATTACAACATTGCGCTCACGGTTGTTGGGCACGTTGCGCACCGTTTTAATGATGTCTTTGTAACTGCAGAATGAACGATGTGCTTGTTCGCCCCACTTGTTAACTTTGTGCTAATTGCTGTTATTAGCAGTGTTCGAGTTGTGGTCAACAGGACGAAGATGAGGAGGTGGATGGTGAATAACAGGAAGAACACACACACACACTACACACACACACACACCCAAGGGGAAAAAAATACAGTGGTTCACAAAGGTTTACTGTTGTGTCTGTCTGCTACGGCGGACAACTGTCACAATCTGTTTTTGTTCACATTTTAGGTTATCTGGCGTTTTCCTGTCTCCCGTTTGAGCATACTTTGTTTGCTCATCATGTCTGTGACTACGTTTACATGCAGTCAATGATCCTTTCAATACCCAAATATTAGCAATATTCAGGTTGTGCGAGGCCATGTTAAACACCCACAAAATCCTGAATATGTTCTTATTTAGGTTTTTAGAACACCAATTCACACACTTGGATGACCCCTTTTCTAACCCGAACATTTGGTCATAAAAACGCATGTTGAGAATTCCTTCACTGAAAGGAACGTTGGTTTGTAGGGATAGCATATTTTTGTGCACTCAAGTCCAAGTCCAAGTCACCTGATCGTGAGGGTCTTCTGATCCCATCCTCCAGGTATTCCAGGTCATCTTGCTCAGATAGGATAGGAAAGGAAACTTCTCTGGCAAAAACAAGAAATCAGCGAGGCCCATTCGTGAATTTGGACACAGCTTTAGGATTAAAATGAGGGGTGGTCAACTCTTTAGCACGCCGGCCTCACAGTGTAGTGGTGCAGGGTTCGATTCCGGCTCCGGCCTTCCTGTGTGGAGTTTGCATGTTCTCCCCGTGCCTGCATGGGTTTTCTCCAGGTACTGTACTCCGTATACATTCCAAAAACATGCGTGGCAGGTTAATGGAACACTCTAAATTGTCGGTGGGTGTGCGTGTGAGTGCGAATGGTTGTTTGTCTGTGTGTGCCCTGCAATTGGCTGGCAACGAGTTCAGGGTGTACCCGCCTACTGCCCGAAGACAACTGGGATGGGCTCCAGCACCCCCGCGACCCTTGTGAGGATAAACTGATTAGAAAATGGATGGATGGATGAATATTAAGTTATAAGTATAAGTATCAGTTAAAAATAGGATGAAAGATGAGGAAAGACAGCTTCCCCAGAAAAGCATGCGGTGGCGTAATGAATGTATTTGAAGGGACTTCCTCCTCCTGTCTGCAGCAACCAACAGATGTCCCCAAGGAGCCTGTTTTTGCAATGTGGATAAAATAATGTGCTTAATGCATTCTGCACACCAGGAGAACAGCCAAGAGAGGAAGAAGCAAATACGGAGTGGACAGTACAGAGTGTGTGCGTGTGTGTGTGTGTGTGTGTGTGTGTGTGTGTGTGTACGCGGTCATAAAAATCATTTTTTGTTGTTACAAAAAATAATAATAATTCATTTTATTTAGAGCTGTCAGTTTAGCGCGTTTTTATCGGCATTAATTTCAATGAATTTTAACGTGATTACATTTTTTCTCGCAAGATTAACGTGCCATACGTCGCAGCGGATTTTACATTGCTCTATAAATAAACCAGAAACAAAACAACAAGCGCGCTGCAGAAGTCCATGCCATTGTCTGTTTTGCCAGCCACGGCAGCGCGAGACACCGAAAACGGATGCTTAGAGTTTATGAATGGAAAGTTTACTTTTAAAAAGTTGCCAGATAGTTCCACTGACAAGACCAAATACCTGGATGTCGTAAACTGAGCTATCATCATAGCACGTCAAGTCTGAAATACCACTTAATGGCCAAGCACACAGCTGACGCGAGTACTCCGCCCCCTCGTCTCAGACAGACAGCTATGGGTCATTTCAAAGCGAAGAAAAAGGATGACGTGACGAAGAACAAATTTGCTGAAGCCATAGCTAAATGTATGGCTACTGCATACAAGCTTGTCAACATTGTCCACAGCTCGACTCAAGCTGAAATCATTCGCATTGCTTCTAACGACTCCACGACGGATTGCCAGCGAGAGCCTCCATTTCAAGCTGTGTACAGAGATTGTACGTAGTGGAGAAGGCTAAGGTACACCAAGCAGGAGAAGACACTGTTTTGGGAGAGAAATAAGAGACTAGGTTGATGAGACTCTGGTGAATAAAGAGCAGGTAACCTGTCGAATGCGATGTATGCCACTGACGCGATTGTTACTTGTTTGGAACTATTATGTGTGGAAGGTGTTCTGTGTCCATATAAATCAGTGTTTCTCAAATAGTGGGGCGTGCCCCCCTGGAGGGGGGGGGGCGAGGCTCCATCAGGCGGGGCGCGTTTGACCTTGGGGAACATGCTTTTTTTATTTTTTACTGTCCTAAAATAATGTGCAGTTGCACCTCCACTACATTAGGGGGCAGTGGCGCTCTCATTGGCAGAGTTTGCGCAGGGAGCATTCTCAGGGAGGAAATATGACAAGGCGTTTGTAGCGCTTGGCTTCAATGTGACTGCGGTGGCTGACGAGGAAAGATCGACGTGCTTACTGTGTCTAAAAATTTTGGTAGCGGACAGCCAAATAAATTAAGGCGTCACTTATTACACCCCAATCACGCTGATAAGATGCTTGAGTTTTTTTCAGCGAAAACGTGCCGAATATTGCCAACAATCATGCCGCTTTGTGACTACTTCAGTAAACTAAAATACAGGTCCCGGCTACACATTGAGCAGGAGCCAAGAGTTGCTGTGTCCTGCTTCAAACCTCGCTTCGAAAAGCTGTGCATTGCAAAATGTGCCCATTGTAGCCATTAATCCAGACATCATCTTTGATTTTTTGTTTTTAAAAAGCACAAATTCTTTTATATATATATTTGTTTTGCTGGTTAAAGTTTTTTTTTTATATTGTGCTCTGAGATAATGTTGTTGATTAGTTTGAATGCATTATTAGTTTTTGATTTTATGTAATTTTACTTTTCAGTATCGTATGGTTTGTCAAAAATATTTATTGTTAAATTAAGGATGTAATGTTATTTTTGAATTTCAGATGCACTTTAAATCTTTTCTGTTCCAGTTACTAAAGCTATTCTTTATTGTAAGTTGGTCCATAAAGTTGGTCCATATTTCTTTCTTTTTTTATTCTCTTATACATTAATAAGGATACAGTGTTATGCAAAGGTGAGATGTTTTCCTCTTTCTTGGGGGGGCATGACAGAAAATAATTGAGAACCACTGATATAAATAAAGGGGGTGGAGCTTCTCTGTATTCGTCTGACAGTGACTGTGCGCTGAAGCACGTCGAGAGTTCAGCGGGGCAGTCGTAGCAAACACACTGAAAATAAAACATCTCCAGTGTTGTGTTGTGCCTCAAAACAAGTGTAGTCATCCGAAATGATGTCTACACAAAACCATAGAGAGACTTCCGCGCAAGAAGGACCAACAGAATCAACATAGCCTGACTGCTGTGTTCAAAGCAAACTTGAGAAAAACGAAATATGCAACAATGGCTTAAATCCACTACAGGCTGAGTACTAGTTTACCTTAGATGTTCACTTTATAATTTTATATTGCTCTGTTTTGATTCCCTAAAAAGAGCTGTTAAAGGAGCTGTTGTGCGGCAACATATTTTTTCACTTATAGAGGGGGGCAGGTTGAGCCTTGGTCAATTTCCATGAAACAAACCCGGGCCTTCCGAAAAGTACAATTTCAGCAAGGCTAGAATATTCGCAATGTCATTTTTTTTTCCGGTAGAAGTGCAGTCCATTCTAAAACAAAGTGAAGTCACATCACTGGTGCCAAGATGTCAGTTCCCTTCGTAGCAGCCCCGTACTGCCGAGAATGTCCATTGCTTCGGAGGCCGCTGGCTATACACTGGTGAGCACTCCCGTATTTACTGATTCAAAAAGCCAAACTGGTCATTATAGATTGGTTTTGTGATGTTCCGCGAGACAACTAGTTTGATGTTTATTTGGCCAATTTACTGCCAGCAATAACCATTTGTTGTCTCAAATATAGAGACACTACAATATGATAAATATCAAACATATTGGAGAGTTTTAGTGGGGGGGGGGGGGGGGGGAACGTTTTTTTCACCATGTTACAGAAAGTCTGAAATAAGTGAGGACAATTTGCATTTTTTTTTCTCAATAGGTGAATTCGCAAATGCTGAGTTGCAATTTGGTGGAGGTTCACTCTTTTTTATTTTGGTATGAAAGGGCATTATCAAGTACAACTTTATTGTCAAATGTGCCGTATGTGTAACATACAGCACAGATGAAATTTCCTCCCTCTTAAACAGACAACAGACAACAAGAGGAGCCGCTGCGGGTGCGCGCGCCGTCATCAAAAGAACACTTCACATAAAATGACCAAATAATACAACACAACACATAAAACAGACAGTATTGCCATCTGAACCACTTTTCCTCCATTCACTTTGTTGTTTGAAGCAGTAATAGATGAAAGAGGAGCGAATTATGACCATTATACCATATCACTAAAATGTCTTTATTCCGAATGTACAGTAGTACTCATAACCCTCCACAGAATGAGTCAACAAACCCAAACGCTTATTTTTAGTTTTGAAATTTGTCTTCTTTAACAGTTGATTTGTCCTTTGCCTACCCTCATGTACTCATTGACTGACTTGTCATGTGGAACTCAAATTCAGCTCATGAAATTTAAGAACAAGAAAGGAAGTAAAGAAGGAAGCATCAAATAATTTTTTTCTTATTTTTATTTTTTGAAACTCTTTTTATGTATGGAAAGAACATGTATATAGTTAGCGGTTTCTCTCTGTGGTTTCTGGAGGCCAAGAAATGTCACCATGATCAAATAGGGATTTTGTGACCGCTAAAGTATCGCCTTCCTGCATCTGTATTCGATAACAATATTGAACAGAATGCAGATGTCACTTACCATAAATGGAAGCAGGATCCAATAATCTATTTGTCATTGCGGAGACTAAAGAGAAGAACACTGAGAGTCACTGATGGTGTAGTGGTAAACTTGCCTGATTGGTGAGCAGGCAGCGTTGGATCGGTTTCCCACTCAGTGACGGTGTGGATGTGAATGGTTGTCTGTCTCTATATGTGCCCTGCGACTGGCTGGCAACCAGTTCAGGGTGTAATTCGCCTCTCAACCAAAGTTATCTGGAATAGGCTCCAACACCCCTCGCGACCCTGTTAACTCATTCACTCCCAAAGACATATTTATGTCTTTTCAGACTTCACACATTCAATCCCATGTACTTATGTTTTCTTTTTTTTCCAAGACAGAAAGTCCATTTTTTTTCTTTAAACGGGTCTGAAAAATGGCTGGTACTGACTGAGTTAAGGATAAGCGGTGTTGTAAATGGACGGTAAGACTTAAGATAAAACTTTGTTCAGCTGTCATCAGTCCTATTCTGCAAATCTGCTGTGGACTGTCTATCTCAATTCTGACACTTTTCTTTTACAACTTGTTGATACTATTTTGATTTACACAGACACACAGTTTTCCATCCATCCATTTTCCGATCCGCTTGTCCTCACAAGGGTCGCGGGGGGTGCTGGAGCCGTCTTCGGGCAGTAGGCAGGGGACACCCTGAACCGGTTGCCAGCCAATTGCAGGGCGCACAGAGACGAAGAACCATCTGCGCTCACACTCACACCTAGGGATAGTTTGGAGCGTTCCATTAACCTCCCATTCATGTTTTTGGAATGTGAGAGGAAACCGGAGTATCCGCAGAAAACCCACACAGACACGGGGACAACATGCAAACTCCACACAGGGAGGCCGGAGCTGGAATCGAACCCGGTACCTCTGCACAGTGAGTTCGACACGCTAACTACTGGATCACCGGGCCGCCCGCAGAGTTGTCTTTTTTTTTAATTCTGTCTGCGTATACAGATAAATGTGACTTTAAGATTATCATGAAAAGTATTTCTCGTATTGAGCTATTCTTGGTTTTGTTGTTGTTGTTTTTTTTTTTGGTAAGTGGATTTATTTTGTCCTTTTCAGGCAAGCAATTTATGTTCTCGTTAATTCCCTTGCTGTTTGATTTCTATTTATTACATTTTCTCCTGGTTTATTGTTACCGGCATCATTGTTTCTACTTTGTGGGATTGATCTATCTTGGTCTACGTTTTTTTTGGGGGGGGGGGGGGGGATCCACTCGGATTCTTGATTTTCAGAATTCGTATCAATTACAATGCATGACAGCTGAACAGCTGGAGGGAACACCATCCACTCCAGTTTGAGCTGAAAACAAAAGACAAAACAGATGTCCCCAAATTTGTCATATTTATAAACGATGTACATAATAAATGTTGGGTTTTGTCATTGCAACATTAATGCAGTTAATGTTGTTAAATTTGTCAATTAAAATAGAGTGCCCTTATTTTAGAAATGAGTAGAAAAAAAATTCTAAAAAAAAATTCTAATATAAGTCTTGAAAGAAAGTCCTTTTTCTTTTCTTAAAATTAAAAATAAGTAGCAAATATATGTTCAGTGAAATCCTGAAAATACTCGATATCTTTTACATTGAAGTGATGATCGAAAGTCTTCCATGTCACTGTAAAAAAAAAAAACACTTTCATTTAAGTGGAAAAATCTGATGACAGTTTTATTCTGGCAGTGTTGTCAGTATCTGCTGAATGTAACTATTCAAGTGAACTTCGAACCTAACTTAGTTCCTTTTTGAAGAGATTCATCAGTAGAGCATCAACGTTCTTTTTTAAGGCAAGTAATATAGAGCGAAGAACTAAGTTACTTTTTCAAGGTAAATGTGGCAACACTGGACAACCCAGAAATGACACGAACATGGACAGAGGCATCCAGAGACTCACATAAATAAACATCGCAGTTCCACCCAGCGATTATCTTCATGCTGTGGAGACTCCGTGCGGTCTAATTACAAGGAGACAAGGTTGACTTCCTGATCTGAGTGTAAACACTGCAAGGAAATTACAGATATTTTGAGCATCTGTGTCGGGGTTTAACAAATGGTTTTGTTCTTTTGTTTTGTTATTTTTGCAGGTACTCCCCCCCCCCCCCCCCCCCCCCCATGCGGAAAGGGTCACGAGAGTGTTGTCGAGTGTATCACAACTTAGCCTCTCACATCAACCATCGTGTCTTCGTCTTGTGCTCCTGAGATGAGATGAATGGAGATGTTCTTATTTTTCGAAGGAATGTCTGCACGGTGTTCTCTTGTGTTTCTGAGGTCAGAATATAACACTGTCACAGTACGAGAAAGTTTTGGACCAGACTCCCTGGAATAGTTTTATTTTTTATTTTTTAACAGTACGAGACCATCACTCCTCCCTCTTGGTAAGGGTCACACACTTGGGACTGGCATCGCAAAGTTAAATACATGAATAAATAAAGAGATAAATAAATAAATAAAGTATTGTCATATTAACCATTAGATCAATTAATAATAAAAAAAATACAACTTTTAAATGACAATACCTTGTTTATTTTAAAACTTGTCAAATGTACATTCCCAATAACGCTTAGAAGAGATTGAGATTTGAAGTACTTCATCTGCAATGCTTAACAGTTTCATCCGTCCAACCATTTTCTAATCCGCTTCTCCTCACGAGGGTGCTGAACAGTTCCTGTTACCTTATGCTACCACACTACTGTACGCGAGTTTGATGTCGTGACACTGCATACAGACGATCAGCAGTTACAACAGGGTCCCAGTGCACCAACTACAGTATTGCACTGCACACTGGTACTTGCAGTGTCTGTGCATTATTTGCTGTCTGGGAAGTTTGGGTAGAGCTACGTATTCAGATATATTTCAAATTTCTAATGGTAAGAAGTCAATGGTAGAACATCAGCTGTTTTGTTGTTACTTTTCTGTTCTGCCATTGACTTAGACATTGTAATTGTATCCCAAGTTTGGAATAGGTGGGTAATATTTTGCAACTAAAATACTGTCCTGGGGCAGCCCGGTGGTCGATGGTTAGCACGTCGGCCTCCCAGTGCGGAGGTGCAGGATTCGATCCCGGCAGTGGCGAGCCATGCATTTCAACCTTAGGCCTTCAGTGATGTCACATACATCAACACAATATAGGCTGGTCAAGCAGCACAATTTCAGGAGCATTTAAAACCATCAAGTATGCATTTACAATTAAGAGCAGGAAACTAAATTTATAGATATTGTCAAAAATAAAAAGATGATTTAAAAATACTGAATAAAATGCCAACCAAATTACGCTGTGTGATCTTAAACTTGTAATATCGCAGTTTCATATAAGACACCAACCAAACAATAAAACAAACTATTCTTTGAAAATAAAGTAAACAGATCATTTGCATTTTGAGAATCGGCTGTACAACAGCAAATAAAATGTTGAGCAGCTGGGATTGAACGAACTTTTGTGAACGAAGGTGACTACAATGCGCCATTATAAATGGCAGGTGAGCAGATTTATTTGATACATTTCTGTATCTTTGTCATTTTATTTCGTTGCCATTAATTTAATACTAATGAAATAAAATGACAAGAAGAAATGTAAAATTCATTTACTCACCAATGTAGTGTCTGTTCACTGAGCTGCACATCTACGCGAGTGTCCCCAAACGTTTTTAAACACACCGTAGTTTGTAAGTGCCCAGCCGTGCTCTGATGTTTCCTTGCTGCCTTGGTAAAACAACTTAAATGGGTAAATCCAGTGTGGCTCCAAACACCAAATCGGTCCGTTGCAAGCAATAGGTATTCCCAGCAGTACAATTTGCAGCGTTTCTCAGAGGCTGTGAGCCACGGGTACCGTTCATAATTGCTCGTCTGAAAATGACGGACAAACCCTTTTCCTTGCTGGGACAGGCTAGCGAGCGCAGGAGTTGGGCGACCTCTTCGCACAATATCCAGCTTTTCGTGGAAGGCCCTCCTTGAAAATTGTGTGGATAATAGTTCTGCAACCAGATCAACGTTTTCTCCTTCGGCCATTTTGGGTTAAAATGCAGTGATAGCTCTCGCAGGCGCTACTGTAAATCCAATCTTTTTTTTAAGAAACTTTATTGAACAAATCAGGACACAATTCTCAGTAAACAGAAAAGGCGCAAATCCAATCACCGAACGCGCACGGCCAGTCTCGACGTAAGGCCTTCTAGCTGGCCCTAGTACGCAGACGAGCAATTGCAACCTGACTGTGCCCGTTCACTTACAGCGCACAGGGCCCTGCTCTGTTTAATCTGAAGGCCCAGAGCAAGTTTAATTTACCTGGCAACACAAGCTAGCTGAAATATGATTGGTTAAAAACTCTACCATAATAAATAAGTTATTTATCGAGTGACTTTCAATGTTATTTAAAATAACATTGAAAGCCACTCGACCAAGTGGAAATAATATGACGTAAAGAATAAAGAGAATAATTTTGTTTACATATTTATGAAAATAATATTATGTTAAATAATTTTATAATATTAATAAAAATAATGTTATTTTCAGAAAAGTTAATTTCTGAGAATGTTTAGGCCAGCAGAGAAGGCCTTGCTGGCCCTGACGGAACGCCACTGGATCCCGGCTCCAGCCTCCCTGTGTGGAGTTTGCATGTTCTCCCCGTGCCTGTGTGGCTTTTCTTCGGGTGCTCCAGTTCCCTCCCACATTCCCCACCCAAAAAAAACAAAATATGCATGGCAGGTTAATGGAACACTCTAGTCTAATATGTTCCTAGGTGTGAGTGTGAGCGCGGATGGTTGTTTGTCTGTGTGTGCCCTGCATTTGGCTGGCAACCAGTTCAGGTTGTCCCCCGCCTACTGCCCGAAGACAGCTGGGATGGGCTCCAGCACGCCCCACGAACCCTTGTGAAGATAAACAGATCAGAAAATGTAAGGATGGATGAACAAGAAATAGCACAATGAATGAGTGAGCTGCAGATACACACAATGCATTTTGTCTTTTTTTTTTCATGTTTATCTCCTCCGTTCCCTTAGATTTAGAAATGGGTTTCAGTGTTTGCGAGAAAGTGCATTTCTGTGTGTGTGTGTGAAAGTGCATTTTACTGAGTACTCATCTGTTTGTTAAATCAAGGGTAAATATATTAGTCTAGACTGGAGTATTGAGGCTAATTTTCCTCTCCACTGATGTAGAAAGCAGGCTGCTGCGCCGCCAACAGGAAAAAGCTTGTTCCTCCTCTTTGTGCGGATCACATTTTAGCAGAAGGGATTTGACCTAACTTTATGTCTGGCAGTAATTTAAACAGATTCAATGAGGAAAAGAGCTTACCTGTTCATTTTCACTTTGTATATGCCACGTGTTAAGCATAGCAAAGTAAAACTGAAAGGTTTAGTTATTCCATGGTAAAAGACCAATTAAAATAAAGCTTAAAGAACAAATGGTGGTTTGTTGGGGGCAGCAGTAGTTCATCTACAAGGCTTTATGACTGAAAGGCCACGATCTGCATATAAAAAAATAAATAAAACATTTCTAAATAAAGGCGACAAGATGTTGGAGCGGCGCCTTTCTGCTTCCGGACAACTGTTGACTACTTGAAGAAGGAAATGACCTACCCAGCCCTCTAGTTTTGCGCGGCCGTTCACTCTGATGTCGCCTTGCATTCCTGCATTCATGTACACACAAGAACAAAATGTTACACCTCTGTTAATGAATGCAAATGAAAAATAATGGCATATAAAGAAAGAAACAAAAATAACAATACCATCCATCCATCCATCCATTTTCCGAACCGCTTGATCCTCACTAGGGTCGCGGGGGGTGCTGGAGCCCATCCCAGCCATCTCCGGGCAGTAGGCGGGGGACACCCTGAATCAGTTGCCAGCCAATCGCAGGGCACACAGAGACGAACAACCATCCACGCCCACACTCACACCTAGGGACAATTTAGAGCGTCCAATCAGCCTGCCATGCATGTTTTTGGAATGTGGGAGGAAACCGGAGCACCCGGAGAAAACCCACGCAGGCCCGGGGAGAACATGCAAACTCCACACAGGGAGGCCGGAGCTGGAATCGAACCCGGTACCTCTGCACTGTGAAGCCGACGTGCTAACCACTGGACTACCGGGCCGCCCTAACAATAACATAACTGTAATAATATATAAATATCTCAATGTAATGAAAATTAACCAATGAAAACTTGGAGACTCTTCTGCTTGAGGTGCTGATGGTTTTGAAAAAAAACATTGTGATGGGTAGCACTATGATGTTCATTTTGTCATCTTATTAGTTGAAATAGGTTTAAAGTTTCTTTTTTATCAGACAGTGGTCTTTTTTTTAGTGAAGAAAAAATATACAGAGTTGACAGTTTTGGCTGTTCAGCCTTCTTCTGAGCTGTCACTGCTTCTGTGTGACGTGGCGAAAAAACAGCTGACTGGGTTGGGGAACCTTCAAAATAAGGCTCCCCGACTTAGTGAAAAGCTGCGAAGCGGCCCCCTGCCGTCGCTGAAGTTCCCACACAATGGTAATTTGTATTCACCAGAGTCCTTTGCTTTGGGAAAAAAAAAAGCTTATGGTTATTTTGTTGTTTTCCACAAACCCTTTGCTGGTGAATAACGGATCTTTTACACATGCATCGAGAAATGTATTTTTAAAAAATGAAATATATTAAGAGCACAAATTTTGCATGTATGCACTTATTTGGTCCCTATTAAATATTTTTGTTCATACAATTGGTTTGGAAGCACGTGGTCTTCACATGACTTGCCAGAAGCACTGAATGCAAAACTGTGGCGCACTCCATCAGTTATGTTGCCCATCCCTGGTTCAGAGGGTGACTGCCCTGACAGACACCTTATGGCACAGCTCCGGGTGGTCGCTCCAGCAACGACACCACTCCACCTCAATGCCCCTCCCCAGTTTCATCAGCAGGGTGTCTGACCTCGGTCATCTTGCAGTGATTCATTCAGAGTAGAGTCCTTATCAAGAAGAGCCAGATGATGTGGCTCAACAACTTTCTGGTTGGCCTGCTCTCTCAGAAAGCTAACCAAAGGGCTAACCCAGGGGTCGGCTACCCAAAATGTTGAAAGAGCCACATAGGACAAAAAACAAAAACAAAAAACAAATATGTCTGGAGCCGCAAAAAATTAAAAGCCTTCTCTAAAACTTACAATGAAGGAAACACATGCTGTATGTATGTAGGAGACTGGACTGTCTCAGAATTGTTTATGTTATTCATTCCTTTGTTGTGTGTTCACAAACGCCCCCATAGAATTTATTTTGTAATTTCCTCGCTTGATTTTTTTGTTTTGGTGCATTATTTTCGCTTTTCTTCGTGTCAGTGAAGTGATCGTTAATTTCCATTTTTCTGAGGCTGTCTTTGAACGCCTCTCGAGTCGAACGAGAAGAGAGAAGGCACAGAGTCGGACACAGACGTGTCTGTATTTGTCGAGACTGTTAAAAGCATAAATAAAGTGTACGTTTTAAAAAAACAACACCACAGCTCTCCTTTTTCGGAGCTGCAAATGCATCTATATCTATTTGAGATACATTAGCCTACTATCAAAATCTTTTTCCATTTTAAAACATTTTTTATAAAGCTCCAGGGAGCCACTAGATGTCGCTAAGGAGCCGCATGCGGCTCTGGAGCCGCGTGTTGCCAACCCCCGGCTAACCTATTTGTAATATGTGTAAAGTTGCTCCAAATTCCACTTAACACAGATATATTTTAGGATTATCCATTACATTACATTACACCCACTTTATTCGCCAACTTTTTTTTCTTGGAAAATGACAACTTCATGCAAGCACATTTGAACTTTGTTCTTACAACTTCAATCATGTCATCCTATGAATTTAGCAGGATTTTTTTTTCTTTTCAGTGTGGTCCTAATCCTTCTTCGTACTTATAAAACGGGCACATAAAGTTGACATAATGTTGGTTTAGTGACTGTACAAGATGAGACTGCCAATGACTTTAGGGGTTGTACTGTGTGCGGCTTTGACGTCGTCATTGTTGACACAATGAGAACGAGAAGCATTCGTAAACGTTTATAGGAAAGACATCCTTGTATCATGCTAGCTTTGTTTCTCCCTCCGTCACCCAACTACTAATGGTGAGCAGTCCACCGTTTGCTGACATGGCAATTGCAGACGGGGATAATTGGCTAAAAGATGGAGGAATGAGGGCATCAATGTGTAGAAAAGGGGAATAATCTCTCTCTCTCTCTCTCTCTCTCTCTCTCTCTCTTTCGTTGTCTCCCTCACACCTCAGCAGCTCTTATCGCCGAATGCCAAACAAAACCTGTAAAACTGGGACCCTTTCAACAAAATACAAGTCAAGCGGTCTTTGTGAGCAGGCTCATTCAGTGTCAGGGCTCTAATTCTAACAGCAGCACAGAAAGAAAAGAGCAGGGGGCAGCAGAGGAGAACAGAAGGTGTTACCTCCTTTGTGAGGAAACTATAAAACTGGTGTCAGGGGGCCTCATTTTATGACCTAAACTGTCAGACTCAGAGGGGGCAGGTCTAAAGACAGCCAAAAGGCTCCATGGCTGTGTGTGATTATGTGTGTGTGTGTGTGTGTGTGCGTGTGCGTGGTTTATCAGAGGTCACAGAGGGCTCTCAAAGATAATGAGGACTGCAAGTAACATGTCTGCTGTGATGAATGTGTGGAAGCAACACTATGTTTTCAGGAGACGGGATCTCCCTCAATGACAGCAGAAGCAGACACAAAGTATGAGTGTTGAAGAAGATAATTTGTTTTTATCTCAGGGATTTCAACCACCGCCAAGCTGCTGGAACAATATGTCTGTGCTGGGTTATGCATGGAACCGCTTCGTAATTTAATTTAATTGCCCCTGAGAGCTAAAGTGTTCATTGCCTTTAGGTGGATGGATTTTTGGAAATTAGTTATTTAGCGCCACCCTGGTCCAATATGGAGGCACTGGTCTTACTGTCATTGACCCCCCCCCCCCCCCCCACCCCCCAGCAGAATAAATTAGTTCCAAGCAGAATGTGGGAGGAAGTTTTAGCCTCTCATAACCCAAAAAAAAAAACAAAAGCCTAAAAAAATTATGGGAGGAGGTTAGCTCTCATCTACTGGGGGGAACCCCAACATACAAGCACCAAGCTCGCTCTGGAGCATGAGCTGTTTGTTGAGGCTGACAATCAATCCAGAACCGCTTGGCTTCACACACCACTCCTGTTAGCAAGGTCATGTTCTATGTTCCTCGAGTCATTTTCTGTAGCTGGGGATCGGACCACGAAGGTCCCCGCATTGTCAATCTCACACCGCGCCTGACCACCTTGTCCCCTTCCAAAGGTGGTGAGAACTTGGAAAATGGGACCCACGTTGTCTCTTCTGGCTGTGCCCGGCTGGGCCCACTGGCCTTTCTTGAGATTGCTGTGTACAGGTGAAAGAAAACATTTTTTTTAAATAATCACGAGTCCTGATCAGTGCTTTGTCCTTGAACATCGGTCTCAAACTTGCGGCACGCGGGCCAAATGTGGCCCACAGGACGCTAGTTTGAGGTCCCCGCCTTGATCCATCTATCCATTTTCCGTTCCTCTTTATCCTCACAAGAGTCCCGGGGGGTGCTGGAGCCTATGCCAGCTGTCTTCAGGCAGTTAGGCGGGGGGACTCCCTGAACCGGCTGCCAGTCAATCGCAGGGCACACAGAGATGAACAACCATTGGCGCTCACACTCACACCTTGGGACAATTTTGAGTGTTCAATCAGTCTGCCATGCATGTTTTTTGGAATGTGGGAGGAAACCGGAGTACCCGGACAAAATTCACGTAGGCCCGGGGAGAACATGCAAACTCTACACAGGGAGGCTGCACTGTGAGGTTGACGCACTATAAATGCATTTTTTGGGAAACCTTCCTCACCCAGACCCGAGCTCCAGTGGCCCCCAAATAAATTGAGTTTGAGACCCCTGTCCTAGAATCATTGGGACGCATGATACTTTTCATCATGATGAGGTGACGACTCAAGGTGGAATAAGTAACCAAACTGCCATTGAAGACATGCAATAAATCTTACCTTACTGTTGCGCTGCAGAGTTCTTTTATTGTTTTCTTATCCTATACAAGATATACATCAAGGGTCAAAGCACATTAGGTATGTTGCTCACAAAGACATTTCATGGCTTCAAACTGTCGTGGGGTCATACTGGTTGAGTGGTCCATCCCCCAATAGCCAGTAAATCATTGGTCAAATCCTCCAATGCCCCCTTACTGCTCAGGCAATCCAATTAGATTGACTGGAGACTCCCTCCTTCTGCGACTTAGCTGTTGGAGCAATAAGGATTAGTTAGTCAGCAAAACTAATAGGAAAGCCCACTAAAGACCTAAAGCAAGGGATGGGCAATGATTTTTAATCAGTGCTACTCAGGGGGCCCACATAGGACCACGCACTTCCCAACGCAGTCATGGGGAACTCCGGTTTCTCGACAGCCAAATCCTGCCTGTTTGGGATCTCTCTCTACTTCAACACACATGATTCAAACGATCCGCTCATCAGCAAGCTCTGTAGAAAGGATCAGGCAGGACAGAATCGAACAGTTCAATAAAATATTTAACGTAGAAACTATTCCTACTGAATCGACATGAACACTGGAATATGCTTGGAATTTTCTTTAGCAAATAGTGTTGTGCTCTAGACGGTGCACAAGGTTAAAAGTTAATGGCTGTCTAGTATAACATGCTTTTTGAAATGAAATAAAAAGGGTAAATTTCAGCAAAAATTAAAATTTAAAAATCCCATTCCCTTTCATGACTTGTATTAACATACACACTAATTGTGGATGAATACAATGAATGAAAGATCGTCACGATATTAATGGGTGTGTTTATATTAATGGGTTTCAAATGACCACAATTTGATAAATTATGTCAGGTATTTAATGTATTGGGTTCATTGTTGCAAATATTTGATTCGTGAAGAGCCCTTCTGAAATCGCACGAGTAGCAGGTGAGTGAAATCTGACTCCTCTTATCAGTGGTTGAGAACAACGCTTACAGTGCCCAACTAATTAGCTCAGCAAGCCGTAACACATTCTGGATTATAACCAAGCCCTTCCAGATGTTTGTTTTTTGTTTTGTTTTTTTGCTTTTATTTTACTTTTGTAGCATGGACACCTTAGTTAACTGTAGTTGGACCTCTCCATTTGATCAGACCACTGTTTTTGTCCAAATTTACATGAATTGCAGTTAATTTGATGCAGGCGTTGTCAGGTTCTAAACCAAACCGAATGATGTTTTGGATTCCAGAAATGCGGGCTCAGACAAAGTGCGACAAAAAAAAAAACATTATTCCAAAAAAGCGCACAAAGTAAAAATTGAAATCGCTGGTTATAAGGAGCCAGGAAAAAAAATAACGCATAAAACAAAAGGCGTTTCCCAAGGCAAGGTACAAGAGAGAACCGAAAATACACAAACAAAATTGTATTATTGTTTACTATTATTATTATTATTGTCATTACCATTATTCTTAGGAAAAATGAGGGCAAACTCGTAATCAATGCAAAAAAAGTTTACTTTCATATCTGATTTTAAAAATTTGTAAACATATGTTGACCAGTGTTACATATGTGCGCAATGATACTACACCTACTTTGAGCTTACTTAGAATGCAGTACACTAACAAACAGATCACCCGCTTGATCTCTCTTTTAGACAAGACGCTGTCTGGCTATATATCAGCGTGTCGATTTCTCTGTATTTCGGTTGCTTCTTCCGTGAGGAACAGCAAAAGGAAAAGGAGTCTATTGTTCATGCCTCCAAGTCTAAAAAAGGTCTGGCGAGTTAAAGGGAGGCTCCTTCCACACATGAGCACATCTAAAACATATCATTATACCTCTTTGGAGTTAGAAGTTCAAAAATAGGTCTTTCTTTACTTCTTCAAAGAGTTGTTTCAGTCATGCTATGCGAGAAACAGTGCTGGAGAGAGCATTATTCCCATTACTGCTACTACTGCTCATTATTATTTTATATGAGTTGTCTTTTCAATCAATGGAAGTGTATACATGCAAGCGGAATTTGGTTTACAGTCAAATTTCGTCATCCAGATTGAGAGTCAAATTGGGCTGTTTTGCATGTCGTGTGCCAAAACCCCAATTCCAATGAAGTATATATGATTGTTTCTAGCAAATAATCATTCATTCTGAATCTTATAGCTGCAGCACATTCCAATGAATGGGACAGGTGGCAAAAAAAAAAAATGGACAAATGCTCATCAAACACGTTTTTGGAAGATCCTACAGGTGAACAAGCAAACTGGGAACAGGTGGGTGGCATGATTGGGGATAAAAGGTGATTCCATGAATTGCTCAGTCATTCACAAGCAAAGATGGGACAAAGTTCACCCCATCGTGAACAACTTCATGAGAAAATCATTGAACAGTTTGAGGACAAAGTCCCTCTGGTTCCAGTTGCAAGGAATTTCAGGAGTTCATCATCTACGGTCCAGAATATCATCAAAAGGTTCGCTGCATGTCAGCTTGTGAATGACTGAGCTGACTCCTTTTATCCCCCAATCACGGCAACCGTCTGTTCCCAGTTAGCCTGTTCACCTTTGATATGTTCCAAAAAGGTGTTTGATGAGCATTTCTCAACTTTCTCAGTCTTTTTTTGCCACCTGTCCCAGCTTTTCGAACATATTGCGGCCATAAAATTGTAAGTCAATCAATATTTGTTAAAAACAAAGTTGTTTATTAGTTTGAACATAAAATATCATGTCTAGTGTATTTACTTACTGTAAACATAGGTTGCAAATATATTTTCAAATCATTGCATTCTGGTTTTATGTCCCAATGTCATTAAAATTGGGTTTGAACTTTATTGATGTGGTGAAATCGTTTTTGAAAGTGGATGTAAATGTCGTGACCGTGGGTTCTTCCTCACATTACGTACTGTACTGACATGCATGGGACAGTAGATGAGTCTTGAGATCAGTCGTTTGTCTTGTCTATTTAAGTTCGCATACCACACCTTAATTGACATTATCTCGTGGAAAGGTCACAGATAACATCTTTCCTGTCACCATGTCAAGCATGTGAAAGATTTCACCTATGTGCTGCTGCGCCCTGCCTCAGGCATGAAGAATTAAATTTAAAAAAAGAAAAAAAGAACACAAAACAAAACCAAAAAAACAGTGTATACAGTATTTCTTTTATGTTTAGCAATGAAATTCGTGTTCATTCTATCCTTAAGAGTCGGTTACATTGGGTTTGCCAAAGGCAGCGTAGTATGAATGCTTCCATTAGCTGCCACGCATGTTTTTTTTTTTAACATGGGCGTTCCCAGAGAAAACCCACGCAGGCATGAGGAGAATATGCAAACTCCACACAGGAAGGCTGGAGTAGAATTGAACCCTGTACCTCTGCACTGTGAGGCCGACAGACTAACTAGTCGACCACCGGGCATGTCCATGTGTGTGAATTCCCACTCTACACTAGCTGCGCCACAGGTCAGGGTTTAAAAAAAAATAGAATCAAGATTATAATAATAATAATAATAATAATAATAATACGTCATGAATTTATTTCTACGTTGTACGCTGTTATATTTATAAATGAAATACGATGCCATCCAGCACACATATCAACAGAGCGCAGCATCCGCCTGCGCTTCGATCAAATCCACTAAAATTGTGTTCAACGACCTGCGCCACAACTTAGACCTGTTCTAGCTGGTTTAAGGTCTAGTCTACTAAATGGTTAGGTGGATCAGGGGCCTGTTAAAAAAAAAAAAACACCCTTGGTCCATTTGAACGCGCAGCTCAGTCCAAACATGGTAACTCGACTCGCCCCGTCACAACTTTAAAGGTGCGCCAGCTTTTACGCCATGCGCCTGAAAATTGAGACCTTTGTGCTTCACCACTTATTGGGATTTTAGTTATTTGTAGCAAGTAGTCTGATATAAAAGACTGCCTGCTTGACTGTTCGTCTCTTTGTGAAACTGTCCGGGCAGGTCGCGGAGGAAGCCAGACCATCACACTCAACAAAGAATGAAATATATTGTGATTGTTTAAATTTTATTTATCCTCTCAGAAATTTCAGGTTTTTACACAAATATCCAGTATACAACGATACAAACAATATGTCCAAATCTTTAGTCAGTCAGTAGAAACCAGTGGAAACCTCAAAGATAAACCGAAGGCAACGGCACGGCACGCACGTGTGCGTCTTCCCCCCCCCCCCCCCCATTGTTATTCAATTCTTTGCATTTTTCTTGTCGGTGGAACAACATGATGAAAGATATGCGATGAAAGGGTTGTACGGCCACGCCAAAGCTTCACCCACCTGTTCGTTTAACGTTTAGGTTTAGAGAACAAGTCGGTCTGGAAATACAGCACAGACATCATCAAGGTGAAAAACTGTTAAACGAGCTGACCTTCACCGACTGACAGAAGGTTTGTATATTTTGTCAAGGAAATGCATCACATCCCGTGCAGATGGATTCATTCAGAATCTTATCGCTGATGAAGCATTTGATGGTCCAAAACAACGTTTCGACACTTTCACTGGAGCTGTGTTTTAGGTTTAACCCTTTCATGCACCTTGTAACCTGATAACATGATAAACTGTCCACTGGAGTAACCGCTGTCCCTGAAAGGGTTAAGGAGAAAGTCAAGGGCGCAGATAGAAACTCAACAACTCCAGCTGTGTGTGTGACTTAGGTTCCAATTGTACAAAGAAAACCATCGTAAAAAAAATAAAAATAAAAAGGATGAAATAAAATAACACCTCTGAATCTGAAATGTTTTCGTACACTGTGGACTTCTCTGAACATCTGGCAGAGTGCGTTTTGGCCTGTAGGACTTGGGAGCTGTGTTGGGTACCTGCCGGCCAGTCAGAACGCAGCATCATCACTTGCTAAGGACATTGCATCTTTTTATTGGCATACCCGGATAGTGGTGGTCCCCCTTTTTAAGACCGGGGACTGGAGGGTGTGTTTCAACAACAGGAGCAATCACACTGCTGGTAACATCTATTGAGGACTTTGAAAGATCCATCGGAAAATCAAATCTTGGATTCACCGCAATTGCTGCCTGAGGTTGAAAGTCTGTCATTTGATCATTTCGACGTTGATTAAAAAAGATTCCTTTGTTGAAAAAGTCATGTTTGTTTTCCCTCCTTGTTTGGATTGTTATCCACCGATTCCTTTCTTTTTTCTTCATCCTGTGGGCTTGCTCAATAACAAGTTCCAGCTCGCCCGTGACTGACGGCTGGATGAAGGTCAAACAACAATTGGTCAGAATTACTGCTTGCTGGGCATCAATTAAATACAGAGTATTAACCCTTTTGTGCACCCCATAACCAGATATCACGATAAACTGTCCACTGTAGTAACCACTGTGCATGAAAAGGTTAAAGTGAGAACTTCAGTGTTGCATGGTGAACTTCGCAGATAAAATATTTTTTTTAATTCAGTTTTGCTTGCAAGATGTTACATTTCACAGTGAACAATATCATCATTATCATCAGATTTAATGTTCAATCCTTTCAGGGACAGCGGTTAGTGCAGTGGACAGTTTATCATGTTATCAGGTTACAGGTTATCATTATTGGTGCATTAAAATCCTTCAGATTCAGAGTTATATATTTGAAGGATTACATCATGTCCAAGGTCACACTGCACACTCATCAACCGTCTCCAGCAGTGCTCGCAACTCACCAAGGTTGTGCTTTAGTGCTGAGATACTTGGTGGAAAAATGTGAGTCTTAACCACTGCAGATTATGGGTATGTGCAATCTTGTGGCCTGTTTGATGACTTGTCCTGAGAGCCAAACCAAACTGCCACATCTGCATTTACCAGCTGTGTGGAAAAAAAAATGTTCAGAGGAGCACAACACGTGGACACAGTCCGCCCTGTGTTTCTCATCTGAGAAACAGCTGCTAAAGTCCGTTGGTCGTGATGGGAGATTTTACAGCATGAGTGTGCAGCATGAGGTTTGTGATTATGTCAGGTGGACTGATGATTTGTTTCTTTCGTTTCATTTCCACTGCTTCCCCGTGATGTTGAAGTCCTTTGTGTGTGTGCATGAGTGCAAGAGGTTTCAGGAAAAGAAACCACATTGGCAAGCCCTCATCATCTGTGATCCATGTTTATATAGGGGCAGTAGTTGCTCATCTGTTCGGAGCTGAGCTTGGGAGCCAGACGCTCACGGTTCAAGTCCTGCTACAAACCGAATGCAAAAAACTCCCGACTTGTTGTTGGAGACATGCTAGTTTGCTCCTGGCTGTTGTTGAAGTGCCTTTGAGCGAGGCACTAGATTTCACTCTTACATCTCTCCTTGCATGCATATCTACATATGTGTGATCTGATTCTTTGTGTAGGTTGAGAGATTATAATGAGACCGTAAAATTGACTTCTGAACATCAATGCTGCAGTGACAATGTATATGGCCATTCAAACAACTTTTTGGCATGGTGGACAGTATTTTCTCTTGATCACCCACAAATAACAATGATATTTTTCTTATACGAGCATCCCAAAATAGTACATTTGAGAAATCTTGAGCCATCATCACCTGACATGACATCACCTGAGACATTAACATGTCAACGTAGCTCATTTCAGCATACCTGAAATGATTAGCTCTGTAGTGTACGTGTGCACGTGCGTGTGTGTGCGTGTGCGTGTGCGTGTGTCAATATCTGTGTGTGTGTGTGTGTGTGTGTGTGTGTGTGTGTGTAGTCTCTCCTGCCTGCGGCCTTGCTTTCATTTATTCTTGAAATATTCATGACAGACCTAGCGTGTGAGCTCTTTGATTCTCGTGTATACTGGCCACCAATGGGAAACAAAGCTGTCCGCCCAGGTACAGAGAGAGGAGTCATGAAAGAACCTTTAAAAACCCTCAAATGCAAGTGTTGCATTTGAGGCTATTCACAACAACACTCAAATACATTATTGTTTTCTGATAAGTCTATATTTCCACTATGCAGGAACAAAACTCACGACCGTTATGTTTTTTTTTTTCCAAGACGGCGCCCGAATAGGCAGCCCTCGGCAAGTGCTCTTCAAGAGCATTGCGTTTTTTGTTGTTTTTGTCTTTGTTTTGTCACATGGTGTTGTTGTTACGCCGTGTGGACCTGATGTGGACTGTTTTCATCATTTTTGGCCACGACATTCCTCAAAGAAGAATAATCTGTGGTTGGTGGTTGCGCCTTCTCGGCAGCGCACGCGCCATTTGTCGGCGCCATTTGACTGTCGTTGCTGGACATCCCCGAGGCGCTTGTGTCTTGCGCCTAAAGTAGGCAGCATTTTCACAGCCCCGCTTTGTTCAGCGAAAAGGTCGGTGCAGATGGACAGTCTGCGGCTGGATGGATGCACGGATTGAGGAGCCGACGATGAGAAGAAAGGAGCGTCAGTGCAGAACGCCAATCAAACCTTGTCCAACTGGAAAATGACATGGCAGTTATTTCTTCTAAACATTGCCAGGCATAATGAATGCAAGAGAAGTGAGGGACAACAATGTAGAACTAAAGCAGGTGGGACTAGTGTACTATTGAAACACTCACGTATGGTCATTAATACCACCAAGATGCACATAGCATTAAATGCTACAAAGTTTCATCCAAGCGCTCCCTTACATTTTAGAATAAATTCATGGATTGTCACTTCATCATTTTTCTATATATACAGTCGTGGCAGCACTTTCGATTTTTGATATGAATTCAAAAATCGAAAATTTGATCAGGGAGTCTATGATTTTGATATGAATTCAAAAATCGAAAGTGCTGCCACGACTGTATATGTAGAAAAATGATGTACAAGTGACAATCCATGAATTTATTTTAAAATATGTATATATATATATATATATATATATATATATATAAATTCCTCGTCTCACCCCCCCCCCCCCCCCCCCCCCCTCGGGTGGTGTCCATCCCTCATTCAGCTCGGGTCCTCTACCAGAGGCCAGGAAGCTTGAGGGTTCTGCGCAGTATCCTTGCTGTTCCCAGCACTGCACATTTCTGGACTGAGATGTCCGATGTTGTTCCCGGGATCTGTTGCAACCACTCATCTACTTTGGGGGTCACTGCCCCGAGTGCTCCGACCACCACAGGCACGACTGTCACCTTTACCTTCCAGGCTCTCTCCAGCTCCTCTCTGAGCCCTTGGTATTTCTCGAGTTTCTCATGTTCCTTCTTTCTGATGTTCCCATCACTTGGGACCGCTACATCCACTACAACGGCTTTCCTCTGCCCTTTTTTCTATGATCACGATATCTGGTTGGTTCGCCATTACCATCTTGTCAGTCTGGATCTGGAAGTCCCACAGGATCTTCGCTCTGTCATTCTCCACCACCTTCGGAGGTGTTTCCCACTTTGACCTTGGGGTTTCCAGTCCATACTCCGCACAGATGTTTCGGTAGACTATGCCAGCCACCTGGTTATGGCGTTCTACGTAGGCTTTCCCTGCCAGCATCTTACACCCTGCATGTGTTGGATCGTCTCAGGTGCCTCTTTGCACAACCTACACCTTGGGTCTTGTCTGGTGTGGTATATCTGGGCCTCGATGGCTCTGGTGCTCAGGGCCTGCTCCTGAGCAGCCAGGATGAGTGCCTCTGTGCTGTCCTTCAGGCCAGCCCTCTCTAGCCACTGATAGGACTTCTTGAGATCGGCCACTTCAGTTATGGTCCGGTGGTACATCCCGTGTAGGGGCTTGTCCTCCCATGATGGTCCCTCTTCCAGCGCCTCATCTTCTGTTCCCCATTGTCTGAGACATTCTGTGAGTCCGTCATCCGTTGGAGCCTTCTCCTTGATGTATTCATGGAGCTTGGATGTTTCATCCTGGACAGTGGCTCTCACACTCACTAGTCCCCGGCCTCCTTCCTTTCGGCTTGCGTACAGTCTTGGGGTGCTGGATTTGGGATGGAACCCTCCGTGCATGGTTAGGAGCTTTCGGGTCTTAACGTCCGTGGTCTGAATCTCTTCCTTTGGCCACCTTATTATTCCTGCAGGGTATCTGATCACTGGCAGGGCATAGCTGTTTATTGCCCGGGTCTTATTCTTGCCATTGAGCTGGCTTCTTAGGACTTGCCTCACTCGCTGGAGGTATTTGGCCGTAGCCGCTTTCCTTGTTGCCAGTTCGAGGTTGCCATTGGCTTGTGGTATACCGAGGTACTTGTAGCTGTCCTCAATGTCTGCTATTGTTCCTTCAGGGAGTGAGACCCCTTCAGTGCGGACTACCTTTCCTCTCTTAGTCACCATCCAACTACATTTCTCAAGCCCGAATGACATCCCGATGTCGCTGCTGTAGATCCTGGTTGTGTGGATCAGGGAGTCTATGTCCCTTTCGCTCTTAGCATACAGCTTTATGTCATCCATGTAGAGGAGGTGACTGATTGTAGCTCCATTTCTGAGGCGGTATCCATAGCCTGTCTTGGTGATTACTTGGCTTAGGGGGTTCAGTCCTGTGATTATTTTTTTGATCGAGTACTGTACTGAAAATAATATACAAAAATGTCATCAGGGGAAAAGTCGACTTCAACTCGAACTTTCACCATTCGTATCGAAATCATGCTCCCAATAACCGCACATGCTTTTAGGAAGTGCGTTGCTTCATACAATAAATTACACAAAACATTCAAGGTTCAGTAATGAAACGAATACGACAGATAATACCAAATGCAATCAATAATTTATTAACTTTTCAACATTGTACAAAACAAGATATAAAAACAAGCTGTTGGTAGTATTTTAGCAAAGAAACTAAACCAATCCTGAAAAACACCGAACTGTGAGAATTTTGGTCAAGTGGGTGTGGGGGGGTTAGGGGAGTGGGAGGAGGAACACAGCTTCACGTGCAAGATCTGGTCAGTCCTCGTCCGCCCGTTCTGCCGCCTCAGTAAGGCACTATCTTCATTTTTTTTGGTGACAGATGCCAACCAACATTGCAAATACTGACCAGTTTAAAGTTTCTAACAAAGAGTAACATTTCCTCAACAGTGTTTTCCCCCCCCTCCAAAATAGTCCCAAATATGTTCTAGGTGACCGCATGCAACATAAATAATAAAGTGAACAAAATGACCCGGAAACTACTGGGTTTAGAAAAAAAAAAGTGTAACAAATCCTTCAATACTGGTGTGAGACCGTCAGTGAGTGTTCATCATATATTGCACAGATTCAAATTCGTCTGTCCCCATAGAACGGTACCCATCCTCTGCGGGTATTGGGCAGCAAGTCCTCCTTGACGCTGTCCCTGTTCAACAAATGGGACTGCATTCCTCCTAATTTGTGGCATTATTTCCGCTGTCATTCCCATCAACACGAACGCCATCAAGAGCAAAAAGCTTTCTCATCTCTTCTTCTTGCTCTGTCGAAGTGCCTTCTTCCGCTTCAGGATCATCTCATAGAGTTTCTCCAGGCCCATCTGCAGGCCCTGACCATCCAGCGCTGAGCAGCCTTGAGTGTGGTGTAGTGTCGCGGAGCTCAGTTCATGGAGCGACAGGGCTTTCTCCACCTGAGAGGAGAAACCGCAACATTAGCCACATGTTTGCTGGTAAGTCACTTGTCATCACAACGACCAATCCTATTTTACGCTCAGATGATACCGCTCATCGAGAGCAGTGTTTTTTCTTCCATACGTTCCTCATGATACTTTTTTTTTTTTAATACTTCAATTTTCTTACAAAGCAGATATGAGATATGAACATAATTGCATGAACAAAACAACATTTTGTGAGGTTCCAGTTAGCAAAAAGGTGTCTCTGAGCAAATTTGTGCTTGGTGATGCGTCTGTCGGCTGCATGTGTAATTTGGCGGCCTGGTGATGAAATGCCACTCCTATAGAGAAAATATAAATTTGTTCTTTCAATGTGTTTTGGGGCTTGCTTCGTACTTGCTTTTTTTTCTTAGTTTCAGGCCTTGTCTACAAGTAGCCAGTTTTTTTTTAATACCCCCCCTAAAAAAAAATAAAAAATCATCCACACATTTGTTTAAAAAAAATATATCCACACCAAACCACATAAGTGGATTTTTCAGCTCTTTTTAAAGTCCGAAAGACTGAAAGTCTGTAAGACAAATGAGATAAATATTATGACCTCAAACACAAAATATAATTTTGCTGCTTTTATTCTTTGTTTTTAAACCAAGGAATGAATTCAGCGCTAAAGAGACCTGGGACAATTCAGCGCTTTAGTTTCTCTGTCTATGTACACCGAACACATTCAACTGCGCCATGTTGAAACTGACACTGGTGTGCGGGGAAGGGTGTAAAGGCACATTTCTCTAACTTTCCTCACAATCACCTAGAAATCGAGGTGGTTTGAGCAAATTTATTTCAAAAGTGCATACTATCAAACTGGTAGCCCTACGCATGAATCGGTAGCCCAGAAGGAGCTCTCAAGTTTCAAAAAGGTCGGTGAACCCCCCCCCCCCCCCCGGTCTAGACCAGTGGGCTCCACCAAAGTGATGGTCGAAAGACGTCCTCCACATTGAAATGAGTGGGAGGGGTGTAGTGCCAGATGTCCCCCAGTAAAGACTGCAGTCAAGGGGGGGGGGGGGGGGGATCATCAAAGCCGACATGGAAATATGAAAGAAAAAAAACAACAACAAAAAAAACAAAGGTGCTTTGAGGTCAAGAATCGTGTGGTCAAACGTTTCACATGGAACCACACCTCGAATTGCGCTCTGCAGCCAGGGCTGACTCAAAGTGCTGCATATGGGGGGGGTCAGTTGCAGGAGATAAAACCACACCCCAAAACCGGTTGTTTCAAAAGGGCTGTTAAGAGGACAATGTTGTCATTCTGGATTCCTGACATAGTTTGTCCAAAGTGTGCCTGAAACATTTTAATAGGACAACGAGGAACAGTTTTCAAGTGTGGAAAAAAACTCCTTTCAAGAAAAAAGAGGAAAAGAAATAGCCTCTGCGAACTCGTGCTTTAAGGTTTAAGTTTGAACGTTTACATGGCAAAAACCTAAAACAGGGCTGTAATTACGTCTCTTGAAGTTTCATGAAGAGACCGCCGTTGTCAAAACCAGTCAGTTACATACGCCTGAACAATGGCGAAAACACTTGCAATAACAGTATTTGGCAACATGAGCCACCAAGTTTTTTTTGTATTGACTAGACTACCTGAAAAAAAAAAAATCCCTTATTTTAAATCTCTCATTAAGTGGTTCAAAACTTCTACTTTGTGATAATTGCCGAAGCTATACATCACACGCTACAATATATGCTAATATTAAAACACAGTAAATGTTGTCCTCTAAAATGGAACTGCTGAACTCCATGCAGGTCATTCCCATCATGATAAACGGAACCATTTTTGCTTGCATATCCATATGTGTGGCGTAAACACACAGCAACAGCATCGCTTTATGATTATGGCCATGTCAATCATCGCAATCGTAACACAATGAAGAAATGTACAGGATAAAAATGGATTACCTCTGAAGCTGACATGGCTGATTCCAGGTCCTGTTTGTTCGCCAGAACCAGGACAGGCACCCCAAGATTCTCAGCAGACCGACTGATCCTGTGAAGCTCCATCTTCGCTTCCTCCATTCGCTCGGCCTCGGCTGCATCCACCACAAACACGAGGCCGTCAGTCCTTCGAGTGTACGATTTCCAGAGCGGTCTCAATTTCTCCTGACCGCCAACATCCCACACCTGGAAGGTTGATGTGTTGACTTTGGAATTCCCCATGGGCACTTTAATGCGTTCCATGTTGAAGCCTTTGGTAGGGATGGCCTCGACAAATTCCCGCAGTTTGAGTCTGTAGAGGAGCGAGGTTTTCCCTGCATTGTCCAAACCAATCACAACAATGTGCAAGGACTGGAGGTTGGGGAGGAAAGTGGTGTTGGGAGCAATGTCTGTAAACTGGTTGCCCATGTTTGTGTCCAGACCACTGGAAAAATCCACCCTGGTATTTCCACTCCTGTCCGACTTTCCTTGGGAGGGTAAGAGTGAAGGGATAGAAAGGGCTGTGTGGCCTGGGGACAGCAGACTGCAGTAACTTCAGTCACTCGAAGGACTGGAAGAGAAAAGAGTGGGAAGGAAAACATAATCAGCTTGTAAATAACAGTGCTGACCAATTACAGATTTGTCAAATTTATCTACATATGCACCATGGCACAAAATTAAATTGGGTATTACTGTAGTGCCCAAAGTATGTTAAAATATGCAAAGTGCTCGGAAGAGTGAGGACGTCATCGCCGAAAATGACCCCCCCCCCCTGCATATACTGTACCATAAATTGTCATCACGTTTCATTGGTTATCGATCCATGGGGGCGTGGAGATCTTCAAAGGCTGCTTGTTACTTTCATGTACTCGCGTCAGAAAACCGCTTTTGATCCGAGCACTTTGTGGTATCCATCCTTTTACCCAAATAAAACACATCGAAGCTTGCTCTATCCTTTCAAAGCAAACAAAAAAAACCGCTGTTTGGAGGCGTGTATTTTCCAATGATTCCCAAACATAGCGCGTTGACCGTCAACAGTGATCCGTTCATGACTTAGTCGCAAACTGCCAAAAAGAAAAACACCATCTATTTGGTCTGCCTTTGAAAAGCTACTTACTCCAATGAGAAATCTCAGAAACGTCCCAACGGCCAGTCCCCAACGGCCAACCTCTAAGCCTAGTTTTTGCCTTGTCCTTAAACAAACGCCGATTAAATGACACTGACCTCTTTGTGGGGGTTGCAAAACCAATAAACGCCTACTCGCCCAACTGCGTCTTAATATACCGGCTCATACTTACAAAAAAAAAAAAAAGGAAACGTTGCAGGGGCAAGTACTTCACTTTGATAAAAATGTGCGTTGTGGTTGTAACGTGCAAAGGAGGGAAAAGCTACATTTGAACATTTGAAGTTAAAAGTTAAAAGACAACTGTTGGAAGAAATGTCGATTCAAACCAGCTTTCCAATATTAAATATACCAGTGTAACGCCGGTGATCATATGGATATTTCAAGTAAAAATAACTTCCCAGGTTTCGTGGATAAAAGAAACGCTACTCACCTACTTGTACTTGCACACGATATATAGTTGCTGCAGGATTCTTCAGGAATAAATACCTCAGTCCTCTGTTAATAATGACAAATATAACTCCAGCGTTTCAAGAGAGCAGCCGTCTTCCACTCGACCTCCTGCTGACGCGTGGTTGAGAAAGTAAACGAGTCGAAATGAAGTGAGAAGCGGCAGCAGTGGAAAAAAAAGCCCGCCCCCGCCAGCTTCTGACGTCACGTGTGCACGGTGTCCGACAAAGGATAAAAAATATCAAACGTCACACAGCTCAGGACAGGTCGAAATAACACGAGCCTTTGTTGCATAGTGCCCCTTCTGTATCTTCGTGTCGTGGTTTGTGAGCCATTTGCCACAGGCAGGGTTTAAAGAGAAAAACTTTTTTTTAAACAGCAGAAGCGCATTTCGACATGGAAAAAAAAGCAAAGCAATAGCACCATCTGTCGTATCCAAAATAAAGTGCAGGTCAGGTCTTGAAGTCTACCGCTGAAAGTAAATGGCATTTTTATGAAAAGAAAAAACATATTACTAATTATTGACAGTGGTGGGAAGCTATGACTTACAAAATACCTCATCACTGTACTTGAGTACATTTCGAGCAATCTGTGGGTTAATGCATGTGGGTTAAGGCGAAAGTCGCGCTCAACCCGGAACTGGTCACCAGTCAATTGGAGGGCACGCACACACACGCGCACGCACGCACACACAGTGTGTTGTATGCCTGGGCCGGAAGTGACGCCTTATGACCCGGAAGTGTGGCCGTGAAAGCAGTTTGCGTGGTAAAGTTTTGAATTCCACCCCGTTATAAAAATTATTTTTGTTTGAGGAAGATAATTATTTTAAGACTCTCGATCTAAAAACAAATAAAAAAATGTTGATCAATAATTGCTTTACATTCGGACATGTTTAAAGAGTAGCTCAGGGATATCTCTGTTTTGGAGAGATGTTTTTTATTTTTATTTTCTTCATTTTTACTGTTGCAATTGAAAACATTTTAACTATTTTTGTTATACTATTATGTATGTCTGTATATGTATGTGAACGATGTTCAGTGGATTGCCTGATTTGGAATAATGTTTTTATTATATTTTAACCAATCTCTTTTTTCGTCAGTGGACGCAACAGCTTCTTGGTTACTTTCAAACTTAACTTGTAGCAGACGTGTGAGACGTCATGCATGCTTTGAACATGACGTCACTGATCCACTTAAAATTAAAGGACACTTTGATGTTCTCCTCTTTCATCTATAACCACTTCAAACAACATGACGTATGCAGGAATAGTAGTTACGATTGCATGTCTTATGTTACATGTTGTGTTATATTACCGTATTTTGTTATTTAATTTGAGCCATTCTGTAAAGCGCTTTGTTTCAATGAAAGCACGAAAGAAATAAAGATGTATTGTATTTATTTGTAATGTAACACGGCCAGTAAAAAAATACTGTACTGTATTATTATAAGAAAAGATAAGATAAGAAAACCTTTATTAGTCTCGCAATGGAGAAATTCCCAATTCACAGCAGCAAAGTTATGAAAGGAAGAAGTAGAACAACAAAATATAGGAGCTGCTTGAAAGGCAGCCACTCTCGCGGCGCCATTTTGAAGTCAAAATAACAAAAATAACACAACACAACACATAGGACACAGACAGTCGTGCAGTCTTCACCACTTTTCTGCATACACTTTGTTGTCTGAAGCAGTTATAGATGAAAGAGGAGAGGATCAAAGTGTCCTTTCACCAGTGGATCAGAGACGTCATGCTGAAAATGTGCACACGTCTGCTACAAGCTAAGTTTTGAAAGCAAACACGAAGCTGTAGCGTCCATTGACGAAAAGAGATGAGTTCACTTCTCCTGTCCCACGTAATCCGCTTCAAACTCCAAGCCGCGACTCCCAGTTCCAAATCCGCATCGGCGCTCCGCGCTAACGCTCCTTTCTTCTCATCGTCGGCTCCTCAAGACTTACATCCATCCAGCCGCAGACCGTTCAACAGCACCGATCTCTCCGCTGAACAAAGCGGGGCTGTGAAAAATGCTGCCCATTACAGGCGCAAGACACAAGCGCCCCGGGACTGTCCAGCAACGACAGTCAAATGGCGCCGACATTCCTCCCAGTCAAAAACAGTGCTGGTATACCCATGCTGCCGAGAAGGCGCAACCACCGAGCACAGAGTCTCCTCCTTGATGAATGTCGTGGCCAAAAAATGCTGAAAAAAGTCCACATCAGGTCCACACGACGTAAACAACACAAAGTGACAAAACAAACACAAAAACAACAAAAAAAAAGCAAGGCTCATGAGAGCACTTGCTGACGGCTGCCTACTCGGGCGCCATCTTGACTTCTCATTTATCAAAGGGTGGAAAAAAATGTGTGTTCCTCTACTTCAATAATTAATGTGGCACTGCCTTTTTTAAGTACTGTACAGTACTGTACAACCTTTGACGCTCCCCGTTTCCTCTTGATGGGAGGTAAAAGCATTTTTTGAGCTTTTTAAAATTGACAAGTTGAAGTTTTTTAATTCACTGCTGTGCCATATAATTTGTGTAGGGGCACGCTGTATCACTTGAAATGACGGGAGGACGTTGTTTTCTCCTATTTTCGTCAGATTTGTGATTGAGACGATCAAATAAAGGGGTTCTTATCTTATCTTAAACGTCGCCAATACAAGAAATCCTGCTGTGTGACGTCAATATTCTTAAACACAACATAGTCGGACACAACCGGTTACATTAATTTTATTTTCTTTATTATTTGTATGATCATTTTAGTCATTTATTTTAATATAGAATTTATTTTTGTTTTACTGGTATGTATTTATGTAAAAAATGTTAATTGGATTATCTGATGGTTGTGTTGTATTTTTGGGGGTAAAAAAAAAACGCAGTCTGAGAATTTGGACACAGCCACAGTGACGAAGAACCATACACGCCCACTTTCAAATCGTCACTGATATGGAATCGATCCTACACTGCTCGCATCAGACAAGTGTAACGCCATAACCTCAAAAACACTTAGGCCAAAAAATGAATGCCCGTTTTTTCCGGACTATAAATCAAACCAACCATAAAATGCATAATAAAGAAGAAAAAAGGATATATGAGTCGCACTGGAGTATAAGGCACATTTTGGGGGGAAATGTATTGGAAATAATCCAACACCAAGAACAGACATGCCATCTTGAAAGGCAAATAAAAATAAAATGGAGAAGAACAGGCTGAATAAATGTATGATATGCTAACGTTACGAAACGCATAAACAACGAACGGAGAACGTGCCTAGTATATTCACATAATATAATCATAGTTATTCAAATAACTATAACATAAAGAACACGCTAAAAAAATTATCAACCCATTAGTGTCACTCCAAATCACTAAATCCAGCGAAATCTTTACCTCTGTGTCACTTTTAAACAACCCGGTAGGTAGAAAATGCGGCGCTTCCATTTCAACGTCTCTTTCGTCGGAGTCTACCTCAGTTGCTGTTCCAATTATTGCAGCGTTTCTGAATCCTGACAGGATGGTCTAAACTTTCTTTCTGCTCTTCAGTTACCGTTTTCGGCTGCATATTTCACGACTGGCACCTTGTAATCTGCAGAATATGATTTTCTTTTCGTTGCCATTTTTGTTCAGCCCTTCTCAGTTGTTTTTATTCAGTACCGGCAGTATTATTTGAAATTACAGTACCGCCAATGTTGAAATCATTAACACAGGCCTAGAGCACCCTCTTGCGGTTTAATGTGAAACGATACAATAAGATAAGTTTTTAATAATAATGTTTTCATAATTTTACACATAAATCGCTCCAGAGTACTGTATAAATCACACCCTTGGCCAAACTATGAAAAAACTGCGATTTGTAATCGGGGAAAATACGGTAATTGTAGACGCATATCATACGGAAAATTGCAGAAATGGTTCAAACCCTCACGAGACACCATGGAAAAAAGAATTACTAGTGATGAAAAGAAAGTGAGGAGAGAGTAAAAAACAATATTCATAAAAGAATTCTTTGGTGTAAATTGATCTATAATTATTTTCTTATTTTGTTTGTTCTTTAATATTTCCAGGGGAAATATGAGCCGCTTTTCGTACCCGTTCTGAAGCGGATTACCAATGGTGTTATTGGTCGCCTGTTGTCTGGGTGTCAAGATGTCATTTTATTAATTTTTTATTCAAAACTCAGAGAATTTTAGTCTTATTCTTATTTCAGTAAGAATTCCAGAAAATAAAAACGCTCCCACAGTTTGGTTTTAGCCACAGGTGCTTCGACTCAATCGGCAGGTAAACAAGCTCACTCACCAGTCGGTTGAGTAGAGGCATCTGTGGCTAATGGCAAGGTTTTTACTTTCTGAACCTGGTCCTGACACCTGTTTAATAAACAAAATGTGATGACATTTTAGTCCACTCTTAGGAAAAGAAAATGGTTTCAGTAGTGCAATTATATTTAAATAAATGTATTAATCCTGCGGCCCGGTAGTCCAGTGGTTAGCACGTTGGCTTCACAGTGCAGAGGTACCGGGTTCGATTCCAGCTCCGGCCTCCCTGTGTGGAGTTTGCATGTTCTCCCCGGGCCTGCGTGGGTTTTCTCCGGGTGCTCCGGTTTCCTCCCACATTCCAAAAAAAAAACATGCATAGCAGGTTGATTGGACGCTCTAAATTGTCCCTAGGTGTGAGTGTGGGCTTGGATGGTTGTTCGTCTCTGTGTGCCCTGCGATTGGCTGGCAACTGATTCAGGGTGTCCCCCGCCTACTGCCCGAAGACGGCTGGGATAGGCTCCAGCAACCCCCGCGACCCTAGTGAGGATCAAGCGGTTCGGAAAATGGATGGATGGATGGTATTAATCCTGTCAGTATAGTATATGTTCCGAATAGTATAGACAAAAGCGACATTGTCCTTTCATGAAAACCAATTGTTACCTTTTAGACTCCAGAATGCATCAATTTCAGACACAAATGAGGCTCTGATTGGGTCTTCATCAATGAATAACTCATCCTGGACACTGAAACCACCTGAAGGTGATTTATTCAATGAAATAAAAAAAAAGAAGGACTTCTTTGTAACAATAACAAAATAGTTGAATGGATGGATGTTTTTTTTTTTTTTTTTTTTTTTTAAATCCCGTGAGGTAATAAGTCTCAGCAGCTGTATGGTTGCCAGCCACTCGCAGGGCACACATAAATGAACAACCACTCACAGTCACATCTAAGTACAACTTAGAGTGCTCCATGAACATACCATGCATGTTTTTGGAACGTGTGAGGAAACCGCAGTCCCCGGAGGAAACCTACGCAGGCACGGGGAGAACATGCAAACTCCACACACGAAGGCCAGAGCTGGAATCAAACCCTGGAACTCTGTACTCTGAGGCAGACGTGCTAATGAGTCAACTACCGTGCCGCCTTACGAGCAATGAGCATTCAATGAAATTTCCTTTATCAACGATATGAAACTATCAATCGAATTCTTATTTTTTAAATTAGATTTTAAAATCTTTCTGAATGTTCCGCGCTTCTGTTTTGATGCCAATGTTATATTGGGCATAATATCAACTGAGTTGAGATAGAATATGAACAACAGTCAATAGTGCACTCCATCTGGTTTGGTGCAGTTGATTCAAGACGACAAAACAAGCAGTTTCATCCACGTCAGCACATTCCTGACTATAAATCACTATTTTACAACCATCCCCACTGTACACCCTCTGTTGGGCCTCCTTAATTTGTGTCTGCATGCTCATGGCCATTACAAATAGGACAGAAGCAATAACATGGCATCAATCTTCTTGGTCATTCGTTATTTCACTTACACTGTATAATAATTGAAATCAAATTTGAGCCTCTGGAACCTGAAGCCCATTTGGTTGACGAGCAGCACTTTCCCATGAAGTATGAGGTTCTTTTCAATATAGTGTATACTGTAAATCATAGTTTTCTTCCTCTGCTGTCCTGTTTATGATCCACTAAATTGATATAATTGGCATCATGCAGGAATTATTGTTATTATATATAATATAATTGTATAATTCAACAAATAATCCTGTGAAATACATGTTTTTTTTAACTCAACTCAACTCAACTGTATTTATAGAGCACTTTCGAACAGCCATCGCTGCATACAAAGCGCTGTACATGGAGCAATTTAACATATACAATAAACAGTAAAACAAATCGGTAATAAAGACAGTAGAAAGCACCGAACAGTAAAACCAAGAACACAAGAATGCCAAAGAATACAAGTGAGTTTTGAGGAGGGTTTTGAAGATGGGCAGCGAGGAGGCTTGCCAAATGTTCAGTGGGAGGTCATTCCAGAGAGAGGGACCAGCAACAGAAAAGGCTCGATCCCCTCTGAGCCTCAGTTTAGTTCTTGGTACTTCTAATAATGTCTGGTGCGCAGACCTGACGCCGGGCAGGTGTGAGGGGGCGGAGGAGCTCAGAGAGGTAAGGTGGCGCGAGGTCATTTAGAGATTTGAAAACAAATAAGAGGATCTTGAAAATAACTCTAAAATGTATGGGGAGCCAGTGAAGGGATGCCAGAGTAGGAGTTATGCGCTCCCTCTTACGAGTACCAGGCAAGAGGCGGGCAGCGGCATTCTGGACCAGCTGAAGGCGCTTAATGGAGGACTGGCTGACTCCAAAGTAAAGGGCATTGCAGTAATCGAACCGAGATGTGACAAAGGCATGAATTACTGTCTCAAAGTGTTCATGAGAGAGGAGAGGTTTTACTTTGGCCAGCTGTCTAAGGTGAAAGAAGCTGGATTTAACAACGGCACCAATTTGCCGGTCAAGTTTGAAATCACTGTCCAGTTTAAGGCCCAAGTTTGAGACTTAAGATAAGGAGACAGGGGGCCCAAGTCTACAGGATGGGATGAACAAGGGCCACTGGGACCAAATACTGTCTTCTTTTCATTGAAATTCAAGAAATTCTGTGCCATCCAGGTTTTGATTTCTTCCAGGCAGGATAGAGGTGGCCTTAATGAGAAGGCGTCTTTTTTGCTCAGTGGGACATAGATCTGGCAGTCATCTGCATAGCAGTGGAAGGGAATACCATGTTTCCTTAAGATGGAACCCAATGAGAGCAGATACAGCGAGAACAGCAGAGGCCCCAGAATTGAGCCCTGTGGAACACCACATGACAGGGGAGCAGTGCATGACTCAGAGCAGCCAAGGCTGACACAAAAGGTTCTGTCAGTTAAATAGGATCCTTATTTTTTTTAAGATACTGTCATGAATATTGCACACAACTTGTGAGATGTTGATAAGCCTTAAACAAGATTACCCTAAACAAGATTATTCTAAACTCCCCGTATTCAAGTGCAAAATAACTGTCAGTTACTGTGATATGTGGTGCCCGAATTCCTCAGCCATTACAATTCACAGTAGACAGCTGACACCAATTCCTCCAGGCCGGTAGTGAATGCGCGACCGCACGCACATAAAATTTAGTTTCGAAATCCAATTTCCCCCATTTATATTTTTTTTGTTCTGGAAAAAACATTTTAAAACAAACACAAAAAAAATCTGAGGTGACAATAACAGTCACCAGAGGTATATGCATTGTGAAAGATTTTAATGATTGTTTTAAATATTTTATATGCATAAAAACAGTCCTGAGAAAGTATCCGATGTTGTTCCAGAGAAGGCAGGATGTCTCAAATCCACTTAACACAATCAATCTTTGGTGCCCTTCGATACATGATAGCCAACAAGACTTGCCATCAGTGAGTTACAAAGGCAGGTTGGTACAATTACCAGTGCAACTCAGCCATGATTTATCCAGCCCTATCTTTCTCTGTCTAATCAACGCAGCTGAAGAGAGCATTAAGTTGCCAGCACGTTCCACTAATAGAGGTCAGAAAGAGGAGTGGGGTAAAGTGACATGGCTCTCTCAGACTCCACTAATCTCCTACAGAGGCTGTGATAGTTCGCTTTGCAGACCAGGAAGCTTGGTGAGTATTCACTATTTTTTATTTATTTATTTTGGGATTTGCTCGGGTGTTACTAACTGTAACCTAGATGGTCTCATGAAAACAAGTTAAATAACATGCTGATGCTTGTACATAATTTCATTTGAGATCGCTTGAGTAATATTTGGAATGTAATGCTATCTATTACCTCTGTGTTTCCTTCATTGACTTTTGAAATAACATCAAAGCTGGTACATTGACATGTAGATGTTTTGAAATCGAACTATGAGAGAGCTTCTGCATTGTGGTATGAGGTCTGTCGCAAGAGATGACAAGACACTAGACAGACTTCTCAAAGGCACGCCAACATGCCTTGCAAGGTTGTCGCAAAACACACACCCTTTGGGGATCGAGGCGAGAGAGGAAAAACAATTCTGTACACGACATTTTCTTTCACCCTTGAAATGAGGTGCGGCTGTCAGGTACCTGGCACAAGGTATCAGGTTCAGTTCTCGAGACAGTACTGTCTATTCTCTTCATCTTTGTGTGAATGGCTGATGAAGTGACTGGAAAGCATTTTGAGTTCCAGAAGATACATAAACAGAAAAACAGTATGTATTTGTAATATTTAATAACATACAATGTACATTTATCTGCTTATCTTCTCCCACAAAATATACAAGAATATGTGAATGCACAGAAAACCTTTTGGACATTAATCAGTATGCGGAAGATGTCCTGTTACCTGCTTTCAGGTGCTGTCGAAATGTCAGCAATGCATTGGGAAGCCAGACGACGTCAGAGTGCTCTGGATCGAAGGCTGGCTAGAGACAAGCAGCAGGTATACAGTCCCTAAATTATGACAATAATTTACTTCTAGGCGGCCCGGTAGTCCAGTGGTTAACGCGTCGACCTCGCAGTGCGAAGGTACCGGGTTCAATTCCAGCTCAGGCCTCCCTGTGTGGAGTTTGCATGTTCTCTCTGAGCCTGCGTGGGTTTTCTCCGGGTACTCCGGTTTCCTCCCACATTCCAAAAAGGTGCATGGCAGGCTGATTGAACACTCTAAATTGTCCCGAGGTGTGAGTGGATGGTTGTTCGTCTCTGTGTGCCCTGCGATTGGCTGGAAAACCGGTTCAGGGTGTCCCCCGCCTACTGCCTGTAGACAGCTGGGATAGGCACCAGCACCCCCCCCCCGCGACCCTTGTGAAGATAAGCGAATCGAAAAATGAATGAATGAAGGGATTTACTTCTAATATTTGAGCATATTCATCCTCAACTATGGTAGAAATAAGCATCTTGCAAAACCAAGCTCTGAGCGAACTCACTCACTTTAAATTAATCTCTTTTATTATTTATAATTTTATCTGTGGTTTTATTGTGATTGTAAAGTGTGCTTGAGTGTTTTGAAAGGCACTTATAAATAAAATGTATTATTATTATTATTATCCTACCGACTGCTGTCAGGCTGCTGAATAAAAAATAAAATGATGTGGAAAAACAATTGTAAATAGCACAGCCACCTTATCTATATCTGTGAATGCAAACACTTTGTTTTTCTTCTTTCTACCCACAATCTCTCTGCTGTAGACTGTAAATTTCCCCAGTGTGGGACAAATAAAGGATATCTTATCTTATTATTATTATCATTATAGCCATCCATCCATTTTCTGATCCACTTATCCTCACAAGGGTCGTGAGCGTCCCGGCTGTCTTTGGGCAGGAGGTGGGAGACACCCGAACTGGTTGCCAACCAATCACAGGGCACGCATAGACGATACAACCATTCGCGCTCACACTCACACCAAGGGACAATTTTGAGTGCTCCATTCACCTGCCGTGCATATTTTTGGAATGTGGGAGGAAACCGGAGTACCCGGAGAAAATCCACGCAGGCACTGGGAGAACACGCAAACTCCACACAGGAAGGCCGCAGCCGGAATCGAACCCTGAACCTCTGCACTGTGAGGCAGGCATGCTAAGCAGTCGCTCACCGTGCCGTCGCATCTGATATACAGTAGTAGTTGCAATCATTTGAAAGTTATTGTGAGTCATTGTTATTGTTTTATACTTTGAGGCAGTGGTTCTCAAAGCTTTCACACTAAGTACCACCTAAAAAGGACTTAGATCTCCAAAATTACATTAAAATACAGGAGTGTAGTAGGCTCAAGTGTTCATTAAGGCTCAAGTGTTCATTCCTAAAACGTATACCATATGTGTAAGTCACTGTACATCATGCAAAGTTTGCAAATTAACACTGCACTTAAATCTAAGAAAGTGGGGAAAAAATGCTTTTAAATTATGATCTAATTAAAATAAATTGCACATACTGTAAATGTTAAATAAAAATCACACAAAAATTAATGTTGAATAAAGACCTCTAAAAATAAGATACTGTACATAAAAGTTAAATAAAACTAAACAGGTGCTTAAAAATTGACTGTAGTGACTTATGAAAAAAAACAGCCTAGATTCTAAAATACTTAATTGTATTTCATGTTTTAAATTTAGTAAAACATGTATGTACTTAATTCTGTGATTCTTTATCCACCACTTGTGTGAAAATTATAATTGAATCAAGGTGAGAACTGTATATTCCAAAGGGTGTTGAGGTATTGCCTGCCGCGGGGCTCCGGTGAGAGTTATTAAAGAATGACACCTGACGGCATTTTATGATGGGTTTTATGTAGAATTTTATGGCAGACACAAACAAGAGCTGTGATGAATGGTATCTGTAGGGATGTAATACACATAGTCTTACGATAAGTATAAAGGTAAAGAAAGTATAGCAGATAGAATTCAACATACAGCATATTATCTTATATGTACATCATTTTCCATTTCCTCAGGCTACTGTTCGCTTAACCACCGAATTTCGGCTTTTAAAACAATCTTTTTTAACTAAACACAGACGAATACTAACTCAATATTATTTTGGTACGTGAACCAATATTGCACTGTATATACAGAAAATAAACTTATTTCCTCAAGAACGCATTTCAGTGCTTATGTTTGTGATGTGCTCCACATGGACTGCAGAGATCCAAAATAACTGGGGTCCTCTGCTTTCAGGGTGCCCAGACAGATGCCTTAACTAAATGTAGGGTCCTAACTAAAGGGAGTTTAAACATGCCTGTTGTAAATTAGGAAGCAAGGAGAAAATAGGGAATTTTGTACAACTGGAGAGAGCCGTGTGGTACAGTATTGTCCAACACTTCGAGAATCATTGCTTTAAGGCAATGGAAAAAATGATTAATTAAAATCATGTTAGTCTTGAACTGTATCCATGAAGAGTCTCAGGACCACCAAGGTGGTGTCACTCACTCATTCTTTGTAAATTGTCATTGAGTCTGCTGTTGGTGAGCCAACACTGCTTAGTATAGTTTATTATTAAAGAAGAGTGGAGCTGAGCTGGGACATGTGACACTCCAGTACACGAGGTCAACCTTATTTCCATTGTGAACAGTAGACAGAATACATGTATCCTGTTGGTTTTGCTCATAGACATGCGAGTGAGGAGTTTTTGTCATGAGTTTATGTTGCCTTCACTTAAAGTTGTTACCTATCATGAATTTCAAGGTTTAGTTCGTAAAAATGGAAACAACATCTAATGGCTTTAACCAACAACCTGCTTATCTTTATAGCTGGTGAAAAAAAGTGAGAATACCTGTGAAAAAACGGAATCAAATTCATCACAGGAGCAAACAGGTACTGTGCCTTGTGATTCTCAGAAAAATGTCCAATACTTACAAAAGTCACACTGTTTATCATTTTCAGCTGGATACCAGTGTCCCTATTGTAAAAGTTTGCTGAAAGCACCTATCCGCCACAGCGGCAAAATCCCCAATAGATACACAGTGGGTATCACAGTCTGTCTCAAATATTAATTCGTGTGATTGTACCTGACAGTGAATCATGTACTCATCTTACAGTCTTTGCAGTACACACAGCAGTGGTGAGACAGAGGCGGCACTCTCTGTTACCTAACCGAAGGTAACCTTGCTTCAACACTATTCAAGCCAGTGATAACTCGACTACTGGACTGTACGTCTCCTCTGCAACATAAACTTGTATTTTCAAGTGAAGGTGTACTTTTTAAACAGACACCAAATACAATTTGATTTGCAGTCTTAGTGATGCTTTAATGATGACAGAATATCAAAGTAGAGCATGGACCTCCACAAAGGACAAACTGGTGGTGCATCATATTTGTTTGTCCATGCTTCTTAATTACAATGCCACTTCCTTGGTCATAGAACCAGACATGAACGGTTCATTTGATGTTTTAGTGACTCATAACAACTGCACATGCACCCAGATCCTCGTGAAAAATTAATGGAATCTTTTTTGTAGCTGTGGATTTTATTTTTTGTGTGCAAACCTGGAAATTGTATCTATGTTGTACATTATTTTACTACAGTATTTCAAAATTATGCAAAAAAAGTTACAATTAAAAATAACGACCATCCCACCCCCTGTCAAAAAACAAAATAAATAGTTGGGGAGGTTTTTGCAAGTTGATGTACATTAGAAAAGGAAAGAAAGTGGAAATCAAACAGGGCATAAAGATTAATATTGCGTTAGTGGTATACAATTTTTCTTTTTTTCATGAGTCTGGATTGGGCTCTTTTAAAGTGCAGCGATTCTCCCGTCGAGACTTCTGACACACCAACACTCGTACACTGAATGTTTGTGCGCAACCATCATTTGTTTGTTGATTTGTTCAAATCTAAGGGTGGCCCTATTTTCTGGATTGTAGAGTTTCCATGAGACTGACCCTAAATTCCATAGATATCCATTTGGAAAACAAGTCACACTTTGATTGTGAAATTAACAACAAACTCAAGCCCTACTATGCTCTACTTTCTTCCTCATCCTTCTTGAGTTCTCTGCTGCATTTGATACGGTTGATCACCACATCCTCTTCCACCGGCTCTAACATGACATTGAAATGTCTAGCACCGCCCTTGAATGGTTTCACTCATACCTCACTAGGACTGAGTTAATAGCCATGAGGAACGCACAATCCCACCGTCACACTGTTATTTGTGGGGTTCCCCATGGCTCTGTACTCGGTCCAACCCTCTTCAATCTCTACGTGAAGAGGGTTGAGCCCCGACACGGGGGACCATATTTACTTCCGTAAACACTGCCACGTGATGTAATTTTTTTCTTTTGGGTGCACATCACTCAACACTGTGCCTTCTGTGCATACGTGTCACATCACAGACGTCTTGCGTTCACATTAGAAATCACGTTTGTTTTTGTAATGTCACAAGTACATAAAAAGATCGGATTTAAGAAAAAAAAAATCCAATTGGGCTTCACTACCCATTGTGTGAATGTAGCCTAATATCTCTGTTTTTGAAACCAGGCCGCACGTTATTTTATATCTTAATATTAAATGCTGTTATTTGTTGCAACAAAGGTCAAATAATACTAATAATTTTACAGTGGTGACAATCTTGCCTTGGAAGGAAATTATTTAAATTTCCACAATTTACGATGGCACTTTTTTTTCATCTGACACGGATAATCAGAGGCATGGCATTGTACAGTACTAGGATTGAGACTGCCGTTCAAGGTTCTAATACATATCATAAAAGGAACCATTACACATTCAGTTGAATGACGTCAGTGTTTTATTTGAATTTGCCATCTCTGCCAAACAACCATCAAAAAGACCATTACACGATATACAGTATACCGTATATATTCTTTTAAATAGTCAAGTTAAAGTATTACCAATGCGAATAAAACAGGTTCTACTATTTGATGCCTTAAACTCAAATTCCTTCAAGTTATCTTATCTGTAAACTAAAATACAGATTAAGTCAAAAAGTCACAAAGAAAAATACGAACAACCATATAGCAGAACAAATTTTAAAACACTGCATATTAAGCCGGAAAATACAAGGATCCAAAGAGCTTTGTTGTACATTTCGTTTCAAGCATAAAATGCACAGGAATAAACAAAACAAAACCCACCTCAATTTAAATGGCAGAATGAAAAGGATTGTCCTTAATAACACATAACATTAAAACACGTACACACATTACATTAACAGTATATGCTTGAACTAAGAAGGGGGAAAAAACTGTCCGGATTACCTCTGCGCGCTTAGATTTGCCCATTCTAGTCATATTTACTACAATTTGCATTTATCATTGTACATTCCTGTATCAACGTTAGGAGATGGATTTTTCTTTCTTTATTTATTTGAGGCCTGCCTGAAAATGTGTTCCAAATAATAATACTAGGTTTGCAAAATGGATCACTGTACTAGTGTTTCCCAACCTTTAATGAACCAAAGCACATATTTTAGAGAAGAAGAAGAAAAATCTAATGGAGCACCACCAAACGAATGTTTGAAGAAACATACACACAGGTTAATTAATGTGTAGGTTATGTACCCTCTGCCACACAGTCAAAGAGTATTGAACTGTTGTGCCCGTCTCTCGATGTCACTGGCACAGACAATTGAGCAAAGATACATTATTTCTCGTGAATAATCTTGGGAGACATGAGTAAAATTGGATCATTTCCAGTGCCATACTCAAGGCACACTAATGTGCCCTGGCACACTAGTTGGGAGTCTCTGTTTGACAAGACTACATTATTGCATTTTATCCCCCCCAAAAAAGAAAAACTGAGCAGTCCTTCTTATTCTGCCTGAAAGTTGATGAAATCACTTCGTAGGCTTTGCTCTCAGTTGCGAAGTTCTGTTTGTTTACATACACTTATGAAGACCCCCCCCCCAATAAACAGTTCTAAGGAAATATGTTGAATTCCACTCAACTCCAGAATGATTTAACTGTGTCTTTCAATGGATTCTAACTAAAGAAGAATCTATCTAAAGAATGGCAGCAGACATACTGAATTTCAAAAGAATCCTTATACACATTTCAGTCACCTCACCTTATGCATAAAATCTATTTTTTTCCCTCTCTCTGTAATTATATGTTGCTAGGATTAAATCATTCTTGCTGTTCATTTCATTCTTCTTCAGCATCTCTTTTTCCTCTTAAATTTAAATATACAGTATATATTTTGTTTCCATGACAGATTCTTTATTTGGGCCGGTAAATAAAGAGTATACCATCAAGCAACAAAATGAATTCATTTCAGCCTTTTGTGATTCTTGAAAATATGCACTACATAGACAGCAGAAGAGTCCACAATGCCTCATGATTGTCCAAAGGAATGAGTTGGAAACTCTAAAAAGTATTAATTGCAGAAGTTGACAATATGATTGACAACAACTGTAAAGACAAACGGCCGGAACAGAATATTAGGCCCATTAGTTTGGTCTGCAGGTAATAATAGATAAAGCAACGCCCATCCAACAAGATCAAAATAGCTCAATTTGATGCCTAAACACAATATAAAATAGACAGTGTGCAGTAATTCCAGAATGGAGGAATTTTGATGAGTTGTCTAAAAAGACACCAGGTAACAGTCGTGTTCCTTCACCCTGGCCATGGAAGGCCACCTTTTATTTACCTTTTGACCTTGCTCACTTGTCCTGTGTGTAAGGTACCAAGGCGTAACACCACCAGTGTATAAGAGAGTGTGAAGCTTATCACCTGAGACTCACTGCCCACACCTCTGTGAGTTGAAAACAACTGTGACGGTCAAACTGACGTCTGCACACATCTAATTATCTCAATGCGGGTGTGTGAATGTGCACTTCAGGAAGCCGTGTTCCACTCAAAGCTCTGAACGTAACCCTTCTGATGCAACTATTTACCATGAGGCAAACGTGAAAGCGCTTCATTTGTGAGTCGGCTGAAAGACAAGGGCGGCTATAGTTGTTGGTGTGAAGTAGCAACATAAAAATCAACAGCAATGGGAGCAACTTTGTCGATCATTCATTTGAATTAAAGGACTATTTTGTCGATGGTGATAGCAAAAATAGGCTGGCAAAATGCATAGTTTGCAATTGACGGAGTGAATACAGAATACCAACATCTAACTTCGTTCATCATAACAAAACCTACAGACAGGGTAGCTAACATCACAGCTGAGCTAGCAATACGAACATTGGTTTGGGACAGTAAAAAAAATGTGAATATTTAAGTAGATTGTTGTAACATAACTAGGGGTGGGGTGGTCTGCGTGCCGAGCCTCAGTACTAAACTGGACTACAGCCTTTCCTTGTAGTGTTAGTAGTTTAGTGAGACTTGTCTAAAAGTGAAAATGATAAGAGTGCTTCAGATCACAGTAGTAGTGATATACATGATGTGTGTGTGTGTGTGTGTGTGTGTGTGTGTATTATTCTGTCACCATTAATTATCTCCGCTGCTTAGTTGTCATGTGAACGAAATCTGAATTTGCCATTGACTCAGCAGCATATGAGGTGAGGTGAGCACTGGTTGACTTTAATTGGACAATGTTGCCCTCTTAAAACAGGCTAATATCAGTGAGACAAAAATTGAGTACCGTATTTTCCGCACTATAAGGCGCTTCGGAGCACTGTATAAGGCGCACCTTCAATGAGTGGCCTATTTTAAAACTGTTTTCATATTCAGGGCGCATCACATTATAATGCGCGTAGAATAGAAGCTACAATAGCGGCTAAGGTTGTGTTATGCATCCACTAGATGGAGCTATGTTAAAGGAAATACAATACAATACAGCTTTATATAACACTGTCACAACCGCTGCAGCAGTAACAAAGCACTTTTCAGAACATTTAAACTACGCCCAAAAAATCTGAATACTGATCCATATATATATATATATATGAGGTGCACCGGATTATAAGGCGCACGGACAGCTTTTGAGAAAATGGAATGCCTTTAGGTGCACCTTATAGTGTGGAAAATACAGTATTCTTTATGTAAATAGGCACACTAAGGGCCACATAAAAACAATAAAACAAAAATAATCTTTGATCTTTTTGAGAACTGTTATCCAGTAAGGTGATTTGTAAAAATTGTTTGTTTTCTTGTCTGATGATGCTCTCTTAGTCAAAAAGGTTCCCGGCCCCTGCCTTAGTCTAATAGTTGGTTTGAGCCCAAATTGATTAGTCAGAACTGGAAAGTGGGTGTGGGGGCGCTGTAGAGAAGTATATCACACCTCACTCTCTCACAAGAGAGAGTTTAAAAGTAGCACTAGTCGGTAGATTAGCTGACAATGATTTAGCCTGGAAATTAGCACATTTAACAACTGCGGTAACGTGTGTTCGAGCCTGGGGCAGGACCGCACCGGATAACCACAGTTCCATCTGTGCTCCAAGTTAGAATGAGATCGTGAGTTTTTGTGGAACAAGAGTAAGTTTTGTCCCACACCTCGTACACTACAACACTGTATAGGGCACGGATGAAGGTAATGAAACTGCAGGAACGCTACTACATTTTCCAATGTCCCGGGGGAGGCGGGGGACATCGAGTCCGATTGGACCATGTTCCGTGCCTCTGTTGTTGAGGCGGCCAATCTGAGTTGTGGCCATAAGGTGGTTGGTGCCTGTCGTGGCAGCAACCCCCGTACTCGCTGGTGGACACCAGCAGTAAGGGATGCCGTCAAGCTGAAGAAGGAGTCCTATCAAGCCTTTATGGCCGGACCCCGGAGGCAGCTGACGGGTATCGACTGGCCAAGCGGAATGCAGCTTCGGTGGTCGCTGAGGCAAAAACTCGGGTGTGGAAAGAGTTCGGTGAGGCCATGGAAGCAGACTTCCGGAGGGCTTCGAGGAAATTCTGGTCCACCATCCGACGTCTCAGGAGGGGGAAACAGCGCACCACTAATACTGTGTACAGTGGAGATGGGGTGCTGTTGACCTCGACTCGGGACGTTGTGAGCTGGTGGCGGAGTACTTCGAAGACCTCCTCAACTCCACCAGCACGCCTTCCTTGGAGGAAGCAGAGTCTGGGGACACTGAGGTGGGCTCTCCTATCTCTGTGGTCGAAGTCACCGATGTGATTAAAAAGCTCCTTGGTGGCAACGCTACAACAAACACTCACTGATGGCACTGCTTGAAGATCATGAATGTAGACAACATTGTAAGCTGCAATCAATTACAATGTAGGCCATATCAACAACAGCGCACATTGCTTGAAAACTGGTTGTCGTACCAGCCATTTTGAGTAGCATTTTTCCATTGGCTAATTGTGTTTAATGGTATTTCTATTTACTTTAATTTTTTTCCCCAATAAAAAATGTGTTGATAAATATGTTTATAAATAGAGAAATGATCAGAGAATATTGGTATTTTAAGACATATTTCATGTCATTTTAAGCAAAAAATACTACATGGGGATATACATCTTTATCAGGATATTAACTTAGCTACAGTATATCAGGATAGACCATTTTGTCCATTTTGCACAGCACTATGCCTAAACCTCTTTTGGATTATCATATAATGATATTTATAAATAATGATGATGACATCCATTTACCATCTGTGGTATTTCATTCCCTCACCGAATGAGAATCGATAAGAAAACCCAAATGGAACAGGTTTGATAAGCAGTACCAATTATGAAAAGTTCTTATTAATTCCCATTCCGGGATCTTTTAGAATCAAAATAAATGAACCTTTTTCATATGTCTTCTCCAATTTTTCACATAAAGTTGTGATATCTGATAATGTCCAAAAACAAATATGAGTATTAAGAGGAAAAAAAAGAATTGAAAGACTAAAGATGACATAGAAGAAGTGGGAGTGAGAGAGCAGACGACTGCCCCAAAAAGAAAGCCGCATACATAAATTACAGATCTGGACGCTAGCTGTCAATGATGCCATAATGCACAGGTGTCAAACTCAAGACCCATGGGCTCTGGCCCGCCACATCATACATATTATGTGGCCCGCGAAGGCAAATCATGTGCGTCAACATCCATGATCCTTGCTAAAATTTGTACCAGACTATCAAATTGTCATGTGTAATAAATAACTTGCAATAATTTTGTTTCCTTGTTTATACTCACTTGAACAACAAGTGGACAAACAACAAACAAATAGTTGACTGATTTCACTACTAGTTATCCATCAATTTATTGTGTGCAAGTAATAATACGATATGATGATTAAACATTTATACGGTTTCGCTGTCGTAATGGCCCTCTCAGGCAAGCCGGAACTCCAAAGTGGTCCGTGACAAAAATGAATTTGGCACCCCTGCCATAAGGTCTTCAAATAGTTTCAAACGCTGGACACTAAACTGAGAGCTACCACTTATTTTATGCTCAGGTGATTTGCATTTAGTATGGTGGTTTCAAGTTTAGGTTAGTTTTAGGTTTTATGCTTTATTGTGCATGAGTCTTGGGAGAAACCATTCTGTGGCGTAACAAGGTTCGAGTCCGCTATTCCGTGACTGTAAAGTCTTTAAATGATCCAAAGATATGCCATTTTATCTTCTACCCACACCCCCACTTTCTTGATCTCTGCTTCCTGTTCGATTAGCCTCATGTTTGTCATCGTTCCAAAATGCTCTTGCTGGTCAGTAACGTGTAGAGTACCAGTCATTGTCGGTCAACTGAACGAGCTCATTGACGACATCGTGCAGGTTGTAGTTATGTTTCTTCAGCAGACGCTGGTTGAGTGGTCTGTCCCCAAATCCCATCTCAACAAGCACGGCCATCATGGTCTCTTGTGTGGACTCGTCTACTGGAGGCTGCACAAAAATAGATCAAGATAAATCACAGCTAAATGCTACTCACTATAAAAAGAAAAAGAAGGAAATGAGCTCTGTCATAGAACAGAAAGCAGTCCAGCGCTCAAAAATAAGACTTGTTCAAACCACCTTCCACCCACATACGGCCCATTCATTAAAACATCGCAGAAAAACCTTCTCTGTTTAAATACCGCGTCATGCTGTAACGGCCAATTAGAAGTCTAGCATGTCTTAAATGTTTGTATTTTCTCATGTATTTACTTTAACTTAAGGAGAAATTTGAATAGTTTGGAAAATCATCCAAAAAGGGTAGTACCTGTGTCGGGCCTTGTCCTGTAAACAAAGCTTTGTAGGCAGAAGCAGCAACTGACAGCGCACCTTTAACCAGGTCAGTGGTCACACCTGGATGCCTGATGAGAGACAATAAAAATGTAACATCCAAAATGTGACAAAATTGACTCCATTTCAAGGAGAAAAATTGAAATTCCTTGTAACACTGTGAAAAATCACCTCCGCGAGCCATCACCTTACCGTGGTGGAGGGGTTTGTGTGTCCCAATGATCCTAGGAGCTAAGTTGCCTGGGGCTTTATGCCCCTGGTCGGGTCACCCATGGCAAACAGGTCCTAGGTGAGGGACCAGACAAAGCACGGCTGACGAACCCCTTATGACGAACAAAATAAATAGAACCCAGTTTCCTTTGCCCGGACATGGGTCACCGGGGCCCCCCTCTGGAGCCAGGCCTGGGGGTGGGGTTCGTTGGCGAGCGCCTGGTGGCCGGGCCTGCACCCATGGGGCCCGGCCGGGCTCAGCCCGAAGAGGCAACATGAGTCCCCCTTCTCATTGGCTCACCACCCATGGGAATGGCCAAAGGGGTGGGTGCAGTGTGAGCTGGGCAGCAGCCAAAGGCGGGGACCCTGGTGGTCCGATCCTCAGCTGCAGAAGCTAGCTCTAGGGACATGGAATGTCACCTCTCTCGCAGGGAAGGAGCCCGAGCTGGTGTGCGAGGTAGAAAAGTTCAAACTGGATATAGTCTGACTTGCCTCCACACACAGCCTGGGTTCTGGTACCAATTCTCTCGAGAGGGGTTGGACTCTCTTCCACTCTGGAGTTGCCCACGGTGAGAGGCGCAGAGCAGGTGCGGGCATACTCATTGCGGATTGTCCATAACGAACACCTTGTTCAGACATAAGGGTGTCCATATGTGCAGTTGGCACCAGGACACCCTTGGCTGCAGTTCGATGATTGACTTTGTGGTTGTATCATCGGATTTGCGGCAGCATGTTTTGGACACTCGGGTGAAGAGAGGGGCAGGCTGTCAACTGATCACCACCTGGTGGTGACTAGGCTCCGATGGTGGGAGAAGATGCCGGTCCGACCTGGCAGACCCAAACGTATTGTGAGGGTTTGTTGGGAGCGTCTGGCGGAATCCCCTGTCAGAAGGAGTTTCAACTCCCACCTCCGACAGAGCTTTTCCAATGTCCCGGGGGAGGCGGGGGACATCGAGTCCGATTGGGCCATGTTCCGTGCCTCTGTTGTTGAGGCGGCCAATCTGAGTTGTGGCCATAAGGTGGTTGGTGCCTGTCGTGGCAGCAACCCCCGTACTCGCTGGTGGACACCAGCAGTAAGGGATGCCGTCAAGCTGAAGAAGGAGTCCTATCAGGCCTTTATGGCCGGACCCCGGAGGCAGCTGACTGGTATCGACTGGCCAAGCGGAATGCAGCTTCGGTGGTCGCTGAGGCAAAAACTCGGGTGTGGAAAGAGTTCGGTGAGGCCATGGAAGCAGACTTCCGGAGGGCTTCGAGGAAATTCTGGTCCACCATCCGACGTCTCAGGAGGGGGAAACAGCGCACCACTAATACTGTGTACAGTGGAGATGGGGTGCTGTTGACCTCGACTCGGGACGTTGTGAGCTGGTGGCGGAGTACTTCGAAGACCTCCTCAACTCCACCAGCACGCCTTCCTTGGAGGAAGCAGAGTCTGGGGACACTGAGGTGGGCTCTCCTATCTCTGTGGTCGAAGTCACCGATGTGATTAAAAAGCTCCTTGGTGGCAAGCCCCCAGGGGTGGATGAGATCCGCCCGGAGTTCCTCAAGGCTCTGGATGTTGTGGGGCTGTCCTAGTTGACACGCCTCTGTAACATCGCGTGGTCAGCAGGGAGAGTGCATCTGGATTGGCAGACCGGGGTGGTGGTCCAGTTACAGAGGGATTACACTCCTCAGCCTCCCTGGTAAGGTCTATTCAGGGGTACTGGAGAGGAGGGTCCGTCAGGAAGTCGAGCTTCAGATTGAGGAGGGGTAGTGTGGTTTTCGTCCCGGCCATGGAACAGTGGACCAGCTCGACACCAGCAGGGTCCTTGAGGGTATGTGGGTATTCGCACATCTGCTTTTTGCTCTTTGCAGATGATGTGGTACTCCTTTAAGCATGGCTCTCCAACTCTCACTGGAGCGTTTCGCAGCCGAGTGTGAAGCGGTTGGGATGAAAATCAGCACCTCCAAATCTGAAACCATGGTCCTCAGTCGGAAAAGGGTGGAGTGCCCCCTCCGGGGTGGGGAGGAGACCTTGGAGGAGTTTAAGTATCTTGGGGTCTTGTTCACGAGTGAGGGCAGGAGGGAGCGAGAGATCGACAGGCAGATCGGTGCAGCGTCTGCTGTGATGTGGACGTTGTATCAGTCTGTCGTGGTAAAGAAGGAGCTGAGCCAAAGGGCGAAGCTCTCAATTTACCGGTCGATCTACGTTCCAACCCTCATCTATGGTCACGAGCTATGGGTCGTGACCAAAAGAACGAGATCCCGGATACAAGCGGCCGAAATGAGTTTTTTCCGCAGGGTATCCGAGCTTTCCCTTAGAGATAAGGTGAGAAGCTCAGTCATTCGGGAGGGGCTCAGAGTCGAGCCGCTTCTCCTCCACATCGAGAGGAGCCAGATGAGGTAGCTTGGGCATCTGATTTGGATGCCTCCTGAACGCCTCCCTGGTGAGGTGTTCCGGGCATGTCCCACTGGGAGGAGACCCCGAGGACGACCCAGGACATGCTAGAGAGACTATGTCACCCAGCTGGCCTGCGAACGCCTCGGGATCCCCTGGGGAGAGCTGGAAAAAGTAGCTAGGGAGAGGGAAGTCTGGGCTTCCCTGCTAAAGCTGCTGTCCCCGCGACCCGGCCCCGGATAAGCGGTAGAAGATGAATGGATGGATGGATGGACTGAGAAAAATACTCTCATGCTTAGATTTTGAGGCTGAATGATGCAACAAATAAATAATTATCCTGCCGCAAAGTGAATTATCTATTGATACATTTTTATGCAGTAGAAGGCAACATGCTTTTTAGACACGTATATCGTGTGTTAAACCACCTCAGTTCTCTTTTCTTGAACAAATGTTCCCTACCTGCCAGTTCTTGAACAAATGTGCTAATTTTTATTTATTTTTTTTACTTTGAAAATGACAATGATTGGAATCTTGCAGAAATGACACTTATTGCATGTGCACAATTATTTCCATTAATTAAATTTTTTGGTCATTGATATTTTACTGCTTCAGCTGTTTGATTGTCTAGACAGTGTTGGTTAAGTGTCCACTCAGAGACAATGTGAATGATTGTCTTTGTGTCCTGTGACTGGCAACCAATCCAGAGTGGAGGCAGCTCCAGCTCCCAGCAATCTTGAACAAGTTAAACAATCCATTCATCCATTGATTTCCGCTTACCCTGGGTAAGCGGAAATCAATGGTAATTATCATGGTAATTATCATACAACCGCACTCAGACCCAGTTCTTTACCCATGCCAGATAGGCTGGGCGAAGATCCACCACTGTAGGGTCTGGACTATTGTTTCCCCCCCCCCCTCAAATCCCTTTCGTTCCAACCCCTGGTTGTCAAAGTACCTCAGTATTGCCCATGCGTAGAGAGGACAAAATGCATGGCTAATTTTCAAGGCCCTCCCATGAACAGGATGGTTCACAATGCATTAAAAAAAAAAATCAAGTAGAAAATGTGCTGGAATTCTTGATTTTTGTAGTATTTTGAAGAAAGCAAACAATAGAAATATTAAGACAGATGAGAACTATTTTAAATGATTCTGTTGTGTTTGATACCATATAATGCAAGATAAAAATATTTTATAAATAAATTCTACAAAACCCCCAATAGTGGGCAAAATTTGCATACATTTCTCACCTGGGATTCTCAGAGCAGTCTACCTCTGTGTCTGCAGTGACTTCTGATCCTTCTGTCTGAATCTTTTCAGCACCTGGGGGTGAAAGACAAAACACAAACTTTAACTTACAGTACATCCAGAAAAGTGGTGAAGATTGCACGACTGTCTGTGTCCTATGTGTTGTGTTGTGTTATTTTTGTTATTTTGATTTCAAAATGGCGCCGGGAGAGTGGCTGCCTTTCCAGCAGCTCCTATATTTTGTTGTTCTACTTCTTCCTTTCATAACTTTGCTGCTGTGAATTGGGAATTTCTCCATTGCGAGACTAATAAAGGTTTTCTTATCTTATCTATATCATAATACGACCGTTTCATCTTTCAATGCTGTGAATTATTCCGATAAAAATATTACCATCCTCCGTTTTGTACAGGTCCAAGCGCTCTGTTTCCTCCCCAGCTCGAACGTTTTCTTCTGCGGATTCTTCATTACATTCCGGGCTGTGAATATGAATAACAATTCTGCATTGACACGATGTGTGAGTCCCATCGTGATGTGCGGAGCTGCAAAAGCTGTATATCATAAACATCCAATCAATTCCATTTTCTCACACAGCATGAGAGATACGCTTGCACTTATCAATGTAACCGAGGGTGTTCCTGTGGAGTATGCTGAGGTTCATTGCTTGGGCTTTTCGAAAGTAATTGCTAATTGTTTACCCAACAAAAATAATGGAATGTCGATGAAGTAATATTTTCCTCCAACTCAAAGGGAACAATACACCACCAGATACCAGCATACATACTAACCTTGATGCAAGTATGGCTGTAGGTGGTGCCACCACCTCAGGTGTCAATGGCTCATCATCTAGTGTCTGAGATGTGCAAAGCATGTCGTTAGCACTGCTGTTGCCCAATGATCCTGTCCCCAGAGTGGCTGTGATGTCATGTGCCTTGCCATCTTGCTCGGAGTTAGCACTTGGGTGCTCACAGGTAAGGATTTCAGGATCTGCGGAGGTACTAGCTGAGATGTCACCAGGTTGAGACAGTGCAGAGCTGCAACAGATTTGAGGGATAGAGAATGCAGACATATGTATTTCTATTAGGTGTTCTGGACTGGAACATATGGTCACTCTTTTTGATGAAGCGAGGAACGTGGGTCAAATCTTTTTTTGCAATAAAACATGTTCTATGTGCCTTCCCTTGACCTAAACTTGGTATTCTGATTAATATTGTATTTGTGGAAGAAGAATTACCATACCATACGGCAGTACCTGATATTTCATGTCCAGTCTGGAACTAGCATAAAAAGCACTAAATCGTAAAGGGGTGCCCATTACGTCGATCACCGTCGACTGGTAGATCGCGGACTGGTCCCAAGTCGATTGCGATGGGTGTAGAGGAGGAAAAAAACAATCAACCATTTGTGTGTCTTTGTGCATGTTCGTAATATATACTGTATATATTTTTGTGTTAATGCACACTGCACCCTAATCATCCTATCAGTCTCATTTTCACCAAAAGTATAAAAAAAATAATAAAGCAGGTCACGTTTAACGTACGGTGGCACGTGACTGCGTCACCGGAAGTTGTTCGCGCTCAGCAGTCTGCAGTGGCAGCTGGTGACCAGAATTGTTGTGCTATATCTTTTATTGTTATCATTAATCTCATTCAGTGTTTGTTTTGTGTACAATTCACTGAAGGCACAGGCAAAGAATAGAAATCTAGAGGGCAGAGGGAGGCACTTTAAAACGGAACGTGTGAGCTACGATAGTTAACAGGGTGCAAAAGTGCGTTGCATGCCTCCATGTCAGGCTGTTGCTCATCATGGCGTGCGTGTGTATGTGCGTGCACAGTCATGGGTCGATTGCGGGAGGTTGGTTGATCGAAAAATCGATCTTCAGTCCAAAAAGTTTGGGCACCCCTGCACTAAATATATCAAATAAACATATGGTATAATTAGAATAAACTATTTAAAGTGCGGCGGCCCGGAGGTCCAGTGGTTCGCGCGTCGACCTCAATTCCAGCTCCGGCCTCCCCGTGTGGAGTTTGCATGTTCTCCCTATGCCTGTGTGGTTTTTCTCCGGGTACTCCGGTTTCTTCCCACATTCCAAAAACATGCATGGCAGGCTGATTGAACACTCTAAATTGTCCCTAGGTGCGAGTGTGAGTGCGGATGGTTGTTCGTCTCTGTGTGCCTTGCAATTGGCTGGCAACCGGTTCAGGGTGTCCCCCGACTACTGCCCCAAGACAGCTGCGATAGGCTCCAACACCCCCCACCACCATTGTGAGGATAAAGCGGAATAGAAAATACTTCACAAAGATACTGCGCCTAATAATACGGTGCTCCAAGTTTTGTAAAAAATATGATCAGCAACTAAATCCACTTGTTTTATTTCATGTCAGAGTGGTAAAAATGGAACAAACAGTTTCATCCACAAAGCACATGCAGATTTTATAGGTGCTATTTGCATGTATTTAAAATAGGTCATACGCATATTAGAGAAATTACCTACCTCTACGCAAACCATACTGTAGCTTCGTCAAAGCTACTGAAGCCCGAGCTAAAATGTTCGTGCAAGACTGTGGGGGTGTGCCTGCAATTTCACAGCAAACCATCGACACCTTGTCTGCCGCACCTTTGGTCTCTGATTGGGTGTGTTTGCTTGACCACATGGGGTTCTTTGAGAAATGTGACTTTTAAGAACCGTTCTTAAAAGTCACATTAGAGACAAGATTGGGCCAGAGAGGCCTGATTTAAAAAATTTTTTATTTACAGATGACTTTTCTAACGTACTGCCAGGTCAGACTGCCAGTTTGAACAAAATAGACACAAAGTAACTCTTTTGACAATTGCAAATTCCTCTTTTAAATAGGCCTACAGACCTGTACATGGACTCCCCCAGTGGCCGACTGGTGTCAAAACAATCAGGAAGGATGATGATGTATTCTTCTGAGGAGGTTGAAGAAGAGCGACTCCTTGTCCCCTCTTTCTTCTTCAATCCCACTTGTACCTCTGGTTCTTTCTCACTTTCCCTTCGTTGAGACTGCCCATCCATGCAGTCATTGTGCGGACCCTCGCCTTCACCTGTGTGAGGTAATTGAAAAAGCAAAAATATGGCCCTTTTAAGGAATGTTTTTGTGTGATTTCATTTTTCCAAAATCTGGTCAAAAAAAATCTTCGAAATAGAGTAAAAGGCTAAAACTAGTATTTCTCAATGTTCTCTTCAACCCTTTCGACTCAGGAAATCCCCTTCTCCGATTGGCTGACAAATTTCAGCAAAAAAAATCTATCCACCAATCGTTCAGGCAGGCCAAAACTTATGAAACTTGCCCTAGAAACTGGATTTAACTAACATAAATGGAAGATTGCTGGTGGGAAGAGAATAGGTTATGTGCTTTAGCAGTCAACTGTTTGTTTTTTTTAATGTTAATGCATTTGTAATGGAGGATTTTAAATGGTTTTTTTTTTTAGAAAATTCCACAAAGATGGCAACCACTTGTCATATTGCTGTAACTCCACACACAGCTAAATCCATCCATCCATTTTCCGAACCGCTTGATCCTCACTAGGGTCGCGGGGGGTGCTGGAGCCTATCCCAGCCGTCTCCGGGCAGTAGGCGGGGGACACCCTGAATCAGTTGCCAGCCAATCACAGGGCACACAGAGACGAACAACCATCCACGCCCACACTCACACCTAGGGACAATTTAGAGCGTCCAATCAGCCTGCCATGCATATTTTTGGAATGAGGGAGGAAACCGGAGCACCCGGAGAAAACCCACGCAGGCCCGGGGAGAACATGCAAACTCCACACAGGGAGGCCGGAGCTGGAATCGAACCCGGTAGCTCTGCACTGTGAAGCCGACGTGCTAACCACTGGACTACCGGGCCGCACACAGCTAAATATGAAATTAAATGTATAATATGAAAATGGACGTGCAAATACGTCTAACCATGTGGGTCCCATAAAAAGCAACAATGGCGGAGCGCTGTTGCTGAATTTGCTGCTCAAGGTGGGTGTGTTGACACTTCAACACGACTTACCTTAATCAACACATTAGATTACAAACTTAATTTAAAATGTCAATGGCTATTGAAAATACACTTGTGAAGCCAAAATGGCTGCTACTTAATGCTACATTATTACATATATACATACATATACATATATTACAGCATAACATTCATTTTAGTAGATCTGTGTGAACAGGGATAGTTTGGACAACTTTGTTGGTTTACAGCAAAGTTACTCTGAAATTAATCGTAATCATTTTTATTAGAGCTGTCAGTTTAGCGCATTTTTATTGGCATTAATTTAAATGAATTTTAACGGGATAAAAAGATTAACGCGGCACACGTCACAGCGGATGTTACGTTGCTCTATAAATAAACCAGAAACAAAACAACAAGCGCGTTGCACAGGTCCACCTTTGTTTTGCCAGCCACGGCAGCGCGAGATACCGAAAACGGATACTTTAAGAGTTTATGAATGGAAAGTTTACTTTTAAAAAGTTGCCAGATTGTTCCACTGACAAGACCAAAGTTACCTGTATGTTTTGCAGTCGTAAACTGAGCTATCATCATAGCACGTCGAGTCTGAAATACCACTTAATGGCCAAGCACACAGCTGACGCGAGTACTCCGCCCCCTCGTCTCAGACAGACAGCTATGGATCATTTCAAAGCGAAGAAAATGGATGACATGACGAAGAACAAATTTGCTGAAGCCATTGCTAAATGTATGGCTACTGCATGCAAGCCTGTCAACATTGTCCACAGCTCGACTCAAGCTGAAATCATTCGCATTGCATCTAACGACTCCACTACGGATTGCCAGCAAGAGCCTCCATTACAAGCTGTGTACAGAGATTGTACGTCGCGGAGAAGGCTAAGGTACACCAAGCGGGAGAAGACACTGTTTCGGGAGAGAAATAAGAGACTAGGTTGATGAGCCTCTGGTGAATAAAGAGCAGGCATTCTGTTGAGTTCGATGTATGCCTGTTTGGAACCATTTTGTGTGGAAGGTTACGGTGTTCTGTGTCCATATAAATAAAGCGGGTGGAGCTTCTCTGTGTTCGTCTGACAGCGACTGTGCGCTGATGCACGTGGTAGCGCAAGAAGGACCAACACAATCAACATAGCCCGACTGCTGTGTTCAAAGCAAACTTGAGAAAAACGAAGTATGCAACCATGGTTTAAATCCACTACAGGCTGAGTACTAGTTTACCTTAGATGTGCACTTTATAATGTTATATTGCTCTGTTTTGATTCCATAAAAAGAGCTGTTAAAGCAGCTGTTGTGTGACAAAATATTTTTTTCCACTGTTGTTGATAGGCAGTAATATTGTGAGAGATTGTGTGAATAACTGCTCCAAGTGAAAAATCTTCATGTAAAATTGAAAATCGAAATTGTTATTTCAGTAAATATTTGCATTTTGCACATAGAAAACTGATTCATGAGTCCATGTTGATGAGAGCATTAAAATGGGGAAAAATAGGACATTAAAATATAAAAGGAAATTCAGAAACGATAAAAAATGCGTGAGTGATCACGATTAATTTTTTTAGTTCATTTGAGTTAATTATGACAGTTGCATTTTTAATTAGATTAAATATTTTAATCGTTTGACAGCTCTAATTTTTATCCATCAACATAAACGCAATGCAAGTTTACTCAACCACTCACCTATGGTGGTGGACTCCTGTCGTGTGGAGGGCATCAAGGGTACCGTTATTGGTACTGAGCTGGGGCCAGCCATCTGAGCTGGGACCATCGAAAGAGAAGCTGATATGGAGCCTTTCACAGGTGCTGGTAAGGAAGACTTCAGAATAGCTGGTGGTTTCAAGGGATTGTGGCAACCATCCAAGATTTCCTCAGGTTTCACAGCTTTACTTTTCACACAGGAGCCAATCTGAGCTGCCGGACGCACCACTGTGAGCAAGCAAAATATCACCCAGACTGATGAGCACAAGTTCAGCTCAGTTTACTTGTAGTGCAACAATTTCTTTGCATAAATAATACAGCATACAAGAAGAGATTTTTTTACACTGACAGAAACTAAAACCAACAGGATAGTAACACTGTACATTCAAATAGCCAATTTCCATCTTGATACATTCTGTCACGTTTGTTTACCTGCTCCGGAGCAGGATGCTCTCATCGGCGTGTGGTCAGGGGCCTCCTCCAAGGTCAATGAGCGAATCACAGTTTCACAGACAAACTGAGTGCCACTGATATCCTCCTCCCCCTCCTCTTGTGCTGGTACGCCACTATCCTCAGCACCAGAACTCACACCATGAGATACATCTGAGGGTACATGTAGAATTACAGATTACTCACAGATAACTCTCATGACAGTTTACATTGATTCATTCATTCATTTTCCGATCCGCTTATCCTCACAAGGGTCGCGGGGGGTGCTGGTGCCTATCCCAGCTGTCTTCGGGCAGTAGGTGGGGGACACCTTGAACCGGTTGCCAGCCAATCGCAGGGCACACAGAGACGAACCTCATTCCGCGCTCACACTCACACCTTGGGACAATTTAGAGTGTCCAATCAGCCTGCCATGCATGGAATGTGGGAGGAAACCGGAGTACCCAGAGAAAGCCCACGCAAGCCCGGGGAGAACATGCAAACTCCACACAGGGAGGCCAGAGCTGGAACTGAACGCGGTACCTCTGCAGTGTGAGGTCGACGCGCTAACCACTGGACCACCGGGCCAGCATGGAGCGGAATTCATGTTTTGCCACATCCGTATATCCACAGGGTACATGTTGGTCAAGCGAGAGTCACACAAACCCACCCGTGGTCGACCGTGTGCTACTCATTTTTTGGTGACTGCACGGACAGAGCGCATATAATCACTGATCACGCATGTACAACAACAATAAAATTCCAGCTTCACCCCTGACTTGTTTGAGCACATCTGCCGGTATCACCGTTTTTTACACAAACCCCAATTCCAATCGAGTTGGGACGTTGTCTAAAATGCAATTAAAAACAAAATAATGATTTGAGAATTATTGTCAACCTACATTTAATTGAATACACTACAAAGACAGGTTTCAAAAGATTATGTTAAATTTGATGCTTGCAATACGTTCCAAAAAAGATGGGACATGGACAACAAAATACACTACAAAGAGGGAAAGTTGAGAAATGCTAAAAGAAAACTGTTTGGAACATTCCACAGGTGATCAGGTTAATGAGAAACAGGGAGGTGACATGACTGGATATAAAAGGAGCATCCCCAAAAGGGTCAGTTGTTGTACAAGCAAGGATGGGGCAAGGTTTACTGCTTTGTGAACTGCTTAAATCCAACAGATTCAGAACAACATATCTCAATGTACAATTAGAAGGAATTTCGAGATTTCATCATCCAAATATCATAAAAAGATTCAAATATCATCTAAACGCTCAGAGAATCTGGAGGAATCTGAAAAAAATTTCAGAAAACCATTGTCAGTTAACATATTCATCAGTACATCTACAAATGCAAGATAAAACGATCATACAAAGAGAAAGCCGTGTATCAACAACACCCAGAAATGCCATCAGCTTCTTCCTTGCATCAAATAAGACGGACTGATGCAAGGAGGAAAAGTGTACGCATTTGAAAATGTCAGAAATTACCATCATCATATCCTCGGGGCTGAGGAGGAAAAGGATCATCTGGAATGTTATAAGCACAAAGTTGCAAAGGCAGCATCTTTTAAGTCTGGTGGCATGTCAGTGCCTATGACATGGGTACCTTTAACAATTAATGCTGAAAGGTACATAAAGGCATGCACAAGCTGAGGCACTCTGTTACGGAGGAGTATATTGTGCGGAACATTTCGATTCTTCTTCAGAGCTAATTTTGCAGCAACGTATGCTACCATACAAGCAATGTCCTTTTCAGGGATGCTCCTGTATATTGAGGCAAGACAATGCCAAGCCACATTCTGCACGTTATAACACTAGATTAATTCGAGTTACCCATGATACTATTGATGATTTCATTCTCCTCTTGAATCAGCCCCAAAGAAGGGCTACTTTTGTCCTGTAGGTGGCCATCTTGAGGAAGAGGGGAGATGCAGGGAGTCATGTCTGCATGGAAGAGAGAAGGAAGGAGGTTGATCATCTGATCAATCAGGTCAGGTTAAGTTTTCTGCTTAAATGCCTTTGCCTAAACCGGGGATCGGCAACCCGCGGCTCAAGAGCTGAATGCGGCTCTTTAGAGCCCTCCTAGTGGCTCCTGGAGCTTTTTCAAAAATATTTGAAAATGGAGAAAGGTGGGGGAGGGATATATATACTGTATATATATTTTTTTTATTTCATTATGGTTTCTATATGAGAACAAACATGACACAAACATTAACGTTTTCCAATGCTGTAAAAAATAGGTCGAATAAATATTAAATTTAAACATTTCGTCAATGAGGATTTGCGTAATAACCTGCGACACACATTTCTATTTGCAGGGCGAGATGTCAGCCAGGAGGCTGTTGTTAATAAATAAATGAAACAGCCTTTCTTGTACAATTCATCGAGTTTACTTGCAAAGAATGGGAATCTGGGCGGCCGAGAGAAGCATTTTTAAACGGCACATGTGAGCTACGATAGAACGCTGCGAAGATGCATCCCGTGCTTCGTTCATCTTAGCGGCCGTTATGGCTTTTGCTCATTGCGGCATACGTGTGTAAGCGTGTGCGTATGCGCGCATGTGCGTTAACGGGTTGATCGCGGGAGGTTGGTTGATCGAAAAGTAGATCTTCCGTCAAAAAGGTTCGGGCACCCTGCTCTACAGGACGAACTGGAGGGGGAAAAAAACATTTAATTATTAATGTTTGTGTATTTGTAGCCAACTTAGTCATATTGATGGCGGCGCGGGCACGCGCAGCGGCTCCTCTTGTTGTCCTGTTGTCTGGTTGAGAGGGAAGAAATTTCATCTGTGCTCTATGTTGCACATACAGCACATTTGACAATAAAGTTGGACTTGACTTGACTTGACAGTAGGCTAATATCGCAAATACAGATACATACAGCATGTGTTGAGTTCATGATAAGGCTTTTAATTTTTTGCGGCTCCAGATATATTTATTTTTTTGGTCCAATATGGCTCTCTCAACATTTTCGGTTGCCGACACCTGGCCTAAACAAACAAGTAATATTGAAGATCCAACAACACACATGAATTCCAACTCTTCTTACCAGCTGGGGTGTTATTTGGGACACTCTCCAACTCTTGAACAATGTTGATGTCCAGCAACTCAAAAGACAGAAGATCCTGAGGGATGCAAAGCAATTAGATGCAAAAGTAGAATCTTTATGTTGAAGAATGCGAACGTCATTCGGCTCTTTTCCTTTGTAATACTGTAATCTCGTGTTGCTTTCTATTGTGTGAAGCAAAGATGTGTTTAAAAAATCTGATCCTGACCTGTAAACAGTCATGAGAAAAAGAAAGATAAACAATCAATTCTGTAACTGGCCTTCCACAGAGATAAACTCCAAATGAGGTATATAATGTCATCAAAGCTTTTACAAGTAAAAAGAAATGTTACCTATCACTAAATCAATCCTGTTTGGCATGGAATTCATCAGAGGAATCCTTTTCTATTCGTCTGATACATGTATAGACGGCTGTATGTTCGATACTATGTGTTGTACTGTTCTCTGCTTGAGGTTGACCCACAGGTGCTCAATTGGGTTCAGGTCTGGAGGCATACATTACTTTCAACTTCCTCAGCCAGGCAGTGTTTGGGGTCATCAGTATGTTTTAAAACTGAGATGCAGGTGTTGTGAAAGCACTATACTGTATATGACAGCCTATAGTCTAAAGTTGGAATGGATTTCCCCTTCAGAAGACAAAATAAAATGGCTGCTGAAATGTGAGGAGGGGACAGTGGATCGGATAAATTGATACACCACTGTTCAAATGTCAGGTTTTCCACACATCAACTTAGATTTGTGTGTAGCTGTGTGCTGGACTCATCAACCACAATGAAAGTCTTGTTAAATGGGAGTCCGCAGGCCCGTGCCACCATTGAAAGTGCCTCTTATTAACCCAGAATACAGTTCAGACGTTCGAGTATGCATTCTCTTTTTTCTTTTTGTCGTCTCATTTACGGCGCAAGCCATGGTCCGCAGAGCCAACACAGCAGCTACGATAGGATATCTTCCTGCAAAACTGGCTTTATGCGCTACAAAAGTGTCTCTCTGCATCCACAACCCGGTGTCAGGTTTCCCACTAAGGTAAACAAAGTTTTACTTTTTTCACACTCAGAGATTTACCTATTTTGTATCTAGTTAATTTTTACTATTTTGTTAACATTAGGGTCAGTTGTGGCTTTTGCTCACCATGCAGACTGTCGTGCATATGTGCGCGTGTATGCGTGGCATGCCAGCTAGTGTTGATTGTATGTGTAAGTTGAGGGGTTCGTTGTTTTCAGCGGATAGCTCTACTTTACGAATGACAAAAGGAGAGATGGAATCCTTTAATGCAGTTTATTAAGAGGGGGGTAAAAAACGTCTGCATCGCAGCACGGATGAACGAGAACACACCCCCTTTCAGTAACGAAAACACTTCCTGCTTCTCTTTAGCCAATCAGACATTCTTATCTTTAGCAACATAAGAATGTTTCAACAATTATTAAACAGAATATAATTTAGGTAACTATAACATAAAAGAATATAATGTTCAAATATAAAATGAAAATAATTAATAATTTAACATTTGCATTAGATAGGAGCAGAGAGAGTGATGTGATGTCTCGTAATTGTATGACAACAACAAAAAAGTGTTGTGAAGTTAGTTATTGCAGGTTGGATCACAGGTTGCGATTTCGACACTGAACTGGTTGATCTTGGGAGGTTGGTTTCTTGAAAAGTAGTTCTTGGGTCAAAGAAGGGTGGGCACCCCTGGCCTATATTATCGGAGACAATTTGTCATTACCCCAAAATAACTGTGGTGGGAACAATGTCTGGACAACTCAAGGAATTACATAACTGATATGTACTAGTTGCAGCCTTAACCCTTTCATGCATCCTGTAACCTGATAACATGGTAAGCTGTCCACTGTAGTCAGCGCTGTCCCTGAAAGGGTTAAACATTACGAGACATTCTCAGTTCGTTCCAAGGATAGTTTCAGAAAAAGAAGCACGTTTTGATATTTTTTTTCTAAGTAGGGAAGGTGCACATCCTAAGAAATAAAAGTTGAGTGTCATTCTTAATCACTATTGATCATTACCTGTGCAGTGAGTAGGTCCACGGAGGGGATGTAGTATTCTTCCCCACTGTCTACTAAAAGAGGAGGCTGCTTTCGAGAGGCTGCACATGCTTTTCCATCCTTTTGCACTGGGTTTTTACCCTGCAGGGCATTGGCGCAGTATTACTTTACGAACACTGGTACAATACGTTCACATCATGAAGGATTTATTTCACTCACATGCAAGTGATTCTTTACACTTTCGTACCTGTGGTGTGACACACGGAGAAACAAGTATCCCGTCGGCCATCATAGGGGCAGGGGCCAGATTGTCAACCACAACGCTGCACCAAACCCTGGGTCCAAATTGCTCTCCAGCATGGGCAAGACGCCAGTGGGAGGTGTAGGAACCCTCCACAGACGGCGCACATAACGCTACACTCACAATACCAACCTGGACATACAGAGAGCAAGGTGTAGTAGATCTGCACAATATATCGGGGGAAAAAAATTGCTTCAAGCTGGATCATGGCACATACAACATCCGTATCGCAAAGAGGTGCAATGTTTCTTAGGGAATTTTGACCTATCATCGCCGTCAAACAGTAGCTCGTGGCATTATTAAAACAGTATTAAATAACTTTAAAACAATATGTGCGAAGAAAATTGTAAGTATGGGTCAATTGTTTTTGCTCCATATAGAGCACTTTATACAGTGTTGGTTGTTTTAAAGTGCTCTGTAAAAACAATTGAGTTGAGAGTTGAGTACTTACAGATATAAAGCAAGGTGGGGGAAAAACAAATTGAGTTCAAAGAAGTTGAACTCAATTTGCACAGCACAGAATAAGAAGGTGTTCACATGGCAACATTTGCTCCGTGCTACGCCGGCGCTGCACCAGTGGCGCGGTCACACGTGCAAATTTGCTCCGGGGTTACCCCGGAAAACAGCTTACACCGGAGCAAATTTGATCCACCTCTGGGAGGTAGTTTAAAAATTTGCTCCAGAGCAAATGCTTGTTTGCGGAGCAGCACCGATGTAAATTTGCACGTGTGAACTCTCCAATTTGCTCCGGAGCAAATGCTCGAGAAGAGTTGATTACGTACGGCGAGAATGCGTTGCTTTCGTGCTCTGTCGGACTTCCGTCATGTGTTTGTTTAATAACGACACAAGACATGGCTGGTAACAGTAGCAAGCACCTCTTGGGTTATACCATCTCAACTAGAACGTGGGGGGGGGGGGGGGGGGGGGGGGGAAATAGTCCCCAAACGCCATCTTTCCTTTTGTAGGGGACTGGACTGTCTCTGAGTTGTTTGTTCCTTTGTTGTGTGTTGACAACCCCGCCCCCCATATAATTTATTTTGTGATTTCCTCTCTTGATTTTCTGTTTGGCGCATTACATGTTTGCTTTTCTGAGTGTCATTGAAGTCATCGTTGATTTACGTCTTCGGGGGCGGTCACTCTCAAGCCCAAGGCACGGAAAGCGAGAAGAAGGACGTGCCTGTACAGTAGTTGCTCGAGTTGTGTAAAAGTTTTAAAAAGAACCAACATGACAGCTCATTTGTTTTCTGTCGTTTTGCTCCGCTGCAGAAACTGCCGTGTGACCGCAAGTGGAGCTGCACCGACGCTGCGCCGGTGCTGACACGCTAAGCGGCTTTGTACGGGTGACCGCTCCACAAAATTTGCTCCGGAGTAAAATATATCGCAACAAAACACATCGGTGTAGCGCCGGAGCAAATGTGTGCCGTGTGAACACCCCTAGAGAGTTCATTGCTTCAAAGGAAACCATGAATCAGGCCTTGGTGAAGAATTCTCCAGATTGAGTTCTTACTGATTACAGAATGGAAGTGTATATGAAAAAATGAACCCTGAGGTTCTCACCTGTCCAGGCTGGAGGAAAGGAACAGATACTTCTCTCCAACGATCCCCGGATCCCACTGCCAGGTTTCCCCACATGAACTTCAGCTGCAGGAAGCAAATAATATCAACGGAAACACTGCAGATACTGTTTTGTACTTCCAATTACTCAATGGGAATTAACAGAAAATGATCGCAAATGGTTAATCGCCCTCCCAAAAAAATCCTTTTGTACATACAAGAAATGACCTTATATCCCAGCTACTTTATGCATCTTGGATTGAATTCACGTCATTGAGTATAGGTCTTCCTTTTTGACGATTGTCGCTGAGCATCATAAAGGAAAATACAGATTCAGACATTGACCTCAACTACAAAGGTCTTTAGGGTCGGATGTGATTTTCTTAAGAAAGCAGAGAATAATTCCTTCAGGAAATTAAAAAATATTACGGTACTTCATAAATGACGATCAATAATCATTTCATCTGTCTTCATGTTCATTCATGAAACCAGACAAGGCACTATCTGGCCACATACTATTTATCCTCAAAATAAATGTTGGACATTCTTCATGGTCTCAGGAAACGGAAAACTCATGAAAAATTACGTGCACCCACGACCACGGGGAATGCTTTCTTTACAGCGATGACGTCTCTCCCTGCTCACCCCGTCTCGTCCTCCCACTTCCCCTCCGTTGCACGTGGAAATAGCGTCTTATCAAATTGTGATTACGGTTGTTCAGCGCTAATATAATCTGTTGCATGCCTTACACCACATACAGATACACCAAGTCATGTACAGTACATGCAGGAATGCAGGACAGGAGCAATATCTGAGGAGCGAGTATTGGGGGGGGATTAGCATCTCACTAACATCTACTTGTAGTTGAAATTTCATTTTGTCCTCAGTAAAATTTAAAACTTGCCCCGCCCCTCAAGTCTAATCTCCTCCCATCCCGGTTTGCCGTGTCCAGTCACTCGCGCAACTTTATGGGCAACGTTTTTACACCAGATGCCTTTTCTTGATACTATCCTCCCTTTAATCAAGGAATGGGACCAGCTCTCAGGGCTGGGATCAGGGCACTGGAGAATAAAATGTATCCATGATAATACACTTGTTGCACTATTACTGCCACTTCTACCCCTAAAGAGATGAACGATATATAAAACAAATCCAAAAGATCATGTGCACACCCAACAGGAATATAATTCAACGGTACCTTAGTATCAGAGCTCCAACTCATTGTTCCTGTGTTCCTCATCTTCCAGTACTTGATGAACTTGGTTCCAGGACGTAGACGAGTCCCATCAGGAAGGTTCTCATCTAGAAATGTTGCTGTCATGGTTGGAACCATAAGAGGGCAGGGGCGCTTTGGTCGCCTTAACACAAATAAAATAATACTTCAGAGTTTGCATGTCTTTTAGTCAGGCGAACAGGTGGTTTAATCAGTTTGCATCTATATATATATATTTTTTATGTGCACTTAGATGTACATTACTCAGTCCATAAATCTAATATGTGGTATCCACAATTTGCATTAAGTTGCAGAAAGTACCCTGTTAGTGCTTGATTAAACATATGGACATATAAATATGCTACTCCCATTCATAGCTGGATGAGTCATTGTGTTTATTAATTCAAATTCATTTGTCGCAACAATTTTTGGAAAAAAAAAGGTTCTTTTGCTTCTTTCATAATTCAAAGCACTTCCCCAGTGAGGTGCACTTTTTCCACAAAAGGCATGCCTGCGAACGGAGAGGAACAATCTCGCAAAAGCAGTCGATGTTGGCATATTTCCTGACACCTCTAGGGACTATTTTTCTAAAAGTGACAAGTGAGTTTAATTCCAGCAAAGAACAGTACCAGTGGAACCATTTTTTTCCCGTTTTACAAGATGTCCGGTGGAAGCCAATGACAGAATCTATCACACTGAAAGACATGTCCATTTACATGTTGCAGAAGCTGTGATCTATCAACACGCTGTGTTGATAGATCACAGCTTATGTTGGCTGTGTTTCCACTTATGACGCATGCTATGTACTTCCAAGTCGCCTTGCATTACCTGTCCAACTCTACAGGAGAAAAGACCATCGGAGTGCTGGCAACAGACATGTGCATCACCAGAGGCATGCAGGCTGATGACACATTTTATTCTGTTAAATTGTTGAAATTCTAAATTAAAAAGGATTGTGTGTCGATACAGTAGTCTACATGCTTTGATGAAAGGAACATTTTTTTCATTTTATTTTCACATTATCAGTTCAGAAAAAGATAGATTTCTATTACTTCTGTAGAAGTAGACAAGCTGATGTGTAGGGAAATATTGCCTGAATAAAGCTTTTAAAGTTTGTTTGGTATGAGGAAAAATAAAACAAATCCCAGAAAGGAAAAAAAACAAAACAAAACGCAAAACTTGCTTTGAATAACGTCATTGTCATATATATGCCTTTCCGAAAATGGAATTTTGTTCAAGACATTGTGAGATTTCATTTTGAGTCCAGATCACCTAGCTCTTCGCCAAATGAATAAACAGTTGTTCACATTAATTTTCGCCAATAATTCATGATCACCTGGGTCGTTCGTAACATGTGATGCAAGAAATGTGACCTTTTCGACAATGCGGTGATTTGGTACACATCGACAGCAACCTACTCAGGGCTGTTGTGCTGAGTGGCTCGAGGCTGAAGAAGTACAGGAGACGAACTTCCATCTCTCTGGGAGGAGCTCCATTGGATGCCGCGCCTCTCCATCCTTAACTGTTTCCGAATCTCTTTCACTTCAGCCTTCAAAAGGCGCTTTTCTGCTTTCAGACGCTGTTTCTCAGCCTTCCGGAAGCTTCGGTCACCTCGCCTGTAGAACCTGAACGCAGTAGAGTCATAAGTGATGGTAAGCAGATATGGACCATTCATCTAAACTTGAAATGTTACAGAAAACTCCCCGGGTCTTTTTTTTGTACCTGCTATGGTCAGGGGCAGGCGATCCATGCTCTGGTATTGAGAGTGGAGTTCTGGCCCTCACCAAATTGTGACTAGGATCATGAGAGAAACTGCAAGGCTCACACAGAGTACAGGATGTACACACGCTGTTGGGGGGGAAAAAAAAAAGTATCATACAAAACAGAGAGAGTGCAAAGATAGAAAAAGGAAGGGAGAAAGATTAGCTAGAACTTAATAAATCATGAAGGCACTGAGTCAAGCAGCAAGTAATAATTGTAAAAAGAGTACCGGTAATCATGAATAACAATGCATATGGTTTGATAGACATAGTAAATATCTATGCGCACATTATTTAAAGAGTGCATTACAACATATGAGAATCACTGTGCCAAAAAACAAGCTGTCTGAACCAGAACCTCTCACTTATATTTCCTTTGGGCCATATAAACTACAAGCACAAAGGATAAACCAGTTCTCGCCATTACGTGATGCAAAACCCAAATTAGTAAAAGTAGAAACCATAATGACAGTTTCTTTGAGTTGTGTCTGGATGTCTGAATGAAGGTCGGACCTACTAGATAAAAATGAAGAATAGGTTTGGAGCTTATTTTCAGGTGGAGAATGAACTTTGTTTTATTTTTCATCACTGCAAGCAAGTGTGCTGTGATTGACAGCCTCATCCTCCTAATTTATGTCACTCACATGAGTGGTAAGGAATTGACTTTTGTGTGAAAATACATCGAGGTAAGGGCCACTGGCTTAATTAATGTAATGATGTTCAATTTTTTTTTAAATCAACTTTATATGCTGCATAATGTAGGTTGAATAAATAATTAAACAAGTCGTGGACAGGTTTTGAAGCAAACTACGTTCATTATGACTGTGCAAGTATAATTTGTCCATGACTTGAAAAGTCGTGATGTCAAAATGTCATTAAATTAAAATGTAATCTCTGTGTAAAAGTTATTTTTGTATTATAGTAATAAAATTAAAGTATGGTAGTCTGAGGTGTTTAGATTGAAAATGATTCCTGTGGCAGGGGTCTTCAACCACTCGGCAGTGGACCTGTGCTGGTCCAGGGGACATTTGATAGCAGAAAGTCAAAATACATTGTACTTATCATTAAAAAGTGCAGGAAGTTTTCTTTTGAAAATGAGACGCATCCACCTGTGCCTCTATCAAAACACTCTGCTTGATCACATAATATGGCAAAAAATAAATAAATAATAATTAATTAAATAAAAACTATATTCAAAATATTTAAAAAAAAGAAAGGAAGGCACCGTTTCCTGCCGTAACACTTGGTCAACCATTCCTTCATTAGACCTTGTACCATACACGCTTTCTTGTCAACTTTCAAGACATTATCTTTCGTGAGGTTTTCTTTTGGCATATGTAACCAGGTGAACAATACTGCGACTGTTGTAGTGACTGATGCCTCATTTAATAAATGGAGCACTGTCACTTTAAAAGGAGCGTTGGATGATCTCGGAGGAAATCTCATGAGACTTGGACCACGAAGTGAAGGAGGACGAACGCTGATCTGTGCTTATTCAGACCTGATGGATCTGCAATCGCCATTGTAACCCAACTGAGTAAAATATCGTCGTTTGGGAGTTTGAACAGTGTCGCACAGTGGGTGCTGTGAACAGCCGTGAAGCAGGGGAGATTTGTTGTTTTCCACGTGTTTCGGGCACATACAACATTCCGGCTCACAAGCCACTACTGTTGTCTATTTTTGTATATTTTTTTATATATTTGTTTGTCCCATTTGACATACCTCAGTCTTTTATTTTATTAATGCTGTACAATTTTGATGTTCAGTCGTGAATGAAGCCTTCATAAAAATAATTTTGTGTTTGGTCAAGTCTGTCATAGACCCAGCCACACAGGTTTCGGATTGCAGTCCAGCTCAAAACACAGGTGAAGTCCGCCCTCTCATGGCCATTTGTTTTCATTGTGACACATGATAGCGTCTCACTGTTTCCTTTTCTGCTCGAGCACTGCCTGGCGATCGGTGGAAAAATCTTTAAATAGGCCGCGTGATTCAATAAACCGCAAGGTTGAAAGCGTGTGATAAAAGTAGCACCTTACAGTCCGGAAATTACGGTAATATGTTGCAACAGGCTCCCAAATGAGGCAAAACTAAATGATGACCAAGCACCCGACATTAACAGACAAGCCTTTGGATAAAAGTAAAGTCAGTTTAGAGTTGACAACACCCACAGTACCTGCATTGGTAGCCTCCCCCTGTGGTCTGTCCCCTGCAGGAGGAGCAGGGAAGAGTGGAAGAGGACGGAGCTCCGGGCAGGGCAGAAGAAGAAACCTCAGGCACCACGGAAGCTCCGGCAATTGCATCCCCTCTACTTCCCCCTACTCCACTCAGGGGCTTGTGGATGCAGCACTGTCCAGAAAACTCCTGGCAAATTTTCTCCACAGCCTCACGGACCACCTGATCCTTGAACTGGTGGTATAGAAGGAGATGGGGAGAAAAAGAGGTCAACTGTGGCACACGTAGCCAAACGTGTGCTTGTTACCAGTGACGCTTACTTTCTCCATGTAAGAGGTGAACCAAGCTGGGGGAGTCTTATCTTCTTCTTTTGTCCCTTTCACTTCTTTCATGATCACCTGTTAATTCATATAAGGGAATAAAAAATAATAAATGGAATTTCACTTGCCATAAGCAGAGTCGATTCAAGTCATTTTTGACCAGCAAAGGGAAACCAAAGAACCAAAAATGAATACATAAATAAATAAATAAAAATTCAAAATGAAATCAGGGACTCGTCTTGCCAAATCACAATGAAGATGGACTCAGGAAAGTGCTGTTGCCTTTTTTTTTTAAAGTAACTGGACCATTGTGTGAATGATTTGATATTGTTGTTGATCCAATTCCTTTGTCTTGAAAAACCCCAGCCCATATGCATAACACAAGATGTCTTGGACACACTCACCCCCTCCACACGCCTACTATTTGACCTTACATTTCAGCATCATACTTTTCTGATGTGAATATCAGGTTTGAAAACTGTTTATGACAATACAAATTATACAATACTCAAAATAACCAATAGGAAAACAAAATGATACCTTTGTCCGGGATATGAAAACAGTATTCAGACATGAACTTTCCACAGTTGGATAAGAATAAACTTTTTCTGAAGTGGGAAGGTAGTCACAGTTTCCAAACTTAAAACTGAAGACTGTCCTAAACTGTACAAAACAAGAAATGTCTAAAATGAGTGGGAAAAGCAAAAATGCTTTGGAAGTGGGTGCCTACCATGCCCTGTTCTGGCACTGCCACCTGAACCTTGCGACTGACCACCTGGGCAAGAGTGGGACAGTGTTGAGGGGGTCTGAAGCCCCGCTTTGGCTCTGCGCCAGCCTTGCCAGTGGAGATCCTTGCTGGTTGACCACGGGTCTCATAAACATTCATGTGCAGTCGATTTCCCTGCCTTGCTGCACTCTGTGAAGCACAAACATAAATGTTGGTCCCTTTGGCTTTCAACTGCAACACAAGAAAAAAGGAAGAAAGTCCGACTTGCTGCGCCACATTCTCAGCCACTCATCGCAGCGTCCCTGCGGCTGTCAATTCTCAAATATGTCCCATTTCCACCAAATGCTGGTCGAAATAAAATTTACTTTGGATATAATAGCAATATAGATTTTAAAGTTATTTCAAAACGCAAATATGTACTCTCCTTTTGCCATTCAAGTTGTTCATGATTTTGGAATCAGATATAAAAATACTTTAAAATTCTTGAAATGTGCAGGCTAAAATTATGAATGCTCAGGTTTATTTTTCAATCGCCGAAAGCCTGGATCGCACTGAGCGGCGAAGGTTTGCAAGTGTGTGCGCACGTAGCAAATGTTTTTTTTGTGAGGGTTCGTGCAATGTTGCAAAACATCTGCAAAGACATTCGCCAGACATTACCAGTTGAAATGGTTGCAAACTGTTTTTCTTGTCTCCATCAAATTTTGAACATGTTAAAAAGTTCTGTGAGAAAAGGAAAACTGTTTGAGACCATTCAAATTGTTGGCGAACATCTTTGTAAACGTCAGTGACCTTGAAGGAACGCTGATGAAAAAAAAAAACAGTCGCAAGCTGCGCACGCACGCACTTGCAAAGCTTCGCCGCTCAGTGAAATACGTCTGAACAAATGCCCTCCCTCTCATGAAAGAACATTTGAAGCTCCAAGATTTCTTTCTTCTCATATCCTTGATAAAACAGCTTCTCTGCTCCCCACGGCTCATCCTCTCCCATGCAGATGCATCTATGTAAGGAAAACAAAAAGTGACGACCATGTCCAAACAACGAATTTTAGATTCAACAATTAAACCACAACAGCTCTGACACTTCTCTATGCTGATTTACAACAGCAGCTCTTACTAGTGAGCAATTTTGACGACTGCCTTTGAAAAAGGGACATGCTTTTCCAAAACAAAAAAAACTAACGATTTCTAAACGCCCCCCCCCCAAAAAAGCCACTTCTTCTCAGTCAAACAGTTATGTTCTGTTGCGATGATCATTAATAGTCAATAAAATATCAAGGAGCCGCGAAAAATAGGTTTAGCAGTTTTCGCTTTTGATGCTCTAGTCATCCCGTCCGGCCAAGTAACACGAGTCTGCTCTTGCAGACACGTACAAAAGTGTAAACAAGTTGCACAAAATTAAGTGACCTCCAGTCATTGTTTTAAGTCTATTAAGATGAACAATAGTACAAGAGTAGTCACTTACAGTTTTCTTTCGTGTGTGTTCAAATGGGCGTCTCAATAAATGATGACATTTCTGGGCTGACAGTGGCGGAGAATTGAGGTTTGCATGGATGTGGGGAGGAGGGGCTGAAAACGGGGGCTGCGGCCTGACCCGTCTCAAAAAAAGCGGGCAGTGTAAAATCGAGAGTACAGTTCACATTTGCTTTGCACATTTTGAATTACTTTGTTCAAACGGTGAAACATACCTTGAGTGCCTCTTCGTACTCTACTGCAAAGGAAGCAGAAAGGATAGTTTGAAATAGGACCTAATGTGCACATTTGTATGAATATGGATGGTTTTTTCCAGTAGGGGTGTCATAATTTCTTACCTTGGCTGTTAATAGAAACCTATCAGAAAGGAAGTTTTTTTTGTAAATGGGTAGATTCACAGTCAATAAGTTATGATAGTTTACAAGGGTTCAACAAGGGGCAACTGAACCTTTTATTTGCTCATATGTTTTAATTAGTGAAAATTACGACAAACAAGAAGAGGCCAGGTTGCATTTCCTTCCTGTTCAACCCTCAGTTTTTTGGGTGACATGTTTGTGTCAGAGTGACGTTGAATGATGACACAAACATATTTGTCAAGACCTGGTCCAATTCTCTCATTTTTGAGGCCAAATCAATTGTTGAAAAAAAAGCACCCAAATCAGTGCAACGCTGTCGCTAAAATGGTGGCAGTATCCTATTTTCTGGAAAGAGGTATCAGTAAATAGCTCATTCGAAGTTTTTTCATGTACATTAGTGACACGTTTTGATTCAAGGCATTGAAGGCAGAGAAAATCTCTCACCTCTTCGTTCTCCTCGTCGAAATAGGTCAGTTGAAGGCTGCACAAGCTAAAGGAACGCTTAACCTGTGACAGAGACACACGCGCACACTTCAGTCAGTACGAAGCCATATTTGATATTCTGAATCGTGCTATGAAGAGTGAATTTCCACAATGTCAAAACAGCAAGGTCCAAGAACCAAGGCAGAAATACAACTGTTTAGCATATCAAGACCAAGAAATATAAGACGGGATCATATCACAACGTTCTATGATCCCAGTGGAAAATGAAGCACTAAGGAGCAAAGCAGCAAAAACAAATAACAATCACAAAAAAAACACTTACACAGACCAAGTACAGTACATTCACTACATGAGTTCTCATAAATAGTGCCTTTACAACGATAATAATGATCCATTGTCATATGCACTGGCATTAATTTAACAATACGGGTGTGTTTAATATGTTAGTTACAGTTCAGAAATGGTATAGAACTGCACTGTAACAGCTTGGTGAATATTTTGTGTCTGGAGAGTAGCCAGAGTAGATTTCTGTGAGCTATTGAGTAAATTCATATTAAAGAGTTCGTTTTCTATTATGCATTGACTGTTCTGAGCCCTTGTTTCCATGTCGGTGTCAGCATGATGACGCCAAGTTTATCTGCTATAATTGAGGTCTGTATGAATGTAGGCGTTAGTTCAGGTCATGTACTTTTTAGAATTAAAAAGTAGATAGAAGGATTTGTTTTCACATTCTAATATTGGCCTTAACATCTTCCTCTCGTGTTTAAATACTATTTTGGGAACGCTACAACAGAAACTTCGTCGTAACGTTATCCAAAACAATGTTTGTCCTCAATTGTGCTAAGATTTTACCAGTATTTAGTGGAGGTGAGCTGGTCAACATCGTTTCCGTGAACAAGAATTTCACGATACTGCACGTTCGCAATAATTCTCAATACAGAGTTATGGTAAATATCCTGCGATGTAATATGAATACGGTGGGTCGGTTGTTCCTTTTTTTTTAAGCCAGGGTTTGTGTTTTCTCAAACAATAACTCAAACCACCTCTGGGTCATAACAATGTCGTCCGGCAGGTTTTGCAACCATTTGCGGGGGAAACAAATGTAGGAGCTGATACCTGCTGCGTGCGGCCCGGCAATTGTCCTGTTAGCTTACCATGGCCTCCATGGAGTCCCAGCTCTTGGTCTCGGATCCCGACAGGAGGAAATTCCTGGAATTTCCCCTGAAATTTACTTTGACGTTTATGCAGAAGTCCATTGTGTCACTCCTTCCGCATTAATACATAATATGTTTGAAGGCCACGAGCGTTTTCTGGGGCAAAACAAGATCGATCGGGGTTAATCTCGCCAGTTGGATCCAGGAAGAGGATGAGGCGTATGTTGTGTTTACATCAGCACCGTGGGCACGCCCACTTTGCACCTTTTGCCCGGAACAACGATTGCCGCTTTGGTTTCATGCCAGGATAAATAAAAGAAAATTTTTATTTGTCGTATTTTTATTTTAATAAACATTTGTAAAGAAAATGCTCCGTTTTGTTAGAAACTGTCAGAAAGGTGTTTGTTTAATTATATTATTATTATTTAACAATTTTGTTTTTGCTTCAAGTTACCGTGGTGAACAACTGCACTGCAACTCACGAAAACCCTTTTCGAAATCGATGATCCAATTTAACTAAATACAATTCTTAGAAATTATTTGAAGTACCGAATATAGTGCAAAATAAACAACACTGCAAGGTGCAAGCCCAATAGTTAACATACAATAGTGTTAAGTGAATCTGTTTCTGTATGTCTAAATTAAAACTTTGGAGTATATATATATATTCATTCATTAATTTTCATTTTCCGAACCGCTTTTATCCTCACTAGGGTTGCGGGTGATGCTGGAGCCTATCCCAGCCGTCTTTGGGCAGTAGGCAGGGGACACCCTGAACCAGTTGCCAGCCAATTGCAGGGCACACAGAAACGAACAACCATTTGCGCTCACACCCACACCTAGGGACAATTTGGAGTGTTCAATCAGCCTGCCATGCATGTTTTTGGAATGTGGGAGGAAACCGGGAGGACCCGTAGAAAACCCACGCAAGCACGGGGAGAACATGCAAACTCCACACAGGGAGGCCGAACCCGTTACCTCTGCACTGTGAAGTCGACGTGCTAACCACTCGACTACCGGGCCGCCAGTATGCATGTGTGTGTGTGTGTGTGTGTGTGTCTATATATATATATATATATATCCATCCATCCATCCATCCATTTTCCGAACCGCTTGATCCTCACTAGGGTCGCGGGGGGTGCTGGAGCCTATCCCAGCCGTCTTCGGGCAGTAGGCGGGGGACACCCTGAATCAGTTGCCAGCCAATCGCAGGGCACACAGAGACGAACAACCATCCACGCCCACACTCACACCTAGGGACAATTTAGAGCGTCCAATCAACCTGCCATGCACGTTTTTGGAATGCGGGAGGAAACCGGAGCACCCGGAGAAAACCCACGCAGGCCCGGGGAGAACATGCAAACTCCACACAGGGAGGCCGGAGCCGGAATCGAACCCGGTACCTATGCACTGTGAAGCCGACGTGCTAACCACTGGACTACCGGGCCGCCACTATATATATATATATATATATATATATATATATTATATAAAATATAAATTCCTCGTCTCACCCCCCCTCGGATGGTGTCCGTCCCTCATTCAACTCGGGTCCTCTACCAGAGGCCAGGAAGCTTGAGGGTTCTGCGCAGTATCCTTGCTGTTCCCAGCACTGCACATTTCTGGACTGAGATGTCCGATGTTGTTCCCGGGATCTGTTGCAACCACTCATCTAGTTTGGGGGTCACTGCCCCGAGTGCTCCGACCACCACAGGCACGACTGTCACCTTTACCTTCCAGGCTCTCTCCAGCTCCTCTCTGAGCCCTTGGTATTTCTTGAGTTTCTCGTGTTCCTTCTTTCTGATGTTTCCATCACTTGGGACCACTACATCCACGACAACGGCTTTCCTTTGCCCTTTATCTATGATCACGATATCTGGTTGGTTCGCCATTACCATCTTGTCAGTCTGGATCTGGAAGTCCCACAGGATCTTCGCTCTGTCACCCGAGGGGTGAGATGAGGATTTTTCTTTTAAATATATATATATATATATATATATATATATAAGCCAAGTAATCACCAAGACAGGCTATGGATACCGCCTCAGAAATGGAGCTATGATCAGTCACCTCCTCTACATGGATGACATAAAGCTGTATGCTAAGAGCAAAAGGGACATAGACTCTGTCACGTGACGCACGAAGCAGGAAAAGGGAACTGCTTCGTACGTAACAGAGAATAAGTGGATCCCCGAAGGAGCAGACACCGACAAGGACTTCGTCAAAACAAAAATATTTATTACAAACAAAACCCCGTCAAATAAACAACAGAAAGCGCTGGTGAAAACGAGAACCAGGAAATAAGGAAACGCGACAACAGAAAACGCTTGCAAAAAATGGCAAGGGAAATATGTTTAAGACAAGTACTAGTTCACGTACGCTAATATAATGAGTCCTTTGGGACGACGAAGATTTAACCAACAGCGAATGGTATCGAATAAGAATGGCAATCATAGGCAACAGCAGTGGCACGGCATGCAATACTCCGGCAGTGATTTGACTGTCGGAGCGCCTAGATATAGCAGGTGCAATCTCTGGCAAATAGGCAGCAGGTGTGCAGGCGACAGAAGTGAACGCGTGCCACCTGCTGCCGAATACGGATCATGACAGTACCCCCCCCTCAACGGACGCCTCCCGGCGGCCCACCCGGTTTGGACGGGTGAGAAGCGTGGAAGTCACGAATCAGGGACGGATCTAAGATCCAGGAGCGGGGGACCCATTGCCGATCCTCTGGCCCATAGCCCTCCCAGTCGACCAGATACTGGAACCCCTTACCCCTGCGCCGAGAGTCCAGGATGGCCCGCACAGTGTACACGGGGTCACCGTCGACAACCCGCGGAGGAGGAGGCGGGGTGGGAGACGGAGCCAAGGGACTGGTCGCTACCGGCTTGATCAGCGAGACGTGGAACACGGGGTGAACCTTCATTGAGGCCGGCAACCGGAGCTTGACTGTGACGGGGCCGACGACGGAGTCCACCACAAACGGTCCGGTGAACCGTGGCCCCAACTTGGCAGACGTGCCGGCCAGGCGCAGGTCCCTCGTAGCCAGCCACACTTTCTGCCCCACCACATAGGTCGGCGCCGGGCGTCGCCGACGGTCCGCGATCTGCCGGTTCCTGGACGCGGTGCGGGACAATGCGGCCCTGGCCTCCTTCCACACGCGATGAGCCCGTTTGAGGTGGAACTGCACCGACGGAACCTCCACCTGACCCTCCTGGGACGGGAACAGCGGTGGTTGGTATCCGTAGGCCGTCATGAAAGGGGACCGCCCAGTAGCTGAAGAGACGAGGGTGTTGTGCGCATACTCCACCCAAGGTAAGTGGTCAGCCCAGGACGAGGGACGGTGGAGACACACGCAACGGAGGGCCGCCCCCAGATCCTGGTTAGCGCGCTCCGCCTGTCCATTGGACTGCGGGTGGTATCCCGACGTCAAACTCGCCGTGGCCCCCAGGGACCGGCAGAACCGCTTCCACACCTTGGACACGAACTGGGGCCCCCGGTCGGATACAATGTCCAGCGGGATGCCATGGAGACGGAAAACATGCTTCACGAGGAGGTCGGCGGTCTCCAATGCCGACGGCAACTTGGACAGCGGGATAAAGTGGGCCGATTTAGAGAAGCGGTCCACAATGGTTAGAATGACGGACCGCCCACGGGACGGAGGAAGACCCGTGACGAAGTCTAGGGCGATGTGGGACCAAGGTCGAGGAGGAATGGGTAGAGGTTGGAGCAATCCAGCCGGAGGCCGACGCGAGGCCTTGCCGCAGGCGCAGGCGGAACAGGCGTTGATGTATTCCATGACATCCTTCCGTTGCTCAGGCCACCAGAACCGCTGGGAGACGAGATGTAATGTCCGGGTCACTCCGGGGTGGCAAGCCACCTTGGACACGTGCCCCCACTGCAACACCTCCGACCGCAGTGATGGAGGCACAAATAGCTTCCCTGCGGGACATTCAGCCGGAACTTGGGCCCCGTCTTGAGCCTCCTGAATCCTCCGCTCGATCTCCCACCTCAAAGCCCCCAGAATGCAATGGTCCGAAAGGATTGCTCCTGGCGTGGGATCCTTTTCCGCGGGATCGTGGAGGCGGGAGAGGGCGTCAGGCTTGGTGTTCTTGGATCCGGGACAATATGTGAGGGTGAAATTAAATCGCGTTAACAGAAGCGCCCACCGGGCCTGTCGCGAATTTAGTCTTTTAGCGGACCGAATGTACTCCAGGTTTTTATGGTCCGTAAAAACAGTGAAGGGTTCTTTGGTCCCCTCGAGCCAGTGTCTCCATTCCTGTAGTGCTGCAACTACAGCTAAAAGTTCACGGTTTCCCACGTCGTAATTCGCCTCGGCGGCGCTGAGACGACGAGAGAAAAAGGCGCAGGGGTGCAGCTTCTGGTCAACCGGAGAACGTTGAGACAAAACTGCCCCCACTCCTGAATCCGAGGCGTCCACCTCTACGACAAACGGGTGGTCAGGATCAGGATGCTGCAGTACAGGTGGATTGGTGAAGGCTTTCTTTAGGTTCGCGAACGCTGTGTCTGCGTCTGGGTCCCATTTGAACGGGAGCTTAACAGAAGTCAACCTGGTTAACGGAAGAGCCTGTTGGCTATAGTTACGGATGAATCTTCTGTAAAAGTTGGCAAACCCCAAGAAGCGTTGTAGTTCCTTGCGGCTGGTGGGCGTAGGCCACTCCACCACCGCCCTGGTCTTTACGGGGTCGGCTCTCAGCTTACCCTGCTCAATGACAAATCCCAGGAACGAGATGGCTTGTACATGGAACTCACACTTCTCTGCCTTGACGAAGAGCCTGTTCTCTAATAACCGTTGTAAAACGAGCCTGACGTGCTGTTTGTGCTCCTGTACTGACCGGGAGAAAATCAAAATATCATCGAGGTAAACGAAACAAAATACATTCAGCATGTCCCTCAACACGTCGTTGACCAGACTCTGGAAGATAGCGGGAGCATTAGTCAAACTGAAAGGCATGACCAAATATTCAAAATGGCCTAATGGGGTCTTAAAAGCCGTCTTCCACTCATCCCCTTCTCGCACGCGAACCAGATGGTACGCACTACGCAAGTCTAATTTTGAGAAAATGGTGGCAGATTGTAAGGGAGCGAAGGCGGAATCTAACAACGGGAGTGGGTATTTATTCTTAATTGTAATGTCATTTAGCCCACGATAATCCACACACGGCCGTAACAACTTGTCCTTCTTCTCTACGAAGAAGAACCCGGCACCTAACGGTGATCGTGATGGTCTGATGAGACCTGCAGCGAGCGAGCTATTAATATAGTCCCTCAATGCCTCTTGTTCTGGACGAGACACCTGATATAATCGGGAGCTCGGCAGCGGGACGCCCACCTGCAGGTCTATGGCACAGTCGTACGGACGGTGCGGAGGCAAAGATCGGGCGCGATCCTTGCTAAACACCTGTTTCAGATCGTGATAGTAACTAGGCACCCGGTCAAGGCAGATGACTTCAGGGGCATCGTTACAGACACGCGTATGCCCCCCTACGGCCGACCGCAAACAATGCTCGTGACAAAACGGACTCCATATTTCTATGGCCGGGCGGTTCCATGATATAATTGGGTCGTGTGTCTTGAGCCAGGGCAAGCCGAGAATAACCGGAACGGCTCGGGAATGCATTAAATAAAACCGTCTGTGCTCTACATGATTCCCTGACAACCTGAGCTTAAGCGGTTCTGTGATCCGGGTTACCACTGCCAGAAGGCGCCCATCGAGATCGTGAACCCGTTTCTTTTCGGCTAATTCCTCGGTCAAACAGCCTATCTCTGAGGCAATGTCGGTGTCCAGAAAGCAGTCGTCGGCACCCGAGTCTATCAGAGCCCTGATCTGTCGCGCCCGAGACGCCCCGTAGATCTCCCCCTCGAGTTCAAGTCTTCTGGGGTGTCCCGGCCGAGAGTCGACTCTCTGAGGCTCTCGAGATTCGGCGCGGGGTTGTGACTCACAGTACTCGACGGGCGTAGTCGGTTGGGGTTCCGATGGGCAGGATGCGGCTCGATGTCCTTGTAGACCACGGTTGGAACACGCCTGGTCCACGAACCGACGCCGTCTCTCCTCCGGACTGGAACTTCCGCCCCCCAGCTGCGTCGGCTCCTCCCTGGCGGCAGCCCTCCGGGCGCTGGGGTGGTCCCCGGACCCAGCTGTCTGAGTGATCTCGCTGGATGCACCTTGGTCCGCTGTATGCTGGAACGGGAACCAACTGCTTCCGTGCTCCCGGCTCCTCTCTCTCAGGCGGTTGTCCAGGAGCAGAGAGAGATCGATCAACTCCTCTAGGTTGGAACTGTTGTCGCGGGTGGCCAGTTCGTCTTTAAGTGTATTGTTAAGTCCGCGACGAAACAAGCCACACAGCGCCCGGTCGCCATAGCCACTTTGGGCGGCCAAAATGCGAAAGTCAATCGAGTAGTCCGCCACGGATTGTCTCCCTTGGCGGAGCTCTAATAGCCTGCCCTCAGCCTCTCTTCCCCGCACGGGATGATGGAACACACGGCGAAATGCCGCCACGAAGCCGGGGAAGGAAGACCGGAGGCTCGGTTGTGCTTCGCTCACTGCAATTGCCCATGACGCCGCCCGACCAGCCAATAGGCTCATGATATATGCGACCTTCGCGTCATCACTGACATAGACGGAAGGCTGCAGGTCAAAAACGAGCGAGCACTGGTGGAGGAAGTGCCCGCACTGACCATGTTCGCCTCCATAACGTGGAGGGTGGGGAAGCATTGGTTCCCTACTAAATGGAGGAGACTGGACGGGTACCTCCAGGGTAACATGTCGAAGCTCCGGGGTAGGTGCTCTCCGCCCTTCTAATTTGACTACGCGAGGTTCGTAATCATCGAACTTGTGAGCCAGCATGGAAACCGCGCCGCGGAGCTCTGAAATGGCTCGGTCCTGCTGACTCCTAAGCTGCTCTTGACGGGACAGAGCCGACAAAACCTTCCCAATGTCTGCGGGATCCATGGTGGCCGGAGTATTCTGTCACGTGACGCACGAAGCAGGAAAAGGGAACTGCTTCGTACGTAACAGAGAATAAGTGGATCCCCGAAGGAGCAGACACCGACAAGGACTTCGTCAAAACAAAAATATTTATTACAAACAAAACCCCGTCAAATAAACAACAGAAAGCGCTGGTGAAAACGAGAACCAGGAAATAAGGAAACGCGACAACAGAAAACGCTTGCAAAAAATGGCAAGGGAAATATGTTTAAGACAAGTACTAGTTCACGTACGCTAATATAATGAGTCCTTTGGGACGACGAAGATTTAACCAACAGCGAATGGTATCGAATAAGAATGGCAATCATAGGCAACAGCAGTGGCACGGCATGCAATACTCCGGCAGTGATTTGACTGTCGGAGCGCCTAGATATAGCAGGTGCAATCTCTGGCAAATAGGCAGCAGGTGTGCAGGCGACAGAAGTGAACGCGTGCCACCTGCTGCCGAATACGGATCATGACAGACTCCCTGATCCACACAACCAGGACCTACAGCAGCGACATCGGGATGTCATTCGGGCTTGAGAAATGTCGTCGGATGGTGACTAAGAGAGGAAAGGTAGTCCGCACTGAAGGGGTCTCACTCCCTGAAGGAACAATAGCAGACATTGAGGACAGCTACAAGTGCCTCGGTATACCACAAGCCAATGGCAACCTCGAACTGGCAACAAGGAAAGCGGCTACGGCCAAATACCTCCAGCGAGTGAGGCAAGTCCTAAGAAGCCAGCTCAATGGCAAGAATAAGACCCGGGCAATATACAGCTATGCCCTGCCAGTGATCAGATACCCTGCAGGAATAATAAGGTGGCCAAAGGAAGATATATATATATATATATACCTGTATATATATATATATATATATATATATATATATATATATATATATATATATATATATATATATATATATATATATATACTGTATATATATACAGTATATATTGTAAAAATCGATTAAAAACAAACAAAAAAATCCTCAAATAATGGCAAACTTGAAAATTGTAACAATAATTTCAACAATAAATAATTCTGATTAAACATACTGAGACTGGAATGGATCACACTAAATTGTCCGAGGTGTGAGTGTGGGCGTGCATGGTTGTTCGTCTCTGTGTGCCCTGCGATTGGCTGGCAACCAATTCGGGGTGTCCCCCGCCTACTGCCCAAAGACAGCTGGGATAGGCTCCAGCTCCCACGACCCTAGTGAGGATAGAGTGGTTCGGAAGATGAATGAATGAATGAGACTGGAATGCGCTTCTGAGCTGTTAATCATAAATTGCATGGGATTACATGACGTGACATGAAAACATTACATGACATGAAATTTGGACTTGTGCAGAAGGCAGACAACACCCTGAACTGGTGTGTGCGTGTACATATACACCTGAAAACGACAATCTTGCTGAAAAATGATGGTTGGTTGAAGGTCATTTAGTTGTGGTACCACATATTCAGTTTAAAGGTCAAGGTAAACATTTGCATAAATTGATGTCTTGTTGAAGAAAAATGGACCAATTATTCAATTGTACATGATCTCACACCACACATTCATCTTTGGGCTATTACACACAAATACAGTGTGATTTTTAAAACAACTTTAAAAAAAAACACTGAATACAATAGAACAAATCTGAAATCTGAAAATATCTAATCAATTGCATTTTAAATTTTTTTTGGAATGGTAAAGAGACTTTATGGACACCCTGTATATGTTCCAATGTGACCCATCAGTAGCAGTGATGAAAAAAATGGAAGCCCTGCCCTCACCTAAAAAAAGTCAGCAGTTGAGACTGTCCAGATCGGAGAAAGGAATATATGAAATGCATAAGCTAACCTAAATAGCCATTTGTCAAGCTTAAAATAGATGTGTGTGCATGTGTGTGTGCGTGTGTGAGTGTGTGTGTGTGCTTGTGTGTGTGTGTGTGTGCTTGTGTGTGTGCGCGCTTCTTTTGGGCTGCACATAATTCAGCAGATTTACTGCACTGTCAATGGTTCTTTTCAATATTTATGCAAGAGAAGTTTTTTTTTTTCCAGTCACTATATCTTACAGGCCTTGCAAAAGAAAAAATTCAAGACATGGTTCATCTGGTGGCAGCCCGGTAGTACAGTGGTTAGCATGTTGACTTCACAGTGCAGAGGTACCGGGTTCAATTCCAGCTCTGTCCTCGCTGTGTGGAGTTTGCATGTTCTCCCCGGGCCTGCATGGGTTTTCTCCGGGTATTCCGGTTTCCTTCCACATTCCAAGAACATGCATGGCAGGCTGATTGAACACTCTAGACTGTCCCTAGATGAGAGTGTGGGCGTGGATGGTTGTTCGTCTCTGTGTGCCCTGTGATTGGCTGGCAACTGGTTCAGGGTGTCCCCCACCTACTGCCCGAAGACAGCTGGAATAGGCTCCAGCACCCCCTGCGACCCTAGTGAGGATAAAGCGGTTTGGACAATGAATGAATGAATGAATGTTTTATCTGAGCACCCCCTGCACAATTAAATTTTTGTCTGTCATGTGTAAGTACAGTATTCTAAGAATTCTGTGTCATAATTATAATATGCCAAAAAGACAATAAACATAAGTTGCAGTGGTGTTTCTGGTGTCTGAGACTTCTTCCCATTGTGGTCTCAAGATGTATTTGTCACATTTCCAGTGATTTTATTTGAATTAACATCAAGTTCTTGTCATCTAAAACCCAAACTGCATATTGACAAAATCAGAAATAATTTAACATGAATTTAGTGTATGGTGCTCGGTGAGCGAGTAAACAGCTCCTCCCCACAATCCTGAGATTGAGGTTTCAAATGTGTGACCTGGTCTTCCTGTGTATGGGTTACATCTACGGTTTCCAAACTACAGCGCGGGGGCCATTTGGGAGGCTCCAAGCCAAACAAGCCTCCTCCCAAAAAAAAATTAAAATGACAACTAACACAGGCTGTACTTAAAAAAGGTGAAGGCGGGAATCGTGAGAAGGGAGTTTGTTGGAAATATAGATGCCATCACGATTAATAAATTTATATAAATACTGTAGAATTTTTTTCAATGTAAGAAGATACAAATAAATCATGTTTGATTAAAAGAATAATAATTTATCTTCAAAAAAGCTGGGATAGGCTCCAACACGCTGTGCGACCCTTGTGGGGATGAGCAGATCGAGAAATGGATGGATGAATATCGGCAAGAAGAAAAACAAAGGTTTTCAGTTGACCATTAAATATCTTGTCTTTGAAGTGTGTTCAATTGAATATAGGTTGAAAAGGATTTGCAAAATGGTATTACCGGTAAGTTCTTTTTTCCTTTTTTTTTTAACATATTACACAACTCAACTTCATTGGGATTGGGGTTTGTATCACATAAATAGGATTAACAAAAGTTCAGCGTGATCATTTTTCATGTGTGTGAGTGTGTGTGTGTGTGTGTGTGTGTGCGTGTGTGTGTGTGTGTGTGTGTGTGCGCGCGCGTGCGCCTCACATTACAGTAAATACATTCACTGCGATTATTCATCGCCTCCCGTTACTCCCAAACCATTTGTCACCATCACACTCTGGCTGCACCCAAATGGATGACTCAAACACAGAAACAACAAACTTCAACTTATCAATTATTAAATAAATAAAGTACAACAGCAACAACAACAACAAAATCAGTCAGAAGAGAAAAAGAAAAAAGACAACAATAGACATAAAATCACTTTACTGGGCAAAAAACTGTTGCTGGTTCACAATATAAAGTTTGATATTTTGCAAAACACAAAACTCAATTTGACAATTATCTTATTGTAACTCTTGACACAAAACATAAGATTACTTGGAAAGTGACATGGAAAAGAAAGCTTTGTTACTGTACTATCTCTATCGACAAGATGAGCAACGGCACAGGACAAAGGGAAAAGCAAGACGATAGTGGACCCCGATGGCCGTGACGGACACAGACCGGTCTGTTAACAGCGAAAGTCTGTGTATAATTGAAGAGACAACTCTAACGTCTTCTTCTGTAAATGTTATTGAAGAGAACTCATGCCTTCGGTATGTTCCAAACAGTGAACATGGTCTAACAGTCAGCACTTAATTACTCCTTTCCTCTGTATTGCTTTTAAGATGGCTGCATATGGAGGGCACCATACAGCCAGTTCCCAGATATGAGAGAGGGAGAGAGAGAGAGAGAGAGAGAGAGAGAGAGATACTGCTGCAGCTGGTTGCTGTTGCTGTTGAGCAACCTCCAACTGGGTCCCAAAGCGGCTCCTAAAGCCGCAGCGACCCAGATACCTGCAGACCCAGTTGTCGGCTGTAGACCGGGAACTGTTCATAGCCCGAAGGCACGCCCAACACCGCTTGGAGGTCGTTCCCGAGTTGGGCTGCTGCAGCTGGTCAAACACAATGTGGGAGAATAGGATCAGGGCAAAGCCAGGTAAATACTGAGCCTTGAAGACATGTGCATGGATGTCCCTGTATTTCATTCATAAGTATAACAGCAGTGGCCATCAAACCCTCTGAATCATTGTAGAAATCAAGCCATTGAATGCATTTTATTGTTATTTTTATGATTATCCTTGTTGTAGTTTACATCATCGCACTGGTGGGATGGGATTGGATGGGATGGTGGGATGGGGGAGCAAATAAACAATCGAGGGTGCAGATTTAGATACATGATTAATCCATCCAGCCATACCGCTTATCCTGAACAGGGTCGCGGGGAGTTGCTGGAGCCTGTTCCAGCTGACTATGGGTGGAAGGCAGATTATACGCTGAACTGGTCGCCAGTCGCTAGGGTACATATAGAGACAGACAAACGTTCACACCCACATTCACACCGTCACTGAGTGGGAATTGATCCCACACTGCCCAGACACAAGTCCGGCTTTTGTACTACAGCGTCAGTGACCGTCCACGATAAATAAAACACGAACTTAAAAAAACTAAGCTCTTTTTTTTCTTTTAACTGCAATAACAGAGTTATGGCAGCAGCAACATTAGCAGCAGCACAATGGCCCCATACTTAAAAATATACAAATTAAATCATTGAATAAAATAAATAACTAGATTTATGTTGTTTTGCAGTCAAAGAGGGTTATTTTGAAAGTAGTTAAGGAACCACTTGTTTTCAATTCCTTTGAGAGCTTGTTCCGTTGCATTGTTGTCTGTTGAGCTAATTTGAGAAATTATAACCACATCTAAAACACACATTCTGTATTTAAAGAGGGTACTTAATGGGCATATATGCATCTGAAACAGGGACTCATTTTAATATAACATTAGAATCATTATGGGACCGAGCTTTGTAAAAAGTTTTTTTTGGGGGGGGGGGGGCGGGGATATTACACTGCATGCATTAATTACTTGATACTTTTGCTCTTAAAGTGAAGTCAGCAATTTGGGAGTATAACGGATTAATCTCATTTATTATTTTATTATTCGACGAAAGTAAGATGAATCAGAAAACCGTGTTTAGACTCTCAGAGCACATATTTACTCGCCCTTGTCCTTTGCCTCGAGTGCTGCATGGGAACTCAAGCAGTGTCACCGGATCCCCACGTAAAGATGAGGAGGAGGCAGGGTCTGAAGGAGGAGGGGAGGGACACAAAATCTTCTCACCGTTCAACTTTGCTCCCTTCGCATTTTCTGCTACAATCAGAGCCCACAAGATGAATTCTGTGGTGAAATGGATTCTCTTTCTTTTCGTCCTCGTCTCTCTTCTTTTGAATGTTATTCTGATTGGAATATATTCCAGCCGGGCACCCAAATGTTCCTCTCAGCGCACGCATTCTCTGAGAGGCAAACACGACGGGCGCAGCCGCGTGTTCGCTGATCTCACTCGGGATGAGTACTTGCAGGTCCAACAGTACATGCTCAAACAGAAAGACTTGGCTATATCAACGAGGCAGCTCTCCAAGCCCTCCGAAAACTTTTTGTTCTTAATAGAACTTTCTCTGCCCAAAAAGGTGGATGTGTTGTCTTTCTTGGACGGGGGCGCTTCCGAGCCAGTGCGCGAAGCCACCGTGGTGGTCTTCGATGGATCCAAGGGCCTTATTAAGGAGTACGTCGTAGGGCCTCTTCCGAACCCCAAATACCACCAGGATGTCACCGTGAAGAGGTACAAGACGGAGCTGCCATTCAACGCGCGCACGGTCACCATTGGAGAATATGAATTATTGTTCCAGTTTTTGAAGAAAGAATTGTTCGGCAAGCTGCCCAAGCTTATGAAAGAGAGCTTCGGTGCCGACAAGAAGCTAAACCCGTTCGAGCAAATGCCCCGCGGACTGCAATCAGGAGACAGAAAAACCTGGGTGTCTTTGTTCAGGGACATGAGCGGCATGTACATCCACCCGGTGGGTTTCGAGGTTCTCATCAATCACATGAGCTTGAATGAATCCGAGTGGAAAGTGGAGAAACTTCTGTATAACGGTCAGTATTTCGACACGGTAAAAGAACTTCAAGAGAAATATGCTGCCGGATCTGTTAAAAAAATAATTTACAAGGAGACACCTGATTATGGTTCTCTGAAGCCAAAGAACAAGCCTCTGCAGCTGAGCCCGCTGCAGTACTACACAGAAGGAAAACGCTTCAGCGTCAGCGGTAACCACGTCCTATACCTGGACTGGAGCTTTGCTTTTGGCTTGAGTTCCCTCACTGGCATGCGAGTCTTCGACGTGCGCTTTAAGGGTGAGCGGATTGCCTATGAGCTGAGCGTACAGGAAGCAATGTCGGTGTACGGGTCAGTGACGCCCGGGATGATAATCACCAAGTTTTTGGACTCCAGCATTGGAATAGGCCGTTTCGCACATGAACTTGTCCGTGGCACCGATTGCCCCCATGAAGCCACCTATGTTGACACATACCGATACATCGACGTAAAATCATTCGTTCGAGCCAGGAATTCAATCTGTATATTTGAGCACAATTTTGGGCAGCCTCTGAGGAGACACTTCTCTGACTTTTTTAGTAACAGTTATGGAGGGATGGTGAACAGCGCATTGGTGTTCCGGACGATCACCGCCATAGGAAATTACGATTACATGTGGGATTTCATTTTCTACCAAAGTGGATCTGTTGAAATCAAGGTGCACGCCACCGGATACATCTCGTCATCTTATCTGGTGAACGGCAGTTTGAAACACGGCCACCAGGTGGCAGAAAATGTCCTGGGGAATATCCATACACACTTCATCAACTTCAAAGTGGATCTGGACGTGTTGGGTGAGTCTGAAGTTGCCTTATATGGTAAACAAAAATGTCGTGTTTTTTTTTGTTTTTCTTCTGTCTAATTTGGGGTGGACATAATCTTTACAATACAGAACTTGTGAATTAATTATCAGTCACAAAGACAACGGTAAAACAAACTATTAGCAGCCTGGTTTTATGGTAAGGCACTCTGTAACAGCTCATGGTATGTATCCAATAGATGCAAGTCGTTGCCCTGCCTCCATAGTTTGCTTATCTCCTGAGATTTAAAAAAGCAGGGAGGTCGCTGATTTCCCATGATCTTGTTCCTTTTAGGCTTTATAGAGTGTCTCTCCCAGGGGCAATCGCTCCAAAATAACTGGAGTAATGTATATTTGGCCTGATGTTGAAAGAAAGGGAACAGTGAAACCCACCGGCAGTCACAGTGATGCAAAGGTTTCATCCGTTTTATTTTGCATTTACTTTGAAAATACAAAACTTTACAAAAATGTTGCTTGATATGCATTTTAAAGCGACAGGTTTTGTCATTTCGCAAATTACTTATCATGTGCCAATGAATTTATCTATATTGGTTTTATCTACCATGGGAATAATTATTTGTCATCCCCATCACAGTTTTCTACAGAACATGCATGGCACCACACCGGGGTGGGGGGGCTATAGCCCCATCAGAAAGCAAACAAGATGAGGGCAGTGGCCCTGTCCAACCCCTGAAGTAGCACAAGCCATAGATCTTAAGTCGAGTGGCTTCAAAATGGTGCGCAACAAGCATTCCGCAACATGATGTGGGCCAACAATTTGAACATTTCTGTCAAAATCAGCAAAACACGCTGAACGGGTTACAAAGATAAAATCAATGACTGCTGTTGGACGGTACCGTCAAACTCATTTCACATTGTGGCCACATACGGCTTCGATAGATGTCAAGTGGGCCGGACCATTAAAATGATACCAAACTCTGCTATAAATAACCAAAAATAATAATGTATTTCCCTTTTCTTTGGTCTAAAGAAGCACAAGAACATTCGGAAAATGTTGAAATGTAATTAACATATCTTTTACAAAATATTTCATGACGCACGTTCGATTTCCTTTGACAAATGTGCAATTTACTTTTATCATTCGCATATATGCTTTGCAACTGATCCCGCTGATTGTACAAAGGCACACAACTTTAACAAGTAATTGATATTGAAAAATATAGTAATGCACTTTAATATTAAATGAGATTTATAAAGAAAGGAATTTTAAACCATTTACACATGCGCATATAAAATCTAAATTTAATCCCTGCCTACACCTTAAAAACTAAGGAGAGTGCTATTAAATGTGTAAAGAATTAAGTATTCACATGTCCTTGATCACATCTGCTGTGTTGGGTCTGTCTCAGTGGCAGACTGAGGCTGCTGTTGTCTTCTTCTCTCATCGAAACAGTGTTGTCTTCTACTCTGATCAAAACAGTGTGCCCCCCTAGCAGATACTCCATCAATTGCACCTTATTAAAAATATTCATTCCGTATCTTTTATGCATTTTTTTCACTTTTAAATTATCCTGCAGGCCTGATCGAACCTCCTTGGAGGCCAGTTCTGGCCCGTGGGCCGCATGTTTGACACCACTGATCTAAATCCTGATCTTCGGGCAAATTCCTACCTAATACTGAATAAACATCTCTGCCGCGCATCACTAATGTGCATTATTATACTTCCATTTTAAAAAAACGACAGAACCTCTCAAGTAAGTAAAATCACGAAAATCGATTTTTTTTACTCTGCCCCTCCCCCACTATCTGTTAAGGCCCTCTCAGTAGAAGTCGAGAAAAAAATCCTGGCTACGTGCCTGCAACAGAAGCATTTGTTGCCGGGTTACAGGGTTGGCATTCCAGAGCTCTTAAAAGTTTTTGATGGGACTGTCTTCCCCTCCAGCCTCGGTGTAAAGTTGTGTATGAACTTAAAACAAGAGTATGAAAACGCAAGCAATTGTACTCCCAAGAAAACAGGGACATTTTAAGCAGAGCGAACTATAAAAGAGTAATTCATGCATGGCAAAATTACAGTCAAGCAACTGGGGTGAGCAAGTGAATAATCGGACACCGATGAGCAGCCACAACTGCTCCCCAAAGACAGTTGATTTGAAAATAGATGACAGGTGTTTTGCTGGAAGAACGCCACTTCACATTCACTTGGTACTGAAGAAAACAAAAACACAACCTATAGGGCAGAGACATGACACAAATATTTATTTGTGAGAAAATGCAGCAAATTTTGGAGATAATTACCTCAGAAATGAGAATCTTTAAACTATTGTTAGCAATACATTTAAGGAAGATGTGGAGGGGATCTGTCCATTTCTTTATGGCCCTGCTTGGACACAGGTTCTTTCCTTTCTCTATAAGGCGTAGAAAAAAAAGTAGTGTTTCCGGTAACCCGACCGACCGAGAATTTCTACGTCGAAAAAAAACTTTCAAACAACCCTCTACATTTTTGTGTAGAGCAGGGGTGGGCAAACTTTTTGGCTCGGGGGCCGCATTGACTTTTAAAATTTGACAGAAGGGCCAGGTCAGCACGAGCTATGGTACATTAAAAAAAATAAACTGCATTTGTTGACAGTCCATATCAAACATCAACAGAACAAAAGCATGAAAGTACTGTATTAATATACTTTTTTAAAATGACGACAGTGTTGTTGATGACCTATTTTAGCCTGTGCATTTCTGCAGATGGGTTGTGATCAGACCAGTAGAAGTAGAGCGATACAGAGGTCCTAGGTGGTCGAAAAGATCCCGCCCCCCCCTCCCTGTATTCTGCAACTTCAAGTCAATGCGCCACCTGGCGGTGAAATGCCTGTCATTACAAGTCCAATTGAAATGAATGCAATCATTCACATCGAACCTTAATTGTGGACCGACCTTCGGCGGGCCGGATTAAAAAGACCAACGGCCCGCGGGCCGTAGTTTGCCCACCTCTGGTGTAGAGGGTTTACATCGGTGCAAACTCTTGCGATATTCAAGTTGAGCGCGTGCGTCGTTTGCCCTGTCGTCTGTCAACAACATTGAAACATGGCGGCGGCCGCGATCTGCGACGACAGTTTAAACCGCGTTTTCTGTGTTACAGTTGCACGCTCGCACCGTAATGTTAAGAAAATAGCATCCATTGATGTATCGAAAAAAATCTGCGAACTATTTGATGAACACCACGGGCCGAGTAAACACAGAGGGCGGAGGAGGACGTCGGCGGAGGCGGCAGCGCGCCCCGGCCCCCCGAGTCCGGAGCGGGGAGAAAACTAAATAGGTGTCTTCTTGTTTTATGGTTATTTTGTTTAAATTTTTGATGGGGGGGGGAAAAAAAGATTAACAACAAAAAGAAATTGTCCGATCTACCGACCCTATGCTGAAATTTCATGTTACCGGAAACACACTATCTTTTTTGTTTGGCCTAAGGTGAAATAAAGACCCAACACCACGTCGTCTTTTTTGCAGTTCATCACAACCATATGCTTCTGAGAGTATCAGATTTAATCAGAAAAGCTCCAAAAAACCCCCAAAAAAAACACAGTCACAAGTATATAAAGAGACAATATGATAATGAGAGGCGAGCAGTTACGCCTTCATGCAAATCCCAGAAACAAAGAAATTAACATCTGACCCGGTGTGGCTGGAAAAAAGTTGGGAGTGGTGAGGTGAGACCCGACCACCACTACCCCCTATTTTCTTCGGTCTGAGCTTTGATGTGACGGCAGCAGCACAGATATTTGAGATAAGTTCCTCTTTTGATGTTAAACATGTCCTCTGGAGGGGTCCTAAAATTGGTGGGGGTGAAGGGGACACTAAAGGTGATTGTAATCACACTCAGCAGGAAATACCTTCAACAGCATACTACATTCTTTCTTTCAAGTGTTGGAACAGATCCAACAACAGAGGGGCTAGAAAATCAGTTAACAATAAATTCCTTAAAAGACTAAATTAATGTTATTTGGAAATGCATGAGAGAATTAATTCACTCTCAGTTCCCAAGAGTGAAAAACAAAGATGGTCCTAGCAACAAACATTTTACAGAATTTATTTAAAAAATAAGCCAAAGCAGAAAATGTATTTACAAAAACGGGTATTTGACACTCAAATTAAGGATCTGCCCTAAAACAAATACATAAATTAACAGCTAACTACAAATTAACGTGGCATAAAAACTAAGAGAGCACGAGCATCAATATTGTCTGAGCAAGTTTCACTAGGTGGAGGCAGAGAGCAAAGTGGGCTGCTGCTTTCAGAGTCAGCGCTGACAGCTGGTCTTCTGAGGCTCTTTGAATTTGTGACAGTTAGATGTTGGCCAATCAGGAAGGGTTGCTGGTTCCGTCACTTTAGCCGATTCCCGCCAGCTCACAGAGTCTTCGTAGAGATCCTCCTAAAAAAGAGGTGTCGTGTTCATGTTTAATAATGATGGTCTGGTCAGCTGATGACCATTTATTTATGATCATCTCATGCCATCTAAGGTAACAATGACTCTTATTCTAGGTCAGTGGTTCTTAACCAGGGTTCGATCGAACCCTAGGGGTTTGGTGAATCAGTCTCAGGGGTTCGACAGAGCCTCTGCCACGAGGCCACAAGACGCACCCGACTTAACATGTCGATTAGTTATGACATGTCCGCTTGGCCATCACTGGCTGGTTCATTTTGTGCATAATTAAAAAGACATACACTGTACTTTATACTTGTTGTCAAGTTTTGCGAGGTGGTAGTTGGAGGACCCCAAAAACCATGGAGGCAGGGCTGGCTGACCGAGATGTATTTAATAGTGATGGGTACAGCGACACCGATGCGTTGACGCATGCGCCGGGCTCACAGAGCAAACCACGTGTCGGTGCATGTGCTGCTTCATTACGTCACGTGATTGACACGTGAAGTGCACCGGCGCAGTTTAGACTGCATCGGCTGCGTCGACACAGTCCAGGCTGCTTGGCACAGTCCAGGCTGCGCCACTTAGTCCAGAGGGCGTCGACTCAGTGCAGGGGGCGTTGACGCAGCAAAAGCCCGCACAGTGTATCTAAGGAAGTGCGTCTGGCGACACGATGCCAACTGGTGACACGATGCCAACTGCCGAAACAAGCCAGACCTCACCCTTGCTCGAATAAAAATATATGTTTGGGCAATACGGAAAACACACTGATTATCAGAAAAAAATTGTCCGTCTGACTTTGAGCGTCATGTCGACTGTCATATAATAGGCTATTATTATATGAGAAGTGCTTTATGAACGTTTGTACTGTACGTCATACTGCAGTTGATTGAGAGGTCCCGCCTATAAGGGGGAGTTCCAGAAAGTGACTGCGAGTGAGCACACCGCATGTTTGATGACTCTGCCACGTTGTTATTAAAAGTCACATAAAACGTAAACCTTGTTTACTGACCATCATTACATCGGCTAGGCTAGCTTAGCTGTTGTCGTAGTTCAAAGCTTAATATGTGGCGTGGGTTGGGTCGGCGCCGCGTGTATGTGCTCGCGCTCACGCGCGCACAGCAGAGAGCAGCAGACTATCGACTGCTGAGACGCGCTTCACTCGAGTGACGTTGCTACAGTACGTGCATATTATGGAGCAGCTTCCGGACAAATACAAATTGTCCGCCGTGTAGAGCCATTTTGATCTCCTTTTGGAGAATAAGGTATTTATTAAAATCTCCTTGTCTCACCAAGTGCCTCTTGGATTTTTGACATGTCTTATTCCATTGTGTGTGTGTGTTCTCCTCAACAGGGGAAATAGCATGCATTAAACGCAACAGACTGAAATTTAAAACACTGGAGCATCTTATTTTTCTAAATCAAAATTTGTGAGGACAAAGCCCACAAGCATCTTCATTCACATGATTTTACCATTATTGAAACACATTGAATGATACAATATGAATGCATGGATGTGAATGATATTGGCAAGGGTCAATGTCATCTTTATTGTCAAATATGCTTTATGTATGACATGCAGAATAGATGACATTTCTTCCTCTCAATCCTCAGTGCATATATGCATGCAAACATGCTGTGCATTAAACACACACAGCTAAGAAAGGATATCAGCTACACTGTATAAAAAAGACATGTAATCTGAACAGTATAGCCAATATAAACAATATAAACAGCATAAACAACAACATAAACAATGGCGCTTGTGGCTATTGTGGGTAGAGTGAGGTAGTGCATTGTATACACTTCATCATCAAATCAGTCTGTTCAGTCTGTCAAGTGGGTTGGCTGCAGGGATTTTTAAGGTCCAGCAGGTGGCAGTGGTCAGCGACACAGTATCAGCACAGTATCAACACAATGTGTCATTGTGTCCATTTTTTGTTAAATACTATTTAACAAAAAATACAAACACTGTAAAAAACTCACTCAAATACTCACAGTCCAGAAAACCACAAGAACAAAAGTAGCCCAAAAACCTGTGACAGAAAACAAAACCTGACAGGAGCCCACAGACACTTTGCTTTTGCTTTCTGCTCCTGGACAAGACATGAAGGGTTGAGGGAGCTGATTGGTTAAACACAAGGGACACTGATGATGAGAAAAGGTGGTGACAAAAAAAGGCACATGGGGGAACAAAACCAAACATGACCTGAACAGAAACATAACATTAGCCCCCCCTCAAGGGACGGATCCCAGATGTCCCAAAGTCCCCCGGTGGGTTGACTCTGCGGAAAAAGGGCGAGAGCAGGGGGAGGGGGGGGGGGGCGCAACACTTGCGGCGGCGGAAACAGGAATGGAGGACGACCGCAACACTTGCGCCACCGGAAACAGGAACGGAGGGCGACCGCAACACTTGCGCCGCCGGAAACAGGAAGGGAGGGCGACCGCAACACTTGCGCCGCCAGAAACAGGAAGGGAGGGCGACCGCAACACTTGCGTCACTGTAAACAGGAACGGAGGGCGACCCCAACACTTGCGTTGCCGGAAACAGGAACGGAGGGCGACCGCAACACTTGCGTCACCGGAAACAGGAACAGATGGCAGTGGGACCAGGCCTCTGGTCCTGCGGGGTCCAGTCTTGGTTGGATCATTTTGGCGGAGTAGAGGACCCCAAAAACCTGGGAGGGCAGGGTGGAGTGACCAAGATGTATTTAATAGTGATGGGTCCAGCAACACCGATGCGTCGACGCATGTGTCAAGCTCACAGAGCAATCCACGTGTCGTGCGTGTGCTGCTTCATGACGATCACATGACCAACACATGAACTGCGTCGACTCAGTCCAGGCTGCGTCGACGCAACAGACTGAAATTTAAAACGTGAGCATCTTATTTTTCTAAATAAAAATTAGTGAAGACAAAGCCCACAGGCATCCTCATTCACATGATTTTCACATTATTGAAACACATTGAATGATACAACAGGAATACATGGATGTGAATGATATTGTATGTACTTCATCATCAAATTAGTCAGTTCAGTCTGTCAAGGGGGTTGGCTGCAGGGATTTTGAAGGTCCAGCAGGTGGCAGTGGTCAGCGGCACAGTATCAACACAGTTGTGTCAGTGTGTCGACACGCCTCATGAGGCCTCATGGACCCATGGATTTTTGTTATATACTATATAACAAAAATCCAAACAGGAGTACACTGGGGAAACTAACTCAAAAAAAGTCCTGAAAAACACAGTAACGAAAGTAGCCAAAAACCTGTGAAAGAAAACAAAACCTGACAAGAGCACACAGACACTCACAATGATCCAACAAAGAGTGACAGAATTCATGGAATTAAATACAAGCAAAGTGACGAGACAACGAGACATACCTGGACAAGACACGAAGGGTTGAGGGAGCTGATTGGTTAAACACAAGGGACACTGATGGCGACAGGTGGCGACAAAAAGGGCACATGAGGGAACAAAACCAAATGTGACCTAAACAGAAACATAACAGTACTAATTGTATTTCATTTTTTCTGTTTTTAATAAATGTGTTTTTTAATGTCTTGAATTTGGAAAAAACATTTTTATAATTCACTAATGAAGGGTGCGGTGAATGTGCATATGCACTGGTTGGGTTCGGTACCTCTAATAAGGTTAAGAACCGCTGTTCTAGGCTGCAACACACAGTGACTAAGCAGCGACCCTTAGTGGTAATAATGATCATAACATCCCTTTTCTTAGAGATGATGTGATCAACAGTATGGATGGGCTTTTTTTTTTTTTAACGGGTTAACTTTTGTGTAAATTCTAAGCAAACATACTCGAAAGGGATACAACCGCCTATCAGGTTTGTTCAGTTCACATTTTGACGTTCTTCGTACTTGTTTATTCCAAGTGGTTCTGAGTGAGCAGTGTTAACCTCACTGGATGCTGGCAAATTTTAACTGCCATGTTTAGGGAGAACACAGACTCGTGAGGGAGGCCCTGAACCTTTTGTCTTCAATGCCAAAAATATCGTCCTTGACCATTGAGCCCTTTAACATCCACCCACCCATCCATTTTCTTAATTGCAAGTGTTTCATCTGAGCAGTGTTACTGTACTGGATCTCTTGTACTTTGCTCACGTTGTTAATGTTAAGATTTATGGAGCATTAGTCCAATTAAAAATGTTACAAATTTGGTTTTATTTTTTTTTGTATATTTCTTCAGGAGTAAAGAATGTGTTCCAAACCAAAGACATGGAGTTTGTGAATGTGTCATTGCCATGGATGCCCAATCGCTATGCTATGGTTCCTCAGCTGGTGGAGAAGCAACTTAAAACTGAAAAGGTAAACCATTATCGTCATAAATAAGATGAGTCAAGGAATTGACTACATTCAAGCCTTTATAGAGTAATAATGATGATAGTAATAATACTGGTTACAGGCTTTTTACGTACTTCTTGGACAAGTCAAAACATGTTTTTGTCATAAATGTTGTATGTGTATTTAATAAAATTATTCCCACACTCAGAGACAATTTCCAGAAATCTTATCAAATGTAATACTCAAAGCCAAACAGATTTGATCATGTCTGATGGACTAATTCGGCCACCTCTGCAGGAGGCAGCTCTGCGTCATGGCACAAAAACTCCTCGGTATCTACACATTGCAAGCAACAAAACCAATGCTTGGGGTCATCAGCGTTCCTATAGACTCCAAGTAATAAGTTTCACTGGAGACCATCTCCCAGAGAGTGAGAGAGAGGAACGAGCCATGTCCTGGGCCAGGTGAGACCAAACAGCTTCAACAAAATCTTTATATTTATAATCTGAAAATCATACAATGAATAAAGAGAATGCTAATTTATAATGTGTTTCACATATATATATATATATATATATATATATATATATATATATATATATATATATATATATATATATATTTTTTTTTTTTTAAATGATATACATCTCCAGCCATCCATTTTCTGATCCACTTATCCTCACAAGGGTCGCGGGGCATGTTGGAGCCTCTCCCAGCTGTCTTCGGGTAGAAGGCGGGGGGCACCCTGAACCAGTTGCCAGACAATCGCAGGGCACACATAGACAAACAACCATTCACGCTCACACTCACACCTCACCTAGGGACAATTTAGAGTGTTCCATTAACCTGCCACGCATGTTTTTGGAATGTGGGAGGGAACTGGAGTACCCACAGAAAACCCACACAAGGCACAGGGAGAACATGCAAACACCACACAGGAATGCCGCAGCTGGAATCAAACCCTTTTGTTTGGGTTGCCACTGTAGAGTTGTGCACATGTAATTGTCAAAATAATTTGTCAAAATAGTAAAGAAAATACCTATGTAAGCCAATTAGCAAAATGTCTGTTTTCATAGACTCTCTTTTTAAACAGTGATATAACTATAACATAGACTGCCTAAAGATTCACAACGTGATATACTGTATCAGTGAAAAATAGTATAATAATTGTCAGGAGTTCCTGAGTACTCCGGAACAGAATCGGCTGACAAAAGCATAGACACAGATAAGAGTTGACAAGATGACAAGACAAGATTTATCAAAATGCAAGACAGACAAAGTACAACCAAAGATGCTGGAAACAAAGAACCAGGATAAAAGGAGACAAATCAAAAACACTTGCAAAAGGCAAGGACAATGTAAACATAAATTGCTTGTCACCAAAGGACAAGAAACCCAATACACGTGCTGTTTAATACAAACCGAGAATAATACTTTAAACAGGAATTACTTACTTGAAAATACTGTATTAGAAAAAAGTGAAGTGAGAAATACGAGGTAAAGTCATGAGTGTCTAGAAAATACAGGGACTTGGAAACTAGAGTCATGAGCAAGGCTGAAAAATCCATCCATCCTTACATCCATTTTCCGTTCCGCTTATCCTCACTAGGGCCGCGGGGGCGGCAGACACCCTAAACCGGTTGCCAGCCAATCGCAGGGCACACAGAGGCGAACAACCATTCACGCTCCCACTCACGCCTCGGGACAGTTTTGAGTGTTCAATCATCCTGCCATGCATGTTTTATTTGGAATGTGGGAGGAAACCGGAGTACCCGGAGAAAACCCATGCAGGCCCAGGGAGAACATGCAAACTCTACACAGGGAGGCCGGAATCGAACCTCTGCACTGTGAGGTCGACGCGCGAACCACTGGACCACCGGGCTGCTGCTGAATAATCCAACAGTAATTTTTTTTATGTGGCTGAACATTCCAAGGCAGAGGGATAACGAGGAGATTTGTGACAGGTTCGGCTATGGGGGAACGCCCTCCATTCCCGCCATAGACTGGAACACAAACAGGACAGGATCATGACAATAATAGAACTGTACATAATATAATTAATAATTGTGAAATACTATGCCTGAAATACATTTGTTAAAAAAAACAAAACAAAGACAAATAATAGTGCGTTATCATTATTTCTAAAAATATGTCATTTATTAAATTTCATACACTGTATTTTTTTTAATCTAGATTCTGTGGCAGAGATCTTGTCTGTCCCTCCCATTTCTGGTTTCCCCATTTTCGCTGATTCTCTTCTCCTTTGTGAGCAGGTATAAAGTTGCCATCACGAAGTATAAAGACTTGGAGAAGACCAGCAGCAGTTTATACAATCAAAACAATATATGGAACCCAGCAGTTGACTTCAGCAAGTACATCGAAGACAATGAAAACATTGAAGATGAGGTACATTGTGACCAAAGCCGCAAATCCTGATTGAAATGTACACCTAAGGCATTAAGTGTGCAGCTCTGCGTTTGTTCCCAGACATATCTGCCTATTTGTTTGAATGTTTATTGTAGGATTTGGTTGCCTGGGTGACCACTGGATTTCTCCACATCCCGCATGCCGAAGATATCCCCAACACTGTTTCTGTGGGCAATGGTGGCGGCGTCTTGCTGCGACCCCATAACTACTTTGATGAAGACCCTTCCATTCACTCTGCTGATGGGGTGTACTTCAGTCCAGGCAGTGAAGATACCTGTGAAAACAACAGGATGGGCTGCCTTGCTCAGGAGACCTGCAGCCCTGTGCTGGAACCCTTCACATACAATGGCTTTGAAACAGTCATGAAGTTTGAGGACTGAGCAGAAAAAGACCTCGAGTACTTGTACATTGTACATTTTTGGGGTAGTTGTGATTCTTCATCCAATATAAACACACACACGCGCACACATGCTTATTATGCACACAGATTATTATTATTTTTTTATTATCATATTTGCTGCACTATGAAATGCTTCAGATTATAAGGCGTGGCTTCAATGAATGGCCTATTTTAAAACTGTTTTCATAGATAGGGTCCACTGCATTATAAGGCGCATAGAAGCTACAATGGTGGCTGCGGTTGTGCTATGTATCCTCTACTACTACTACGCTAAAGTGAATACAATACAATACAATACAATACAGTTTTATTTATATAGAGCCTAAACAATAAATGAAAGACAAAACTTATGAAGACAATTGATTCAACAAAAAGGCACACAAACCTTGTGGGCTTCCATCCACAAGGGGCTAAATTTCCTTATAAGTCTTGCTTGTCTCCTTCTTCCTTTGTTTAGTCAGTAGTTAACTCTGCTTTTGATATTATCTTCGTTTCATAATGGCTGCGCAGATCTCATCTGTTTGAGTGTGTGTTGGCAAATGAACATGTCAATAAGTATAGGGTAGGACCCTTTTAGGTTAGAATTGGTTCCTTCTATTAATCACCACGAAATGGCAGAGGAACAATAACAGGGAAACAACTCAAGAGACTGGAATCTCAAGAGACTGTGACACCATATATACGGCGCATCGGATATTAGGGCGCACTGTCAGCTTTTGGGACAATTGAATGCTTTTAGGTGTGCCTTATAGTGCGCAAAATACGGTGAGTCTATATTGTGTTTTGCCATGCTCACTTGGTTTTTAAACCTGCACACAAAAAGTGATTGTCAGGTTTGTGTAGTGTCTGTCTTTTCTAATCACGCGAAAAGGAATGGTGTGGTAATAAGGGAGTTAAACAAAAAAGTGATTGCTGAGTTAACAGCAGAGTTAAGACTAATTTTGAGAAGCATGCTGTTTGTATTTTAAATGTATTATTTTAATTTGTGAATGTGTCACATGTATGTACTTGAATGTATATTTCCACAAGTTAGGTTTTCTCTGGTTACTCCAGCAGCCCCCAAAACATGTTCAGCAGTCTACAAGCATAGGCCTTTGGCTCCAGCCTACTTGTGAACCTAAACGGAGTAAGCAGTAGAAAAGAAATACATGAATTACATCACTAATAGTATGCATAAATGGATCTCACCAATGTGTCTTACTGTATCTGGAGTGTGGTGGCTGCCAAATAAAAATGGCTGGTCAAAAGGCACAAGTATAATGCATTATTTTATTTTATTTTCAGTGCTTGCACATTTGTTTATATGTGGCTTTGAATGACAGCTACGATAACGCTGTGCTGTTCACTGTATGCAGTGACTCTTTGTTTCGTTCTATACCACCATAGAGTGTTTAAAGATGGAGGTACACTTTTGTCTGTCTAGCCAGCTTTTCAATATTTACTCCCTCACTTTAATCCTGCTTAGAATGTCATTCTAATGTCAAGACTTTAATGCAGAATTCCCAGCAGAGTTGCATTCTCTGAATTTTCATCTGACCTTCTCCATTCAAGCATCTCAAAGGGATTGTCACACGTCACATGTGCAGTAGATCACGCATAGTGAGGACACAGTGTCAGGCACATGGCTCCAAATTGTCTTTCTCAAGGCTGCTTCTGAGGTGTACCCAGAATCAAACATTTGACCTACTGGTACTAGTTATAAGACAGATACACGGGCCATGCCACTTCAAAGTATGATGACAAATCTGTATCTTTTTGCATTTTACAATATTGAACAATAAGTGACAGAGTTGCTCACATAGTGATAGTCAAGATTAACCGAGTCTGCAGAGATGTAATTACTCCACCTTTGTACCCTCACTTTTCCACTTCGGGAGAGACATAGTCGGTGCCATTTTCCTCCTGTATTTTCACATGTAAAGTTATTGACAAAGATGCAACACGGACCGTAGTTGATGCAGAAATATTTAGCGACCTCATTGGAAAAGGCTATGTTGTCGGTTGCTGATAGTTTTGCAAATGAGGGTGCGCTATAAAGACCTCCAGAAGATCTCTACAGAGAATAGAATAATTTACTTTTCTTTAACTATTCTTTTACAGTTTTCTGGTTGGTCGCCAACAAGAAACAAAGATTTGATGGTCTCATTGAATTATATGTTAATGTTTAATTAAACAGGTTAGGACACATGATAATTCGCCCCACCCACCATTCTCCTGCGAGAAGAAAAAAAAAGGCATTTGTGTGTGTGTGCGCTTATTAGTAGATGAATGAAGCTGTGCTTTGATGAAAGTCCACTGGTGAAGAAAAACTGCAGCAGTTCCATTAAACAGGCACTCCAAGACATGCAACAAAAAGGCAAATGGTTAACATCCTGGTGTCTGACATGAATGATTGTCATGTGTGTGTCATATTATTTTTAGTTTTCAAAGTAACTGCACAACCTTTGCTTTAATTTAGATTTAAAACAATTATTATCTCTCTAGCATGATCAACTGGCACATCAGCCTCACATTGCAGAGGTTCAGGGTTTGATTCCGGCTCCGGCCTTCCTGTGTGGAGTTTGCATATTCTCCTTGTAGCTGCATGGGTTTTCTCTGGGTACCCCGATTTCCTCCTACATTAAAAAAAAAACATGTATCACAGGTTGATGGAAAAACTCTAATTTGTCCCTAGGTGTGATTGTGAGCGCAAATGTGAGCCCTGCGATTGGCTGGCAACCAGTTCAGAGTGTACCCCGCCTACTGCACAAAGACAGCTGGGATAGGCTCCACCACACCCCGCAACCCTTGTGAGGATAAGCAGATTGGAAAATGGATGGATGGATTATCCCTCGAGGGCACCTCCCCTCCATGGTGGAATGGGTGTACTGTACCTGTACTGCTTGTTCACGGAAAAAATCAAAGTGGAGAAATTTGATAAGAATGACAAAAACAGAATAAAGTTTAAAATAAGAGCTTTAATAGCAAGGCAGCAATACATACCTGTAGATATTGTTAAAAGTAATAAAAATAGCAATCTAATAAACGGGATATTAAATGACAATTCAATAATCGCTTTTTTTTTTAAATTAAAATACCGTAATTCTACTCACTTCTAGGCAAAGATGGAATCCCTCAGAAGGCTAAACTGACAAAAGTCCTGATGATAAGTGTTACAATCCTCGATGTGTTCGAAAGAAAGGGTGAAAACCTTAAAAAAGCAAATCGGTCCTTTTTGGGTCGATCACCGAGTGATCAGTTCGCCTTGATCTACTACAATCTAATTTTAAGAAGCCATTTTGGAACGAGGTGAGACAAGCTGATGATTTGGCGTTCCCTACTACAACACAAGCGTATTTTCCTAATCTCTCAATCTCTCGTCTACAACAAAATGCAAAAAGGAATGGGATATCTTTTGTCAAAGCATCTACGCACCCTGCTTGATCCGGGAAGGAAGCTAATGGGCGTCTAAGAGCAAAAAGAGCCCTGAAGGATAAAAGCACATGCTTATATAACCTTTCTGTGTACATTTTCAGAGAAAGGCAGTTTTTGCTGTAGAAGGCTGTCTTCTCATTTCAGGGGAATCACTATATGTGGGACATATTGTATATTTCCTGTTAAATTGGGGAAATTATGAGTCATGTTTTTATCTCTTTCCTGTCAGCCTCCAAGCGTGAGAGCATTTTACTTCAAGTTTCAATACAATGCCCTCCTACGCAATACAATCTATTTTTAAACAAGCACATCATGACATTTATATTACATGCAATGATGGGTCTGAATATTTGTAAATCCTATAACCACATGAATCATATTTGTGAGATTACCATTCACGGGCACTCTTTCTTTACTAAATAAAACATAAATAAAGCTGTTTCTGTTGGCTACACCAGTTTATATAATATGTAACATGATAGCTGTATAGCAGCTTTTATAATATATTTATATTATAAAATAGATATTTATATTATATATAAATATCTATTTTATATATAGATCTATTATATATATAATATAAATATAATATATTATAAATATATTATATTATAATATATTTATATTATAAAATATATTTATAATAGCTAATAAGTCCAACCTTTTGACGGAATATCTGCTTTTCGATCAACCAACCTCCCGCGATCGACCCGTTAACACACACGCGTGCACACGCACGCACTCACAAACGCATTCCATGATGAGCAACAGCCATAATGGCCCCTAAGATGAATGAAACAGAAAAATAAACTAGACACAAGAACTTGTGAGTTTGTGTAAAAGAAGTCACTGCCTACCTTTGTCGAGACCTGATGCGGAGGCATGGGACGCACTTTTGCAGCGTGTTAACGATCGTAGCTCACTGTACCCTTTTTAAAATGCTTCTCTCTGCCCTCCAGATTCCCATACTTTGCCACTGCCCTCAGTGAATTGTACATGAAACAAACTGAATGAGAATAATAAGGACAATAAAAGATAAAACGCAATAGCTCTGACCGTGAACAACTTCCAGTGATGCAGGTCGCGCCCGACCGTAGGTTAAAGGTGAGATGCTTTTTTATTTTATTTTGTGAAAGTGAGACCGATTGGATGCTAAGGGTGCAGTGTGCACTAACACAAGAATATATCATATTAATTACACACACACAGACACGCAAATGCCCCCCCCGTCACGGGACCAGTCAGCGAGCTACCGGCCAATTGCAAAGCATATCTGTTATGTTCAATAAAAAAGTCACCGTGGAGGCTGACTCTGTGCTCACTGCCGTTTATTGTCAGTAGCCACCTTTTATATCAACGCTTTCGGCAACTGCCCACTTTACGTCACGCCCTCGTAACATGACCCTGTGGCTGTGGTTACATGCCACATTCACCCCCCCCCCCCTTTTTAAAGTGCAAAAAACATATTAATGGCACACAACTTTACCTGTTTACCCGTACAGCCATATGGTTTATTCTGCCACATAACAGACTATGCGCTAACCTAAGCCTGAATTAAGAACATAGTCCTTGAGGTACAGGGGCTGCCGACAAGCCCGAACAGCGCAGAGCCTCGGTCCGAGGGCGTCACCCGGTACCTCGGGTTCGGGTGGAATTCCCGGGGCTACCGGAGGGAAATCACAGTCCCCGGCAGTGTGGTGCGGATCAGCCGCGGCGGCCAGTTCTTGTGCTGACGGGGGGTTGACGCGCCTCAGGCGGCTGGCATGCCAATGGGAGCCGTCAGCCAGGCGGAACGTAGTTGGGCCCAATTGCGCTATTATGTGTTGGGGTGAGGACCAGAAGGATAGCAGTTTGTGGGACCGATGGGGCCGGCGGATATGGACCCAGTCCGACACCTTGAGTGTGTGTCCTCTCACCCAACGCGCTCTGTCGTAGCGATGCTTCATCCGGCGTTGCGTCTCTACCACCATGTCGCCAACAGAGGGCCCTGCTGCTGGAGGGCCTGGAGGATCTCCCCTGGGAGGCCGTAGTCGATTCATGGGAAGTTGGAGTTCCCTAGCATAAGAAGGGCTGGGGAGCTACCTGTGGTGGCGTGTGGCGTAGCTCTGTAGTGCAGTAGTGTGTTCTGCAGGGCCATGCTGAATGGGAGACCTTCGGTCAGATGCGCTCTCAGGCCGTTCTTGAGGGTCTGGTTGAACCTTTCCACCCTTCCGTTGGCCTGCGGGTGGTACAGGGCCGTCCTGATGTGCTTAATCTCCCTCTCCCCCGTGAAGGCAGTGAAGTCAGCCGAGAGGAACTGGGGCCCGTTGTCAATGGTAACGGCGTCTAGCACACCCCGGTGGGCAAACAGGGAGGAAAGAAAGTCAGTGATTTGCTGTGTCAAGTCAAGTCAAGTCAACTGTATTTATAGAGCACTTTCAAACAGCCATCGTTGCATACAAAGTGCTGTACATGGAGCAATTTAACATGCACAATAAACAGTAAGACAAATGACCCCCGGCCACTTGGAGTGGAGGTCGTAGGCCACCAACAGGAACCGCTAGTGATGAGGAGTGCCATGGAGCTCCCCACAGATGTCCACCTGAATGTGGGACCACGGCGTCACTGGCCATTGGAGGGCTGCAAAGGTGGCGTCGGGGGTGGGCCCGTCTTACCGCTGATAAGGCAAGCGGCGCAGTCCTTCACCATCGTTTCAATGTCCCTGTCAATGCCTGGCCACCAAACCAGGCTCCTGCAACGCTGCTTCACTCTCACGATGCCCAGGTGACCGTCGTCTACCATGTTCAGGATGCGTGCTCGTAGAGAGCTGGGGATCACCATGCAGAGCCCCCGGGCGATGCAGTCACCGTTCCAGCAGGAAAGGTCGTCTCTGACCCGGTGGAAGGGCGCCAGCTCCTCTGGCACCTTTAAAGGCCAGCCCTCCTGGATAAACGTGCAGAGCTGTACGAGCACAGGGTCCTGTGCAGAGGCCGCCTGGAGCTCCTGCAGGGAGATGGTTGTTCGGAGAGGCTCGTGCAGCATGAGGATTAGCTCTGACTCTGAGCCGTCCGGGGCGGTGTCTGGCGCTGAGGTGGGCGTGGCCCTGGAGAGCAGATCAGCCACAACATTATCTCTGCCGGGTGAGCACTGGAGGGAAGGTGAGTTGCGTCTTCAGCTGGCAGACTGCCGCGGAGCACATTGGTGTCCAGGACCAGGGGGCATCCTGTTTGAGGAGTGCGTATAGTCTCGGAGTAGTGCGGGAGAAAACGCAGGTCGAACGCCATCATGCCCAGGAATGAGGACAGCTGTGCGGGGCAGGAGGGCTCAGGCAGGCGTAGGATGGCTTCCATGTTTGAGTGGAGCGGTCTGAGGCCGTTGGCGTTCAGGCGAAACCCCACAAACTCGATGACGGGCGCGGAGAAAATACATTTTCCGTTTAGCGTGAGGTTGTGGTGGGTGAGCACCTCAAGCGCCCTGGTGAGGCTGTCGTCGTGTGAGACTGCTGTCGCGCCGTGCACCACTATGTCATCCAGGTACACGACCACGCCAGGGATGCCAGCGAAGATGGTGGTCATTTCCCTCTCCCTACCTTGTGGTTTCCTTTCTGAACTCTGACTGTTAATTTCCCCATTGCGGGACAAATAAAGGATATCTTAATGATCTTCTGGAAGTGGCTGGGGGCGGAGCTAAGTCCAAAAGGCATGTGGGTGTACCTGAAAACGCCCATGTGTGACACAAAAGCGGTGAGGTTGCGGCTCCCTGGGTGCAGCGGAACCTGCAGGTAACCCTGGCCGAGGTCAAGCTTGGAGAAGAACGTGGAGCCGTGAAACTTGGCTGAGAGCTCTTCTGTAGTGGGCAGAGGATATTTATCAAGTATCCGCTTTGTTCGCCTGTCTGAGGTCGATGCAGGGGCGCAAGCCGCCCATCTTCTTCCGTGCCACCACCAGGTTGGAGCTCCATGGCGATGCGTCCACCCGTTCGATGATGCCAGCATCCAGAAGTTTCTGCAGCTCGGCTGTAACATCAACACATAGGGCGAGTGGCAGACGGCGGAGAGACTGGATGTCTGGGGTCACCTCTGGGTTCAGGAGCGGCTGGTGGTTGAAGGTGGTGAGGCAGCCCAGTCCAGTGAACAGCGAGGGCCAGCGGTGCAGCCAGGGCGTGGTGACGGTTAGTATGGTGGCACCCATGTTGTCCGTAATGGAGAAGCCCAGGGCACAGAACAGGTTGAAACCGAGGAGGTTGGTGCCCTTGCGGGACACCTGAAAGGTGAACGCCGGGAGAGTTCTAGCGCCACAGCGCACGGAAAAAGTCGCGGTGTCGATCTTGGTGTGTCCATAACCAAACAGGTCTTCCGTGCCAGGTTTAACAGTCATTCGTGGAAAAAGTCGCCGGACCGTGGACTCATTCAGGAGTGACTTGGAGGCCGTGGTGTCCAGCAACAGTGACAAACCCACGCCGTCCAGCTTGACCGCGCACCACTCTAACGGCTTGGTGCAGGCGCCCACCGAGTGGATGGTAGTGGAGCCAGACGTGTTGGTTAGGTGGAGCCTGGGGTCCACAGGCGCAGGAGCAGAGCGGCAGACTTTAGCAAAGTGGTTCAGCTTACCACAACGTTGGCATCTTTGTCCCAGCGCCGGGCACGCGGGTGCACGTGTGCGGTGTGATGAGGAGCCGCAATTCCCACAATGTTGCCTCATCGTGGAGCCTCGACGTCCCGTGATGTTAACCTCCGGCTCGTCGAGAGGAGCAGTGGTGTCGGGGAGTGGGGCTGTGAGAGCAACAGTACGAGATGAAGGAGGCAGATGTGGAGCGAGGTGGGGAAGGGCTAGGCTAGGTCCGAGGCGGCTAGCTGAGATGCTAACAGGGCCGCAGACTCAACTCAACTCAACTCAACTGTATTTATAGAGCACTTTCAAACAGCCATCGCTGCAAACAAAGTGCTGTTCATGGAGCAATTTAACATATACATCAAACAGTAAAACAAATCGGTAATAAAGACGGTAGAAAGCACCGAACAGCAAAACCAAGAACAAATCTGAGTCATGCTGAGTCAAATGCTAAAGAATACAAGTGAGTTTTGAGGCGGGTTTTAAAGATGGGCAGCGAGGAGGCTTGCCGAATGTTCAGTGGGAGGTCATTCCAGAGAGAGGGACCAGCAACAGAAAAGGCTCGATCCCCTCTGAGCCTCAGTTTAGTTCTTGGTACTTCTAATAATGTCTGGTCCGCAGACCTGAATAATGTCTGGTCCGCCCCTACACACCGGGCAGGTGTGTAGGGGCGGATGAGCTCAGAGAGGTAAGGTGGCGCGAGGTCATTTAGAGATTTGAAAACAAATAAGAGGATCTTGAAAATAACTCTAAAATGTATGGGGAGCCAGTGAAGGGATGCCAGAGTAGGAGTTATGTGCTCCCTCTTACAAGTACCAGTCAAGAGGTGAGCAGCGGCATTCTGGACCAGCTGAAGGCGCTTAATGGAGGACTGGCTGACTCCAAAGTAAAGGGCATTGCAGTAATCGAGCCAGGATGTGACAAAGGCATGAATTACTGCCTCAAAGTGTTCATGAGAGAGGAGAGGTTTTACTTTGGCCAACTGTCTAAGGTGAAAGAAGCTGGATTTAACAACGGCACATTTAAACTCGAGCTGGAAGGCCATTTCCACTGCCCAAGACAGCGACGTGTCATCCGGTGATAAAAACAGCTTCTCTCGCAGTTTAAGGTCCGTTGTGTGCTCTGCTAGCTGGTCTCTAACCATCTCGTCCTCCAAATCCCCGAACCGGCAGAGGCTGGCTCGGCCCCGGAGGTCGGCAACGTAATGGTGGACCGACTCACCGGGCCGCTGTCGACGCTGCCGGAAGAATATCCGCCATACCATGGCGCTCTGTGGAGCAACGAAGTGTCTGGAGTTTAATGCAACAGTCTGCAAATTTCATGGCTAGTCCGAGGGTCCGAAAGATGCGTTGGCCCTCACTGCCCAGGCTATGGACAAGCATCGGCGAGCCCGATGGCTTCAATAAAGGTTTCGCAGGACTCCAACCAGCGGGGCCATGGGACTGGCGGCTTGCCAGGCAGGGCGAGGAACGGAGGAAGAGGCGAGAGTGGAAGCTCCATCCTCGTCGCCAATGTTATGTTCAATAAAAACGCGTGGAGGCTGACTCTGTGCTCACTGCCGTTTATTGTCAGTCGCCACCTTTTATATCAACGCTTTCGGCAACTGCCCCCTTTACGGCTGTGACGTCACGCCGTCATAACATGACCCTGTGGCTGTGGTTACATGCCACAATATCGTTCATGTATTTTTTTTATGCTTTCAAAGAAAACAAACAATAAAAGCAGCGTAAAATTTGATGCATTGATAGCTAAACCCTAAACTACAGCCTATTTGTTATTTTGCTTGGCACATCATATATTTTGTTGTTTGGCAAAATATCTTTTATAGTTGTACATAGGCATCTGAAAACACTAAATGCTTTAATTAAATATAAAAGTTAAATGTTATATTTCATTTAAATAATACTAATTTTTACTATTAATCAAATTTAAGTAACATGTTTTCAATCACAGGGTTGTAAAACAGTGCTAATGTGAAAGGTTTTGCTCAAGTGTACATGAAACCTCTGTTAGCTGCTATGATAACTGGTCAAGAACAAACTGGGGTTTTTAATAAAAAAAAAGAAAACTTTGATCAATATATTTCCTTATAACATGAGAAACAGGATTCTGTTTGATTTGAATGACACCGCTCATTGAAACATTTAAAAAACATGAAAAATGGAAGATATGACCAAGTGCCATAAGCTCATTTTCATTTTTTTCATTTCCTTCATTTATTTTCCGATTCGCTTTATCCTTACAAGGGCCACGGCGTCCTTCGTTTATTTCATTCATTTATAAAAGAAGAAACAACAATACAATATAAATACAAATGTTCTCGAATCGTGAATGAAATGGAGCACAAAGAAAAAAAAGAAAAACACACACACACACACACACACGCACGCACGCACACACACACACACACACACACACACATATTTATATATTTTTAAAAAATCCTCGTCTCACCCCTCGGGTCCTCTACCAGAGGCCAGGAAGCTTGAGGGTTCTGCACAGTATCCTTGCTGTTCCCAGCACTGCACATTTCTGGACTGAGATGTCCGATGTTGTTCCCGGGATCTGTTGCAACCACTCATCTAGTTTGGGGGTCACTGCCCTGAGTGCTCCGACCACCACAGGCACGACTGTCACCTTTACCTTCCAGGCTTTCTCCAGCTCCTCTCTGAGGCCTTAGTATTTCTCGAGTTTCTCGTGTTCCTTCTTTCTGATGTTTCCATCACTTGGGACCGCTACATCCACTACAATGGCTTTCCTCTGCCCTTTATCTATGATCATGATATCTGGTTGGTTCGCCATTACCATCTTGTCAGCCTAGATCTGGAAGTCCCACAGGATCTTCGCTCTGTCATTCTCCACCACCTTCGGAGGTGTTTCCCATTTTGATCTTGGGGTTTCCAGTCCATACTCCGCACAGATGTTTCGGTAGACTATGCCAGCCACCTGGTTATGGCGTTCCATGTAGGCTTTCTCTGCCAGCATCTTACACCCTGCAGTTATGTGTTGGATCGTCTCAGGTGCCTCTTTGCACAACCTACACCTTGGGTCTTGTCTGGTGTGGTATACCTGGGCCTCAATGGCTCTGGTGCTCAGGGCCTGCTCCTGAGCAGCCAGGATGAGTGCCTCTGTGCTGTCCTTCAGGCCAGCCCTCTCTAGCCACTGATAGGACTTCTTGAGATCAGCCACTTCAGTTATGGTCCGGTGGTACATCCCGTGTAGGGGCTTGTCCTCCCATGATGGTCCCTCTTCCAGCGCCTCATCCTCTGTTCCCCATTGTCTGAGACATTCTCTGAGTACGTCATCCGTTGGAGCCTTCTCCTTGATGTATTCATGGAGCTTGGATGTTTCATCCTGGACAGTGGCTCTCACACTCACTAGTCCCCGGCCTCCTTCCTTTCAGCTTGCGTACAGTCTCAGGGTGCTGGATTTGGGATGGAACCCTCCATGCATGGTTAGGAGCTTTCGGGTCTTAACGTCTGTGGTCTGAATTTCTTCCTTTGGCCACCTTATTATTCCTGCAGGGTATCTAATCACTGGCAGGGCATAGCTGTTTATTGCCCGGGTCTTATTCTTGCCATTGAGCTGGCTTCTTAGGACTTGCCTCACTCGCTGGAGGTATTTGGCCGTCGCCGCTTTCCTTGTTACCAGTTCGAGGTTGCCATTGGCTTGTGGTATACCGAGGTACTTGTAGCTGTCCTCAATGTCTGCTATTGTTCCTTCAGGGAGTGAGACCCCTTCAGTGCAGACTACCTTGCCTCTCTTAGTCACCATCCGACTACATTTCTCAAGCCATAATGACATCCCGATGTCGCTGCTGTAGATCCTGGTTGTGTGGATCAGGGAGTCTATGTCCCTTTCGCTCTTAGCATACAGCTTTATGTCATCCATGTAGAGGAGGTGACTGATTGTAGCTCCATTTCTGAGGCGGTATCCATAGCCTGTCTTGGTGATTACTTGGCTTAGGGGGTTCAGTCCTATGCAGAACAGCAGTGGGGAGAGTGCATCACCTTGGTATATGCCACATTTGATGGACACTTGGGTAAGTGGCTTGCCATTGGCTTCAAGTGTGGTTTTCCACATCCTCGTCAAGTTCGCAACGAAGGCTCTTAGGGTCCTGTTCACCTTATACAACTGCAAGCATTCAGTGATCCATGTATGTGGCATCGAGTCATAGGCTTTCTTGTAATCAATCCAGGCTGTGCACAGGTTGGTATGTCGGGACCTGCAGTCTTGTGCGACTGTTCTGTCAACCAGGAGCTGATGTTTGGCTCCTCTGGTATCTCTACCAATGCCCTTCTGTGCATTGCCCGCTTTGTTCAGCGGAGAGATCGGTGCTGTTGAACAGTCTGCGGCTGGATGGATGTTAGTCTTGAGGAGCCGATGATGAGCGTTAGCGCGGAGCGCCGATGCGGATTTGGAACTGGGAGTCGCGGTTTTGAGTTTGAAGCAGATTACGTGGGACAGGAGAAGTGAACTAATCTCTTTTCGTCAATGGACGCTGCAGCTTCGTGTTTGCTTTCAAAACTTAGCTTGTAGCAGACGTGTGCACATGTTCAGCATGACGTCTCTGACCCACTGGTGAAAGGACACTTTGATCCTCTCCTCTTTCATCTAATACTGCTTCAGACAACAAAGTGTATGCAGAAAAGTGGTGAAGATTGCACGACTGTCTGTGTCCTATGTGTTGTGTTATTTTTGTTATTTTGACTTCAAAATGGCGCCGCGTGAGTGGCTGCCTTTCCAGCAGCCCCTATATTTTGTTGTTCTGTTTCGGGAGAGAAATAAGAGACTCGATTGATGAGCCTCTGGTGAATAAAGAGCAGGTAGCCTGTCGAATACGATGTATGCCACTGACGCGATTGTCACTTGTTTGGAACTATTTTGTGTGGAAGGTTACAGTGTTCCGTGGCCATAAAAATAAAGCGGGTGGAGCTTCTCTGTGTTCGTCTGACAGCGACGGTGAGCTGTGGCACGTCGAGAGTTCAGCGGTGCAGTGGTAGCGACCTAGTGAAAATAAAACGTCTCCAGTGTTGTCATCGAACCAAGTGTAGTCATCCGAAATTATGTCTACACAAAACCATAGAGAGACTTCCGCGCAAGAAGGACCAACAGAATCAACATAGCCTGACTGCTGTGTTCAAAGCAAACCTGATAAAAACGAAGTAAGTAACCATGGCTTAAATCCACTGTAGGCTGAGTACTAGTTTCGTTACTTAGATGTGCACTTTACAATGTTATATTGCTCTGTTTTGATTCCATAAAAAGAGCTGTTAAAGCAGCTGTTGTGTGACAAAATGTTTTTTTCACTGTTGTTGATGGACAGTAATATTGTGTGAGAGATTATGTGTGAATAACTGCTCCAAGTGAAAAATGTTCATGTAAAATTGAAGATCGAAATTGTTATTTCAGTAAATATTTGGATTTTGCACATAGAAAACTGATTCATGAGTCCATGTTGATGAGAGCATTAAAATGGGGGGAAAATAGGACAAAAAACTATAAAAGGAAATTCAGAACGATAAAAAATGCGTGAGTAATCCCGATTAATTTTTAGTGAATTTCTAGCTCAGGGGTGCCCAAACTTTTTGGACCGAAGATCTACTTTTCGATCAACTAACCTCCCAGGAGCTACCCTTACTGGCACGCGCGCGCGTGCGCACACTGTCACGTTCCGTATTTGACAGCAGGGGGCAGGCGTTCTTGCTTGCCGCCTGCACACCTGCCACCCATTAGTTGACGATTGCACCTGCTATATCTAGGCACTCCGACAGTCAACTCACTGCCGGAGTATTCCATGCCGTGCCATTTGCTATCGTCTAGTTCCTTCTCGGTTAAAACTCTGACTTCTTGACTATATTGCGTGCCTTAATATTCCTCTCGTGTTCGATTGGTATTTTACTTAAGAACTTTCTCCTTGCCGTTTTTGTTTCGCAAGCGTTTTCTGTTATTTTCCTGGTCCTCTTTTTTACCAGCGTTTTCTGTTGCTTCGTTATTATTTCCTGGCCCTCTTTTGACCAGCGTTTTCTGTTGTCCGTTTAGACGGGGATTTTGTGTTATAATAAATTCCATTTTTTATGACAAAATTCTTTTTCTGTGTCTGCTGTTTCGGGGATCCACTTACCTCTAGTAGTTGTGCACGAAGCGATTATTGTGTCGCTTCGGGCTCAACGTGACACACACACGCACGCCATGATGAGAAACTGCCTGAAACTGAGGCAGGCGATGAACTTTTGCAGCCTGTTAACTATCGTAGCTCACATGTCCTGTTTTAAAGTGCTTCCATGGGCCCTTCTAGGTTCCTATTCTTTGCCCGTGCCCTCAGTGAATTGTACAGGAAGCAAACTCTGAATGAGAATAATGATGATAAAAAATAGAGCGCAACAGCTCTGATCACAAGCTGCAATTGCAGACTGCTGAGCGCGAACAACTTCCGGTGACGTAATCACGCGCCACCGTAAATTCAAGATTTACCTGCTTTATTTTATCCATCCATCCATTATCTGAACCGCTTTATCCTCACAAGGGTCGCGGGGGAGAGGGGGGCGGGGGGAGCTGGAGCCTATCCCAGCTGTCTTCGGGCAGTAGGCGGGGGTTAATTTTTTTGTGTGAAAATGAGACTGATAGGATGATTAGAGTGCAGCGTAGATGAACACAAAAAAAATACAGTATATATTACTAAAATGTACAAAGACACACAAATGGTTGTTTGTTTTTTTCTCCTCGACACTCCTCGGATCTACTTGGGACCTGTCTTAGATCTACCGGTAGATCAGGATCGACGTAATGGGCACCCCTGCTCTAGCTCAATAATCGTTGTTTTTCTCCATTAGCATGGCTTTCAATGTTTTTACTTGCTCCACGAGTCGAATTAGTTATTCCTGCTGAGATGTTAGTTTCGTCAACTCACTCGACATAAATAAAGTTTCGAAATCTTTTAAACTCTCTCAGATTGCCATATGTCTGTCCTGTGCATCATGTTCTGCTCGGCATTCTCTCTTCCCCAATCAGTGAAATAAAAAAAAATAATCTGTTTCTTTCTAACTTCCTCCTTGGCTCTCTCACCGCTTGATCCTCGCTGCTCGCTCCATTCATCCGTTCCGGTTTCCAAGTGCTTCCCCTTTGCCTCTCTTCTGTGGGTGGAGTACTTAATTTCCACAGCAAAACACGTTATTGGTCAGTGTTTGTTTGGGAAAGCGCTTGTTCAAATGACATTCTTTCTCTACCGCTGGATGACACAACTACCACTACAATTACAATTTCCACTACCTAAAATAAGAACAGGTATTTGATCAAGCAAAATGTTCTGACAGTTACAATGAAGACACACCAACAACACCATGGTCAAAAAAGGCTAATTTCACACTTGTTTTATCGTTTATATTTGGAAAGTGGTCATCTGAACGGAGGGCAAAGATAGATAAATGAACCATTTTAGATGGACGCGCAAGAGTTATTCCAGGATCTGAACTAATATTAAGTGATCACTTTTACGAACACTACAGTTAAACTTTGTCTCTGGGCAAATGTAATTGGCACCAAGTACATGTTTCTGTATTTTGTGTATAGATGATTTCAATTCGAAAAATGACCGTAACGCTTGGGGAAAAAAGCGACAGGGCGGAGCCCCGCCTATTATGTAATAGACTCTTAAATCCTGAGGGTGGCAGTAAATGTTTACAGGTTGCTGGTCAACTACCTATAACCAGGGCGAAAGAAAAAGAGAACTTGGGGACTTCTCTCGACAAAGTTTGTTGTAAATTATAACCTGTGTCACAGAACAATCTGAGCTATTTATATGGTAATTTCAGAGTCATCGACTTGACTGCCCTCATCTTTGGTGTGTGCGTGCGCCAAATAACAGGAAGTGGACTGAACGCCGTTACTTTCGTTTTATTTTAACACGATGGCGTGTGAAGGAAACGGTATGTCAGGTAAGCTTGGCATCGAAACTTGAACTGATTAATATTGTCTAAAATTTCATGATTTGTCATTCGTAAAGTTGTACAAAATCCAATTAGAATAACAACTGTACAAGAGTAAGTAAAAGACTGCCAATGAACGCCAAAACTATAACTATAACTCTTGACGGATGAAAAAAAAATTTAGTCAGTTGTGAGATCTCGCCTACTTATTATAAATGTGCTGTATGTCTCCACAGATGAGAGGATCGGAGAAGCCCTGATAAAGGAGTAAGTGCCTCTCTTCTGTGTTCATTCTTTTTTTCCCCTCAGCAATAGATTGTACAGTATATGCGTGTTGATTGCACATAAATCATATTTTCTAATTTAACACGCACAACAAAAACATCTGCCATCATAAAATTGAATAATACTTTCTATTTTATGGTACAAAGATAAAGAAACTCCGAAAATGAATCAATTTGTGACGTTTGACGAATGAAAAGTTAACAGTTCTCAACGAAGATATCAGTTTTGATTGACAACGAACTCTTTAGAAAATACGGCCCGCGGGCCGTATCCGGCCCGTTGGTCTTTTTAATCCGGCCCGCCGAAGATTGGTGCACAATTAAGGTTTGATTGCATTCATTTCGTTTGGACTTGTAATGACAGGTATTTCAACACCAGGTGGCGCAGTTACTTCAAGTTGCAGAGCACAGGGAGGGAGGGGAAGACGAAGAAAGAGGGAGAGAGTAATGTCCATAGAAGGGAAAGTGATATGTATCTGATTAAACGAAGCGGGTAACAAAGTACGAAACATTCAGGAGACACCTGGACTCGGAAAGACTCAAATCTACGAGACTTTGAAAAACAAGGAAGCGATTCTTACTCAGTCCGATTCTGGCAATTTCCATGGTCAGAGTGAATTGCTTGTGGCTCTAGTAAATGAACATTTCCTAGAATGGTTTGATTGTTATCATGTTATAAACTTTCCGCAAACTGGATCGCTAATAAGAGTCGGAGAGCAGTCAAATGTGTAGAGCGTGAACAACAGGGGGCTCAGTACACATCCTTGAGGAGATCCGGTGCTGAGTGTGATGATGGAGGAGAATGTTACATTATTACTGGCATACAAAGACATTGTGCTATCTTCTTTATTTTCTATTTCTATTTCTAACTTTTGGCCCGGCCCTCCACAATATTTTCTGCTTCTCATTTGGCCCCCCCGGGAAAATAATTGCCCACCCCTGGTTAGGCCATTGATTGAAATCTTTGTTGTCATTACATTGATTAATTTAACCAGTAGGAAAAAACATGTCAATAAAAACAAGACCCGTAGGCATCGTTATACAGCCTCAATAATCTGTTGTATGCAGTTTTTTTCCCCTTCCACTTTTAGGGGCGACACTTGGATTTTGTGCACAGGTAGATGGGTGTAGTAATGAGATCTCAGGTGTCTCGAATCTCTCTGTACTGTAACGTCATACTGTATGTAAGATAGTAATTTAAAAAACAACTCTAGGGTCCCATTTCATGTTTCGATAGGCTCTGAGCAGCTACTAACATCCTGTTTATTTTCTAGCCGGTAGGCAATTTGGGAAAAACACAATTGGAAAGTTTGTCAACTCCAGCTACCTTTTAATCCTTGTAAAAATGTTTACAATGGTTCTATTTCATAACTAGCTATTGCGATCTTACATGAACTCACACTAGAGATACACACATGGACAGGTTTGTTGGTTATTATTATTATTATTATTCAGAAAAGTTTTAATGGCATTGAGGTACTGTACTATTCTGTACTTTAAATAACCACATAAATCTGTAGATCGTGTATGCCTAACCCAAAACTGCATTTCATTTTTCAAAATCCTGAAATGTTATCTACTATCTCTGTTATATATGCTATCTCTGTTGTTAGTTCTCTCGATTTGTAAGCCATGTGATTGCCTGGGAATGCGTTGATGAACTTAAAATGGCATGGAAACATATTTGCCCTTTCTGTTTTTATTTTATTATTTTTTCCACAGCTGCATGTTTTGTATCATAAAGCCAATGCTAATGTCACAAAGACCAAATAAATACAAAATGCCATTTCTAACTGATTATTTAATTTAGTAAGGGGAAAGAAAATCCACCCCTATCCGGCCCTACGAAAGTTAACCATAATATCTGGAAAGTTGAATTCAATTTTAAAGTTTGAATTTGAATCTAATTCAGATGCTGCGGTCCGATCATAAACAGTAGGTTCATGCTTGAAATCCAAATGACCGCGTTAAATAGATTCAGGGGGCAGTTGTTTTTTCACATACAATAACAATCCAAATTTTATTTACCTTTCATTTTATTTGCTTGGGTTGTCTTTTCTGATTTTTTTTAAATTTGGTTTGACAATTCGAAACATTAAAATGTGGTACATATGCATCAGGAAAAAAAAATAGTTCTAATGAATAAAATCTTAATTTAGAAATGGAATTTTGTTAACCAGGGTTGTCTTTTGTGAGGCGTTTGATCATCTGAAACATTGAATGATGATAAACATGCAAAAAGAGACATCGGAAATGGGCAAATAGTTTCACAGCTCTGAACTTGAATGCACAACCCCCACACACTAATCACATTTCCGGAGGAAGCGCAGATCCTTCAATGGGCGAAGCAAGATGTTCTGTGGTAACCAGTGCCATCTACAGGGGGTGCAGCATCAATGCAAGTGACGAAGAAAAAAAAATCACTCGACTCAACAGGAACGCTGGATACGTCATGGAACTAGATCGAGATATTTAAATCAGTGAGGGACGAGAAATCACTGGGCAAACTTTTCTCCATCTTGTAAAAGCATTCACATCCTCTCCACGACACCCTGCAACAGCAAATGAGCCCTACTATATGTTAACCAATTGTTTTTCTGTTTGGAATTACGTATTAATGAAAACAACAACAATTCAGCAATATCACACTAAAGCATGCATGTCATGTCTGGAGGGCCACTGTCCTGCCTGTTTTCCAGCTCTCCCGCCTGCAACACACCTGATTCAGATGATCAGCTCATCGGCCAGCTCTGAAGCAGCAATAGAACGATCCTGATGATTTGAATCAGGTGTGTTGCTCCTGGGAGAGCTGGAAAACAGGCAGGACAGTGGCCCTTGAGGACCGACTTTGGACACCCCTGCACAAAAGGGTTTGATGTTGTACTTGTCAACCTTTTGAAATTGTGATGTGGTTACTGATCCGGTCATTGTTTTACAAAGGAAAAGCAGATGGTTGCAAATCTTTTAGTGTGATTCGACCAAAAGATGATCATTCTGCTTCCCTGAAAGATTACAGAAATCTGACAGTAATTACTGTTGAGCGATTGAGGAGAGTAGGGGGGATGTATATATTTTTAACAATGTAAATTATTACTTAAATTATTAAAATCGTTTTTCATTAACTATGGACAACTTTTGACAGCTATAAACATATACCTCTTCACTTGTGCAGTCACTATTCGACATGCAGTATATTCGAGCACACGTGCAATGCATATTCACAGGTTCTATGCATGTTCACGTTTAACTCAACTCAACTGAATTTATAGAGCACTTTCAAACAGACATTGCTTCATACAAAGTTCTGTACATGGAGCAACTAACATATATACAACGATAAAGCGATAATCCGTAACAAAGATGGTAGTAGGCACCAAACAGTAAAACTAAGATCAAATCTGAGTCATGCTGAGTCAAATGCCTAAGAATACCAGTGAGTTTTGAGGTGCGTTTGCCGAATGTTCAGTGGGAGGTCATTCCAGAGAGAGGGACCAGCAACGGAAAAGGCTCGATCCCCTCTGAGCCTCCGTTGAGTTTTTGGTACTTCTAATAATGTCTGGTCCACAGACCTGAGGCGCCGGGCAGGTGTGTAGGGGTGGATGAGCTCAGAGAGATAAGGTGGCGCGAGGTCATTTAAATTGTCAAACATACTGGAATATGTGTTTCCTTTTATTAATTTTTATTACTGCCATGGCTCAACAGTTAACATCTGAAATCGTTTTCACTTTTCTTCTGGCTCAGATCGATGTGCCAGTAGAATTTTCCTTGGGACCCCTCGAATGCTTTTATATTCCTTTTCTGTTGCTCCTTATTTCTTTTTTTTGGGGGGCGGGGGGTAATAATTATGAATATTGCTGCTGTAACAATCTAAATTCATCCACGGGATGAATCAAGTATCCATCTATCCATCACATCCAATAACACCTGCTCGCCACATGGCCATCAATTTATGTGTCTAATAGATTCCAACCTAAAATGTGTTGTCGGCCAATTCAGTGGTCTAAATTCTCACCAGGTGTCTGTTCTTTCTCCAGGGTCATTGAGGAAGAGCTGAAGGATATGCCCTCAGAAGATATCCCTCCTCTCACTCCGCTGGCTGTGGAAGTAAGAAGTAGTCAGGAGCAGAAGATTGTGACCCAGTTGGGCAAAATGATCCGAATAATTGGCGACAGGGTCAAAGAAGACAAAGAATTCCAGGAGTAAGTTTCTTCTCTTTTTCATGCTATGGTGTAAATGCATACTGAATTGAATTATTCAGTATTCATTAATTACTGAATGTAATTAATTAATTAATTTATATCATCATCATAATCACCTTGATCTTTTCCTTTTGCGGAACAGTGCAATTGATGGTGTAGCCTGTGTGGAAGGATCCAAGTGGGAAAAATTCAAGAGAGTGGCCGACAAAGTCTTTGAGCACGGTATTACCTGGGAGAGAATTGCTGTGCTCTTCTATGTTGCGGGGAGGTTAGCATTCAAGGTGGGTGGATTTTAAACCATATCACACAGTTTGCTGCAGTCTTGACTATGGCTCAGCATGTAGACTTTGACATTCAAGAAATGACCAAACCAAAGGCCACCTCAATAGAAAGCTTTTTAATGCAACACCTGGAAAAAATGATGGAATCGCCAATCTTGGGGGATGCTTATTCAGATGTTTAATTTTGTTGAAAATATGCGAAAACTCCAGTCATTTCAAATAGCCAACGTTGTGGCTTTAGGAAAGGCTAAAATAAATGAGGGAAAAAAATGTGGTTGACAGTTACATTTTTAGACCAAGCAGAGTGGGGGGAAAATATGGAATCACAATTTTGAGGAAGAAATTATGGAATTATTTTAAAAAAACAATAGCAAAAGAACGTCTTCAACACATCACTAGTGCTTTGTTCCACCACTTCTGGCTATTATAACAGCTCATTGTCTCAAAAGTAGTAGCTTTTCACTGGCATGCTTGGTCTACAAGCAACTATGTGCCACGAAGCATGTTGGGAATGTTACTTTCTCAAAGTAATCACTTAGTTACTCTTTACTTGCTCTAATAATTCTGACTTTTTTTCCGAGCAAGACATTTGAAATGAATAAAACGGCCAGGTAGAAATGAGTAAAACAGCCATAAGCATCTTGCACTTAAACTGACAATAGGAGGTTTATCTTGCACATCGTTCAAATCATCTTTTTTTTCAGCAAAAGTAACCATTTCAGTAACATTTATTTACAATAAATAAATCCAACTATCAATATTTGATAACTTGTCTAGTGAACAAGCTGTACCTTTATGCACTGTACGTTGGTCACATTAGAAGTGAAGATGTATGTAACCAAGTGTTTGAAGTCTATAGTCCACAGCCGAGTAAAGTCAATTTACAATCTCAAGTGGTCTCGTAGACGTTCTGTGCGTCAAGTACCTCTTTCAATCGTTAACTGTGAAACAATATAATGAACTATTTTTGCAGTAACTGTAGCAAATCAAATAAACTCCTCACTCTAAGTATGAGCACACACTTATTTGACACTTCATATAGTCAGTGTAGAAAGAAAAAAAAGGGAAAGAGATTGCGAAATTTACGATCAGCATTCACTTTCACTTACATCAATTTCTTGGATAATGTATTTTGTTTTGCTTCCTCCGTCTTTCATTTTAATCACTTTTACCCTCTCTTCCAGCATCGGAGCTCTTCTTGTCTTAGCTGCTTGACATCCAAAGGTCCGTTTTGTAGCCATTTTAGCAATGCAACGTTCATGCTGCATCTGAATCTAACAATAACAAATACTTCCTGGACCCGGTGGCTTTTCTTTCTACTATCTCACCGTCTCGAACGCAACCTCCCCTCGATCATCACCCAAGACAGCGCTGCTCAGCGGATGTCATGCAATAAACTTTTAAGCCAGCCAAGGGACGTTTCGTAGTCCTCGATGGCCATAGTGAGCACGATGGAACTAGCCTTCTCTCTAATTAGCGCTCCACTTAGCATACAGTTTTTAGCATGATAACAAGTAAAGCATTCCAGGAAACTTTCGTTTATTTGACTGTCCGTCGAGCCATAAGCAATTTACTCTGAGCAGCTAATCGGATGCATTCCACTCTATCTTCCAAGGATCTAGCTATAGTACAGTGAAACTCCTCTAGAACGAAACCTACATGGGCGGAAATACCCCCTAATGTGAAAAAAATCTTCATGCATTAACACCATCCCCATTCTGCTGCCCCCCATACGACGAAAAAAACCCTTGTTGCATGATACGAAATTATTTTCTCTGGTCCAGCCTCGCGAAGACATTCACTACAACGAAGTCTAATCCAACAGCGACCTCTACTGCTTCATTCGGAAACGACAACAGCCACCACCACACTGGTTTACATAGTGAACGATGTTTATTTCGGTCACAGCTGCGAGTCTCCTGAACGCAACATACTCATAGCTGCTCTGCCATCGGCTTACCGAGCATCATCCTGGCCTCCGATTGGCCAAGAGGGACCTCACTGTCTATGTGTGTAGATACTGAAGCTAGATCTGTAGAAGATAGAGTGGAATGTATCCGATTAGCTGCTCAGAGTAAATTGCTTATGGCTCGACGGACATTCAAATAAACGAAAGTTTCCTCGTATTACAAGTAAAGCATTTTCGAGGAAAATGCTTTACTTGTTATAATGCTAAAAACCTTATGCGAACTGGAGCACTAATGAGAGAGAAGCGCTCCAGTTAGCGTAAGGTTTTTAGCCTTCGAGAGCTAACTATGGCCATCGAGGACTACGAAGCGTCCCGTGGCTGTCTTAAAAGTTCATTGCATGACATCAGCTGAGCAACACTGTCTTGGGTGGTGATCGAGGGGAGGTCGAGTTCGAGACAGTGAGATGCTGGAAAGAAAAGCCACCGGGTCCAGGAAGTATTTGTTATTGTTAGATTCAGACGAGCATGGACGTTGCATTGCAAAAATGGCTACAAAACGGACCTTTGGATGTCAAGCAGCGAAGGCAAGAAGAGCTCTGATGCTGGAAGAGAGGGTACAAGTGATCAAAATGAAAGACGGAGCAAGCAAAATAAAATACATTATCCAAGAAATTGATGTAAGTGAAAGTGAATGCTGATCGTAAATTTCGCAATTTCTTCCCCTTTTTTTCTTTCTACACTAACAATATGAAGTATCAAATAAGTGTGTGCTCATACTTAAGCACTATTGTAATAAAAATAGAGTACACATACGTTTGTTTGTTGTGAACATTTTTTTTGCTGCAAACATGATTTTGTTGTGTGTCACTGTATCGACACACATAGATAGTGAGGTCCCTCTTGGCCAATCGGAGGCCAGGATGATGCTCGGTAAGCCAATGGCAGGGCAGCTATGAGTATGTTGCGTTCAGGAAACTCGGAGCTGTGAACGAAATAAAAATCCTTCACTATGTAAACCAGTGTGGTGGTTGCTGTTGCCGTTTCCGAACGAAGCAGTAGAGGTCGCTGTTGGATTAGACTTCGTTGTAGTGAATCTCTTCATGAGGCAAGAGCAGAGAAAAATATTTCGTATAGCGCAACAGGGGTTTTTTTCATTGTATGGGGGGCAGGAGAATGGGAATGGTGTTACTGCATGAAGAATTTTTTCACACTAGGGGGGGGGGGGGTATTTTCGCCCATGTAGGTTTCGTTGTAGAGGAGTTTCACTGTACAGTATTTGTAAGCGGTGCTATTGAGATGTGTGAACGATTATAATTCCCTTGCTTTGATTCTCTGCATCCACCAGATGGTGGAGGCTCATCTCCCGCAGTCAGTGAAGGAGATCCTGATTTGGACTGTGGATTTTTTTCGAAAAAACCTACTAAGCTGGATTCGGGAACATGGTGGATGGGTGTGTATCCTGCCTGATTTCATTTCTTCCTGTTTAGACTTTCACTTCCCATGTGTTTCTTCTAAAATCACAGAGACATTTCTTCACAAAGCAAACACTCTAAACCGCTGATAATTATTGCTAATAGGTGCGACATATTTACATTTAGCTTCTTTTTGTTTCATTTGTGTTTCGATTGAAACATCATCAGAGTCATAAATTCAAACACAAATAATCTCTTTTGTCTCATAGTTGTGGAACAAGAATTCATGCAGACGTGCGGAAAACCTGGCTTAGTAGCAGGTCATTTGATATCAAAAGTAGAATTCCCACCGATCTGATTGCCTTGGATCAGCCGATGTTTTGCAATTTATGCAAAATCCGTGATTGGCTGTCATGTAACGTGACAGCAAACGCAAGGTCATTCCTTCCGGGGATGTTCCGTGTTGTCATCATGTCCGTATGAGCCCGAAAGCGAATCTATGTTTAACCTTGTCGCATGTCGTTTGAATGGAAAGCTTTTGCGCAGGCAGGCAGAAGTTCCGCCTCTGCATCCTCAACCATCCAATCACAAAGTAATGTGTGTGTCTGTGTGTGTGGTAAATGTCAGACAAAGTTTATGTGGGGGCAAAAAAAAGTACGGTATCTACAGTACGTGTATTATTTATTTAATTTTAGCATCTCTTGAATTAAGATCATGAATGGTGAATGCCACTCATCAAAATAGCTTTTCAGCTGATCACAGATGCAACCGGTGGGTAGCCGTGATGTTTGCCTTTATCCTAAATATCGAAAATTTTCCAATGTAGCCAAAGAGGGACATTTGGTGCTCATCGAACACTTTTTAGCCTTGACTATATTTACAGAATAAAGTTCCGTTGTGACCATCATTCTGTCGTAGTGCTAACGTCACTATGGCCTAAAATATGCTTAACTGGATACTCCGTCTGAAAAATGTATACAGTATTTGAATTGAATCGCTAAACTTGTGCATTGTCTGAATTACATACATTGAATTTGCATTCTTTAATTTGAATCCCAACTATGAAAATCCTAATTGTACAATTTGAATTTGATTCCTCACTGAAAGTTCAATTCTCTACATTTTTCTTTCGCATTCAGTTTTACAAATTCTAATCTTTTCCACACAGATTGGGTTTGCTTGACTTGGCACATTCAGTTTCACAAGTAAAAATTCAAATCGTCAATGCGCAAATGTATTTCGTGTGACCAAAATCTGGTTACTTGAGGATGAGCAATCAGTTGCAGAACTCATATCTCTTCTTTGTCCAATCAGCATCTTCGTTTTGAGCATGTGACACATTTGACACATCTTCTCTAAGCAGCTCTTAACCTTTTGTGGTACAAGCCATTGGGTAAGGGAAGGATGAAAAGGTTATTCCTTTCAAATTTAGAAACGATATTTGGTGTATATATTGTGTGTGTGTATATATACTTTATATATATATATATATATATATTAGAGCTGTCAGTTTAGCGTATTTTTAGTGGCATTAATTTAAATTAATTTTAACGGGATTTTTTCTCGCAAGATTAACGCGGCACACGTCACAGCGGATGTTACGCTGCTCTATAAATAAACCAGAAACAAAACAACAAGCGCGCTGCATACTGTAGGTCCACGCACGTTTGTTTTGCCAGCCTCGGCAACGCGAGACACCGAAAATGGATACTTAAAGAGTTTATGAATGGAAAGTTTACTTTTAAAAAGTTGCCAGATTGCTCCACTGACAAGGCCAAAGTTACCTATATCATACAGGTATACGATGTATGCCACTGATGCGATTGTTACTTGTTTGGAACTATTTTGTGTGGAAGGTTACAGTGTTCCGTGTCCATATAAAAAGAGCGGGTGGAGCTTCTCTGTGTTCGTCTGACAGTGACAGTGCGCTGAGGCGGTGAAATGACAACGAAAGTTCAGAGGTGCAGTGGTAGCGACCTAGCGAAAATCAACCGTCTCCAGTGTTGTCATCGAACCAAGTATAGTCATCCGAAATGATGTCTACACAATTGGTGACCACTGCCATAGAGAGACTTCCGCGCAAGAAGGACCAACAGAATCAACATAGCCTGACTGCTGTGTTCAAAGCAACCTTGAGAAAAACAAAGGATGCAACCATGGTTTAAATCCACTATAGGCTGAGTACTAGTTTACCTTAGATGTGCACTTTATAATGTTATATTGCTCTGTTTTGATTCCATAAAAAGAGCTGAAAGCAGCTGTTGTGTGATAAAATATATTTTTCACTGTTGTTGATGGACAGTATTGTGTGAGAGATTATGTGTGAATAACTGCTCCAAGTGAAAAATGTTCATGTAAAATTGAAAATCGAAATTATTTCAGTAAATATTTGCATTTTGCACATAGAGAACTGATTCATGATTCCATGTTGATGAGAGCATTAAAATGGGGAAAAATAGGACAAAAAACTATAAAAAGAAATTCAGAAACGATAAAAAATGCGTGAGTAATCACGATTCATTTTTAGTGAATTTGAGTGAATTATGACAGTTGCATTTTTAATTAGATTAAATATTTTAATCATCTGACAGCTCTAATATATACAGTATATATATATATATATATATATATATATATATATTGTGTTATATACACACACACACACACACACATATATATATATTAAAAAAAAAATCCTGGTCTCACCCCTCGGGTGGTGTCCGTCCCTCATTCAGCTCGGGTCCTCTACCAGAGGCCAGGAAGCTTGAGGGTTCTGCGCAGTATCCTTGCTGTTCCCATCACTGCACATTTCTGGACTGAGATGTCCGATGTTGTTCCGGGATCTGTTGCAACCACTCATCTAGTTTGGGGGTCACTGCCCTGAATGCTCCGACCACCACAGGCACGACTGTCACCTTTACCTTCCAGGCTCTCTCCAGCTCCTCTCTGAGCCCTTGGTATTTCTCGAGTTTCTCGTGTTCCTTCTTTCTGATGTTTCCATCACTTGGGACCGCTACATCCACTACAACGGCTTTCCTCTGCCCTTTATCTATGATCATGATATCTGGTTGGTTCGCCATTACCATCTTGTCAGTCTGGATCTGGAAGTCCCACAGGATCTTCGCTCTGTCATTCTCCACCACCTTCTGAGGTGTTTCCCATTTTGATCTTGGGGTTTCCAGTCCATACTCCGCACAGATGTTTCGGTAGACTATGCCAGCCACCTGGTTATGGCGTTCCATGTAGGCTTTCCCTGCCAGCATCTTACACCCTGCAGTTATGTGTTGGATCGTCTCAGGTGCCTCTTTGCACAACCGACACCTTGGGTCTTTTCTGGTGTGGTATATCTGGGCCTCAATGGGGGCCTGCTCCTGAGCAGCCAGGATTAGTGCCTCTGTGCTGTCCTACAGCCACTGATAGTACTTCTTGAGATCAGCCACTTCAGTTATGGTCCGGTGGTACATCCCGTGTAGGGGCTTGTCCTCCCATGATGGTCCCTCTTCCAGCGCCTCATCCTCTGTTCCCCATTGTCTGAGACATTCTCTGAGTACGTCATCCGTTGTAGCCTTCTCCTTGATGTATTCATGGAGCTTGGATGTTTCATCCTGGACAGTGGCTCTCACACTGACGAGTCCCCGGCCTCCTTCCTTTCGGCTTGCGTACAGTCTCAGGGTGCTGGATTTGGGATGGAACCCTCCATGCATGGTTCGGAGCTTTTGGGTCTTAACATCCATGTCTGAATCGCTTCCTTTGCCCACCTTATTATTCCTGTAGGGTATCTGATCACTGGCCATAAAACCATAAAACCAAACCATAACGCCATGGCCGCATTGAACTCATCCCAGGTCTTTTAATTGCACACAATTCAGATTCAGTTTTTCAAAGCCCTTACTCAAACTCAAACATCAATTAATTAGATTCCGCCTCTGGTGGCACATATTTCAGCCTGAATGTTACCCCTGTGGCATCAAAGTTTCGGTATTGTTTTCCAGATATGACTTACTGGTTGAGCTAAGACTTTCCCGCTCACTCTGTCGCTGTTTTTTTCTGTCAAAAACCCCACCAGTGAACGTGTCTGTGATCTTTGTGCGTCTTGCGTTAGCTTTCGATTGCTACATGTTGCTGTTCCTTTAGTACTGTGAAACGAGCGCAGTTACAGGAGGCAGCACAGGGAAGTAGACGATTTGATTCAGTTATCATGTCAATGATTCAATATCATCACAATGCGTCAGTTTTGACGTGGTGTTTAAGCAACGGTGTTTGTCATCTGGTTAAACAATAGGTTTGTTTTGGTCAACAGATCAACAGTTTCTCTGAGTTGGCAACATCCTCCATGCGGACCGTGGGACTGAACTCCCAACTCTACAGCCTCGTCATCATCTTCTGTGGTGGCCTCGCTGTAGGAAGTTTTATCACCTGGAAGCTGACCAGACACTCCTGAGGGACCTCCCAATCAACATGCTGCCACTATTTTCGCCAGCCTTCACCCTTTTTTTGTTCTTTTTTAGGGTTTTATTTTTAGATTTGAAAAAAAAAATGTTGGCACCACTATGTCAAATACAGTCCTTGGTATTTTCATACTTCTAGTCATACTGTGTCTTATCAAATAAAGTAGGTTGTAATTGTCAGACACCAAATTAAGAAAAATGACAACTTCAATGATTTCCACAAGTATCCTACAAAAGTCAGACTCCGACTTCATAAGTTAACTTGGCATTATTGTTGTGATGGGTGTAACAGTGGTTGACTGGGTAGCATGTCGGCCTTACAGTGCAGAGATGCAGGGTTCGAGTCCAGCCTTCTTGTGTGGAGTTTGCATGTTCTCCCTGTGCCTGCGTGGGTTTTCTCCGGGTATTCTGGTTTCCTCCCACATTCCAAAAACATGCGTGTCAGGTTCATGGAACACTTTAAATTGTCCCAGGTGTGAATGGTTGTTATGTGTGCCCTGCGATTGGCTGGCAACCAGTACAGAGTGTCCCCCCGCCTACTGCCCGAAGACAGCTGGGATAGGCTCAAGCATGCCCTGCCACCCTCGTGAAGAAAAGCAGATTAGAAAATGGAGGGACGAATATTGTATCTCAAAAAAAGATTTGACAGTTATTACCATTTGTTTGATTAGTGTAAGGCAGGGGTGCCCATTACGTCGATCCTGATCTCCCGGTAGATCTAAGACCGGTCCCAAGTAGATCCGAGGAGTGTAGAGGAGAAAAAAACCAAAGAACCATTTGTGTTCTATCATTCTTTGTACATGTTAGTAATATTTTTTTTGTGTTAATGTAAGCTGCACCCTAATCATTCTATCAGTCTCATTTTCACAAAAAAAATATTTTAAAAATAAAATAAAGCAGGTAAATCCTGAATTTACGGTGGCGCGAGATTACGTCACTGGAAGTTGTTAGCGCTCAGCAGTCTGCAATTGCAGCTTGTGATCAGAGCTGTTGCGCTCTATCTTTTATCGTCATTATTCTCATTCAGAGTTTGCTTCGTGTACAATTCACCGAGAACACGGGCAAAGAATAGGAATCTAGGAGGGCCCAGGGAAACACTTTAAAACGGTACGTGTGAGCTATGATAGTTAACAGGCTGCAAAAGTGCATCGCATGCCTCAGTTTCAGGCTGTTTCTCATCATGGCGTGTGTGTGTATGTGTGTATGCGTGCGCGCCGGTAAGGGTAGATCCCAGGAGGTTAGTTGATCGAAAAGTAGATCTTCCGTCCAAAAAGTTTGGGCACCCCTGGTGTAAGGGAATATCCAGATACAGTAAAACCTCGCTTTTCGAACGTCTCGGTTCTCGACCAAATCGGTTTTCGACCAAACTGAGCGCACTTGAATGCGCCACTTGACTCCTCTCGCCTTCCTTACACAAGGAAGTGACGCTTCCTCGGGTAGACGAGGAAGTGATGCTTCCTCGTGTAGCGCTCCATTGTGAGCAGACGTGTTCAATAAAGATTTTCTTTTTTAAAGAACGTGGTTTCGGTTTTCGAACAGCCTTCTGGAACGGATTATGGTCGAAAACTGAGGTATGACGGTAGTTGTTTACAGTATTATTAACAGTTGTTTTGATATAAGTACATAATAATAATAATAATACATTTTATTTATAAGCGCCTTTCAAGACACCCAAGGACACTTTACAATAACAAAAAGCTTGTTTACAAAACAACAGTGGTACCTCTACTTACGAACGTCCTTGGATCAGTTCTTTACAAAACGCCATAGGCAAAAACCACCTCTGAGAGAGATCATGGACTAAAGAGGGCAAGAAAATGATGAGGACAAAGTTAAATGACCATCATTTTTATTCTTTACTCTATTCACTGTTTGTTTTTTACATTATGCACAACTCTCATTTATTGTAACATGTATTTGTTACATATTTTGATACTTTAGGAAACATTTACTGTATGTCTGCATTTTGTTTGGGGGGCTGGAACGAATTAGGGGATTTACATGGAAAACACATTTCTACTTCCAAAATGTTCTACTTAATTAGAAGGCCCGTTTTTTTCCACTTCTGCAGAGTCGAGACTCAAGTCCCCCTCTTGGGATTCTAAGTTTTAAGAAATTTCTTCCAGAACCAATTAATTTCGTAAGTCGAGGAACCACTGTATCTATTATAATTTGAATGCTAGTTGCATGAACGGAAAAAAAATGTACCGGTAGTTGTAAGTTTCGTTCATGCTACAGTATTACTAAAATTGCCATCAAAGGCAGGTGCATTATCAGAAATTACCCTGAGAAGTGCTGTTAATTGCACTGTATATTTACAAGGCAGTACACGGACAGCACAGAGTGAGGGCATTGTGTGTCACTGCTTCAAATGAATGACTAATAAATTCTATTCTATGGTGCATGTTATCAACAGTGGATTTGAAAAGTACAAACCACAGTTCAAATGCCAACTTTTTGTCAAGAATTTGACCGTGACAAAAATGTGAAAACATTTTCCTCCATTATTGTCACATTTTGCATAACTTGTACAATGCATACATTTCTTTTTGTGGAAGTGAATGCAAAAGTAGCCGATACTATGGTTGCAAAAGTGTGCACACCCGCTTACAACTATTGGCGTTAGCTTCTGTTAAGTGGTACCTTCATGTTCATTGAAGCTGTCAACATGGGGGTACAGGCTACAGTATTTTTGTATGAAAATGAGCCCACTGCATTTTCAACGTAAACATATTTGCACACTTGTTCAGTGAAATGAATTAATTGAATATTGAAGTGTAATTTGGTAAATTTGGTGATGACTCCACAACTGAAATTGACTGCCTTTTTTTGGACTCGCGTGTTTTGCGTGGCACCATTTTACACGGATCACCCGAAGCAGATGTGCAAACCACTCTTCCACCTTCCTTCAAGAATAGTCTTATGTCAGTCAAAAATGTTCTTCGAGACAAGTGATTTCAAAAATCTGTTGCCGTTTATGGCAACTCGCCAGCTGGGGGCTCTGCTTGTTCTAATGAACACCATTATCGTAGCTGTGGTTACCACCTACTATTCAACAAAGGATTGTGTGTTGTAAACTATAGATTGCTCCAACAACTGTGACAAAAATGTCTTCATCCTTTTCCAGTAAACTTTACCACAGGGACCTGTGATGTTTGCGTCATTGTAATAATACATCCATGAAAACAACACAAAAAGTTTTCTCAAGGCACCCATGACAACGCTTGTACTGTATAATAATAATAATAATACATTTTATTTGAAAGCGCTTTTCATCACACTCAAAGACACTTTACAAGAGCTTAAAACACAGGATAAAAATGTGCACTTAAAACAAGCATACATAATTTACAAAAGCACATTTAGATGAACAAAAGGCAAAATGGGTAAAAGGTATTAAAAGCATTGCGGAACAGGTGAGTTTTAAGGGATGATTTGAAGGATTGGAGGTCAGTACAGTTGCGGATGTGTTGTGGTAGAGCGTTCCAGAGGGTGGGGGCGGTGACAGAGAAGGCTCTGTCCCCCCAGGTTTTGAGCTTGGTCACGGGGATGGTGAGGTGGTTTGTGTTTGAGGAGCGGAGATTGCGGCAAGGAGTGTATTGGTAAAGAAGGTCAGAAAGATAGGAGGGGGCCTGATTGTGAAGGGCTTTATAGGTGAGTAGGAGCAGTTTAAATTGAATACGCTGGGGAACGGGGAGCCAGTGGAGGTTTTTAAGGACGGGGGTGATGTGATCACGAGTGCGGGTGTGGGTGAGTAGGCGGGCGGTGGCATTCTGGATGTACTGTAGTTTATTGAGGAGTTTGGAGGTTGTACCGTAGAGAATGCTATTGCAGTAGTCAAGGCGGGAGGTGATGAAGGCGTGGATGAGGGTTTGAGCAGCGTTGAAAGAAAGTGTTTGTCGGAGACGAGAAATGTTTTTGAGGTGGAAGAAAGCAGTTTTGGTGATTTGGGTGATGTGTTGGTCGAAAGAGAGGTTATTATCAAAAAGGACACCAAGGTTGCGACAGGGAGAGGAGGGGGACAGGGTGAAGTTATCTATAGTGAGGGTAAAGTTGGTGGTTGTTTGGGTGAGGGACCGAGGACCGATTATAAGCAGTTGAGATTTAGTACAGTTAAGAGTGAGAAAGTTTGTTTGCAACCAGGATTTGACATCTGAAAGACAGTTAGACAGGTTGGAGTGGGTTGTTGGGGTAAATGATTTGGTGGATATGTACAATTGGACATCATCAGCGTAGCAGTGGAACTGGAGACCATGATGACGAATGATTTGGCCGAGGGGTAAAAGGTAGAGAATGAAGAGAAGAGGACCAAGCACAGAACCCTGGGGGACACCTTGGGACAGTGGGGCAGTGTAGGAAGAGCAGTTGTTTATGTGTATGAATTGTTTCCTGTCTGCGAGATATGAGTGAAGCCAGGTAAAGACTTTGTCGGTGATGTTTAGGGATTGTAGGCGAGAGAGTAGGATGGAATGGTTGATGGTGTCAAAGGCAGCTGTAAGGTCAAGAAGGATGAGGATGGAGAGTAGGCCGGCGTCAGAGGCGAGGAGGAGGTCATTGGTGATTTTAAGGAGGGCTGTTTCAGTGCTGTGTTGTGTGCGGATTCCAGATTGAAATTGTTCAAAAACTTGGTTGTTGTTTAGGTAGGTTTTAATTTGAGATGTGACGGCACGTTCTATGACTTTGGAAAGAACGGGGAGGTTGGAGATGGGTCGAAAGTTGCTCATGATGTCAGGGTTGAGTCCGGGTTTTTTGATGATGGGGGTTATGGCAGCCAGTTTGAGTGAGGAGGGGACATAGGCAAAGTTGAGGGAGGCGTTGACAATGTTCATGACAAGGTGGGAGATGGTGGGAAAGCAGTGCTTGACGAAGGAAGATGGGATGGGATCCAGTGTGCAGGTGGAGGAATTCATTGTTGAAATGATATTGGTGAGTTCGGCTATGGAGACAGGTGTGAATTCAGAGAGAGGTGAAGTAGTTGGAGTGATGGATGCTGGTAGGAAGGGAGGGGGGACAGGTGAGGTGGTGAGTGAACTGTAGAGGATGTCGATTTTGGATTGAAAGTGGGATAGGAATGAATTGCATTTGTCAACGGTGAAAGAGGTTGAAATATTGTCGCTGGGTTTGAGGAGTTTGTTGACGGTGGAGAAGAGAGCCTTTTAGTTGTTGGAGTCGGTGTGGATAAGGTTGGAGTAGTAGGTGGAACGGCTGGAGTTGAGTGCGGTCTTGTATACAATACAATACAATACAATACATGCTGATTTATATAGCGCTTTCACAACAGCGACAGCTGTAACAAAGCGCTTCACAAAACAGTTAACATAAAGTAAAATAATAAACACAACACATAACATAAAACACGAACAGTCGTGCAGTCCTAACCGCTTTTCCGTCACACGCTTTGTTGTTTGAAGCAGTTTGAGATGAAAGAGGAGAGAATCAAAGTGTCCTTTAACCAGTGGATCAGAGACGTCATGCTCAAAATGTGCACACGTCGGCTACAAGCTAAGTTTCAAAGTCAACAAGAAGCTGTAGCATCCATTGACGAAAAAAGAGATTGGTTCACTTCTCCTGTCCCATGGAAATCCATTTCAATTCCAAGCGGCGACTCTCAGTTCCAAATACGCATCGGCGCTCTGCGCCAACGCTCCTCTCTCCTCATCCTCAACTTCAGCAGCCATCCATCCAGCCGCACCAACGCCGACTGTCCGACAGCGCCGACATAGCCACTGAACAAAACGGGGTTGTGAAAAATGCTGCCCATTACAGGCGCAAAAAACACAAGCACCCCAGGTCTGTCCAGCACCGACAGTCAATGGCGCCGACATTCCTCCCAATCAACATCTGTGCTGGTACAGGCGTGCTGCCGAGAAGGCGCAACCACCAAGCACAGATACTTCTCCTTTGACGAATGTCGTGGCCAAAAAACGCTGAAAACAGTCCATATCAGGTCCACACGATGAAACAACAAACAACGTGACAAAACAAAAGACAAAAATACCAAAAAAAGAACAAAAAAGCAAGGCTCTTGAAGAGCACTTGCCGAAGGCTGCCTACTCGGGCGCCATCTTGGAAAAAAGAAAAAAAAACCTGAAGGTATAACTGAAGGTGATCGGTGTAGGCGAGGAGATGAACAGTTAAACCGGATTTTTTATAGAGTCTTTCTAGCTGGCGTTTTCGGGTTTTAAGTTTGCGGAGTTCTGGGGTGTACCAGGGGGCTGAGCGAGTGAAGGAGACAGATTTGGTTTTGATGGGGGCGAGTTGATTAAGACAGGAGGAGAGAGTGCTGTTGTAGTAGTTGGTGAGAACAGTGGGGTCATGGGGCAGTGGAGGAGGTAGTATGGACAAGTGGTTGAGGACGGAGGTAGAGAAGTCAGTTGGGGAAACGGATTTGAGGTTTCTGAATGATATTGTGCGCTTTACCTTGGGAATGGGGGTAGGGAGGTGGAGGTCCAGAGTGATAGCCAGGTGATCGGAAATGTTGAGGTTGGTGCTAGAGAGTTTTTCAATGGTGATACCGGTGGAATAGACCAAGTCCAGAGTGTGACCGTGGGTGTGGGTGGGGAAGTTGACATGTTGAGTGAAGTTAAGGTAGTCCAAAAGGTCAAGAAATTCAGAGGCATGTTTGCAGTTGGTGTTGTCGATGTGGAAGTTAAAGTCGCCAAGGAGCAGAGTGAAAGGTGAGATAGGTGAAAGCTGTGTGACAAAATCGGAAAAGTCTGATAAAAATGATGGGTTGAATTTTGGGGGACGGTAAATGACAGCAATGACCAAGGGGGAGGGACCAGGGAATTTGAAGGTGATGTGTTCAAAGGACTCAGTGGGTGAGGTGGATATAGTGCTGATTTTAAACTCTATTTTATGGACTGATGCCACCCCACCACCTCGGCCGGTGAGGCGGGGCTTGTCGATGTAGGTGTAACCAGGTGGGGTGGCTTGGTTGAGTGAGAAGTAGTCCAGGTGTTTGTGCCAGGTTTCGGTGATAAAGAGGAAATCCAGGTTATTGTCAGTTATGAATTCGTGTAAGACGAGTGCTTTGTTGTTGAGTGAGTGGGTGTTAAATAGAGCCAGTTTGAGGATTTTGTGGTGTGTGGGTGACAGTGAGGATTGGGGGAGTGGGCGGAGGTTGGTATTTGATATTTTAAAATATTTTCTCTTGTTATTATAGTAGTGAGGGTGTCTGGCTGTGATGATGGATTGAATGGGGTAGATGGCAGCAGGATCAGGATGAGACAGTGACAACTGGGGCCTGTAGGGGGGACTATGGCAAGCTGAAGTGGCGGGTGTTGGTAAACTGGAGGAAGGGGAAGGTGCAGGTGTGTGATTTGTGATTAGTCAGCTTGTGGAGTGGTGGACAGCATGCTGGACATTTGCTGCCAGTATTCTGCTGCCTAATTTGTTGGGGTAAAAACTGTCCGCCTTTAAAAGGGATGGACGGCGCCAAAATATATTAAAATTGTCAATGATGTGGGCTTCATTGACAATTATGTGTCCTGCAGGCAGTTTGCAGCCAGGTGTGGAGGCTAAGAATGCGGCTGAAAATGCCCATGCCACGGTGCGGAGAGAGTGGGCCGCTAATGAAAATTGATTTCCCGGTCGAGTTAAGGAACTGAAGAAGTTTGTTGAAGTGACCTTTGGTGATTTCTGACTGCCGGTGGGATGCATCAACGCAGCCAACATGTACAATAATTCGATGGACAGATGGTGGGAGTGGATGAAGCAGGCTGGGGAGTTTTGCGAGGATGATGGGAACAGTGACTCCGGGGAAGCAGTGTGTTGTTGCGTTGAAGAATCGGAGGTTTCGGGTTATGGAGTCGCCAACAATCAGGGTGGTCGGAGGAAAAAGGGGGCGAGGTGGACAGGCAGGGGTGGAGAGTGGATCCTGGCGCAGGTTCAGTCTGTGGCGGTGAAGTGGAGGGGGAAGTGTGCGGGAGCAGACCAGGGACAGTGCGCTGCGGGGCCGGAGTGAACTGAGGGATAGAACGGCGGTGAGCAATGGAGGAGAAAGGGTGGACAGGATTTTCTGAACCCAGGCTCGTGGGGGGTGGAGCTGGACATGGACCTGGGCTTGGGCTTGGCACCCAGTCGTGCCCAGGTGTCATCTGGATCGGCGAGTAGCAGGGAGTCTTCAGGTGCGGGATCAGGAGTGGTGGCCTTGTCAACTGTGGGAGAAGCAGGTTTGGCGGCAGCAGCTGTGTCGGTGAAAGATGGAGACTGGTTGTCCAGGACCGAAGATGATTGTATCCATCTGCAGCTCAGCATCTCGGATATGGTGAAGTGTGGAGATTCTCTGCTCCAGTTCAGCAATCTTCTCGGCAAGGCGGATGCAGCTGCTGCAGCCGGACGGAGAGGCAAGAGGAGGCATGTGTAGAGTATGGTGTAGGTCGACTGGTGTTTTGGCTAGCAGCAGGTGGTTTAGCTAGCAGTGGGTGGTCTGGCTAGCAGCGGGTGGTTTGGCTAGCAGCGGGTGGGGGGGCTTGGCTAGCAGCAGGTTTAGCATGCAGCAGATCGTTTGGCGAGCAGTAGGTCGTTTGGCTTCCACCGTTGAGCAAGTTGGTTCGTGCTCTCTCTCGCCGTTCGCCGTCGTTCGGTGGCTCGCTAGCTGGTGCTCTCCCTCGCCGACTCGCCGTCGCCCGGTAGCTCGCCAGCTGGTGCTCCCCCTCGTTGTTCGCCGTCGCTCGGCAGCTCGTTAGCTGGTGCTGTCTCCCGCCGACGATCAACTACGACGATATTTCTTCATGACACATCTAGGTTTATCATTGGGCACCATAAAAATATGTTCTTACCTAAATGCCAAAGATCTATCATGTTTGTCCATGCACTTTTGTGATGATATACATGTGTCGCTTTGTGCGATCGGGTTCGTTTAATAATACAACTCCTGGTAAGAGTAGAGGTTCTTTATTTCGACTGCCGTCTTGCTGGTCAGAGGGAGAAAGCAATCACCATCTCTAGACTCTCGTACGACTCTGACTAATGGCTGTGCATGCTCTGTGTGTGCTCTGTAAGCAGGCATAGCTAATCGAACAAGCAAATACGGTTTGCTCACATCATTACAATACAAAGTATGTTTAAAAAAATAGAGACCATGGTGACCCCAATTAGGACGAATCACTATAATATTCTTTCTCTGGAGACTTTATCTTTGGAGCGTTGTCCATATTGTAATATGTGTTTCTTGTTATTGTGTGTTTGAGGGCTGGGTTAGTTGAGTAGGGGGTGAGGTTATAGAGAGGGGACGAGCCAGATTGGGGGAATATCGGCTCCGGCGGTCAGTCTGAGTGTACTGAGGAATGCATAGGCGTGAGTTGTTGGCAGGTATTAGTACGTTTGTTGTTGTACTAACAATGTCCACCAGATGTCACCAAAGGGAACGGATCCAGTCACAAAGATAACTTCTATTTTCACCTTGCTTGCTCGATAGCATTTATAATTAGGGAGATGACATTCTTTATTCATATGGTAACTGCTTTAGTCACATTTCATATATCCATCCATCCATCCATTTTCAACACCGCTTATCCTGAACAGGGTCACGGGGAATTGCTGGAGCCTATCCCAGTTGACATTGGGCGGAAGGCAGACAACACCCTGAACTGGTCACCAGTCAATCGCCGGGCACATGCAGAGACTAACGAACATTCACCCACAATGAGTGGGAACCGCTCACAAGCTGCCCGCACACAATTCCGGCATGTGTACCACTACACCAGCAGCGACTTGGGCATTTCACATATATCCATCCATTTTCTGATCAGCTTATCCTCATGGGGGTTGCAGGGCGTGCTGGAGCCGATCCCAGCTGTCTTCGGGCAGAGGGCGGGGTACACCCTGAACTGGTTGCCAGTCAATACATTTATTTACATAGCCCTTCATCACAAACAGTCTCAAAGGGCTTAAAATGCCCACAGTTAACAAATATGAACAATATTCCCTGACCTTAACCCCAAAAAGGGCAAGAAAAAAAATATAAACCTTGAGAAAGGGCCACAGATGGAAGAATCCTCTATCCAGGATGACCAGGGTGCAAAGGATGCAGAGTGGGCAACATTTTGGACAATATTTTACGATACAATGTTGGTTAGAATGATATAAAAGTACATTTAATAAGATGAAAATGCTGCAGGGAGACGCCTTCTTGTGGCACATGACAACCTCTCTTTACACCACTACCCAGACTACTTCATTGTGTGGCATTCGTAACCTACTAATTTTACATGCTGGTACAATACAAACTCCTTTTTTTTTTTTTTACATTGTCTTGGTCTTTGATCTTTGATCCATGCCTCTGTTTTCTCTACATTTTTTTGCTCTGCAACCTTTTCAGTTTTTGATGTAATCTACATAATGCTTATAAATGTGATACGACAAATATCTAAAACAATATGATATGGCAAAAAAAAAATTGTGGATTTTTTATAAGGGTTAATGAACACCTCAGTTCCCAATAATCAGATTTTTCTGGCTATTCCTTGATGGGTCAGGCATTACAGGGTTAAGTACTGCATATGCAAAAACATGAACAAAATGGACAATGCATTAGTCTATAGAAGCACACACACACACACAGTTAATGACATTAACATGCTGACGACGGAGCAATTTTTAATTTTTTTTGCTGAACCGAGCTCAATGAGCACTGAAGGAAGTGGAACATTCTAGACAAAGATGAGATCTGCATTTGTTTTGACATTGCACCAAATCCACATTAACAAGAATATAAAAATGATTCCTTTAAAATTATTAGATTAAAGAAAGTCACAATGCAATCCATTTTTTTTTCACACAAATCCTGAACATAAAATGCCTGCATTAACATGATAGATCTCGGGTATTTGTGGTAATAAGCTAAATGTTTTGGTGCAAAATGACACACCCGGAATGGGTGAGGCATGCAAGATTTGTAATGAAGAAATCATTTTGTAGTCGATATAAGCATTGTCATGGGTGACGTGCCATCACTTTAGACCTTAGAGTTTCTTTTCAAATGGATGGATAACAATGAGACAAATGTCACGCATCCCAGTCGATCGATGTTTTCTGTAAATGGATGTATAGATTTTACATTAAAGTTGTTTGGTCTATAGTTGTTTATTTTGAATGTAAATTTTTGTCATGTCTGTCTGTTTGAGTGAAGGGCGTTTCCCTCCAGCAGGCACACCTGCTCCGTGTTTACCAATCGAGCCTGCCATGTACTTAACAACTGCCGAGTTGCACAGTCTCTTGTCAGATTATTGCCCTTGCTTGCTGTTGTGCCTCAAGTGTTGTATTCCAGACCTCTCGATATCTTTCATAGTCGCTCTCATTTTGTTTTTCCCCAGTTGGGTTTTTTTTTTCAGTTTTTCCAAGCCCTCCTGGGGTTTTATGTCAGGGGAATGTCGTTAGTATTTGTGAACTTTGGGCATGTGAGGCCTTTTCAGACTGTTGGTGATGAAGGATTCTGTAAATAAATGTGACGTGACTTGACTTAACTTCACTGACCACTGCTCTTACTTTTTTTATTTTTATTTTTTTAATGGCAGCGGTTCCCAACCTTTTTAGCCCCATGGGCCGGTTTAATGTTAGACAATAATTTCAGGGACTGGCCTTAAAGGGGTGATGGACAAATACAACAAAATAATATTTGGTATTTTTGAAACATAATAATAAACATGAATAACAAACTAATAATACAAATAAATAAATAGATAAATAAACATGAGGAACTCCTATCTGGCCGCAACACTCTCTGGTCGCTATGGTTACATTTAAACGTGCCTTCAAAATAAAATACACCGCAAATACAAAGTGCATGCAAAATACGACTCACCATCGCCGCATATTATGCAGAGTGGGCTTGGAATCTCCTGTTGAGATAAATCCGCATTTTGAGTAGGACTCCTGATACTATGAAATGTAGCCTTCATTTTCTTGAAAGTCGTTGGCCCTTCTTCTGTCTCCTGGCTGAGCCTTTTCCCCTTCCCAAAGAAACTTTCCAAAAATGTTTGTTTTTTACTCATTTTGCTAGCTCCTGGGTTTCATTTTAGCGTTAATCAATCACGTGACCGAGAAGTGCCGCCTTGACCTGTGTCAAAGGTGACACACTGTAGACGCATGTAACAATACAATGCAATACATCCTGATTTATATAGCGCTTTCACTACAGCTGTAGGCAAAACAAAGTGCTTAACAAAACAGTTAACATAAAGCAAAATAATAAACACAACACACAACATAAAACAGAGAATCCGGTAATTTTTCAAAATAAAACATCTTTCAGATATTGAAATAAATAAAATGGAAGTAATGTAAGTTCTTTTTTCTTTCAGTGCGGTCCAGTACCAAATTACTCACAGTACCGGTCTGCGGCCCTGGGGTTAGGGACCACTGCTTTATGACATAGAACAGTTTTTCATAAACATTTTTACTGTTTTACTGTCTTATACACACACACACACGCACACACACCTCCTCCACCTGCTTGGGTAACATCAAGCTCTCCAACATCGAGCGGGACATCGACTCCTGACATCCGACAGCAATGACATGGGAACGTCATTCGGACCAGGTAAGTGTGGGCGAATGAAATCTAGGTGATGATGACAACCAAAGGGATTGAATTATGTGCAGGACAGCTCCAAATAGCCTTGGACTCCCACAGGCAAAGAACCACTTGGAAGAGGCAGCTCTAAAGACGGGCACGGCCAAATACCTGAGAGTGAGACCGATCTTGACGAGTCAGCTGAATGGGGAGAATAAGATCAAAGCCATATAATACGCTCTGCCAGTAATAAGATACCCCACTGGCATAATATCCTGGCCAGTATGAGAGATGCAAGCTACTGATATCAAGCCAAGAAAGCTCCTTAACAAAGGCGCCACAACGTTTCAGTGAGCACAGGTGGACAGTTTTAAAACGAACCAATGCTGTATAAAAGGTTAGTCACTATTAGATTTGATGTATTATATTCGTCTTTTTTAGTACACAAACACAGGAAGTATGTCGACAAAAGAACACACAAAATGTGTACACGTCGTTATCTAGTGTACACAAAACTGCTTGCAAAAAAAGGTCAATGTTTGACCATAGCCTTTCCTTCTGCCAGCCTCTATAAGATAAACTAAAACACTTTTTTGAGGGAGAGAGAGAGACCGTCATAGGTGTGAAACACTCCATCATATCCCTGCTGGTTTTTTTTAAATTGTATGATATACAATGACAATAAAGGCAATTCTGTTTCTGATTCTGCTCTGTTCAAACTGAATAGTGTTTTAGTATCCTGAAAGACAGTGGAGGAAGGGATTGGTGCTGCAGGAGTGTTCGGGTTCAGGTTAGAGTGGGCGAAAAGGGTGAACAAGATTTTCATCAAGCACAGCACTCATTATTTCTGAATTATTTTGTTATATGAGCTCAACAATCCCTTTTAATTTGCAACTTGCATTGCCGCAATTTAATCACAAATATTCTACAATATGGCATGTTAATATATCTGTTTGATATTATTGTCTCATAACTGAACGGTTGATGTTCATTCATTAAATATGAGACTCCCATTGAGTAATTTCATGGATGATTGATGTAATGTAAATAAAGGGGTTTTTTTTTGTTCTTGTTTTTAACCAGGATTTTCAAGGACAGTATTTTACTCATTTGCAGCTGTTGACAGGCAGCTACAGTATATCTTTGCATAAAAGTGGTAGGGCTGGCACCCTGCGAGTTACCGGTCAATCGCAAATGATACGATGGGCACCCCTGAAATAGAGTCTACCGTATTTTCACGACTATAAGGCGCCATTAAAAGTCTTAAATTTTCTCCAAAATGGACAGGACGCCTTATGATGCGGAGCGTCTTGTGTATGCGCTGAGTTCCAAAACCTGACACGCTGTTTATATAGAGAAAAGGCGGAAGTGACTGTGGACAGGCATGCGGCAAAGAAGTCGGCCAATCAGTGAAGGGTGGGCGTGTATATATACATATATGGAGAGAGAGAGAAAAGGCAGACGTGAGTGACGACAGGCATGCGGGGAAGAAGTCCGCCAATGAGTGAAGGGTGGGCGTGTAAGTGGACGCTAAAGGGACGCCACAAGCAGGTGCCAACACCTGTATAGAGTGTGGCTATGTGCATTGTTGCAAAACAACTTCGGTTTTGGTTTCTAAGAACCCCCGAAAATAAATTCTACAAAGAGACACGCCTACGAAGCTCAGTTCAAACTTCAAGCCATCGGTTATGCTTTTGGCATGCGTGCCCATCTCACAGCAGCGGTGAAAAACCAAGTCAAGCAAATGAACTCTGAGCTTGCCGTTATTCCCGGAGGCTTGACTAAAGAACTCCAACCGCTGGACATCGGCATCAACCGGGCGTTCAAAGTAAAGTTGCGAACGGTATGGGAACAATGAATGATCGATGGCAAACACAACTTTACAAAGAGTGAGAGGCAGCGCCGGGCGAGTTACGCCACAATTTGCGAATGGATTATGGCTGCTTGGACGAACGTGTCTGCTTGCACTGTTGTTCGAGTTTTTGGCACATGGCAATGAGAGTGACTGACAACGAGAGGGAACACGGTGTTTTTGATGGATTACCGGTACTTGCACAATTGTTCAATTCTGATACAGAGGATGAGGACTTTGATGGATTTCTGGGTGATGATTGATCGAAAAACGTGAGTACATTGTACGATGGTTAAATAAAATACAACGGAACTCAGTTTTGCTTCCGTTGCCTTTTTAAAAACGTGTTTTTAGCTTGTATCTGTATGTCTTGGCATGCTACCATATGCTTCAAGCTAACGTGTTTTTAGCGTGCGCGCATGCATGCCGTATGTTTAAGCTGGCGTATGTTTTACCACTTTAAAATTGCGCCCAATAATACAGTGCGTTTTGTCTATGTGTAAAATACAGAAATAGCACCCATTAATGAGACTGCGCCCAACCATACGGTGCGCCGAATGGTCGTGAAAATACGGTACTTATCCAGTTTTACAGTGCACAGGTAATTTTATAATTGAGGCATTCATAACATTAAATATAAAGGGAAGACCGTGGGTTTTTTTTCTATAACTAAATATAGTTATCCAAATTCAACAACAACTAACTTCATCACTTGACCTTTACATTAAATTCTATTTTGTTTTTCACATTGTTGAACCTTGTGGAATTAATTGAAGCATAATTACAAACTTTAAAAAGTAAATTCAATTTGACCTCATTTGAAACACATATTTCCGTAATGGTCACAAATTAAATTTGGGCTAATCTTCTATTTTTGTTATGATTTTGTTTTTTGTGTAGATTACATTTGGTTTTGTTGCCTCTTGTGCCTTTTTCTTTTGTCTCCACCTGCTCTTGTCATCCGGGTCCCTTGTGTGAACCAATCAGCTCCCACGACCTTTTGTTTGTTGTCCAGACGTTTCTTGTTGTCTCTTCACTCTGCTTGGATTTTGTTTTTTTGGATTTTGTCAATCTTTGTCCAATCACTATATGTTCCTGTCATAGGGTTGTTGTTTTGTTGTTGTTGTTGTTGTTACTTTGGCTTAATGTGGTTTTCAGGACTTTGCTGGTGTGTTTGGGTTACTTTTTCCAGTGTACTCCTGCAAGTATTTTTTGTCAATATATTTTGTTCAGTCCACCCTGCTCCTCTTGCCTCCCTGATTTTTGGGTCTTTTACACACACAACACGACAATCTTGGATGTATATTTTTATTTCTGACCGACTCCAAAGAAGTATCGTGCCTCACAAGTCATGCACGTCACGGTTCTCTCTCTCTCTCTCTCTCTTCAGTTTTGTAATTTTGTTTCGTTTTTGCAGAAAACAGCGGCGAATTACATTACAACATTACATCGCCGAATCCCACTTCAATTCATATTTCATCTCTCCGAATGCGATTCAGACACAGACGGAAAAGAATCTACAACGGTTATCATCATGATCTTGGTTGGCAATTTGACTCATTTGATCCAATAATCTGAATTCCAACAGTCTGTGAGCCAATAACCTTGCGCAGTGGCAATGCAATTGATTCATAAACCCAGCTTCTCATATCCAGCCTATATTTCGACCTCATCTCTCTCACGCAAACACGGCACAGCACACAGGCGCCAGCGCAGACTCCTCCTTCACAACCTCTCTCTCCTCTTCGTCTCCGTGACACCTTGCAAAGATGCCTTTGCGGAGACTAAACGCACAGCGGGGATCGGCAGTGAATAGGACAGGCTATTAGCAGAATCAGCACCCCTCCACCACCACCACCACTCGGGCGCACCGACCGAAGCATGCCCGATCGCAGCCATGACTTGCTCGGCGTCAGATAGCGAGAAGATCGTGATCAACTGCGGCGGGATCCGACACGAGACCTACCGGAGCACCCTGAAGACGCTGCCGGGCACGCGTTTGTCCTGGTTGACGGAGCCCGACGCCTACAGCAACTTCGACTACGATCCCAAGTCGGACGAGTTCTTCTTTGACCGCCACCCCGCCACTTTTGCCTTCATCCTCAACTACTACCGCACCGGCAAACTTCATTGTCCAAACGATGTTTGCGGGCCGCTCTTCGAGGAAGAACTCGCCTTCTGGGGCATCGATGAGACGGACGTGGAGGCATGCTGCTGGATGAATTATCGGCAGCACCGCGACGCAGAGGAAGCTCTGGACAGCTTCGAGACCCCCGAGCCAGACGCGCCCGAGGAAGATCCGGCTCTTACCGGTGGAGCGGACGGTGACCTGAAGCGGCTGTGCATGCAGGAAGACGGTCGCAGGGCGACGTGGTGGGAGGTGTGGCAGCCCAAGATGTGGGCGCTCTTTGAGGACCCGTACTCATCCAAATACGCCCGGGTGAGTGCTCGAAATATCTTTACACGCACGTTTCTCTGCATTGGTCACTCAAGTATTGACATTGCGCATTGCTGCGGGAAGAGTTTCCTCAAACCTGCATTGGCAAGAAAAATGATGGCAGGTTCAGCATGCACAAAGATTTGCACTTGAGTGCAAAAAGTTGACGCAACAAAAGTTGAACAGCAAGGTCGCACGATCAAAACATACAAGAGAAGTGTCCATTATACTCGATGCTATGTGCTAGAGATGGATACCCCATAGCTATAATCTGGCATTTTTGCAAAAAAATGTTCATTTAAAATCGCTCTTCCTTGTAAAATAAACAAGTTAGGGAAAATGTTAAGCGTCATGCTGATCATATGCATGGTTCCCGCAAAATCCCTCAATGGCTCTTATGTGTGAAGTATGTTGCCCGGGACACAGTTGTGATAAATGAATCTCCAATTTAGGTCCAGTCAGTGACTGTGGGTCTGTGTGTTGTGTTGGACTGTATAACACAACACTCGAGTGTGTTTTCCTAATTTTGATTTATAATACTGTACTTTATTGACTGAATGACGGCCTGTCACTAATCATCGCAGACATCGGCGCATTTGACAATTCGCCATAACTCCTGTACCCGCACAGCCGATTTTAAGAGTCCCCCCGCCTCCAGGAATCTGCAGAGAAAAAGTGTTTCGCGGAGAACAATTCTGATTCTGCGGAGAGCAGTTCTTGATTCCGCCTCTAGAAAGTTGATTTTCCGCGAGCATGAAAAAAACAATGCAAAGCAAATTGATTTCATTATGAAATAAGATTTATTTATTTCTTTGTGTGTGTGTGGGGGGGAGGGGGGTCTATTTGCATTGTGGTTATAAAACAATCATGAATAAATATCAGGATTGTCTTTGTCCCTTTTGGGCATATTTATTTAATAATAATAACAACACTACTAATCAAGACATTTTTCCAAAGTATGGCTTTGAACAAGTGATATTTGTGCAAAGATTTAAACAAAGTGTAAACTATCCACTTGACTTGGATATCGGGAACAGACTGATAGGAAATACTGTCATAGTACAGTAATTCAGCCACGCAGATGGTCATTTATTGTGCGCAAATGTGTGACGTCATCTTTACGAGCATTCATGAAATGGGATTGAAAAAGTTTCGTCTCATTACCCCAAAATATTTCTACCTGTTCCCGCATCGCTCATCTGTAGATATGAGATGAACCATACGCTGAACCATATTTACTTCCTTAAACACTGCCGCGTGACGTCATGTTTTGCGCGTGTCACTTGACGTGCTTTGTGTATATGCGTGTCACATCACGGATGCGTTCCCTTCACATTTGTCTTTACAGTGTGAACGAGTACAAAAAGGGTCGCATTTAAGGAAAAAAAAAGCGAATTGGGAGGCAGTGTGAATGCAGTTTTAGATCTAGCTGCTGGGATTAAAATTAACATGTAAATGCAATATTCAGCTTTGAAGTCCCGGTAAATTCCACCATCGCAGAATCGCGTATTCCTGAGGGGACTATTTGAAGTCGACATAAAGGACCAGCATATGCCCTTGAAATCAATGTGTGTATGCCCCCAGCTGTCAAGTTTCTGCATGATCGGGATAATTATACGGGACCATAGTCTGCATTTTTTATTTCAAAAACGTCATCAGTAGGACAGAAAATGGATCCTTTTGAAACTTACAATGATGCCACACATTGTGTGACACACTCACCTGACTTTGTTCCAGGCAGTGGGGTTCCGCTTCCACTCAGTGACTGTGTGAATGGTTGTCTGTCTCGAAAAGTGCCCCGTGATTTTTTGGCGAACAGTCCTGCAAGGAGCCTGCCTTTTGCATGAAGTCAGCTGGAATATGCTTAACCTCACCACAACCCTTAACAGGATTAGTGGTATAGAATATAGATGATGGATGCATTTTTCAGTACAGATTGTACCAGGGACAGTGGGACAACCCTCCTCCCTATTTTCCCCATACATTGCAGTCATTGAGCCTACAAGGCAAACGTTGGGCTACGACTAACGATGCGGAGTTGGATGCATGATGGATGAAAATGCGGAATTTCCACCGCCGCGTCAGGATTTTAATCACCGGATCACCAACTCAGCAAGGCGGAAGACTCTCACAAGTCCAACAAAGATATCATGCTATCTGACACTCTTACTTGAACACGCTGTCACGGTGGACAGAATCTTGCTCCTTCCACTCGCTGTTTTTCAATTGGCGTTCTTGTCCATTCTTATGTCCTTCTGATCTTGGGAAATATCATCAGGCATGACCTAAGCACTGATACAACTGAAGCTATGAATAAATCAAGACTGCATGGCATACTCAGATGTTGTTCTTGTCTGCTATCTTAAACCAAGGAATCCATCGGTTGGTGACCCGTGACGACTTGGCAGGAAAAATATCCTAAAATGCCTTTTGTGTTGTGATCAAAATGGTTGAGGAGAGGACTCGCGTTTGTCAGTTTTTTCCTCCCTTGTATCATTTAGTGAACTTGTCAAAGTACATGACATTCACGTTGTTAAGGCTAGCAGATACAATACAATACATCTTTATTTATACAGTGCTTTCACAACAGCTGCAGCTATAACAAAGCGCTTTCCATAACAGTTAACATAATATACCACAACACAAAACACGGGCAGTCCTGCAATCTTAATCTTTTTTTGTTTGTTTGTTTGTTTATTACAACAGCCCCCTGACTGACATCTCGCCCTACGAATAGAAACGTGTGTTGCAGGCTATGACGCACATATCCGTTGACGAATTGCTGACATTTAATATTTATTCGACACATTTTTACAGCATCAGAGATGCGAGGCAAGATGAACAAAGCATGGGACGCACTTTCGCAGCGTGCTGACTATCGTAGCTCACGTGTACCGTTTAAAAATGCTTCTCTTGGCCATCCAGATTCCCATTCTTAGCAAGTACCCTCGGTGAATTGTACATGAAAGGCAGCTGGTGGGGTTTTTTTTTTGGGGGGGGGGTTGTTTTTGTTTTTTTACAACAGCCCACTGACTGACATCCCGCCCTGCTAATAGAAACATGTGTCGCAGGCTGTGACGCAAATATTCGTTGACGAAATTAAGATTAAGATTAAGATATCCTTTATTTGTCCCGCAATGGGGAAATTACAATCAGAATTCAGAAAGGAAAAACGCTGGGTAGGGAGAGGGAAAAAAAAAAATGTTGACATTTAATATTTATTCGACACATTTTCGGAAAACGTTAATAATGTTTGTGCCATGTTTGTCCTCTGACAGAAAACCATATTAAAACAAACAAAAAAATATATATTTCCTCCCATCTTTTTTTCATTTTCAAAAATGTTTGAAAAAGCTCTAGGGAGCCACTGAGGGGCGCTAAAGAGCCGCATGCGGCTCGAGAGCCGCGTGTTGCCGACCCCCGGCCTAACTAGATGGGTACCAACTAACGGACTTGAGGACCGGTGAAATTTATGGTACTGTCAGAGATTTTCTCAGACAAAATTAAAGAAATGACTCGGCACACAGGAAAATTGTCTTCAATATCGGCGGAAGCGGATCTCTGAGAGCGAACGACGGTTAGTTGCTCCGCGATCACACTGGAGCTCCCTTCCCGCCAATTCAGACTTTTATTGTAACATACAAGGAAAACACTGCCCCCGATATTTGCATACCGCACCCACGGTCCGGCCCCTCGGTAGTGATTGGTTACCTGTTTTAAACATTGAACCACCAGTACGTTGGCGCCTTTTCTGTCTGGTCTACATCAAATTAACATGTTGCAGACTTTGCGGATGGCCAACGTCGCCTGGGCGCGACGGGTGTTCTCAACTCGTCTTTTGTTGTTCAACCGCTGTTCCCGAATTATTTATTCCCCTTTTGTGACCGAGTTTCTCCCTCTCCCCCGTGATCGCCCACCTGCATTGACGTGCTAATTGTGGACTTCAACAGCCCTCCGGATGCGCAGGCATTTGGGGGTGCTGGATACGCACCCAAACGTTTCGATGTGTCCAAATTAAAATGAAACTTTAAACATGATACAATTTTGCTCATAGATTCCTCTAACAGGTACCCAGACCACTGACAGACGATTAATGATGGAGTGGCAAAATTTCGCAAAATGCCGACCTCTACATAAGAGGGTAAGCCGTTGTATCCCCAGACATTTTGTGCAAAAAGCCCATTATGACTGAAAATTTGAGTCCAATAATGTATTGGTACATTCGTCTACCCTGAGTGCATTTGATTGTTTTTTCTGCCTCTGTATGTGCCCTGCGACTGACTGGTGACCTGTTCCGGGTGTACAATAGTCCGCTTTTTACCCAAAGTAAATTTAGTTACGCTAGACACCCCCATGACCCTCAAAAGGATAAGCGGTGTAGAGAATTGAATACATGTTATTTCAATCAAATCACTTTAGTCATGATAACACCTTTTCCCACATCAAGTGTGTTTTTGTGAACTTTTTTATTTTTTAATTAAAATATCATGGTGAAGGCAGAATACTTTGGGCTGTTTTTCTTGAGCCTTGTCATGGTTTTGCTGTGTCTGTCTTTTTGTTTTCAGCCCCAGCTGGTGCTGTGGGCGTGCCTCTTCAGCGGCGCACCTGTTCCGCGTTTACCAATCAAGCCTGCCGTGTATTTAAGGGCTGCCTAGTCACTGTTGGATTATAGACCTTGCTCGCTGTTGGGCTTCAAATGTTGTATTCACGACCTCTCGATATCAGTCACTCTTATTTTCTCATGGAACTTTGTAATTTCATTCTTCCTTTTTATTCATCTTTGGCGTTATTGGAGTTTTGATAGTTTGTTTGTGTCTTCTCAGTGTTCTCTTTGTACCTTGCCTTTGCAAGCGCGTTTTGTTTTATGCATTGTTTTTTGTTTTTGTTTTTTGCTCCTTGTGATTTCAATTTGTACTTTGTCGCTGTGCTTTTTCTGTAATATTTTTGTTTTCACACTTTGTCTCAGCCTGCATTTCTGGAATCCAAAGCAATATACAGTTCAGAACCCAACAAGCTTGAACTCGGGCCAAAGTGTAAGTGGAGGCATTCGAACAATGGAGTGTAGACTTTTTATATTCCCCGTTAGTTTAAGGGCCAGTTCTATGGGCTTCATCATGTTTCTCCTCTTCTCCGTCACTGGGACTCCTATAAATAAGACAAAAAAAAGCAAATGATAACTTGTGGAATAATTCCGTCAGATGCTCTTTGATCTGAAGTCTTGTGGGATGTTATTCATGATGGTGGGTTGACCTCTACTACTTTTAGTGCAATTCTTTAAAGAATATGCATCCAAATTCTGGTCTGTTTCAAAATTTGAACGGCACTTTACGACACTTGATCATACTGTAATAGTGATCTTTATTGGTAATGTGCACGAAATCTGATCACTTCATTTGATCCATCACAGTAGTGGATAGAGCAAATGCGTGCGCACACACACACACACACACATGCGCACACACACACACACACACACACACACACACACAGCTTATTTAAGCGCTGAGGAGCAGTTAAGGTTTCTGTGTCTTGCGCAGGGACACCACATCCGCATCTACGGGGATGATGGGAGTAGATGGTGACAGTGGCTCTCTGTAGTGGAAGGTGACAATCTTAAACTCTTGGCCATGGCTGCTGTGGCATTCAATATTGTTTTGTTTTTGGGGGGGGGGGTTTTTGTACCTTGTTTGTATCTTTTTCCCTAAATGGAGCCATTAAATAATCAACATTCGGCTGGTAATTAGCATGACATCATGAGCTGCGATGTTTGCTCAAGGTTGGCCATAAATTCAGGCACCCCTGGTCCTAATCAGCCAAATCCTGCCTTCTGACTCATGATATACAAAATCCACCAAGTCAGAAAATGATATGACAGCTAATTGAATGATGGGAAACCCAAAAGCGATGACAGTAAAAAAAACAAAAAGTAATTGAATGGTACGTGAAGGGGAGTGTCAACATAAAAACAGAGGTGACTTTGAAGGTAGTGCAGTCTACATTGTGATTGCCAGTACAGTAGCAAAACGATAGCTTGGGAAGATGGAGGGGAGGGTGCCAGTGCAGCAGCATCTGCAGTAACAGCCGCAGCACTTCAGGTTTGGCAGCACCTTACTTTCACCCGATTAGCTCAATTGATGGCCGAGGGAATTTTGAAAGACGACATGAGAATATTAAGGAGCATGGCACCACTTGTTCAATGCATTCATGTGACAAGCAGTTTTTTTTAATCACCTGCAAAATTAAATTTGGGGGTTCCCCCAATGCTTTTAAAATGTGTATACCACTCGGTAAATTCTTAGTCATACCCGCTGACAGCATTAGCTGTTTTAAAAACATTTGTTTGCTGAGTACTGCAGGATTGCAGATTATTCCTATTCGGATCCCCCAAAGTCTCCCCGTCTACTCTTTAGTCATCCATTATCTGCTACGTGCCCCCCTGCACCCCGCCCCCATTTCACCCCTCCTCCCATTCATTGGTGGATGTCATCCAGCTGACTGCTTGTGCTATGGCATAACACTGCAGTGCCTGTAGTAGCTGACTGCGCTGTACTCTGCAGCACAGGACAGAGCCACACAATGAGAAAAGGGGTGTTTTTGGTCTGCGGGAGGTGGGGGTGGATGAGAAGGCACAAAGAGGACGGAACAGTTGTAGAGGATGAGGGACAGGATAGGGGTCATTTTCCACCCCACCACCACACCCCCCAGTCCCCATTTCTTTTTTTTGCTGAGCTCGGCATGCTGGCTTACTCGTACCCCTTTATCGATCCGGTTGTACGTCTCAGCACGTCTTATTCAGCCGGATGTCTCAGCTGATTGGTGTTCCTTTGTAAGCAAAGCCTTTTCATAAGCACATTCCCCCCGTCACTTTCTCAGCCTCTCACCTCTCCTTCCAATAAGGTGATTGGGGTGCTAATAACCAGTTCCTGAGGGAAAGCTCGGTTAATGTGCCCAAGTTGCAAAAAGGTCTGAAATTAGTTGAAGTGATATTCATTCGGGGTGTAACAATAGATCTATTTAATCGATGGGTCTGCCGTGTGATCCAGCTACATCGATCATGGCTGGACTGTGTATATTAGGGATGTCAAGAATAACAGTTGATTCATTTATTGTTTAAGTTACTGTATTGAGGGCCTTGGTTACAAGGAAATACTGACAGTATCACTGTTATTTATTACAAATGGGAATTTGAAATTTCGGTTGAGATTTTAAATTTTGGTCGAGATTTTAGCAAGCATCACGAAAGTTGCCATCTTTGATTTGCTTTCGCGGGCCACATAAAACGATGTGGCAGGCCAGATCTGGCCCACGGGCCTTGAGTTTGACACCAGTGGTGTATATCGATTCTGGTCACAGATCGTTTTTATGCTATTGATCAGTTGAATAACAAATGAACAAAATAATGTTATACTCAAAATTCCTAACATCCTTTTAATTTTTAAATTCATGTTTGAAAGTTATTTTTGAATAAACTATTATTCGTTTTCCGCTGGTGCACATCATCTCCAGTCAACAACGGGATCACTTACGCAACACCGATCATAATAGATCAAGATAGATTGTGGCGGCAAGGAAGGAGATTTATAAGACGCCTTGGAGGAGATTGTCTTGACAAGACGGTTGGCTTGTGTAGCCTTTGCAAATGCTGAGTGACGTGACGGGAACGCGCCAATTTGTCGACGCATCTCGACCGTACCCATTGGATCAAACAGCAACAAACCTGAAGGAAGGAATCAGCGGCGGCTACCGTGCAAGGTCATGCGGCAGACCAAAACTCATGCTGTCATTGGTCGACGTCGCGCCGGGAACCAATTATGCGTACAGGCATGTACAAAACCTCTGAGTCATTCTGCATTTTTTTTCCTGATGCAGTACTTTGGAAAAAAACGCGATGTACTGAAGCTGCGATAAATGAGCGCGATATCGCGAGGGATCACTGTATATGTTTTTGGGGGATACCTTTCATTAGTATCGGTTGATTTGCAGAAAAGCCTTATATCATACGTATCCTGACAACCCGATATCATTCACATTAATAAAAGACATACTGACCAATGAACAAATGAAACACAACTCGAAAGTTGGTTTTTTTTCCCTTGTTTTGTTTGTTTTATATCAATAACAATTTACAGTTAAACATTGATCTGAGTACTGAACAAAGACTTTTAACTAACTTTTAAATTTGAAAATCAGACTGAACATATTTTAAGTATTGTATTGTCAGCTCTTTGTTCATTGAGACAGCTGTATAAATTAACAGTCATCCAGTCTGAAAGGGGACATTTACATTGGGGCCATTTACGCACTGTGATTATAACAAGGTTTATAAAACGGTCATTCCAAGGAGTGAAATACATTTGAGAATGACATTTCTTTCTCTTTAAAGTGCTCTCCCCTCTCATGCAATGGACTATTCTATAATCTTCTCACTGCGCACGTGCAGACTTCAGAAGAAGAGTGGAGCAAAGCTAATTGATGAACATGTTAATGCATCGTGAGGAAAATAAAGCTGAGTTATCAAAGAGGAGCGGAGTACAGGAGACGGCGCGAAGAAAACAAACTATTTTGATTAAACGTTTCAACCCTTTCATAGTCTTTCCTTTTTTGGGGGATTTTTGTAGATGGGCACAGGTAGAAGGAGCGCTTGCGCCGTTGTCGGAGGCAACACAGACGACTTGTTTGCCATCCATTCGAAGTGGCTCCCCTTGTTCCCTTTAAATTCAGCGCATCAGTGGCGTGCGATCCACATGGCAAAAGGACTCGCAAGAGTCCATGCAGGAAATTGGTGCATGCAAACTACATTTAAAAGGGACTGCAAGAAGATCTCTGCTTGCGGATCATGTGAAGTTGGCTGCTTTGGAGAGGGCACTTGGAGCCCCGTTGTTGTGACGCTGTCAGTGGGGTGCTTTGAAAGAGGCGCAAATTCCAAAATACGGTCGACTAGACTTTCCCCGGCATGAAAATGAAGATGTGCCAGTTTTTACGCCGAGTGCACGTGCCCTGAATTTGCGTCACTGACAACAGCAAGAGCTACACGCTCTTGCCAGTTGCAGTAGCACTGCTGTAAGTGTCAGCTTAGGAGGATACAGTAGAATTGAAGTGAGTGACACGGTAAAAGCGTTGAGTGGATTCACTTAGATAATAATAATCTTTAAAGTATGATTTTAAGGAGGATTTTCTGAACTTCACACTTTTTAGTGGATGATTAACACTAATATTACAAATATTTGCAGTCCATGGATGCCGAGGGCCCCGACAATGACTGACTGTTTTTGGCCCCAAACTACTTGATATGCCACTGGCAACAACAAACACGTACTGTGAATTTGTATGTAAAACATGTGAACCTGTAGCAACAACATACTATTGATACATTTGATTCATTTTATCCATCCATCCATCCATTTTCCAATCCCCTTTATCCTCACAAGTGTCACGGGGCGACTTCGGGCAGTAGGCGGGGGACACCCTGCACCGGTTGCCAGCCAATCACAGGGCACACAAAGACGAACAGCCATCTGCGCTCACACTCACACCAAAGGACAATTTAGAGTGTGCCAATAACCTGCCACGCATGTATTTGGAATGTGGGAGGAAACCGGAATACCCGGAGAAAGCCCACACAGTCATGGGGAGAACATGCAAACTCCACACAGGAAGGCCGGAGCCGGAATCGAAGCCACGACCTCTGCACTTTGAGGTCAATGCGCGAACCACTGGACCACCGCTGATTCATTTTCATGTTTCCATATTTTTTATATCTTTATATTGTGAAGAGGAGACCAGCACCTTATTTATGCTCCACACCCGTGACATAAACAAGAACATCCTAATGAGAATAATAGATTTGGTTAAATTCTCTTCCAAGCAAATATAATCTTGTTCCTCTTTTCTCTTTCTTCTTTACTGTGGCGCCATTTTTAATGAGTCCCCATTGTTTTTAAAACAATCCCTTCTCGCTTTGCGCCTCCCTATCTGCTGGTTTGTTGTGCCATAAGTAATATATCCACCAGGGCCCCCCTTCCCCCTCTGTGCTTTTCAGGATAATGCTGCGACAGAGCTTTCTTGCTCTCTTGTGCTATCAGAGAGAGAGAGAGAGAGAGAGAGGTACGAGGGGGTAGTACTGTATTTGATGACACGTCAAGAACTAGTATTTAACCTCTGCATGATCTTTACTGTCACCACATCACACGAGGTCCGTAACACAGTCAACATCAAGCTCCAAAGCAGCCCAACAAGCATAGCCAATAAAGAGCTTGTGTCAAGAAACCTCATTCTTGGTTTGACACACACACACACACACACAAAGTGGATGACTGCAGAATGATCTGCAATGAAGAAGTCTGCAGCGTTTGAGTGGGCTAAGGAGGGATATGTAGGGAATAATTCTCATATCGCAGACATTATTTTCATGCTGGCTGCAATTGAATGTCCTTACCTACTTTTATTTGCCAGTAAATAATCGAATGATGAGTCTCCTAACTCTGACCTTCTTTGAAGTTCATCGACTTTGGCAGCACTTTAAAATAAGGGCTCACTTATAAAATGACAATCGATTGTTTATACATTGGGGACTGACTTACTTATCTGTCATTGTACAGTATCAATACACCAACATCTGATCGTGATGTTGTAACTGTGTGATAACCAAGTATATTCAGTTCTGATCTTATTGCCAAATGTTAATTTTTAATGATGTGTGTACAATCGTGTTTTATCTCTTCCTTCCTGTCATCTTCATGAGCGCCAAACATTTGCACCTGGCAAAAGTCGGCACAATACAACGGATGAGAAAATGGATGGATGGATAAACTCGACTACAAGTTACAATCATGAACGAAGAAATTTGCAAAGAATGGGAGTAAAATGTGGGCTAACTACAGCAGGAGGTCATTTCCACTCTGCTTCTCCAATGACTTAATGCAGTCTTGATGAAGTATTAACAAGCTCATGAATAATCAATGTCCAAACAATTTCCCATTTGAGATTCTTGTAAAGTGGTGCTTCTGTGTTTGATTGGATATTTTTTAAACAGAATATTTTCTTAAACAGGGTGGCCCAGTGATCCAGTGGTTCGCACGTCGACCTCACAGTGCAGAGGTTCAATTCCAGCTCCGGCCTGCCTGTGTAGAGTTTGCATGTTCTCCCCGGGCCTGCGTGGGTTTTCTCCGGGTACTGCGGTTTCCTCCCACATTCCAAAAACATGCATAGCAGACTGATTGAACACTCTAAATTGTCCCTAGGTGTGAGTGTGAGCGCGGATGGTTGTTCGTCTCTGGGTGCCCTGCGATTGGCTGGCAACCGGTTCAAGGTGTCCTCCGCCTACTGCCCGAAGACAGCTGGGATAGGCTCGAGCATGACAAAGTATAGTAAAACAGTCAATTATTCTGCCTGTAATTCATATCTTCATTATTGCAATCATTAAGGGAGCAAAAAAGTTATTTTAGTCATGATATATATTTTTAAATGAAATGGCGATTAATTATTTATCAAAACTTTATTTTGCCAAATATCAGAATAGGCACAGGCTGAAAAAAAATAAATTTCGGTCAGGCCCAAGTTACTATTATGAAGTTTGTTATTATGAGCAATTAATAATTTGTGTGAAGGCCTACTGACCTAAGACAGCTGGGACAGGCTCCAGCATGACGACGCAAAACCCCTTTTCGGAAATGTGCCAGCTCAGACATGTTTATTAAAATACCAATACTTGGTCTTAACCGCCTTCGTGCAGAGTTTGACAACTAGCCATGCCTGACTTGTGCTGGGCAGAAAGATAGAGCCCTCATAATTGAAAGTTCCCCACCCTTGCTATTGCTTCCCCTTTCACTCTCTCTCATTCATGCAATGTATGCTCTCATATTTCAGCTAAACGAGGTTCCTCTCATTTCCTGTACACACTCATGAAAGATCAAAATGTCATTCCGAGTATCATGGTCCATGGGGTTTCCAATCTAATCTAATCTATCAGTCTATCCATCACTATTTCAAAGAACAAGAGGCTCAGAGTAGAACCCAGATGCACTCCCACCTCTACCTTAAGCTCCTGTGTAAAACCTACAGCACAGTTCACCACTGTCCTGCAGCTCTGGTACACGTCTTGTACTATTCGAACATACTTCTCTGCCACTCCAGACTTCGTGATGCAGTACCACAGTTCCTTACTGGGTATACTGTTAAAGGATTTCTCTTGGTGTACATAGACACCCTCTGACCTTCATTTACTTCTCTGTCAACATTACAAAGCAAATAATGCCTCTGTAGTATTCTTCCTTGACACTACTGATCTTAATGAAAAATGGGACTTTAACGCATGAACTGAACATTTATTAAAAATGATTGAAGATAATGTGTCATGATGACGAAAGGCATATGTTAAAATTTGTTTTTGTTTGTGGATTTTGGATGGAAGAAAGGTGCACATTTCTTTCCATCCAAAACTGTTGTACTTAATGCACTTTGTAGAATGCCAATTATTTCAGATGAGGTAATTGCAACCACCTGGGAAGGGCCAATTGTTGCTTGGACCTGATTGGCCTGAAGCTCAAGTGAACTCCCTTTATAAGAGGAATGAGGAAGTCACTGGGGGCCGGACAACTTGGAGAGCAGTGCTACACGTGGGCTGCTCAAAACTGGTCAACTGTCACGCCTGAAAATAAAGAAAACTGGAAAATCTCCTTCCTGAATCCTGTCTGAATTGCCTTTTTATTCTTTTTTCACCTGGCCTGCTGTTTCGCCGCATAACATAATGAGTCTGTGCAAAAAATTGTTAACTGACTGGCTCGTTAAGATTTTTTTCATTGCTATGTCCATCAGTGTCGTCTTTATTTGTTGTTGTTGAAGAAATAAAAATATCCAAAATTTCCTTAATTTATCTGCTCGTATTGAGTCCTGGAGTTCTTCATTAGTGTGAAGCAACAGCTTCACACTTCTTTGGAGATTTCAAAAAACAAAGACAAAATCCTAATACTCTGCTGCAGCACTATCCAACTGCACCCAATTTGTTTTATCACGGTCGTCCTTGAACAACATTACTCCTGTCATCCAGCTGCAGCTGCAGTTTCTGTTGGTCACTGAAGCTTGTTTCCCCTTGAGCAGTCATCTTCTATTGAGTTTTGACATTGACTTTCTGATGTATTTTGTACTTGCTTGCTTGGCTTGGAACCACAAGGTGATACAAAAAAAAAGTAGCAACAGTAGTCATGGCAAATTGTATGTTTTCGGTTTCCACAAGGATTCATGAGGCAGATTAATCCATCGGGATTATACCTTTGGCTAAAACGCAAAGCGGGTTTCTAGTTCAGATATATTAAGATTAAAACAAAAGAACTTGAATGTCGTTATGAAGCCAATGTTTCGTTGTCCTCCTCCTCATAAACTGCCAGGGAGTGGAGCGAGCGCACATCCACTCACAGGCTATAAGAAGCAGCTCAGTATTTATTCTACATTTTGCATTTTAAAAGTTGAATATATTAAGTGTAATAAGTGTTTAGGAGGGTGGGATCCATGTGTTTAATAAATAAAATAAATAAAAAAAATTGAAATAAGTGAATTTCTACTTGGCAGAAATTCACATACCACGCATGAAAATGAGGGAACACTTGAACCTTAAAATCAAACCTGAAAGACATGGGGAGCCAATGCGGTGACTTTACCTCTCTGAGCCAGCCACCTTACCTCTCTGAGCTCAACCGCCCCGACACACCTGCCCGGCGCCTCAGGTCTGCGGATCAGACATTATTGGAGATACCGAGAACTAGGCTGAGGCTCAGAGGGGATCGAGCCTTTTCTGTTGCTGGTCCCTCTCTCTGGAATGACCTCCCACTGAACATTCGGCAAGCCTCCTCGCTGCCCATCTTTAAAACACGCCTCAAAATTTCACTTGTATTCTTTAGCATTTGACTCAGCATGCCTCAGATTTGTTCTTGGTTTTACTGTTCTGTCCTTTCTACCGTCTTTTTTACCGATTTGTTGCTTTACTGTTGTATATGTTAGTTGTTCCATGTGCAGCGATGGCTGTTTGAAAGTGCTCTATAAATACAGTTGAGTTGAGTTGAGTTGAGTTGAGTGAAGTGACCCGCCTTCTGGTCTTTTCAAGACATGGGCTGCTGATGTTTTGTAATAGTTGTAAACCGGAAATTGTTTTTGGGGGGGACAGCCAGAAAGCAGGGCATTACAATATTCAATCCAACTGGAGATAAATCATGCATTAGCCTCTCTGTGTTGACCATATAAAGAATGGGGTGGACTCTAGCTATGTTCTTGAAGTGACAAAAAAAAAAGGTCATAAGTTTCTCTTGGTGCGCCTCACAACTTTTGTCCTCTGAAAAAGTTTCTGGATTCAAGTACAGAGATGAGAGAAAATCTCTTTTTCATTAATGGACGCAACAGCTTCTTGTTGCTTCAAACTTAGCTTGTAGCAGACGTATGCACATTTTCGTCATGCCGTCTTTGATCCACTGGGGAAAAGGACACTTTGATTCGCTCCTCTTTCATCTATAACTGCTTCAAACAATAAAGTGCATGCAGGAAAAGTGGTTAAGATTGCACAACTGTCTGTGTCTTATGTGTTGTGTTGTATTATTTTATTATTTTATGTTAACTGTTCTTTTGATTGCGGCGCAGGCACCCACAGGGGCTCCTCTTGTTGTCTGTTGAGAAGGAAGAAATTTCATTTGTACTGTATGTGCACATTTGACAATAAAGTTGTACTTGATATTTACGAACGTCTCTTCATACGAAATTTTCTAGTTCCGAAACATCCCAACAGGAAAATATTGCCTCTTGTTACGAAAGAAATTTCAAGACACGACAGGTAAATACATAGCATGGGCTGCTACCGCAGCTCAGAATCACCTGAATGCAACATTCTTGTAGCTGCTCTGCCATTGGCTAATACCGAGCATCATCCTGGCATCTCATTGGCTAAGAGGGACTTCTACTTTATATGTCTATGTGTGTAGATAGATAGATACAGTATGTGTCATGCAGCGTCCTCGTCATTCGTTCCTCGGGCCATGAAGCGTTCCGATAGTTTTACGTAATTGTGAATCACCCAGAAAAAGTGTTCACCAGTCGGGCGATCGCTCACTATGATGTTATATGCCATTGACATTTGTGAAGGATTGTTAACAGCCGACAAAAGCAAATGTTGTTGGATCAGTTCTTTACAAAACGCCAGGCAAAAACCACTTCTGAGAGAGAACATGAACTAAAGACGACAAAAAAAAACTAAAAAAAACCCCCGATGAGGACGCAGTTCAAAGTTAAATGGTCATCATTTTTATCCTTTATGAATTGGTTTTTTTTACATTATACACAATTCTCATTTATTGTGCAATAATCTAATTGTAACATGTACTTGTTACATGTTTTGATGCATTTTTATGCTTTAGAAAACATTTATGTCTGAATATTTGAGGGGCTTGGAACGGATTAGGGCATTTATATGGAAATCGCGTCTCTCCTTACAAAATTTTCTAGTTAAGAAATTTCTTCCAGAACTAATTAATTATGTAAGTAGAGGTACCACTGTATTCATTCATTCATTTTCCGATCCACTTTATCCTCACAAGAGTGGGGTGCTTGAGCCTATCCCAGCCGTCATCGGGCAGTTGGCTGTGATCGAACCTACGACCTCTGCACTGTGAGGCAGACGCGCTAACCACTGGATCACCGGGCCGCCACCACTGTATTTGATATCTAAAATACTGTTAAATAGAGCATCTGTTGGATTGCCATAGGACAAGATGTAAAGTGGTGTGTAATAAGCATAGCTGTGAAAGTTCAACGCCTTCTGATGACACCACCAAGAGGGAGCATATAAAAATTGAATAGGACAGAGCCTAACAATTGATTCCTGTTTGATCCCTTACTCAAAGCAATCATTGAACAGATCACTC